>NC_136785.1:11183944-11898529 GCF_947034865.1 Barbatula barbatula
CTATCTCTCTCTCTCTCTCTCTCTCTCTCTCTCTCTCTCTCTCTCTCTCTCTCTCGCTCTCGCTCTCGCTCTCTCTCTCTCTCATTTAAACTTGGCCTGGAACACCTTCATAGGTGTGTACCCCAAGAACGTTTGTCAACCAATAAGATTAAAGCATTCAACCTGTGTGTACGTTATACACTAATATATCAAATTTTTAAACATGCAGATTTAGTATCATTGGAGTGACATCATTCCGATGACATGATTCAATGCTTTTCCTAATTGGAAAAAAGCTTAAGACCGGTCCCAGGTTCATTATATGATTCCATCTTAAGTCCTTTAATAAACAATTAACTGTGCAATAGAGTGGTTAATTTGATAAGAGGACGATAAACATTTTCATTTGTTTGGGTCGCCATTCATCAGAATCCCAGGGGATCGGCAGCAGAATGCAGAGCGAGTGATTTTCAGGGGTCCCTAGAGGTCAGACATCAATCAGAGCCGAAGCGGGCCATTCAACTCGAGCTACCTAATTGGTATACAGTAAGATCACCTGGAAGCGCTGCCGGCAATTCATAGGCTTCGTTTTTAAAATAAAAGAGATTTGTATTAATTTCAAGCTCAGCTGCACCACACAAATGGAATGGTTATTGGTTACACTTCGCTGAGAGACATCGGGCATCTAGTCTTTCTATTTTGTGTTAGCAGGTCTGATTACCTCCTTAGATGTTTTTTGCCTGAGCCATGAGATTGGAGTATATGAGAAGAGCCGGAGTCCTAACGAAGGATCCAGAGACGTCTTAATTGAAATAAAGCATCTCAAGATCATTAACCACATCTTTGGCAATCTGTCTTCACATTAAATGTAACATTCAAGAGCTCCATATAGTCAACCGGATCATTACCATAAATACGCACCTGGCAGATATTATTAGCTTTACAAAAAACAATACAGGCACAAGAAATCTTCTTCAGTTCTAGGATCAGAGTGTGTGTGTTTACAAGGCAGGACCGTGTTGGTGTGTGAAAGCACAAAATAGTGCCCGACCGTTGCTTTGTTTTGAAAACCACCATCACACACAGTCACCTTTCATAATAGCTTCCTGGAACTACTCTCAACAAAATAAACAACCCATCGCATGGCCTCTGCCAGGGTCATAATATCATTTCCGATGGGTAAATGTTTCTCATGGCAGCAGCGCTGCTGTGAAGTACTTAAATAAAACATTCTTTTCGAAATATTAATGTTTCATTGCTCCCTTTCCCTTTAACTTCATCTCTGACCCATCTGTGGTCGGGAAGCTTTCAAATTTCGTGGAGAACATGGATACCTTGTTTTAATGAAGAAAGTCATTTCTTTTATGGCTGAATTTATTAATAACTGTTGCTAATTTGGCATGGCTGGATGTCCACCGGACAGAATAAAGTCTGCACTCCCTTCTTTTGTGTTGTGCAGAAAACATTTTTTATACTGCATGATGGTGAATAAAGGATGACAGAATTTATATTTTTGGGTAAACTATCCTTGTATACATTTGTATTCTTTAGCAATACATATATATAGTATTGGCATCAGGGCATGAACAGCACACAATCCATCAACCTGCTGAGGAACACCCATCCCATAATGCCTTTCACCCTCCTGATCAGAAGAGTTATAGTGTTCCTTATACCTATTCATCCCTGCCATTATTAATAGAGTGTCGTGCACGACAGTCAATATTCTTAATATCAATTTTACTGCTTGGCAGTCTGTGACAAAACATGTGCTGAGGGTTTGAGATGCTAATTTAAAAGCTGCCGGTGGATTGATCGTGTGATCACGCATGGTTATTCCGTACTTGTAAGAGCGGTGTGTGGAGACGTGTGGCGTGGAGCCGTGTCTCTTGCGATCGTACATTTCGGAGGGCTGATTAAATGTGCCGTCACTGAGTGGTACATCTCAGCTTCATCACCCTGTGGGGGAGGACCGGAGAAGGGGGTGCTACAGGCTCACACGATTCAGGATGCGGGTGAGGCCTGGAAGTCTCAAATTCAGAAAATGGTCACACACTAGCAGGGGTTGGTATATTGTAGCGATTCCTGCCCAGAGATCAGCGTGTTATAGGTAGGTTTTAGCAAGTTCTAAAATTTTAAAACCAATTTCTAGTAAGTGAAATGAAAGATTAGTTTTTTTCCATTTTGACAGTCAATAAAAATAATTATTTGTAATGTTTTGGTTGTAATGTTCGAATGCTATTGAACTGTTTCAGTATCTGAGTCAGTCCATTGCAAAAAAAAAGTTGAGTAAGTGTGCAATCGGTTTGCCTCTGTTAAACTAAAAATAATAAAGTATACTTTCATTTTAAAACCCCTTAAAACATTTTTTCAAATAGTATTGGAGCAGGATAGGAGTATACTAGTACTAGTACTTATTACATAAAGTAGCCTATAATTAAACATATACTTGATTAAATATACTCAATAATTTTGACGTAAAGTACTTATTGTTTGTAATGGACAGAACTCTGTAGTAGCAGTGCCCTGGAAACACGCATGCCGAATAAAAATTGCACTTTAATTGCACACTGAATGCATTTTAAGCAACATCCGGCGACAGTGACTGTAGGTTACAGGAAGTGGGCACGTCTATCAACACGGCAAAGTTGAGATTTGTTTAACATTATGCAAATGATGAGTGACTTTCAGAAGTGACTACTACTAGGAGTACAGCAGCGGAGCTCACTTCATGCAAAGAGAATAGATGCCAAGAGGCGAAACTTTGGTGCTTTTTGGGAAACAGCGTGGCCGCCATTATGGGGTGAAAATGCTCTATAATTGACATGGATTCTAGCGAGCAAAGGCTTTTATCGTCATGTATTTTCAGCAGTTAGGTTAAATTTTAGCCTTACATTTTTTTTAACAAAGCAGATGATATTGCCATTGCGACGGGAAAAAGCAGAGTCGCTTACAGCCCAAAATGGCTGAAATCTCAGGGCGCTAATGTTGCAATGGACCGTTTTGTTGAGTTTCGCCTCTTGGTATCTATAGTCTTTGCATCATCTAGCTCTCATCAGTTACTGCATGGGACTGTAGTTTATATCTCTTACTACAGCAACCAAAACTAGGAACGCCTTCTAGCGACCTCGTAGCAAGAGACAGGTGTCACACAGTCACAATCGACACAGTCACTGGCGGTCGGAACGCAGCTTCATACTCCACACTATTTTCCACCAATAAAAATAACTGTAAAGGCTTTGGGAGAATTTTTTTTTCGTGTCCAAGTTTTGAGACTGGATGACACTTATAGCAGAACATAGTCTATATGTGCTATCTGGTTAATCTATTTTCACCAATAATGGACAAAGCCACGGCAACATTCATATTCATAAAAAACGGTCTTTGATTTGGAAAGGTGCTTAACGCCACATCAGGTTCTGAGCAAATGTTCGCACTTTTGTTTGTCCGAATGCTGCAGGTTTTTGGAAGTATAAGCCATTCCTGACACTTGTACAGAATTTGGACGTTGACAGGTGCTCTTTCATATGTCAATGGCATTAAAAAGACATTGTTAAATGGCGGAGATCTGAAACTGTTCAGCTGCATGCAATTTGATTTATCATATCTGATAGAGAGGTCTACGTTATCTGTGTGTACGGTAACGCTCATGGCGAGCAAAACCACGATCCTAAACTTTATCTTCATATCAAAATCCCACATGGCCAGTCAGTGATTCATTTTTCATAATTTCCGTAAGCCTGGAGACTGAAGTGTATACAGTGAGTTTACAAATGCTCCGCTTAAATATGCAATGTGAGTAAACCGTGCTCATGAACAGCTGTTTAAGCTGTAGCCCCGCTTGAAATGAATAGATGCTTGGACCCGGAAACGGTATTCCTTACATCACCACTTAACAACCGAATGACATTTCTTACAAAAAGTAAAGTAATTCAAGCGTGCTTAAGTATTCTTTCAGTCGATTTTTTATTATGTACTTTCCAGAATACTAACAAAAGTCAATTTCTATATAAAGATATTTATATTTTTCAAATGGGAGAACTAGTATAACTTTCTAATGAGGAAACTCTTTGACTACTCAGACTCTTTATGCAGTATCGGTTTTGCTTTTAAACTCCAATTAAACACGTTCAAACAACAGAACTCGCTAGTCTGTTGTGGTTTTTTACTCGAGGAAAGAACTTTGCGCGTTCCTCCAGGAACTCTTAACTTTTTCATTGATTAAGCACACTTTAATAGCCTTTATAAGTAGCGCACAAACATATAATTAACTTCAAGACGTAAATTGCTGTTTTAGTCTTGGAAGCAAAGATCAAAGATATTGTGAAACATTGCCTCTTCTGGTAAACCTAATTAGCCTTTAAATTCACCACAGTTGATGTATTATTCTCTCCAGAAGCGCTTCAGAATTAAGCACAGTACCACATTCATGCCTCGGCTGTAACCACACGTGTCGGCTACCCTTGTCTGTCATCTTAACAATATCCCGCTTGCCAAAAAATCTTACAGGCGTCTATCACTCTAGCCTGTTTATATATCCGACGCTGGAGAGATCCCATTGAAGGCTGATACCACCAAGGTCTTTTACCCAAATTGAATTCTCTCCTGGATCAAAGGTCAGCTTTTCGTCTGCCACCCTTCTCTCTGTGAGATTGCTCCGAGCGTCAGTGCGGCAGTCAGTGGCTCTGTACTGTAGCTGATGAGGGCAGAGAAGAAATAGAAGGTCATGGACACAGACTCAGAGTGGCAATCTTGTTTCTCCAGCTCGGTTTACTTGGTCTGCGGTTACTGTGAGGCACACAGCCTATGCAACTATCCGTTTGTTTGTCTAAGTGTGTGCGTGAGCGCGCGTGTGTGTACGCATACGAATCTTTCAGAACGTGAAAATAGCAGTTCCATCAAGGCAATGCGATGTGCAATTCCCCGGGACAGATTAAAGTCAAAGAAGTTATTCCCAGTCTGAATGCAGGGGTCTGATAGACAGCTCAGACCTGAGTGAAAGAAGATTACAACAGTCTTCTAAAATGAAGGTGACCCCAGTTTCATAGATCGGTGGATGTTTACCGCTCCGAGTGACCGGAGAGTCGATACCTTCGTATGAGGGACAGCTGGCGTGGGTGTGTGCGGATGTAATTAACATCCACGAGGGTACCGAGAGGTCAGACTCTAATATACTCCGGGCAGGAGTCTCATTGCGAGGGACGCCGCTAGCTGAGTTTAAACTAAATGCGAGACAGCTTCGAGACCGGCGACTGATTGGAAATAAATGAGAGAGTTGCATTAAGACAAGGCAAAGGTGGATTAGCCTGAGCTTCTTAATGAACACGTTGATAAAATAAACTACGGTTAATTAAAGTTTGAGGCAGAACGGCTGAACCGGGCCTCTCCAACTTCACAGCCTGTAATTGGTGGTGTCAAACTGACAAGATCGGATTTATTCGAGCCTGCCATTTTAACTTTTTGGAAATGCACTCCATGTCGGATAAGTGGTTAGTTTGAGTGGTTTTCAAACCATTTCTAAAAGCTCCCGCACTGACACGCCTAGTTTAGATCATAAATCGAGACCAAATTTTGTACTCGCCTGTTAAAAAGTCGTTGACATGTAACCTTTCAACATTTTAAGGTCCAATGTGTGATATTAAGGAGGATCTATTGACAGAAATGCAACTTAATATACATAACTATGTCTTCCGAAGTGTATGCAGACCTTAAATAATGAATCAAAATATTTGTATTACGTTAGAATGAGCTATTTCTACCTACATACACAGTGGGACCTCTTGCATGGAATTCACCATGATGTGTCTGCAGTAGCCCTAAATGTACAAACTTCTACAGAGCGCTTTTCGTACATACGTTTTCTCATTCAGCAAAGAAGCGAAAATGTGATGAAATGTGTGTCAGCCACCATAGCTTCGAAAGAAAGGGGAAGGGGGGGAGTGAGCCGTTGTTTGCAATACACAACCTCGCCGCTAGATCCTGCTAAACTTCATGCACTGGACCTTTAGCAACTTTCGTAGTTATTTGTTTTAATACAGCTGCAGAACTGATTTAAAAGCTTGGTTTAGATTACTAAACTTTATTTTATAAAGCACTTTTATAAAGTACCACCATGTTTTATATACAAAAAAAGCAACATCTAATCAATATTTAGCTACTCTTCTTTTAAAAACATTCCTTTCCAAAAAAATAAAGAGTGACATGCTTATTTCTTTTACAAAGGCTACACTTGTAAATCATCATCAGGCAAGATAGAATCAGCCACCCGAGGAACATAATGGCCTGTCATTATGTGTGAGGAGGAGCTTGAGGTTTTTAAAATCTCTGCTATCAGTGCTGTAGTGTTTGGTCCTTTGCATCGTTGCTTGTATATAATTGCTTTTAAGTGCCATCATTGGGAGAGTGTGAAAAAGACAGTCAGACTGTTTGGAGACAGCATCTTCTAACAAAATCATATAATTTTTCACTGTGCTGTCAATCCACAAGGACACAACACTTGACTGAAATATTTATAAGCAGCACATGTCGCACTACAGCTTGTTTTGCGTAATAAAAAGAGAAGTGAGCCACTTTATTGTGAAAAGTCTCGGTGCTACTTAGAGCTCCTCTTATATTCAAAATGTTCTAGTACCTGTGACTTGAAAAAGTAATGTACTGCATGCTATATTACTGACCACAGCTCCATTCTTCTTATGTTACAACAAATAAATATGCATTGGACACATCCGTTGTAAACATTTACAAAATGCGTAATTGTTTGGAATCCTAAACCTGCCAACATCATACATAAAAATAAACAAAATAAATCTAAAATATAGCTGCAAGCAGCGACACCGGGCCAAGCCCACAAAATGCAGCTATGACACGCACAGCCACAAGAACAATATGTACATGAAAAAATTATATGTTTAAAGAACAGCCGAGAATTTAATCACAATGTATAATTTGTATGTACAAGCAACACACGTGCGTGTGCTTTATTTGATGAGCCCCTGAGTTGACATTCTGTCTGCCATCCCTGAAGGGGCTGAAATGAGACAGTAGAGCAAAAGAAACAGAAATACAGTGTGCATGAGGAACAGATGTGAGAAGAGACAATGACAGAAAGAATGTAATTTTGTAATGTCATTATCTGTTTTTACATATTTACAAATATTATACACCACTTTAAGTTGCTCTTCATACATCACACTTTATTTTATTCAATTTAATTTTATTACTAAAATGAACTTTCTTCTCGTTTTTTTACATACTTGATCTATTGGTACGCAGCCCAGAAATGAACACACAGTGTTAGAACCCACAACCTCTTGGACCAGAAGCTTGCAGTTTATCATCAAATGATTGATTCATCACGATCATTAAACATTGACATGGGCTAATCCCAGAAGGGGCTGAAAAGACAGCGTAGGGCAAAAATAACAGAAATGCAATGTACAAGAGAAACAGATATCAGAAGTGATAATGACACAAGAATATCATTACTAATGCGCAACACGTTAATAAAAATCAGTTAATTCTCAGGCACACCGGTGCATGTCATATTTTTTGTCCAACTGTAATTGCAGGATACAGCATGTAAACCTGTCAGGCGCACAGTTTCACAACCCTGTCAAAACACAGTTTTCTCTGTTATCACGCCAAAGTCATAATCACATCAGCAGCTGCACAGAAACCCATGCAACACATGTCAGACAGGCCGATAAACTCAGACCTCAATCCATACAAGTTCATTAAATGGGTTGCAGCAGTTTGTCTTTAACCACAGACATGATACCTCTTAAACATAGACAAGCATTGAATATGGTGCAAGCATTGACAATTGACGCCCCTATTAAAACTGACCTGTGAGAAAACCTTTACTATTTTGTAGAAAGTGTGTCATTTCTTATCTCTTTGTGATTTGTCCTAAATAAAGCAACCGGTGAGCCCATGTCGGACACATGTAAAGTCACATTTCAACATTTCAATGTATTCGAACCTAGATTATTAGAAATATCAAATCATGTGGCATCTGATTAAGCAATGTAGATAATAAATACATTTACCGTAGTGCTAAATTTTGTTATATGATGTGAAGACGTTCATTTTTAAGCACAAGTTGTACTTTTGGGGCCACTGTACCTTCTTACTCGGCTTCTCTCATTCCTTCAATCGCTTGTCCCGCAGGAACTGACCTGGAATGATGAAGCATTTTATGGGAGTTTCTGGGGTAAGCTAAACCAATAGAAGCTGAGTATTATTCTACATAAAGAGAGAAACACCCCCAAAGCACTCAGTTATAGGAGAGTGAGAAAGTGAGAGAGAGAGAAAGAGAGAGATTAGCCTTATAGCCTCAAACACACAAAGACTTGTCAAGTGTCCTTGAGCAGTAACTTCACAGACTGTCTGATGTGACACTGAATAACAGCTACAACGAAATAATAAAATACAAGAGAAAAGGAGAGAAATAATGAGAGTCAAAGAGAGAGAGAGAGAGAGAGAGAGGGAGCTCAGTTCTTTCCTTTAACCTTACATACTGAGGAGAGGCAAGGCTCCCTAATGGATCCCTGTCAGCATTAGACACTTCAACATCTTTAGCCAAGCACAGTGAGGCAAGTCCCCTGACTTCGCAAAGAGGCTTTCTGTGTCACTCGTCCGCATCTTTCCAAGCCAGATTGTGTTAGGTCAGTTTCGGACAGTCTCTGACTTAACGCTGCTAAGTACAGTCAGAGACCACTTCTGCAAATTGGTTTGTGACAGTATGTTTTAGTACATGACACTGTCAAGTTTACACCAGTGTCAAAATACTATGCATTGCACATTGATGGTAATATTTCTAAAATTTCAGAGTTACAACGTGTCGACACCAGACGCAACATGACAAAAGACATTTTAAATGCATTGGAACACATTTTAATTAAAAATTTTGTCCACACTGGATGCGGCGTGGCACGACGTAACAAACCCATTAAGAACAAGCAGGTGGTCATGTCGCATCGCACCTGTTGCGTCCGGTGTAGACACAGTGTTATGGTTTACTTGAATCTGCAGGGACTCTGTTTACAGATATGAAGAAATCATACAGGGTCCTTGATGTCTATAGCTCACTTGGTAGAACATGAGGCGAACAAGTCCAAGGTTATAGGTTAAAATCCCTGCTAAATACATAGGATTTCAGTTACTTTACATAGTTAATTACAAAATAAGATAATTGCTAAAAGAAATAAATAAGCACAACACAACAATGAAAAATAAAATGCAACATATAAATAAAAGACAATTATATAAATAATAAATATATAAATGCATGAATGAATGGATCGTCAAAACACAACAATAATAAATAAAATTCAAAAATAAATAAATGAAATCAAAATCAATGAATAAATGTAAAATATAAATAAACACATAAATAAAAAATTATGATATGAAAATAAATAAATTGTAAATAAATAAATACATGCATGCATAAATAATTAAATAAATGCACATATAAATAAATAATGAATTAATTCATAAATATACAAACGTAACAATAATAAAAAGTAAACAAATGAATAAATAAAGTAAAAAATTTAATACAATTAAAATGAATGTATATGTAAATAGCAAAATAAATATACTCATACTGTAAATGAATAAATGGTCAGCTAAATAAATAAATAGCAAATATAATGCTTAAATAAATGCATAACTAAATGAATCCATAAATAAAATAAAGTTAAGAATTTGATGTTGTCATTTGTTTAGATTAAGGGCGCATTGTATTTCCAAACCAGCATGATGGAATTTTTCCTTCCCTTACCACTGACAGCATAAACTTGATATGGAGAGTGTGGTGAATTAATTGGGCCATTTTAACAGAAGAGGCACTGAGCCTGAACTACCAGCAGAGCAGACACTGACAAGAGGCCAGTGAAGGCGTTTGAAGAGCTGATCAAAGCTTTAAGTCTTTGATGATACTGCATGACTGGATTGAGGAGGAGCTGTGCTGAGGAACTGGAACCCTCCCATTTAAATCAGGAGTCATCTTAACCCTTGCTCTTAACCCCTTTATCACATCAACAGGTGCTTTCACTTCGCCTTCAAAAGAGCCATGCACAAAGCACCTCATTTCAAAGTAATAGCAGTGCATAATTTGAAGGCAAGGTTAAGCTATATTTCTTGTGGAAGGTTACATTATGTATAACATGTGAGTCTGTGAAATATTCGGCCTGATGTCAATTTGTTATGAGGTGGCGAATTCATATAAATTCATACAAAGTGTTATTAGCAAACAGCATAAGTCCCCATTGACTTCCAGTATTGTAAATAAAATGTAACCATTCATCTTCTGGAAGCGCAAACAATAAGGCTTTCTTTTTGCAACGTGTATAGAAATGACGTACATTTGTGGGGCTGTGGTTACATGAGGTGTTCCAATCGCTTTTAGATAGAATGCATCTTCCGACTCTTACATTTTTGCAAATATTATGTGTCTAATACATTCATGGGCAACTTATAACACACCAAAGACATAGGAAAACACGTATTCCCGCCATATGACCCCTTTAAACAGAAAATATCTCTGTAATTTGATATTTGGCAATCTGGTAAAGCATTGCCGACATGGATTATCAGCACTGTGATTACATTAAAGCTCGGCAAACACAATTTTTCCCCAGAAGTCATTTCATCGGTCAAAGCACATTAGCGAAAAGCGCGGTGTGATCTCATTGGCCATGGCAGGTTCTCCGCAGGTTCCTTGTGTTTAACATTCCCCTCGTGTCTTGTCTGTGTCCCCGCTGAAGGCTCTCATCTCAACTCCTGCAGAGAGGAAGGTTAAAGCTCACCTATTCCCTTACCGCTCCCAACCCAGTTTCCTGCGGTACTGTTTGCCTCTTCTATCTCTTTGTGCAGCCAAGCGTCGACCTTCCCAATGGCAGGTCATTACTTTTCCCTCAGCGTTCTGTTTCCATTCCCTTCAATTCCTGGTGGTTTTTCCACAAAGTTGTTGAGAAGCCAGGCTTCACGATATATTCGGTGAGAGTTGCGTGCGCTTTAAATATATAAACAGGTCCATGTGGACTGCGCGACCGCAAGCATCCTGGAGCAATTCTGAGCGCCCTCCAGGAGCTGGACCCATATTTCTTGTCTAAGCGTAACACATTTGTATTCTAATTGCTTTATAACAGTTGGGGATCTGCGGCTTATTTATAATTAGGATAGGTCACCGACTTCTACTTTGCCAAATCTATACAACAAATATACTATTAATACCAATGTGCTTCTTTCCATAAGCAACTGATTTGCCTCACCAGTCCTCCAATGGGTGCTCTTTTTATGTGGCACTCTGTAAATTGAACTTCAAAGACATAAAAGAGATTAGCAAATGCATCATGTGTGTTTTAATGTGTACGTGCATATGCTCTGCGCGTTATTTCTGCACACCTGAGACCTATACAACCTTGTAAAAATAATAAAACGGCGGCCTTTATTTCTCCATTCCATATTGCGTTTCATTGAATGCTGTTTTGTAGTTTCGCTCAGAATACATTCTGACACACACCATCCTTTGCATTGTAGATTTGCTCTGAAAACCCACAGGTGTGTTGCAAAAGACAAAAATCCCAGGGGCAAGTACAATTTTATGTTGATTTCTAGACAGCAAGGGCTATAGATCTCAGGTCACTTTCTTGGAGAAGTGTCACAGTGTCTTACGTTAGGCTGCTAATTGAAAGGCCTTTCCATGCCTGTGTGTCACGGGTTTGGCGCGCAGCCATGAACACTGAAGGCTTTGTGTTTCAGCGCTGTGAAAATCCATAGCTGAAGGCATTCCACCCACTGTAGAGAGGTCTTCAAAGATTAGTATGTTTGACTTGCTAATGCGTTTGACACAGTGCCATGCATTCTCTGTAATTGCTTTGTTCCTCCGGGTCCTACAGGTTGACCTTTGAAGTCCAGATATTGGCATTGCGCCCCAGGTGAACGTATCTTCTGATGCGTCCTCGTGATGGCTTGACTGCTTTGTGAAAAAGGCTTTCCCTCTCATTTTTTTCTTAATTGAATAAAACAATCAATTTCCACAGACAATTAATTGAGTAATGATTTTTGCGAGGTTACGTTCCAATTTTCACTATTCAATTTGGCACACAAGCACTGCGATAGTTTCCTCCATAAATTTCAACATTGTTAATTCCCCCCGTGTGGAATCTCAACACAATCTGCCATGTCCAGAAACAAGTTAAGACAGCCTGATGTTTTCTTTAATATTTTCAAGGGTAACCGCATCTTTCTCTTTCACTCATGTTTGCTGGTGGATCAGGCTTTGACCTAATTAGAGGTTATTTTGCAAGAATTCAGATGACTGATGCGAGAGCCGAGTTGTTTTCTGTTTATCAGGGTTTTCCATGGCTGTCATTTTGATGGGTGTACAATGAAACGCTGTCAAGTTGTGGTCATAAGGGAATCGGCCTGTGAAAGTGCTTAACGTTAATTTCTGCGGCGCCGCCGTTTTTTAAACACCTTTGTCTGCTTGTCAAGAGCTCTGAAATGGGCTCACTATTCCAATGAGATCCGCTCTCACCGTAGGAGCGCAAGATTACAAATGGATATTCAAGGCAAAGCAATCGAGCTGATTATCTTAAAGTGCGGGGATATCAAATATGTCCTTTTGAATAATCACTGGTATTTTTTCATCTGTGGTTCTTGCAACGTACTGCAAAATGATGTTGGTAGTTGCTTTGTAATACATATAAATGAATGCATTAGTAAGTATCGGCACAGCTTGCGGTTGTAATTCACTGGGTGTTTTACTTCACAATTATTTAGACGGTGAAAGCACTGACTTACCGTCAAAGTGTAGGACTCAATGTCAGCTAACAGCTGAAAATGTCAAACGTGCTTCGGCTCACCTATAATCTTATAAAATAATGTAGTCGACGTCTGTTAGCTCCAGAACAGAAGGTTTAAAACCTCCATAAAATCAGAATAAGAGTTTTGTGGTCTTAAGTCAGTGTGTTAATAATGTTAACGTTCATTCCCTCAACTGATTTACAAAATGCATTCAAGTGTGCTTTTATTTGACTTTTAATGTACTTATTAGAAAAAACACTTGATTTAAACTGACAAAAGTATATTTAGCCTATAGTTATACTTGATCCTGTATGTGACCCTTGACCCTTTAACGAAAACTATACTTGCATTATGCAAAACACTTGTCACTTATCTGTCTCTTGTTTCCCCTGGTTGTTGTTGACTTTTAGTTTGAATTCCTTCGTTCTTGTTTCCTCTGTTAAGTTGTAGTTATTTTTGTTCATTGGCTCCCAGTTGATTGTCTCCCAGGTGTGTCTTGTTAGCCCTTATTAGTGTGTGCACCTGTGTTTGCCATAGTCCATGTTGGTTATTGTATGTATTTATTGTGTAGTTTATGTTTGTCTTGTTTATTGGTTTTGCGGCGCCTTGCTATGGTCATGTTTCTGTTACATGTTTTTGATTTCTTAAACATTCATTTGCTGCATTTAGTTAAATGTACTCTTCTGTTTTTGGACTGCTTTACAATACTTAACTAGTAGTGTACTAGAGTAGACCTCAAGGTGTTATTTTACTGTATAAACTATTAAAAGTATTGAACTAAGAAAGCATAAGTATACAACTGAAATATATTGTGAACTATAAACTATGAAAACTTTTGAACTACTAAACAATTTGTATGCCCATAAGATCAGACATGGCGTCACTTTATTCACAAAAAAGCACAGCTATGTTTTTTACTTATTGTCTTTTAATATGTGAATTGTGTGTTTGTGTGATAACCGTTTAAATATAAAACAATAAGTTACTTGAGGGTTACTGAGGGTTTTATGAATTGTGCCTAACAATGCCCTTCAGCTGTGATTTATTCACGACAATATACTTACAAGTAGGTATTAGTATATTTAATATAGAAAGTATGTTTAAATCATTTGATTGAAATCAAGTATACTTCATAAATTGAACAAATCACAATGAGGAACCTGAAACAAAACAAATGTTATGTGGCTATAGACAGGAATAGGTTTTGCCTTATCTGGGATGGGGATGTGGATCTAAGTTGGACACAAAGCCAGGACCCCCGTGTGCCAACAGCTCTTGAAGTTGCATGTGCACAACCAGAAATCCACTGACAGATATATAACTAGTTCTTTTACAAAATGTTAACACTTTTAATGAAAGGATTCTATGACCCAGAAGTTTTTGGTTGAATACTATTGATGGTTATTGCGTTTTGAGGTTCATGGTCTGTGAGTGCTGAAGAATCAGAAGATCCCCTTAATGTGTTTTACATTTCAAGTAGAAATTTAAATTCAGGGACCTCAGATGGATAAGTTGATCCATGCAGAATCCAAGAAAACCATAGATGAGTAAATCCTGGCTTTTGATCACCTAAGCACAGCTGCCCAGACTCCTAATCCAGAGGCATTAAATCAGATGAATCTCAGAGACTCGACTGGACATGACAGTTTTGTCTATGCTGCTGTGACCGCGTCTAGTCACGAGGGACTCTGCATTTACATCCCCCAATAAAACTCTTGAAAATCAAGCATGGATGGCAGGGCACAAGCAGAGTACATATGCATCTAGAGCTTTCACATTTTATCCTGTTGTTTTAACATTTTTAGAGCCAAATGCAGCAGTGAACTGAAATGGATTATCAATATTGCAATTTCTGAAATGTATGTGATACATCAAAAGCAGAGAGAAAGAAACAGTCTGTCGTTGGTTTGCAAAAGAGATTGAATCATTAATGGCTTGGAGGGGGAACATATTTTCTCCAGAGCTAAACACCATGAGAGAGCCATCATTCTAACGTGCTGGCAGATGAAGAGGATGGTTCATTTGTATGGTACATCATTTAGCAATTTGCCCTCTGACAACAAACCGAATCGTATTTCATATTTCTTGTCGGCCCGAAGTTCCTCTGGCAATTTAATTATCTTTGTTGAATTTCTGTTGATGGTTCATTTGTTTCGGAAAAATTAGAGGTGTGAGTAATGAAGCAGAAGTTACACGCCCAAAATATCCATGCCCGCGATGCTTACACCTGTAAGGGTTGTCGCATGGACGGCATGCGGAAAAGTTTAACTTACGTCTGCACAGTCAGTTGCAAACTGAAGTCAATTTTCTTAGAAGAAAAATATCATTGTGAATGTGAAGTGCAACGTAAAAAGTGCCACACCATGTGTCCCATCGGAAACCAAGAGGCCATAACATCAGGAGAGGAAAGATAACCAGGAATTTCAAATCAAGCTAATAAAAATATTCAATGTGCTTCGCTTTGCAAATAATATCAAACGATCGATAATGCTTATCTGTAAACACACAGCTGGTGAGCATGCACATGTTGCTATCATTTAATCCGGCACATGAGATTAATATGTAGTTCTACATCTGGACATGGGTGTGCATATTTGTGTTAATGTAAGCATGTGTAAATTAGTGTGTGTTTAAAAGAATAAAGAGTGGAAGAAGTAGAAAGTGTGCGTGTTTTGGTTGCCATGAGAAGCCGCAGGGCACTGTCTGGACCGCTGACATAGCACTAATAACTGAAAGATATTCTGTCTCTGAGACTCCGAGAGGAGGTGGGTTACATATGGAGAGACAGGTTCCTGCCGTGTTTGTAGCTGTGAGGTTGAGACGGCATGTGTGGCATAGTTTAACCAGAGTAATGTGTAAGATCCCACCTGATCTCATGGGAATGCGTATGAATTCGTACGTTGTGAATCATCCAAAAACGTACGATTACTAGAAAAGCAATCCTGAAGCCCCACCCCAAACCTAACATAACTTAAGCGCAAAAGCAAATCTTACTTAAATGTACTAATGAGATTGTCTGAATTCATACGAAATACTCAAACAAAATCCTCTAAATTTGTCACCTTGTAAAAAAGTTACATTTTGTCGTAAGATTGTGTTGGAAGATCAAGGGTCTGATCTATAAATGTTGCACACGTACAAAATGGGCTTTGACATTGGCATTCTGAGCGCACTTATCAGGACTTAATATTAATAAGCTTCGCGCCACTGTGCACACCATACGATTTGATAAAAGATCATGTCCCTGATTTTATGGAGAATTGTCCCAGATTATCAAAGTTAGAGATGAAAATATTTTTGGTATAGACCACACTAACAATGGGACATGTTCAAATAATCTCACAGCAATTCGTAAATATTTGTATGTACAATCTCATTCCTATGTTTTAGGACAGTTTGCTTTCACGCCAGTAACAGTCATGTTTGGGGTGGTTTAGTGTGTTTTTTTCACATTGTATGAATTAGCCACTTCGTAAAAGAATCACAAATTCCTAGATCAGGCTGGACATATGCAGTAGTGATATTCAGTAATAGAAATATTTCTAAATCCAACGTGAATGTTTAGAAATTTTGTCTAAAAATGTCACGAATTAGAAAGAATTCCGTTTGCACAAGGGAAGGTATTAAGCACATCAGTTTGTCCAACGGTCTATATGGATTAAGACAAAGACTTTGCTGCGCTGTCAGTTTGAAAACAACTTATTTGTTTAACTTTTTCTGGGCTGAAAACTAAAATGGGTAAAAAGACGAGCCTTACAAGATGGCATCACTTTCAGACACTCCAATGACCTTCACTTCTCTTCTGTACAGAAAATAACCGCTCTCAAAGCCAATTTAGTAGCAGACCTGTCACACTCTTTTATATCACGCTTGTGATATTACAGTGTTTTGTTGCATGGGTGATGACTGTCTGCCTCAAGTGGATTCAGCTGGGTTCAGACCTGGACTTTATGCCATGGCATGGTCAAGTTCCTCCACTCTTGACTGAATCAGTCATTTGTTTTTGAATCTGACTTTGTGCACAATGGCATTGTCATCTTGGAATAGAAAAGAGCCCTGCCCAAACTATTGTTATAAAATTATAAGCACACAATTCTCTTGAATATCATTATATGCTGTAGCAATAAGATCTGTGCTCATGGCAATGACTGAAGTTTTCAAGCTGTTTGTCTCGATTGTCTATAGTATAGATTTGAATGTGACATTTACAGTATGTGTCTACATACACTATTTGGGCTAAACTATTGATGAGCTGCTCCTTTTTGTCTTTTGTATGTTAAAAGCAATTAATCTAACTAATTTCCAGGAACATCTTAAATTGACACACTCAAAAAAGAAACAAAAAGGTTTGTCTAACATTCAAATGCTGAACCTCAACCTCAATTAAAACATTTATCCTCAGGTGACTGTGTGTGAAACTACTTTTTTATCTTGACAATCTAGGAACAGGAAAAATGTAAAAAGAGAGTTTGAGGAGATTCTATCTCTTACTCAAAAGCAAAGTCTCATTCATGTTTACAAGACATATTTTGCAGACACTATTTCTATTCAATGTGACCAACACTGCATTCAACCTACACATTTTTATCAGCATGTGTGTTGCCTGGGAATCAAACCCACAACCTTTGCGTTGCTAGCGCAACACACCACTGATTGAGCTACAAAACTGTCTTAAAATAAGTAGCAAGCCCTCCCCTGTGATGACCTAAACTATTGTAAAAACATAATATTTCAACTTTAAAATACTATTTTCAATAAAAGTAGATTTTTCAAATTATATACATTTACTTTAATCCAAAGCGATTTACATTGCATTATACTATACATCTGTGATCGAACCCACGACCTTGGCATTGTCAGTGCCATGCTCTATCCACTGAGCGTATGTCATTGTGTCTACACAGCAGGTTGGGGTGCCTTCTTGTAGCATACCGCTGGCTGACATTACAGTAAATCAATGGGAGAGATTAATTTTGAGTGACAGTTAAACTTACCAATCATATCATTTTTCTAAATGGGCTTGCTTAGTTTTTTGCTTACTTTCTGCTATCTGGGTGGTTGTTCACCAGCAGTCTCGTAAAGTGGAAGAAGGACACGAGACCGCCAAAAAAAAGCAAAAGAAGAAGAAATGGGGAAAACCTCATTCAAAACATGTGGATTAATTTTGTTTTAAAATCTCTGAAAAAAATTGAAAAGTAGATAAACGTTGTTCAACACAGCAGGAGGAAGACTTTGTTATCCAGTGAATTGATCATCAAATTGTAAGTTATGATTTAGAAGTCGGCCGTGCCTCAATTCATTCTGGTTTCTGATGTGCACATTTGTTTATGTTGCTTTTTGACTGTGGTCAGTCTTAAATGTAACGTGTGCATGCATATTTGCTGTTATTCTGCATAATTCACATTTCATCAGATAAATGGAAAGTTTACAACGGTCAGTTCCACATGTTTAGTTCACTGTAACGTTACCAGTTTAATATTAAGATTTACTATAAACATAGTTTTCGCTGGTAAATCTCTGTTTACCGATCATAATGCACATGTGAGCTAAATATTTGTATTTGTATTGCATGTTATTTCGATGATTGCTGTCTTGCTGTGTAACATTGTAAATGTATCATGTGGTAATCGTGATGGTATAATGATGTATTCTCACTTCTATAGGAAAGCACAGTAAGGTAAAATACTGCATGTGTTGGGGTGGTTTGCGAGTGCGCAGAGGGCCAAGGCTCAAACGTCTGGATTCGCTACTACTTTTAATTGCACTGAAAAAAATAACTTGTAGGATTTACTTAATTTTTTTATCGCAAGTTTTTGCATTCACTTTTGTAAAGTAAATTTTACTCTTGAAACTAAGTAAAAGTTATTTTGAAATTGTGAATAAATCTAAATTCTTTTTTTTAGCTGTATATAATAAGAAGGTTGTGTAAATCTAACTTGATTATTTTAAGTAAAATCTACTCAGTTTTTTTTTGTATATTTAATTTGAAATTTTGAGTAAATCTAACTTATATTCTTGACCTGTATGTTATAAGAAAGTTATGAAACTAAAAATTGATTTGTTTTGTTGCTGATAACAAAAATAATAATTGGACTCAACTGTATCAAAAAGTATTTAATAAATGCTTTATTTAATTAAATACCATTGCAGCATTTAGTAAAATTTACAAAAAAATTAGCAAAAACATAAAAAAAATTACAAACAAACAACATCAAGAATGTTTTCTATAGCATAATCATGTAACCAACTAAATCAATCTGAATACTGTAAGTATAAGCATCAACACTGGTGGCTATTATAATGCTTCGAAAGTTGCAAACGTTTTGATGCATCTAAAGGACGTGTTTTGCAAGGCCACCTCAGGCAAAAAGAAAATTTAAGGTTACAAATTGATTCCTGAATTCCACCTAATACAGTCTTCCAATCTTATGTGTACAACTGACAGCTCTCTATCAATCTTCAGTCCTTTTGAACTCCTCCCCCTCAATTTCCTGCAATTAGACAAAAAATATTGAGTACACCATATTGTCCTTGCATACATACACACACAATTAAACCGTAACTATAAATAAAGAGAATACATGTGAACTACTATTGACCTCTTTATTATATAGTTTAGTTTTTTTAACCCCAATCAATACTTTCCCTTAAGGCAAGAAAATTAGACTTCATATCATAGCAGGTTATTTTTGCAGTATATAAAAAGACGTATGCAAGATCATTTAATAGCTAAAGTATATTAATGATAGATAATCCGTGCAAGAATTAATACATGAGTATACATAAACATGCAAAGAGGCAGATCTGTGCAGATTACAGAACTTCAGATGTGCTAGAAGTTTCAAACTAGGCCTATGTCTCTCTGCACTTTCTATTTTAAAACGTTTACTTCCAGCATTTTAAATGGCGTGGTCAATTGCTTAGTTTTATTCACAGGGCAGCTAAAACTCTGCAAACCAACGATGTGCGTTGTGTACCAATGCACGGCAACGTAAACGTATTTGTGAGGAAACATTTTGTTGCTGCGGTCGGCCAAGGACTATTTATTCCAGCGGAAGGATCGCCATTAGTTATTTTACCAACTGAGAAAGCAAAGAAGGAGTTGCAGGCACAACGCGAAGCGCGAAAAGCCCTTCAAACATGATTTATTCACCATACAACAGAGCCTCTCATAACTTATTTGCTTATTTTAATGCTCCTTACCTGATCAAATGAATTACTGGATGATCGATCAGACGCTGTGGAGGCCGTAGCCTTGTTTTAAATGCGAGCGGAAACAGTTAAGCAGCGCAGTCAAGTTCAGAAACATGTCAGAATATCCCTACACGCGAGTTATTGCGCAAGCCACACCGAATTAACATTAATCGGTTAAACGGCAACACCTAGCCTAGCACACCCAAGTACCGGTAATAAGGAGCGAGAGGACGCGGAAGATAAAATGTCACACATAAAAGTTAGCCTATCGTCAATTTTCGTATTAAAAAATACAAATGTGACGCAAAATATAACGTTACTGTTGCTCATCACTGCTGTTGTTCATTCAGTTGTCCGAGTGAAAATAAAGAAATGCTTGTGAAAAACATTGTCGAATACTTGTATGTCGAAAAAGACAACCTGTCTAGAAACACGACAACCTAGTAAATTAGGCTACTGAACGCTGCAAAACAGTTCTAAAATACAGTGACATGGGCCCTAACATTACCTAAACATATATGAACGAGAAATAATAATAAATATATACTATAAAACATTTAGAAGACAATTAACTTTAAACATACCTGCTTGTGTGGATGATATCCGCTTCCTCAGAAACGATCCCTCATAAACGACCCCTGAAATGGCGGGAGTTACGCGCATGCGCATTGATGAATCCTTAGCCAATACTCTTCTGTAATATATCTGTCTAGAAAATATCGAACTAAATATAACAAAATAATTTGCCATTCACTCGTCTGACCAAAAATGTTAAAGTACATCGAAAAATATTTCGAAATGACACCATTATGATTTGTTCAGGTGCGCTGAACTCTACAACGTTTTTTTACGTTCTTATAAATACTTGAGTAATCAGTGTTAATGCAACAAACATTATATCTTAGTATTTATTTATCTTAATCAATACATGCACGACATAAACACCATTGTAGGTTTTACTCAACATTTTAAAGTTCACACATCAACTAACTTTTTTTATGTAGAAATACTTTAGTTTTTTAAATAAAGTCTACTACCCCAAAAAATCATTTTTATCAGTGTGTATACTTAACTTAAGCTTCAAAGGTGCAATAGTGTTGAGTGATTTGTTCATGAATGGCTAATGCAATGGAAATTTAACACTCTGTTTTCCTGCGACTCATTATTGTGGACAGTAGCCAATTTAATGAGGTTTGAGTGTGTGCTGTAACATCAATTTACCGGCGTTCTTCTGGAGAGCGAACCTGATAATTACACTGGTGTTTCGGGCCCCGGCTTTTAGTGAAATATTTTAATAAGCGCAGTTTTGCATCGAACTGTTTCGCATTTCATTAGCAGTGGCCCTGTTCTCCCATCTGCCGTTCTTTGCTTCTCAATTTAGCTCCATGTGCCATCGAACATTCCTGCATTAGCATAATGGCAGAACTGTTGCGCTTTAAGAATGGCACCAATACCAGCGGGCATGACAAATAGATGGTACGAGGGCACCGATGATGGGTTAGTGGGAGATTTGATGAACGCACGCTGATGTCTTGTTTTTGCAGCGCAGTCATTAACAAGATAAATGTTAGGCGGCATAAATATCATGGTGAAGTGCGATTTTGAGGAAGGCCCTACAGTATGTTTGTGTAAATGAATGAGTGGGGATGAGGGAACTTTGGGTTTGGCCTTTAAAGTGCAGCTTATTCACAGATGTGTGATGTCTAAGGCCTGACAAGGAAAGAGTGACATTGAGGGGATGTATATTGTACATATTTGTTATTTGTATTTTTTAGTGCTAATACAAGTGATCTCCAGAAGTGTTGTGCCTAATATTGTAATATTTTTGTATCTAGTGATTTTTAATATAACTTCTGTTCAGACTGAATATTGTTCAATTGTCAGTTAACATGCTTGAATATTGTAAAAATTCATAAAAAGAGAAGAGATCATGCAGCCGTTAGAAAGAGCGACCTCTTATTTATGACATAAAAGGTCTGTGGAGAAGGATAAAGTCAGGTGGAGCTTGGACCTGCGTTAATATTTTAAAGACTTTCCAGCAGAGACGCGTTAGGACCCGCAGTAAGTAGACTTTTAGTAGTGATACTCATAGATATCTATGGAAATACTTTCCAGCAGATTGACGTTGGTGAGAAAGATCGTCTAAAAATCACTCCCGAGGAGGCGAGTAACAATGGTTTTATATTTGTCAGAACCAAGAAATGATGTAATATCCGCTTTGTGACGGAGCAATTTTGAGCGTCATTTGTTTATCTGGAACCGCTTTAATATTGTACACATCAAGATACAAGATCAAGAGTGCTGATGTGATGGTGATGGTTGGTGATGTGATGTTATTCTAAATCGCTTTCACGGATTCTTTGCTTTATATACAAAATTACATTACCTTTTCACTAAACTCCTGTAACTTTTGCCTTTTAAATCATTAACACTCAATCAATTTTCCTTTTCCCTTTTTACATTAGCTATTTATGATTAATAATTTTATATTATATTATAATATGATACATGTAATGTAATATATTTCATAACTCAGGTCCCCAAACTTCCAAATAACTACATTAACCAAATCGCCCTAACAGCCTGTTGTCCAATGGTTGGTTAATGGTTGTGGGCTTTAGATTGCTTTTAAAGCAAGTAAATACAAATCAGTTTTGTGTAGCTATCTATGCATCAGATTAATCTTCCCTTGTGGAATTGCAAGCATTTCTACAAGGATGAGCCTCACAGTGAGATTTCCCTGTTCTTACAGAGCCGCCCAGGATTTCAAATTGTTTTGCAGATTACACGAGCGTAGCCCTAGGAGCACATTTTATTAATATTTATGTGCACATTAATCTGCGGGAGCAGCTGTTTGACCTCATCTCAATGAGTCATACATAATAGATGTTGGATTGGGAGATGCCACCATGCAGAGGGAGTCCTGGCTATAGTTTCACGTGTGAAGATCTGCATGGGCTGTATGACTTTTATTAGAAGGTGCTAATAAAAGATAGATGATTAAAGTCTGACCTGACTGAAGTGACCAAACTGGTGCAAGTGAGGTCTTCACATTCTACATGGAAAGGCAATTGAATGCTTGCAAAAGTCTGAAAACCAAAGACTCAAGATCCAATAAATGAAATGTTTAAATAAATAAAAAACTTTACACATAAAATGCATGACAGGAACAATAGGTTTTATGTTTATATTGTTTTCCTGTTTCAACCTTTCATTTAAGTAATACTGTATGAAATTACATTTTTGATTTTATCAAAAATATGCACTTTTACTGGTGGTCTCAGATTTCAGGACCCCAGTGCACGGTAGGTGATAAAGGCAAGCCAACCATTTGTTTGGTTTACGTAAGCTAATTTGGTTCATATAAAATTGTATTACGCTACTTCATCTGCTGTTCAGCTGGAGAAGGTGCCCACTGTCACAAGTAAACATCAATTAACAGATCTGCCAGATTGTTTCACATTGCCTTGGAGGCTTTTGCTACAGTTTAGCAGTTTCTTAATTACTATTTGTCCTCAGAGGGGAATTGTTTGAAAGGCTTCACATAGTGCGACAAGATCAGTTAATTGTAGTGTGTGGTTATATTCCTGGCCTTCTCAGTGGATGGAAATGAAACTGTAGGGTTTCATTGCAAACCCAAAGGTCACTTCAATAATACTATTTAACATGACAGTTCTTACCGTCTAAATAGATATTTGAACAACAAATATATAATACAAATATCACACATTGAGAACTTCTGGTTGGCTGGAAATGACTCTTCATTACAAGCACGGCCATTTGTTACAATTACTTTTCTTCAGAAATAAGAAGGTTGTTTTACTTCATACGATTGATTGTATGAAAAGTATAAAATATGAGTGTATTGTGCCTTATATCGTTTAAATTAGTGTAACATCCCTTCTCATCTGTCAGCCACGTTATAAATAAGTTAAAATATTATATTGATATATGTAGGCTACAATATGCTGTATGTGTATTTTACTAAGATATTTAAAATATATATTCTATGTTAGATTTGTTGGGATATATTTTACATGTATTTAATCACATGTTTGATTGTGTAGGCTGTATATTGAACCTCTAATTTGTTCCTTTTATTTGGTTTTGTGAAAACTGACTTTGCAATGTATCAGCATAATTTTGAACAGTTGCTGATGTGGTCATATTAATGGAGACCCCTTTAATTGTAGAAACCGCTACGGTTGTCATAATCTTTAGAAAAAGACTTGTTTAACACTTCAGTACACACTAAACAAAGAGGATGAAGGTCTGCTGCAACAGAGGTAGAGAACAAAACATTAGGCCCACAGTTACATGTGCAATATGTCATGTAATATATTGCTTTTAAGTGATATCCATAAAAATCTTTTGGTTTGACAAGGCCATGGTTTTCCAAATGTTAAAAGAGGTGGAAACTGCCTATCCTGAAAGGCTAATTGTAATTTTTCAAAACTAAACTGTAAGAGCAGGCTGAGGATCGGAAATACATTTTTAAGGAATACAGTCAGTAAGAAAAACCTAACTAAGGGTAAAAGATATCAAATAAAAGCAGAAATGTTTTCCGCTTACTGTTACAGTTGGAAGCTTTTCACATTTTTCTAATTCATTGGACTTATGTTGGACAAGTTCACACTTAATGTTACATTTCTTTTCTTATTTCTGTAGCTAAACACGAACGGAAAAGAAGTCAATCGCAACATCCATTTCATGGTGATTTTAAGCCCCGTTCAGACCGCCAGAGATGTCATTCATTTAAATGGTAGCCTAGCGACATCCAGCGATACGAGCGGCTGACAATTGGCGACAAATGTCTAGCAAATCTTGAAAGTTGAGATTTGCTCAATTTTATGCCAAGGATTAGCAACTTTCGTGAGCGACATCCAATAGGAATGTAGCAGCGGAGCTCACGTCAGCCGTATCTCGCCTGTTACTGCAGGTTTGTTAAGAAATATTTCTAGGACAACCAAAGCTCCGGACGCTTTCTAGTGACCTCGTGGCGGGAGACTTGCGACACAGTCGCCGGCGGTCGGAACGCACCTTTATACTTTATTAACTCTTTGCAAGAGAATGCATCAAAGCTTCAGGTTAAAATCAGCAAATCATCTTTGAGGATATAAAACATACCGTATAGGTATTTCTCCTCAGCTCAGTATTTACAATACCCACTTGGGAAAATATAAGAAACATTTCATCAGCCTCTTCATCTTTTCACAGATAAAACGATTATTTATCGTATTTTGCTTTCGAATAATGTATCTCCAGCTTAAAGGCATGCTTTCAACAGGAGTGGATTTTGCCAAAAGGAACAATTTTAGCTTAAAGTAGATAAAAGACACCTGATTGATGTCATATTTAATTGATTAGGTTTTCCTTGCAATGAAAGAGAGAGAAATTGCACGCTTTAAATGCGACCCTCACTTTTTCCCTTCTCGGGCGTAAATAGAAAATTGAGCATGACGCATGGTTTATTATGGCGATGCATACAGCACAGAAGATGTTTAGAAGGCTTATATTATTCATCTCGATTGCTCTAGTTAACTTTAAAATACTAACACGTGCAGACATTGACAGATTTCATCCTCACGCAGAGTTTAATTAAAATTTGTAATGTCATCCTTGACATCTGGAGCAAGAAAAAGCTTTTCCAATTCTCACAACAGTCAGCCAAAGACTCGTAAATGTAAATGATGGATAATTGATCTTTTATAATAATGCTTTTCTTCATATGCTACAAAAGAAATCTGATATTTTGTGTTCATAAATATTACGAAGATTCATCGCGTTATTTAACTTTTTTCTCTTCACTTATCTCAACAAAAGCCAACTTTCGACTGAGATTTCAGAAATACATCATTTAAAATGTTTTTCACTTTGATAGACAAAAAGTCCAACAATTTTTCCATTCCATCCCTATTACATTTACTACTAGAGGAATGATGTAACCCAATGATTCATCAAAAGCTGACACCTGCTTAGAGCTTAACCTCAGGAGTGACATAAAGTCATCCAACAGCAATGTGAAAGACTGACAGCATGACAAGACGCATGAAAACTGTGATACAAATCCAGATTACCACAAATATTACTGTTGTATTGCTTAAAAGTGAATATTAACTAGTTTTCTTTGCAGTATTTGAGGTCTGAAAAAATACAGATCATCTTTTATTTTGACCTGCTTCTCCAGTTTAAATTTTCTGCGAATAAATGCAAATAGAAATTTTTATTTGAAAGTAGTTCACATAATGAAACTAAAGTTATAATTTTAACAAAACACATACCTACTGTATAAATAGTAAATTCAGGAATCCTAAAAATTGTCTTTTAAATGGTCCGCGGCTGTATATCTGTGACAAAGCAACAGTTAACAGTAGGCTACAGGTACTATGCCTTGATGTTATTAAATAAATAAACAGAAAATATATTCTTAATAAGAAAATAATATTAATAAAGGTATGATCATAGTTATTAAAAAATATCAAACATTAGAAAAATATAAAAAAGGGAAAGAGACGAAACTGAAAGATACATTTTTATGTCGATCGTCAAAAGTTGGCTCAAAGATTAGTTTGACTTTTTTGGTGTTTTTATCTACAACGTATGCCACTGAACTGTGATTTTGCAGGATTCAAAAAGCTCCTTTCAGGAATAAAATGGCTTAGGGAGTGAAACACTATTAGAAGAACTCTGTGAAGTTTGAGATCTTTTGCTTTGACTCCTGAGTCAGAGCTGTTGTCGTGTTATCTCTCAGAGCAGATGGGCCGCATGCATATGAACTCTGACACATGGAGAACTCTCACAAATGTTCCCTTCCAACCCGTCACACCGTTTCACTCCCAGAATGCTCTCTGTGAAGAAGACGATTAAGACCAACTGTTCTCATTACGGAGTCACACAAAAAAACAGAAAAGTGATAATTACTTATAAAAATTGACTGTGCTGCCTCAGGGACCGAAGAATTCCAAGTCATATCGAGAAATTCTGCAGCAGAATGTTTCAGCTTCTGTCTCGTCCAAACCCCATAGGAGTCATAAAAATGATCCAAAAGATCGGACGGAAAAAGATCATGTGAGAAATGTCCCGAAGAATAAAAATGAGACATTTTAAAAGTCAGAGCCTTGACCTCAGACATGACCTCAATGGGCTAAATCAGCATTTAGATTTAAAAGAGACTAACATGCTTGCACTTTATGGGAAGCTTTTTTCTAAAATGCTCTTAAAAATGATTTAAAGAAATTGTTTCCAAGTTTGGTGATTGGACGTTTCACACAGATTCAGGATGTAGGATTGCTATTAGTATTTTGCGGTGAAACATAACTTTTGTGTGTTAGCTAATATGAAATACCGCAGCAGGAACTTCGGCACTCTCATGAGAGTTTGAGGTAAAAGAGTTTGAGGTGTGCCCTCTGGTGGTCGTGGCAGGATTTGATTTACCTGACAGCAAATTTAGCATGTTTGAGTTTCAACATTTTTGGAGTTCAGGAATTGCAATGCTAAAAAAACATTTATAAAGATTAACGAACTACAAGAGTTTAAAAAGAATGTAACATGTTTAAAATGTTGTTAATACAGCCACTATAGTTAATGTGCACTTTATGTAATTTGCTTAAGGGGGCTGTTAATTAATGTAGTTGGAGTGCAAGACGTCTTGTTTTTGTGTGAGGGTAGGCTACAAGAGAGCCTGCTTGTGCAAGTGGGGTTTTCTGGTATAGCCGGGGTGTGTACTGTGTGGGTCGTGGCTGACAACAGCCCGTTTCCAGAAGTCACCTGGTTATTGTCTGCAAACGTTACAATAATATAGAGTTGGGTCAATTTTTGGTAGTTGCTACCGTCACAGAGCTTCAAGTCGGTCTTCATATTTTTTTTGTCACAAGTCTGTAATCCAGTCAGCAGTATTTTCCAGAGTTCTTTTGGGGAAATGCAGTCTGGGAGAAAAAAGTAACCAAATGTGTTTTGTGAAGTGTGATATGATAATTTTTTAGGAGCCGTTCAACCGTCAGGCTTATAAAATAACAACGTACTGTTGCTTTTATTCATAAATAAATAAACCCTAGTCGGGTGTAAAAGCAAATCTGAATAGAAAGGCGGTTTAGTTCTCTTAGAATTTGTTTTGAATGAGGTTTTTCCGATTATACTTTTTTTTTAGGACAAAGGTTTAGGTTGACATGAGAGCATAAGACTTATACGAGCACCCTTGCTAAACATACACAAACTACTGCTTCTTCCAAAACCCCTACGCATTAAAAGTGGCTGAAATTGTTTTGATGTAAATGTAATATGCATTTTTACATATATACTTTATTTCTGGCTCAGTTTTGATAATGGCAGCTACATTAACCAAATCTGAAAAAAATAAAATAAACAAAATCTGAAGAATTTTCATTATATTTTACTTAGTTGGCCTGTAAACAAGAGCTACATTGCACATACACTTCTGTTCAGTAGTTCAATATCTGTCCTCTAACACTTTCTCTTTAATATTCCAAATAGTTTCTTTGGCCGTGTAATCTTGCAATGTAAGCAATGTGATTTGTCATCTCGATTGCATATTCATAGATCTGGATATGAGAGTACCCGGTTATCCTTAATGCATACATCACAGTCCACAATTTACTGAAGTGCTCAGATTTTATGCATCACAGTCTTGGAAATCAGAGCTCATTATCTGTAGCAATGATCCAGCTACTTAAGTCCCCTCACACAAGCGGCATCGCAAGAGATATTGTTAGATTACAAATGTGGACACAGAGAACTCTCGTACGTGTTTGTCTGTATCACAGTCTGTGCGAGTAGAGACAGTTTTCTTAGCCCTCCACACTCTTAAACAGGCAAACATGTGCACGTAAACACATCTCCACACCACACACATACCTACAATCTAGTGTCTTGTCTTCTTCATGGATGACCGGACAGCTTGCAGACAAGCAGCAGTGTTGGACATACATGAGTTCGAATTATCAAATGAAATGTGTGTTCAATGTTTTCTTACTGACAAAAAATGTTGTTTGTACTTGAAATAAATTAAGTAATCATGTCCAAAGCTTTGGACTCGAAAATCTTATTTCAAATGACTTGTTAACCTACAAAATCTCTACATTTAAAAGAGGCAATGTGGTGATTTTAGCAGCATCTAGTGGTGAGCTTGCGAACCAACGGCTCACTCCTCCCCTCCCTTTCGAAGCACTACGGTGGCTTACACAGAGCTAAGATGTTTTCACATTTTCACTTCTTTGCCAAAAGAGATACAGTATTTATAAAACACGCTCTGTAGAGCAGTTTGTCCGTTTAGGGCTACTGTAGAAACAAAATGGTGAATTCCATGTAAGGAGACCCACAGTGTATGTAGATAGAAATATCTCATTCTAAGGTAATAAAAACATAACGCTTCATTATGTAAGGTCTTTATACACCTCTGAACACATAGTTATATACATGATTTAGCATTTCTGTCAATAGATCCTCTCAAAGATAACACACTGGTCCTTTAAATACATCACAAAGTTAAATCAGCTTAACAATTTAAGTTCAGTCTACATGAACATCAAGCTAAGTGAACTTACTTAAATATGAAAGTTGGAAAAACAAGTTCAACACGATCAACGAAGTACATTTAATTTATTCGTGTTTTCTGTGCAGATTTATAATCCCTTGGTTGAGCTGTCAATGACCTAAAAGATGGTTCAGCATTGGATCTAACAGCATAACGTTTGAACCATTCTGTTATGATTAAGCTTCTCAACCAGTATCAGCCACACAACAATTATCCTTACCTTGAATCAAAGAATTTAAAACCCTATTCATTTAAAACAACCTTCACCTTAAGGTTCATATAGAAAATCTTGCAGTAAAAGCTCTGCTGATTTGTGAAAGCAAGTGTCCTGAAAGGTTTGTCAAAGCCGTGCATGCAGCAAGTCTGAATAAAGACAAAACCGTGCCACATTCATCAGATTAAACCATGACAATGCTTTAATCTGATTATAACGTAGCCATCACATCTGTTAGAATGAATTCTGTCAGCGTCTACCAACCCAGAGTCCACGTACAGTTTAAGCACAGATTGATTTAGCTATTCTCCTAGAGTCCTAGACCTTCATTTTTTACATTTTTTCTTTTTTAGAATTCAAAGCCCTAAAGCTATTCCAAACCTCTATCCTTGAGAAGCTTACTGTTGGCTATAGCGTATGAATACAGAAACTAGTAAGGTCATATTAGGCAAACTCGCACTTGAATAGAATGTCAAACACATTCATATTTCTCTCCGGTTTTTTTATTTTTATTTTTCGCTCTTCGGCGGGACCGGACAATGAGTTTGTCATTGAAATATGTTGTTTTCGATTCAAAGATTACGGCGAGTGCTCGCCGCACTATCCGTGCTGAATTGCTTCCCAATTCACTTTTTTTTTGCCACAGAGACGCTGTAAAATGGCCATAAGATAGAAAAGGAGCTTTGAAGCCTGAAATCTTTATTGCGGATTGCAGAGGTTCCGCTCAAACCAAATGCACATCTTCAAATAAAAATTAATGAAAGGAATCCGATCATTAAATAAACAGCAGGATATCCAACAGAATAAATGAGGACCAAGAGTTTCATCTCAGGGAAATGAGCAAAGTTTCATTTCAGTCCTTAATTTTATTTTATTTCTGATGTTAAGATGAGGAAAGGTTTGTTCCGCTTACTGTGGTCATTTCATAGACGTCGATTGATTTTACAGTATATCAGATTCATGATAATTGATATTTCCTCATCTCGAATCCTGTCCCTCACAGAAAGGACATTATAATCAATGAAGCTATTGACATCACTCCTGTTAAAATGCATCTCACGTCGTTTATGTAATTGCTCGGGCTCGATGGTCATTACATGCGTTTATGTGCGACCCAGCTCTACTCTTGTGAATTGAATATAGAACATTTACATACGAGTTTAGTGAATAGCATCTGCCTGCAAGTAACGTGCTCACAGTCAACATGTCTCTTCATTTTGACATTATTTTTATAATATTGATTGTTACATTTGACATCATAATTTTACATTTTGTCATGGACTGTGTAGTCTATATGAAGTGATTTCAAGGACAGAGCTCGGTGCAGGCAATAGTATGACAAAAGATTAATAAATAAATTGGTGAAGTAACATTAGGCTTCAGCACTTATGGTCAATAAGATCTTTAAAATGTGAAATAAAAAATTAGAGAGTTGAACACGTTCAACTGAATGTTCATTATTTCATTCACTTTCTATCTCTTTCTCTCTACGCTTTCATCACTATTAGGAGTCAATGAAAAGGTCATCAATGAAGTTGGTCATTAATGAAGTGGTTCATGTAAACATATTTTTTTGTGTGTTCAACTGTTATTTTGATATTTTATAAAATATACACAATCTTAAATTTACCCTCAGTCCTCATTGTGTCTTCACTCTGTACTTGAAATGTTAATCTAGTGACTGAAAAGGCTATACCACGGTTTATTTCACTTAATGTGTTATTACATTATGCTAGTTAGTCACAATTATTACTCAACATTAAGCTGTTAGCAATATGGTTTAATTGGAAGAAATAAAGTAGTATTTGGGTGTAATAAACCTTTGAAAAACTAAAAGTAGTTCGAATTGGGTGGAAATACTGTCTTGTGCACTTTTTTCGATCCTCAAAAACTAGGGCCCATGGGACTGCGGTTCTCCGTACCCCGATTCGGAAGGTGGAGCTGTCACAAAAAGAAATAAAAAGTGCAGGTCCTGGAATTGTGGCATCCGGTAGGTATTGCAGTGGATAATATTGAGTTTGGTCAGCAAATGTGGAAGTAGGTCAGGATAGAAACAGACCATACAGGGATTCCTGCGAAACTGCATCGCCTGTGCTTGGTCGCCTTGAGGGTGCGTGTCATGATGTTAGAACTGTTTCAGGTCAAGAAAATTTCCTCTGGTTCTGCTCGTGAATTTGCAGATCTACATACACACTCTCTCGACTTTATCTCTCACGTGTTTGCCTGAAAATCGTAATCCATTCTGATCTGTTTTAATCACGTAAAACTGTTGTGAATTTATGGATATTACGGGTTTCCTTCGACAATTAGGACTTAATGGACCAGAGTGAATTTATTTAGCATTTTCTTTCACAAATTCTATTTCCTTTGAGCAGATCAGTTCGAGGTCTCTCTTCTAGCCTTGCCATCTGGCAATGCTGTTTATGTAACCCTCTGGACACACACGCACACAAACACTGGCGCGCACACACAGACGCGCGCGCACACACACACACACACACACGCACGCACGCACACACAGTCACACTTAATGTAGGGCAGCATTCTATGTCTGCAGCAGGGGGATTAACATTGGAACCGGACTGTTATAACTCCTCATTTCACTGAATCCGTTGAGCTGCCAACTACAGGTGTCCACTCTGATGTCCTCAAAGAGTTAAGCATCAGTAACCTCCATATGATACAGTATGTTCACCTGTCCTCACAGCAGTGCGGATGTGAGTTGAATGTGATTAATGGTCACACAGGAATTTTACTGTCACATTAAAAGAAGATCTTACTATGATCAAACTGAACTGAGTTACTGAACTTTCCTATCATCATCTAATCTTTGTATTAGAAAAAAACTAATAGAAAAAAAGAAAGGATTTATAACAACTTTAACAACTTAAAATCTGAAATAATATTTTGCAGTCTGGCTATGAGTAATAAAGTATAAATCTACAAACAAATATCTTAGCAATTATTACTTTCGGTTTATTTGTAATTGAATTCACAATTGACTTCTTTTCCAAATTGTCCGAGTGCAACAGTTTCTGAGATTAGAAAACAATTGTAGGGCTACATAAAATTATTTTGCCCTTCCCGTTTGGTTTGTTGTAAGTTGGGTGTTGCTAACAAAATGGACGCAGGTTTGAATGCCAGTTTACAGTGTTGTGGAGGGGAGGGCTAAAATTCCTTGCAATTGGACAGTCACTATAGTCCTACCCCTTATGTGTTGGTGATGTGGTGAAGAGCGGTTGTTGAGATGGGGGGGAGTGGTTCATGTTTTTGGATTAAAGATTGCAAGTGCAAATGAATAAAAATAAAATAATGGCGTGCACGGATAAATCATTAATAATAATCAAGTAATAATAATAATAAGAAAATCATTTTGATTTCATGGTGACTTTAAAGATTTATTTACAAATGTACAATTTAATCCAAGTGTTTCTTGCATAAACAATATTTCTATATAATACACATATACTGTACCGCAATGACATACATATACTGATGCATTATTCTGAAAATAACATTTACTTTCAAAGAGTCACTTGCTAAGAACTAGACCTATTGCATAAAGCAAGCACTACCCTGTCAATGTAAACTAAATTAAATTATGAGCAGTCTATCAGATACAGATACCACTAAGGGAACATAACGTACGTGGAGGTTCGCAGATTTGCCAGAATCCCACAGCCGCCCCGTGATCATGAGAATTTTTGAGGAGTTCATTGATAGCTGACTCATCCGTGCTGAAGATCAGCCAAATAGAAATCTTCAGTTGCCAAACCTTAGATTCAAATATACCTTCGAGAAGGATTTCAATGTGTTTTTCCTTTCTGAACTTCGCACACTTTTGCTTGTGGTGTTTCCTCATGAATCTACTTTCTGGGCATTATTTACATTAAAAGCAAATTTATGTGTTGCCTCCAGTGTCAAAAAATGTTCAGTCCTTCTGAATAATTTATAGTTTTATGGTATCTGAATTGACTGGTTTCATTATAAAAAGAACAACATACTGTATAAACCAAAATACATTGAGTTACACAAATACAAGTCATTTTCAAGGCTCAGGAATTCAATTTGTGATTTTCTTTGTGAATACAAATTAATAAATAAAAAATAGTGTGCATGGATACATTTAAAACAACCACTGCAACACTGTGTAAACCACTTTTTTCCTGTTTGACTTCATGGTGAGTTTAAAAGAAGACCTTAACATGATTTATCATTACATTTACTCCGGCACTGAATGTTCCTTTCATCATCTGACATTTTTATTTGTCTTTGACCTATTCCTGAAATTCATTTATTGCTTCCGGCTTTTTTTCGCTGTTAGTACATCCATAGTCATAAACCTGTATTAGCCAGACACCGCACCCTGTTTGTTACACGACTCAAGTGGATGATAGAGAAACCAAATCAATACGTTAGAGTCAGCATTAACAGCACTGACAGTCAACTATAGCTTTCAGCCGATACTCACTATCACTGTGAGTGTATCACTTTCTAGACGGAGAAATTAAGCCATAATGTCCCGTGCAACATTAATGAGCTTCTCTTATTACAGCCATCTCGGAGGAAACGTCACGATACAGTGCTCAAAATGTCACATGCTGCACCTTTGCACAAAGGTCACTATAAATAACAGTGTTAATGTTGCAGGATGCACTCTTGTAGTCACAAAGCACTGAACAAACCCCCCCAAAGCAAATTTCTTTAGGTAACCTTTACAGCAAAGGATTCTCAAGAAGTAATCTGTTCTCTGTGCAAAACGCGTGGAATAAATCAATTTATGCCGCACATCGCAGCCTTACCCTAGACCGCCCGTACTGCGGCACTTTCCGCTCAGGTGAGGTGGAGGCATTTGTGGACACACGCACGGTACAGTGTGACCTCGGCAATGAGGCCTTCTCAACGGGTTCTACAGCAAACAGAACATAAGATAGGCAAACAAAAGTCTGAGACTGAGCCCAGCAGAAGCCAGAGACAGTGGGGATGCGACTGTGATAGGATGAGTGCATGTGAGAGTACGAAAGAAAGAGAGAGAAATATTACACAGAGCTGTGTTTGCCAAACACACCTCACCCAGAAAAAAACAGACCTTTTTTCTGTAGTGCAAAAACACAAGATGTGAAAATTGGTTACAGTTACATTGTAAGCGTGTAGTTCTAATCAGCAATTCGTAACTTTCACCTATCGTATATCCTATTGTGTAATGTAGTCGTTGAGCATAAACAACATCTGCAAAGTCACAATGCTCACAAGTTCACATCAAAGCGAGATATTCTCTCTAACAGAAATGTTTTTTTAAGGTCCACAACAAACAGTTCGTAGAGACAACAAGTTTCGTCCTTGGTTTGTGACATCGAAAACCTGAAACAAAGACATGGTAATGGACGGGACGTCTCCAACACACATTCCATCAGAACAAACTGGGTGAGCTTGACCAATCTGAGCATTTCAGGAGGAGCATCATGGAACCAGGAACTGTTTTCTGATTCCCTGTTCGCACCGCCAGCGACTGGCAGCATGATCTCATTTATTTCAATGGTAACTTCAAGCTTGTGTTTAATGGTTTGTTTATTTAATTAAAAGTTACTTTTGTTATTTATATATTAAAGTCTTGTTCTGCTTGCATCTGGGTTCTTCCTCCACCACGTTCGTGACACATGTAACAAGTGAAAATTCCTCCAAACTATTTTAGTACACTGTGTCCCTATTGTGGATTGACAGTGTACATTTAGAAGTCTTTATTTTAAGTTTACTGTTGCGCGTAAGGGTGCGTTTTTATGAACTTGTGTGATAAATGATTTTTGTTTAATTCAAAAAAAAGTTACAGAATGCAGCTTTAAAAATCTAATTTAAGTTATTTTGGAGATCATAAAACAATTGAATGCATATTTTAATTTGAAGACCTCATTTTAACACTCAAGTATAGACAAACTTGAATTATACAAATGATAATGGGGCATTATGTGTGGCAATAGGAAATTAAATTTGATGAGATTTGTCTAAATATGGTAAGCCTTTGTTCAGCCTCAATGGGTTTCCTCATAATCATCTATCAGTATTTAATTTATGATCGTATCTACTTCCTAACTGCTAATATAACGGCTATATTTCACACTGCGTATGAACACAACTAATGAACACACGTGGTGTTTTAAGGAAAGCTGAACATGGTTACACAAACTCAGATTAATGTGAAATGCTAATGACTGCAAAGAACCGCTTTTGATGTGCTTGTGTCTGCTTGTCGATCACAGAAGATTTCTACAAAGCCGAGTCACGTTTTCTCTAATCTATCATTATGGTGCTTTTAAAACCATGTTGTCATAACAACTGTGCCACAATCAGCCACCGCAAATACGACGCTGATTGACTTTCTCTTTTTGATCTTTTGTAAAGCTTCATTTCAAAGCCCTTCTCCTGGCTGAGAGAAAACTGAATTTTGCTAATGGAGTCTCTTATGTAAGAAGGGTTCATGTTTAAGGAGAAATGGCACTTTAAGTGTTTGCATTCTATCTTCTGTTGACATCTCCTTAAAAATGTGTTCTGCAACTACAGTAGCGATAGTTAAGACACAGGGGAACTAACACCGCGTTTTCAAACAAACAAACAAACAAACAAACAAACACGTACTCAAACAAACAAACAAACAAACAAACAAACCCTTTGATAAAACGTTAAACATCACACGATCTAGTTTAATGACTGTGCCCTTTTTTATCAATTCATAACCCCTGCATTAATACATTTACATTCAGTCATTTAACAAAACCTTTTATCCAAACGAAGGAGGATTTCACATTTTGCCTTAAGAGACAACTATAAGCACAGTACACAAAGTTAAATTTACAAGCAAGAATTTTAAAGGACGACATAAGTGTTTTAAAGATCAGAAATAGACACTATAGGACAATATAAAGTTTTTTAAATATGCTTTGGATATTTTGCCTTTAAAAATATTGCGACTAACACATATCTGACATGAATGAATGTTACTCACTGTTACAAATGCACGCTACAGAAGAATGAATGCTTTCAGTTTCACTTTTAATGTTGGCCCGGAGAAATCTGTCCAGTCAACAGATTTGGCCTCTATACGCCACAAAAGGCAACACCTGAGGAGCTTTGCTGAGATAAAGGTTAGCCCAACATCAAAAACAGCTTTTCCAGCCCAGTTGTAACTCAAGGAGAAATATCAATCCACTGGTGGAAGCTCTTACACTTCAACCTATTAACCCATTTTGTTTTACAGCTCATTTGGTCTTCCTTGCATTGCATATTTGATGTTTCTTCACCACAGTACAATATTTTACTCAAAATAATGCTGCAGTGTTGTCGTGGCAGAAATAGCATTCTAAAGATGCTGATGGGATGGTGCCGTCTTTCAATTAGACATGCAATGAGTGAAACTACTCAATGTGGCTGTTGACCCACAGGGCAAGGCTAAATAAATAATGTCTTTTGTCAATACGACTGTGAAAGTGATGAGGTGTATTTAATGTTGGGTTACACCACATCTCATTCAATGTAGAAATCCAGTAAAAAAACTGTAATATTCCGGAAACTGGGACGGCAGAAATGTTTTGGGGGATTTTCCATTTTTTAGGACAGTATAGACAGACAGGAAGCGATGAGGAGGAGAGAGGGTAGCAGGATCAGATAAAGACCACGAGCTGGAACTCGAAACTCTAGTCACCCGAATCGCATTTGCGCTACATGTCTGGAGCACACGCGGCCACAGGCTCTGACGTAAATTTATTTTGGGGAAAATTAAATTACATGCTTTAGATATCTGTCTATTTCTGTATTTTGACAGTATACATGAAAATTATGTCAAATAAAATTGTGAAATTACAGTATTTTGAACAGTATATGCTTAACTGACAATGCAATAGGAGAGACAACTTTTTTGTTTGTCAATATTCATTTATTCTAAGCCTTAGAGAAGCAAAACACACTGGTTCTGTTTATTTCCACAAAAAACCCTGTTCTTGGATTTCTATTTCTCAACAAGCCAAAAATAACGAACGGGACTACTGTATTATAATGACAGTCAATCAATATCACGTGGGAAAACACAGTTTTTCATCTGCTTGTCGTAGTGTTGCTTTGGAAACAGTGTTTTGGCTTTGTGTCGTAGATCCACGTGAACATTTCTGCTGGATGCAAAAAAACACAGCGATTAATGACATACTGTGCATTACTTCCCACACCACCTAACCCCATGCTGTTTCTAAACGCTCCAAGCACCTCGCAACAGGTCCCAACCACCTCCTGAGCTCACCACATCCATCTGCGTATTGTCAGGTACATTTCTCTTAAAAATAGATTTGGATAGTGCCAACTTTGGATCAGCTGGAGTAGAATGGAAGAATGCTTATAACCAAACAGATTTAGCCCCCCATTGACTCACATAGTAGTCAAAATTACATTTTGTAGTATAGCTTTAAGCCCCGGGGACTTTGTATCCTATTGAGATGAGGCCTTGAACATACATATGGACAGTGTTTTAAAGGTGAACCTGTTGATGATCTCATACAAATATTTGGGTTGCTGAGAAATTCCATAAAAATGTATTTAACATGTAAAGGAGTAAAGGTTATTTACACACTATGCTGTATTTAGAAATACTCTCGTCCGAACAAGGTATGATTTGATGTACTTAATAACCGGTTTAGATCAGTGGTGGATTTGTTTTGTGTTGCCTTTCTGATCTCTGGCCTCCATTTCCATTAGCTGCATTTCACTGGAAGCTTGTCTCTGCTCACATGCCATTATCAAAAGCGGCAAAGACTATTTTTCCAGCCGTGTTTGGAGAAAAACATGTTTGTGACATATTAAAAGATATTGTGGATAGACGTGTGATTACCTCTTCCCCAAATCCAGCTTGACATTCGTGAGCGGAGATTCAGTCAATTGATTTTCATCCGTTATGCAGACACAGGACAGACAGTTACATAACATAACCAAAAGAAAGAGAATTGTTATAATCTGTCCGGAGGTGATTTCTGTGGATTTGTCTCACAAACGCTGAAAGCCAAAGAATGCTGCAAAAGAGAATCACACACACACACACTTCGACTAGTTTTATTACAATATAGGTTAAGTAAAGCAATTACGATTATTTCCAATGCTGGATTTGTATTTAAACCCATAGCAACCACAAATCTACTATGGTCTCACCACAATGTGTTTTTAACTTTTATTTGACTTCATTTCCCTTCATTTCAGACTTGGGGTCCATTACAAAACAAAAGCGCACAAGGTAACTTCACTTTTACTCTAATAAAACCATGGTCAGTTTGTGTTTGCTAAAATTTGACCACAATTACTATAGTTAAATTATAGCTGTTGTTGTAAAACCATTGATTTGGCTAAATGTTTTATATTGTATTTCAGCGCAGACTCTTCAAAGAGATCCAAAGAGAGCAACCCATGCAACAAAAGCGCTCGCGTTGAATGCGATATACCTTAAACATGCAAGTGCTTAAAACAGCAAAAAGCAGATCAAAATGTCGGAGACTGTAAAGTGAAAACATTTCAGCCTCGTTTTTCCATCACTGAGCTCGAGCGCGTGTGATTCAGCGTCTCTTCTATCGAAAGCCCCCCCGCCGACGATTAAAGGTCCACGAATGACAACACTACACATGTGCTTGCTGTACTATCAAACCGCTGCGAGACGCCGTGGACATTCACGCCGGACGGTTGATCGTTTATCTTAGTTTTATAGCTCCTGGACGAGCTTCGGTGCGGATTCAGCTTTATTTGAGACCGAATGCATGAAGTGTGTGATCTGAAACGGAGCGAAAAACACACCGACGTGAGCGAGGACTAAACTTCTCGGCGAGAGAGAGAAAGAGAAGATGTGCTGATAAAAACACTCGTCCTTCTCAACAGGTAAGTTGTCGTATAGGTCACATTTATCCGAGTGTCGTTTTAAATTCCTTCACACTGTCAGTGTATCAGTAACGTTATGTGTGCGTGTGTGTTATTTTCTCATCTGCAGCGGTGGTCGCATACAAACACATTGACGCTGCGGTGCATGAACCTGACACAATAACGCACTATAAAGGCCTTAACAACATTGATCCATACGTTAAGCATTATATGCACGCTCTGTCGTGTATATTTGCAGACTTATTGCATGGGTTGACACAAATCAACCTGTAACCTGCTTTCGACCTTTTGCCGTTTTGTCTTCATACAGTTCAAGCCAATGTTGCATGCATGTTAAGAAGTAACGAGACGCCGGTTTGCATGCATTGGATACGGTCGCAATGTGCAAAGCAAAAGCTGTTGGCTGAGTGTTTGGTCTCAGGTAAAGTGCACTTTATAGATGTATTTCTTCATGGCATTACCAGGAGATTCAGCCGTAGGCTTGATTTCTTTCTATAGAGCTCTGGTGGTCAGCTGCCTCAGTAAAAGGTTTAGTAATGGCTTTACAGTGTCTGAGTGACTCACTCATTTATCACCACCTTTGACACATCTATCACGTTAGAGCCTCTCCAGGGAAGGTGCTATTTTTTAATGGGAGGTGAGACTCGCTGTTGTCCTCTTGCACCTTAAAAACATCCCGGTGTCCATATATAAGTATACCCTTGCCTTTGCTATTTCTTTGTTTACTGCATCTCTCGGTTTCTCTGTTGTAGTTTAAAGACAGTTCACACAATACAGTAAAGATGATGTTGCTTCTTCATCATTTGTTGTTTCAAACCTGTATGACACTTTAAAGAGTGCTGATGCTGCTCCTTGTTCTATTTCGTGTAAATGGATATGGAGGGTGTTAGGTGCTAACACTCTTGCTTTAGAAGCTATTTTGAGAAATGTCTCTGTGGTGTTGTGACTGTGCAATAAAGTCAATGCGGTCCGATGTTGTTTGGTAACCAAAATTCTTAAAAATATCTTTTTTCGTGAAAGTCTTACAGGTTTTCGATGACACGAGGGTGAATAAATGATGAAAGTGTGAGTGAACTATCCCTTTTAATAATGCTTCTTTGAAAAGCCTTTACAATCAAGAAAAACGCTTAAAAATGATTCAAGCTATATCTGATTGCATTGCAAAGCAGGTGGACAATGAGTCATTCATTGTGTTTGCACATTTGTGTCCTGACAAATAGCAACTGTTCATTTAGATGCAGCGTTAGATGCATCAGTTCATAAACTGAACAATTGATGGAGTCGGGTACTTCATTCCCTGGTCACCTTCAACTTGAAAAACTCTTACGACCACGTCTTACAGCGCCGTCCTATCAACAGAACAGCTTACATCAAATTACAATGCACGAGTGTGGGCGACTTGTGTAAACATATCTCTGCTGAGGGAATGCAATATGACATTTTTATGTTAAGAGCATTGCCCCGGCATTCCAGGGTCTTACAGATGTAGCCAGCTATTCCCCGCGCTCTGCAGATTAGAGGATTAAGAGATATCGCCTGGAGTTTGTGCAATATCCATAATGCCTCAGCAGTAGCACAGACACTAGTGGAAAAAGTATCCAGCGCTGTGTGTCTCTCATGCGCCGGGAGACATTTGCGACCAGCCATTTGCTGGCGATAACTGGCCTACCTGCTTCTGGCCTAGTATTTCTGTACACTTTCATTGACTGATCCACTTATTTGTTCATGGTAACTCTCTTGTGTAATTTGTAAATGCTACAGCGATCGCCACATTGCAGCAGCGTTTTGTTGAGGTCACTGTATATAGAAACATTTATTTGGTAGGTGGTTTTGTTTAAAGTGAGTTTCTTTCTGTAGCTCAACAGGTAAGCATCTCACTAGCAATGCAGCAGTCATGGGTTTGATTCGCAGGAAACATGGATACCACTAAAACATTTATAGCTTGAATCCAAGTTATCCAATTTGCTTTAAATATATGCATCTGCATAAATGTAAATAAATGTATATTCATTGAACTCAAACTCTAAGCGTCATGCTTAACCATTAGCTAAAACGGGGCAAGTGGGAACATTTTTAGGATAGATAAAAAATTTTTAACGTCAATAAAACAAAATAAATGACAAAAGTAAATCAAACAGCCATGTACTCAAAAAAACTGTGCAAGTGCATTAAAGGGAAACTTTACTCAAACATGTCATAATTTACTCAACTGCGAATTGTTCCAAATTTGTTTAAATGTCTTTGTTCTGATGAACACAGAGAAAGATATGTGGAAGAATCCTTATACAGATTTTGCCCCCCCATTGACTACCATTGTAGGAAACATTACCATGGTAGTCAAAAGTGTCCCAGAACTGTCTGCTGACCTACATTCTAAAAAATGTCTTCTTTTGTGTTCAACAGAACGAATAAAAAGATAAAGTAAATTTTCCTACTATGGGATACAACGAGGGCAATATGGTTATGTTTGGTTATAAGCTTTCTTCCAAATATCTTTCTCCGTGTTAATCAGAATAAAGAAACGTACACAGATTTGGAACAACTCGAAGGTGAGGAAATGGTGACAGCATTTCATTAGTGAAATATTACAAAGCATTATTAACGCCAACATTAAACCCACCTTGACCTTTTGTTGACATACAGCGGGGCATGTTGTCATAATAGTGGAAGAAAACTGCAGGGGAATCTGACATTTACAAAAGTTATGGTTGCTAAAATATATAGCCTTTGTGAAATATTACCTATGTAACAACTAACCGTGGCCTCCCCTAAACATTCATTCCTTTTAGAATTTGATATGATTCTGTTGTGTTGGCTTGTAAATCAAGAAAATCCATTTGGCTTAATTTGTTAAGCACTCATTAGAGCTGGAAACAGGTTTTTGAATTAAGTCGGGCTTACTTATAGCCTTGAATGCCAGACTGTAAAGCCGGGTTTTCATTTTTAATGCAGCATTTCATTTGATTTCTCTCTCTTATTGAACCCTTTGAAGTAAATGAACATTTGAACTAAGTGAAACGGCCAGTGAGCTTAAATGTTGAGCCGATGCACTGATGGGTTTTCTCATTTTCCTTGTTTCAAGGAGCAAGACGGAGAACTCTTCATACAAAGGACGGAATCAAATGCGGCGTGATGCTCAGACAATAGAGAATTTCACGACACGTCGCCTGCTTCCAGATTGGGGCTTGTTTGGAAGGCGTTTGCCATGGCAACAGGGCACTGCTTTTATGCTTATTTTCTTAAGGGTAATTGAGATTAGATCAACACAGTCCAACTTCAGTAATAAGGTCTGAGTTATTTATTTGATAAAGCCATTTGTTGTCAGAACAAGGTAATGAACACATATACAGGCTAACAGTAGAAATCCAATGAATATTTTTTACATGCCACTTAGCAGTTGCCTTCTTCCAAAAGTATATTTCTTGGTGTGTCCTAACCAGGCTTCTGTCTTTTACTCTAACCCTGTGCTCCTCTTGTTCTTGAACACTTTGCCACCTCCAAGATGATGCCAGACTTTTATCATTTGTACAATTAGTTCATCCTTCTCAGAAGACTTCATAAAGATCCCATTAAATCAACGTATCCCAGGGAACAGACATGGAGCTCTGGCTTAGAGCTAATGGAATATTGTCTAAGTTAATAAAAGCACACAATCAATTATTCGTGCTGACTGCATGTTGAAAATAACTCTTTTAAAGAACAGCGATTTCCTGCTTTCCTTGCTCTTGGTCATAAAGGAATCATTGAAATCCTATTAAGATATATATAGTAGCTGAAAATGGCTGCGGCTTTGTAATATTTCACTAATGAAAAAGAGATTTAGGTGACAGTTCATAGTGCTCTGTATTAATGCACTTGCACAGTTTTTGGGGTACATGGCTGTTTGATTGACTTTTGTTCTTAGTACCTAGTTTCATATCTTTTCTTATCTCAGGCTTTGCACTGCAAAGTGTTTTACATTGATGAGCTTTCTTTGAAATGCGTATTGAAAACACTATGATGTCAGAATTTGTAACACCAGACATTTAAATGTAAGGTGAAAGCAGACCCCGTGTAACGATGGGGCTACAGGAACATCTGTATTGTGTCTGAGCCTTTAGACTACAATATCGCCAAATATCTTTTGACAGCACTTGGCACTATTACCTTTTGCTTTTTAAATAACAATAAAAATCGTCATACGTAACCAAAGTCCTTTTACGGAAGTCATGCCATTTGGCGGCCATGTTTGCAATGCCTCCCAGCAGTTATTTACCTCATAGTAAGACAACAGGCAGATTTTTCAAAATTTTTATATTTTCAATAATTAAACCTAACATGAACCTTACCATAACTTGCTTTGCTAAATGAAAATTTTTCAGAACTGGCGCATTGAGCGGTGCATTCATCCCCTTTCAATATAATGGAAGTGCCGCATTTTGTTAATATCTATTATTTATGACGTAACTCGGCAACAGTCTACTTTACTTTTTGCTACGTGGACCCAAACTAATCCAGCTACTTTTGAAAAGTACGTTTTGTTGGAAAGGGCTCTTCGTCCACACTAGCATTTTCTAGAATTTTCCAAAAAGTTCTCTACCCTGAACCGTCTGAAAATTCGTACATCTTACTCATGTGCAGTATGGTGAGGCAAAACGTTTCGAGATTTATTTACTTTACACCTCTCTTTGAAACGTCTTGGCAAGAAATGGCACATTGTATTTTAAATGGACAGACAATAAGAGGGAGTTGTGGCTGTGGTCAACACAAGATTATAAAGTTGCAAAAGCATGTAAAAATGTCCTCGTGTTTTGCAGCAGAACAACAGTTGTGAGTTAACATGGTCTCCTTTGAAGAAATGTGATCGTGAGTATTTACTTACTGACATAAGGCTATCAAAGAGAAATTCAAATGTACACACTTTAAAGAGCGTTTTTAGAAGGCCAAAATTTGAGTTCTATACAAAAATGTGTGGACAGTCTGAGTAAAGCCTGTTCAACTGATAGAAGGGTTTATTTGGCATTATATAAATAAACATTAAGCACTCAATTTAAAGAGCTTTAAATGATACGCGTCAGTCAACAAGGCAAACTGCTTAATTGTGGGCAGTTGTTGTTGAAAAATTGTAATGACTGAATTACTCAAGCCTTAATTGCCAGTACATTAGTGAGGAATCAAGAGCCACATGACAGGCTTTCATTCTTATTACGTTCTCTCTTAAACGTTTTGTGTTTAGACCATTAGAAGCTCAATGCTCATTCATTTGTCAGGATAGTGATGTGCATTGAGGGCCACGTCTTGGATTACGCTGTATGTCCAACTACCGATAGGAGCAAACCGTCTTGGAAAAGCTGACTACGAATCGCTCTGTATGATCATACCCTTGTCATTTGTGTGATCCAGATGTATTTGTTCAAATAATCCTAAATGATTTCTGAATCAAATATGCTTTGGTGGGGTGGAAATGGTGCTTACATGAAACCCTGATGTGGCAGGTTGTCAGTCATCATCTGTTGCCTCACAGTTTACGGTGTGAAAATGATAGTCCGTCGTAAGAAAGGGAAGAGGCATAAATCACCATCAGTCACTTCTCTGTTCATTATGCATTAATATTCAAGGCCTTCCTTCACTACTCAAATATTTTTCATTAAAGTCAAACTGTTGCATTTCAAATCAAGTCTCGCTCGTATTACAATCTCACTAGAAATATACATAAAGTCTGACAGCTTGATTTTGTGCGGCTAATGGATTTGTTTTGGAAGTAGCTTGATAATGAACTCTTGAAGTGCCCTTGATTTACATTTATTTTTGTAGCTACACCATGCGTGTGTGTGGTTTATAATGAGGTACTGTTGCATTCTTGTGTCACCAGTTGGGACAGATTTGTCTGAATAGCTGTTGTGATCCAACCTCTTTATGTTCGAATGGATAGTTCACCTCAAAATGCAAATTCTGACATTATTTACTCACCGTTATGTTATTGTCATTTTTCTGTCGTTTCTGAATGAACTCAGAGGGATAGTTCACCCCAAATGAAAATGTTGTTATTATTTACTCACTCTGAAGTTGTTAAAATCTGTTCATATAATCTGAATCATATAATTTATTGCACAGAAGACATTTTTTAAGCATGTGGGAAACCAAACAGTTTCTGGGGAGCTATTGACTACCATAGTTAGTGAATAACCCGCAGAAGTGTCCGGTTGGGGAGACTTAAAGCAGAGAGAAATGGGAAACTGAGAAAATAGTTACATTTAGCTAATTCTGTACATTACGGCACACCGCAGTGGTATATAGAAGTGCTGTTCTACCATATTTTAATGTTATAACAACATGTAAACTTAGGAAAGTATCATTTCAAAAACGGTCAAACAGAACTTCTATATACCAGCAATTTATAGCATCTGTTTCTACAGTTTCTGTAACTAAAGGCTGTTCCTACTTGCATTGAGTGCTTGCTATGAATCCACATTTCACTCTCTTGTTGCCATGTTTTTAATCTCTGTTTGTCTGCCGAAGACAATGCATTAGAGAAGCAGACTGACTTGCTACGCCACTGACCAAAATGATGTCAAATTCACAATGGGTTTCCCGTTGACGCACATGAGCGCAAAGGTCTTGGTGCTTTCCCGATAGAAAAAAATAGAAATAGAAATTAAACCAAGTTGACAGCTAACAGCCAACATGCAGAGGAAGCATTTCAGTATTTTTCTTCCTGAAGACACATAAGGTATAATTGGCTCGAAAAACAGTGCTACACGTCAGCATGAGAGACATAACAGCATTAGAGCTGACATTTTCTGACCCATCATAAAGACCTGGCCAGAGGTGCTGAGGCCCAGCATTTCCTGCGCTACTTTGGCAATCCTACTAGTGTATTACAGCACACATCTGCATGGCCTGCAAACCTGATCCCTGAACAGAACTGAGCCTGTCGTTTGTATAATGCTCTCTTATTTAATCCCTCACAAAGCTCCACGGACATTGGCGGAGGACTTATTTGTGGCTTCCCAGTTGTTGTGCTCCCCACATTAAGCCCAGGTTTACCTGTTGACAGGGCTGATGGGGGTGTTTAGTTACTTCCAGGGATTTGTCTGAATAGCTGTTGTGATCCAACTTCTTTAGGTTCGAATGGATAGTTCACCTCAAAATGCAAATTCTGACATTATTTACTCACCGTTATGTTATTGTCATTTTTCTGTCGTTTCTGAATGAACTCAGAGGGATAGTTCACCCCAAATGAAAATGTTGTTATTATTTACTCACTCTGAAGTTGTTAAAATCTGTTCATATAATCTGAATCATTATTTATTGCACAGAAGACATTTTTTAAGCATGTGGGAAACCAAACAGTTTCTGGGGAGCTATTGACTACCATAGTTAGTGAATAACCCGCTAGAAGAGGGCCTTGTATTGTGTTTCTGATTAATCACATGACATTTACGACTCCGTTGATTGACTAAAAAATAAGATGGCAGCAGGCTGCATAGAGACAGAGCACATTTAGGCCACGCCCATACCAGGGGAAAACAATCCAACCATTTTCATTGACGTTCTATGGCGGAAGCTGCCTTCTTTTCATTTCTGACTTATAACAAAAAACAGAAGAATGTCTGAAAGCTGCTGTGTGATAAAGTGTACAGTAAACAAGCTAAAAAACCCAGAACTAACGTTTTAATCAGCTACCGAACCGTAAAAACGATTCTTTAAGGGGACAAAAGTGGATACAGGCATTAAGATGTGAAGCGTCAGCATGAAGAATGGGCAAATTGCGGTATCCTGACACACTCAGTAGGCCTATGCCTAACCATACGTGTGCAGTAAATAAGTCAAATGTCAGTTTTAAATATTTGTTTCTGTAAGATAAGCTTTAAGCCATTTTGACAGTATGCAGTTAGACTGTGGATAAACCAGAAAGCTATCAAGTAACTTAATGTTTGCGTTTTTGTTAAGAAAATGACAATACGGTACGTTGCGCTCCATTTTTGGGTCCTTAAACGGTCGTTTTTTTGGGGTGACATCTTATAAAAAACGTAGTTCTGTTTTTTTTTTGCTTGTTTACTGTACACCTTGTCACACAGCAGTTTTTAAACACCATTCTGTTTTTGTTATAAATCAGAAAAAGCAAGTCAATGGAGAAGGTTGACTTGCTTTTGTTTCTGCTTTTCCGTGTCAATGAAATCTTAGTTAGGCTTACAACAGCTTCTGAACATTTTCAGTCTGAAGCGCCTGGGACGCAACCAACATGTGGTTGTTTAGCCATCACTGGTCTGGGAGAACCGCAGTGCTCCTGACTTTAGTTGACTTCATCATCTCCAGAGTCAATTCCCATGCTTCAAAGCCACTGGCCAGGAGTCGCTCATGTATGCATGTGTGTATTTATAAGTTTTGCTTGTATTTGTATTTATTCTGCACGCTTGTGGCGGTGCTCTGGTACGTTAGAGAGGCTTTATGGATTCCTAAGCGAGCAAATGTTCTATCATCCGGCAAACTATCAAATGGAAAGTGAATGGGTTTACAAAGTAGGCTGGTACACTTTTACACGCATGCAAACATTTGCACTCAAGACATTTAAAGGCAGGATAGCATGTGTTCAACAAGCAATAAATAACAAATAAGATTGTGTGTTTGTTTGGATTGGCCTTGACGTTTATTTCCTGAGAGCAAGGCACGGTTCGCTTCTTCAGCCACTGATGGTGCGTTGTGTTTTATTCATGTTACCAATTTATTTATTTACTTCTAAGTTGAGCTTTACACACTTCGCTTGATGTTCCACATTTGAGCAAATGCTTTTAATAAGTTTCAACATTTCATGGGGGCAAAAAACATTGTTAGAATAGCGTTTTTAATTGAATTCTCATTTCCACAATGTGAAATTGCAGGTCGTAGGGCCAGCTGGTGGCGAAAGGACCGAGTCTGGATCTCTTGGCATCACGCTGCCACTAAAATGGTGAATTATTGTAAAACAGACGGGGCGAAAAGACGCGTGCCAGAGGGCGATCAGATCACGCTTTATAAAACCCTCCAACTGCAGAACTGTCCGAGCCGAAACTCCGTATGGCAAGTGAGACCTGTACTGCACCGTCAAGCCACTTAGCATCCGCAGAGCGCGTTTCGTATGTGGCCTTTGATAGACTTCGGCCCACTGAACTGATTCAAAGAGCTGTTTGTTTTTTTAATAGAGATATAGCTGTGGACATCTAATGAGCCCTTCAGGCTTAACAATTACATTACTAGCATTAAGTTTAAATTGAGTTTTTAGATTACCCCAGTCATTAAATGGTCCCAATATGGTTTCGAAGCTGCGAATGAAGACATGAAGATGGATGCTTCACCAATTCGCATATGAGATGTTAACGAGGCTGATGAATCTAAAACATTCATTACGTCTCCCTGCAGGTCACGCTGTCACGCGACGATCGCTCGCCCGATCTCATCTCCGGGTCACGAGGTTGTGCAGACGGAAACGATGTTGGAAAAGCAGTCTATAACAGAGCTTTTAATGTCTTTTTTGGTGTAACTAGCACGCTGCCTACCCCCACCATGAAACATTTCACGTATACCCTGTGGTATTTTTAATGCCCAGCAAGTGTTTCTGCAAGTGTTTACGAGTGTAAAAGATCTTTCATTTAACAGCGTGAGGTTAATGTTGCACACTATAATAGGTTCATAACACAGATGTCTTTTTCTTAAATGGATCTACAATAGATCTTTGTGTGCATTATGGCATGCTGGGCGAGCTCGTGCAATTCCGCTTGGAATCTGGAAATCATCGTATTGCTATCTATTGACTATAAAGAGGTCAACCAGATTAAGACATTCCAATTGAAACCCTCCTGTACTCTAGGATTGGACCTCACAGATTAATATTTTGATAAGAGATATTCTTCCTCAGACACTTCGGGGAAAAGGAACCTCGGCACCGTTCACATCGCACATAAAGCCGATTTGTATTTCAAAGCCGATCTTTAGATCTGACTCTCGGCGCTGTTGTTTTGTAAGTGGTGAAGATCTGTGTGGTCTGTATGGGGAATATCGGTTGAGATAGGAATACTTTGGGGTTTAGTGCACTGTCATATGATATACACATTAACTGTCATGGTTGCGAAAAAAGAGAAACTGAAAAGACCATCATTGTGCCATGGTTTTGACACAACATAGATGTCAGAGGCATCACTGCACCATTTACACATTCATGCTAGGACTGCCACAATACTATTCAGCCTGATGTCATGGGAATTAGAAGGTCCGCCACTAATGTGCGTATAAGATTGTACAAAGGTATACGAATTAGCCACCTCGTAAAATAATTACGAATTGCTGTGAGATTGGGTTAGATGTGTGGCCAAAAGAATTTGCCCTAATGATATTGTTGCGATATCTTTAGATTTTTCGATCAGTCAAATTTGTTTCTATATGTTCAAAACATGAGTGTAGGAGGGCGTTGAATAATTTACGATAATATAGTGTGTTTTTTTATCGTCGACGTATGGATGAATGTAATATAAATCATATGGATGTCATTTGAAACTGTTTTTTCAGTCGTTCCGACTACAATGACTGTAGCTGAGGTTCACCGTGAACGTAGCAAGTGTGATTGATATTAACACCGAACCCGTACCTTTTGCTTAATGTGAGAGCCAGTCTGGGTAATGGAGGGAGAAAGTAATTTTTCAGGCCGGTCAAGTACTGCATTTAAATAGCCATTTTCTCTTCTGTAATTTCCAAGGCATTAAAATGGCTGACTGCTTCATTACTTGAGTAGAATCTGATCACTTCAGTTGGATTAGTAGTTCTTACTGGTCTCCAGGGCAATCTTCCACATAATGGCGCGGTGGCCGATCTTTCTTTTCGTTCTTATCTGTTTCTCACTCTCGCTCATTTTAGTAGTCTCCCTCCGCACTTTACCTCAAAGACAAATGTAATCATGACATTTAAATGAATGAAGTTGGCCAGTGTAAGTATTTCAGTAATTGCTTGTAAGTGGATAAATCTGAGATGGATTCCACCTGCACTGAGCCGGAGGACGTTGGCCTACGTTCAAGATACTGTGGATGAGAAGATATGATGTATGTTTGTCAGACTGCTGGAGGCGGCCCTTTGATAGCTGGGAATACATGTGTGTATTAAATTAGAAGTTTACCATAAAAATGAAATTTTGGACGGGTGTATTCACCCTCTTATCATTCCAAACCGCATGCTGTTGTTTTTAATAGACATTTTTCCACACCCATGATAGTTCATTGTAAAAACAGTGTTAACTTCGTATTCTAATATTGTGTATTGCTACATTTTCAAAGTTTTATATTGACAAATGAATCTGGCTGAGAGATATGGCAGTCATCCACATGACTTGTTATTTGTAACTATTTTAGTTAGGTTTAGAGGTGGGGTTAGGAGAGGGGCTTTAGAGTTGATTTTTTCTAATAATCGTACAGTACGATTTTGTACGATCATTTGAATTTATACGAATTAGCTACGTCGTAAAATAGTTATGAATTTCTGTGAGATCAGGTTGGGGAGCAAGACAATATGTAAAAAACTGTTGAAATTTTAGTCAAAGCTATTGTGAGATGGTTACTTTATACTAACAAGGAGATTTGTGCCTGTATTCAGTAATACTTTAACCGTGATTGATTCGCACAATGTTGTTAAAGTAATATTGATACAAAATACCATGCTTTCTATTATTAAGTCAAGACTAAACCCACGAGGAGAGGAATTTATAACTCTATGCGAATGAATGTGTTCCTATTGATGACCGTGAATAATGACCATTAAATGCAAAATAATATCATGACAGTACCATATACAGCAAAAGTCCCTAACAATTATTGTGATGTGAAAAATTAATACCGTCACATGCTGATTTACAGTACAGATTAACATGCAAAAATGTCAAAAGGGTTTTCCTTTGTGTTCCACTAACAAAACAATACTGGTTTGGGAGTCATGACAGATTTCTGCATTTTGAGTGAGCTATACCCACACATAAAGAGTCTGATCTCTAGCAGGTGGAGACTATCACAGCGCTCTGAACTATCGGGGGTTGAAAGCACCTGCTTTATGTCTTTATGCATTTCTCCTTGATGGAGGTCTGATTGATTTCTGTCTGTCACAGCAAATGGCAGTTGCCACTTAAAATGTCCTCGCCTCCCACAACCGCATTCATGCCATACACTCTCTCCATCAGTCCTTTCTTTTTTTGTGGTCCCTAGCATTTACAATTACTGCCATGGGCTTGTTTTCTTCCAGTGTGGTTGCCCAGTGCTTTCAAATACAGCTGCTCTCACACATACTGACCATTAGCATGCAGAGAGGGTCTCTGGCCTGATAGAGACGCTGATTTATAGACAGGGATGAACATTAATCCCTGATTGCTCTGTAAATTTTGCTGTGTGGCAACCTAAGCATGATGTTTATATGTGCACATGTAAACCTGTCATGATCATACTCTACTCTTGACAATGTAGATTGGTTCATGATGAATTGCTTTAATGACAAGGAAGTGCATAATGACATACCATGCCAAATTTTTGAATAAACCTTAACTTTCATGTAGTGAAATCCCAGAATGTTCAAAGAGTAGAAGCGAAACGAGTCTGAAATTGCAACTCAAAAACTCTGAATGTCGATTGCGTCAAAAATATGTTAATAGAGAGTCTGGCGCTGACATCACGCCGTGTTCCATGCTGGGTGACGCGGCCATATTTGTAGGTAGTAGCGTTTTTTTCTGCTAGTGAGTTCAGTTAGTTCTAAGAAGATAAACATGGTTTGGCGCTTGTGCTGTGTTATAAACTGCAAAACAGCAACATTTCGGACAGAAACTAGACAACGGAATACGATTTTTTTGTTTTCCGACTTCACTTGTAAACAACAAGAAGGAAATCACATCAAGGATAATGTATCATGTTTAAATCGCTAGTAAACAACCTCCAAAGATGGCGGTGCCGCCCCAGCATGCAACGCACCATGACGTCGATTGAAGGGCTATATTAGCTTCCACAGTTCCATAAATTCCTGCTAGAAACACTGCACATTTGTGGCTTTTCATTTATTTTTATTAAATCACCATTTTTATCTGATGTTTACAGTTCTTTTTTTAAGAAATTTCTTTATGATTTTTATCTGTATGCATGCATTGTACTGAATTGAAATCGAATCTGAACATCTGAATTGATACCCAGTCCTAAAGGCAACCATTTATAATGGATATATAGGTGTCCATTACAACCCCGTCCTGATGTACAAACTAACAGCTAGAATATAATATTTTTTAGAAACAAAGTTTTTTTTCTTTGAAATAGTTGGTCTGACTCATTGTCGCTGCACAACAGCATTGTGAAGAAATGTAACCGTCAGTTTTATGCATCACTGCATGTCAAAGCAGCTTTAGTAGCTTCAGCTTTTTGAACTGGATCAGAAGAGTGAATACAGGCAGCAAGACCCCACACTGGTTAAACACCTGTTGCTATGGTAATGGGATGTCTTCAAGCCGACACGAAAAACACCTACAAATAACATGGAAAAGGCTACAAATGAGATTTGACTGCTGAAATCATGTATGGAAACTGTTGTCAGATTCATCAGATATTTCGTAGCTCAAGGATGCACTTTTCTTTGATTTTCTTTACAGATTATGTGGTATATTGATGAGCTGTTTGATGAGAAGGCTGTTTGTGTGTAGTTGTGCCGTGAGTCATTCTTATGGTTTGGCAGAAAAAAGAGGGATGCCACAGACTAATAAGAAGACAGATGATGAAATGTACTAGCATGTAAAAGGCAACAGTCTTGCAAACTTTGTCTGGGGGAGGTGACCCCATTAATGCTTTTAGAGCTGACTCTGATAGGGTGGGTGTTAAAATTAGGATGTATATCAAACAGAATTAAATTATTTGAACATAGCAAAGTGAAATATCCAGAGTGGGCTTCATTTAAGAATAAATTGAGGTATACTTTACCATGAGGTTGTGTTTGTTAATGTTAGTAAAGGCATTAGCTAACATGAACTAACAATGAACAATATAACAGGATTTAATTTGAGTTTGATTTCATGTATCCGTTTTTGCAAATAAACTCTTCCAACTGTGTATTGCGGCATTTATTTTATTTGTTAATGTTAGTTGTCGATGTCAATTACACTTGTTCATAATATACATTTTTAGGTCATATTAGGAAATGCAATTTGTTTCAATAAATAATAAAACATTTGAAACATGATAAACATACAGTAATTTACAATAGTATTTGACATTTTCAGCATCTATGAGAATAACAAACTGTAACTGATTGGATTGAACTTTTTATCTGGCAGTTTCTTTAATCTTACCATAACCTGTTCTTACTTCTTGTCTTATTAAAAAGTCTTTGATCTCTCTCTCTCTCTCTCTCTCTCTCTCTCTCTCTCTCTCTCTCTCTCCTCTCTCTCTCTCTCTCTCTCTCTCTCTCTCTCTCTCTCTCTCTCTCTCTCTCTCTCTCTCTCTCTCTCTCTCTCTCTCTCTCTCTCTCTCTCTCTCTCTCTCTCTCTCTCTCTCTCTCTCTCTCTCTCTCTCGCTCCCTTTTTCTCTCAGAAAGCATTAGGGACTTGCACAAACCTCACTACAAATGTATTGTTGTTGGTTGAATAACTAAAATAATTAACATGCTTTTAAGCTCTGAGCAAACATACTTTTCATAAGTGTTCTTTACAAGCCCATCATGTATCACAAAGTTATATTTATGCATTATAATTACGGACATTACTGACATTAAAGCTATAAGAAACATCCTAAATGCTACTACTGCGTATATCTAGTGGTGACCATCACATTATACTGTGATAAAAAGTTTAATGACAGTAAAAACTGAGCATTTTCTTTTATTATTGTATATCAGAAATGAAAAGAAAGTGGGCTTATATGATGCATGGGCATTTTAGGGCCATTTTCCCCAGTACTTAATGTATTTACTGTATTGACTGTACTTACAGAATTGAATTAAAAAAACTCTTATTCAATTGTGTATATATATTTATGGTGTTGTCCCTACATGTCTTACACTGTAGCCATTTGATTGCTTAATACACATAGATTAATTTCTATAATGCAACCGTAAATTCTAGTTGAAGCTAACATAGCTAAACATGTTTAGTATTTTAGTGTGTGCTAGCCTTTGTTTTTTTCACTGCGGTTCCAAACCAGTTTTCAATTTGGCCTTTTGGATTGCTATTCGGCGCTATTCCTCAATAATCTTTCCTTACCTACTTATTATTTTTATGAATTAACTTAATTTTGATATGTACTTTGCTATTTTTTTATTTGTTACCTTCCCTTAGATGCACACACATTTTCACATTTATGCATCTTCTTTAAGGCATACATGTTGTAATCACTGTTTAAAAGCCCCTTCATAGTTTATAACTTTAAGGAATGGCTCACCCAAAATAGAAAATTCTGTCATTATTGTACCCTCACGTTGTTCCTGTGGCACCATTGACATAGATAAAATCTGGGTTGCATAATAACCTGTGAAAGAAGATGTTTTTAGGGGCGATACACATTTTGCGGGTGCACGGCCGGAACTCCGTAAAGTTGAAATATTTCCATCTCAATGTGACGCCTAGAAAAATGTGCGCCCCCTCACCGAATGACGCAAAATGTGAATCGCCGTTTTGACACAGTCTTTGGTTAATTGCACTTTTAAGGAGTATATGTTTTTAGGTTTGCCTAAAAGCTTATTGAAAATCCCACATAGACATTAAAACAGCATTGCTTTTCACCACAGTGGTCTTGAAAATATATAAATGTATTATATGCACTAATCTTCTTGTGTGATCAGAATGCATCCCAGCTTAAAAATGAATCGGGACCCTTAGGCATAACTGAGATATTTTACTTTAGTTTCTATAGTGCGATTCTTCCCACACATGAATATTCCCTTCGGCTGCACTCGCCGACAAACCTGCTTTTATTTCCTAATAGCGCACAATATTCCTGACATCCCTGTGAACAATCTATAGTCCTCATTCGATTAAAGACCTAATTGGAGTGAAAAGTGCCACGGTCCAGGCCGCGTATCGGCCGGGCTTTGTGTCAAGTGCCAGGGCTGGATCACGGCCAGTCCATCATCTGTTGCCGAGCACGAGGAGAGCTGGACGCTCGCCAGTGGCTTTTACTGAGGGACTCCATCAATATCAGCCCTGGCTGATAGCACTCCTCCTGCAGCTCTAATTCACTTTCTCCCTCTGCTGCAGAACAAGTCTGACCTGTTTAATCTGAGAAATCTGGCCGGTGTGAATATCTGCATCTGCTCATGGCGGTCTCCTGACAAAACAGTGTCTGGAGAGAGAGGCACTGACCTTCTCTTATTCTTTACATGCTGATGGGGTCTGCAATATAAAATGAGTTTGGTTACTGAGAAAGAAAAAGTTCCTAGATCACAGAGTGAGAAGTACCTGAAGAGCAAATGGAGACTTGTGCTTTGTGTCTCAAGCTTCTCTGAATGTTCCCACGGAGCAAAAGAATCTTTTCATTTGTAGATTATTTTTGAGACACATTTGATACAGAAATCGAACAATAGTTAGGTCTCATGAGTTCTAAATGAGCTGTCTTTGAGAAATACATTTTTCTTTGGGTTGGGAGCTAACCCACCGACCTAATGGTTCAGACACAGTGCTTCGGTTAAAAAGCAGAGTCATCGGTTCACAAATGTCCTACGACAAAATTCCATCAACATCCCAGATGGTGTTCAAACATTTCGATTGATTTGATGTCTTGATTTGTTGTAAGAGGACTTGGACTAACAATTTTATAAACATTTATAAAGTGTTGGTAATATCATTATTCCTAGTCGGTGTGAATGTGGTTTTATAAGTGTGAGGAAAACACATACCGTTCATTAACCTCAGAAAAGGTGCACTTATAAAGCCACATTTAGAATGAGTGTAGGAAGAAGGAATCTGTAAAATACATGGCAGAAATATTTATTAACAGCATGACTTGAGCTGTAGGTTGGACCACATGCTGATTGTGTTGCCGGTTGCAGATACTTTGATGACTTTGTGAAATAACTTCCTGCAATGAATGGAATGTGAATGGAGTCGTGAAATCCTGCCTCGTAAAGTCACCGAATTATCTGAGATTCCTTTCAAGTAAATTGAGGCTGATGAAACATTGAAATCACACAGACATTAGAGCCATTCATTTCATGGAAAATGATGGATGAATGGCAGAAAGTTAAGTTTTTAGAGACCTGTCATTTTACTTCGTGTATGTGCAGGGGTGCACGGCAAAATGTACATGTAACTTAAACAAGGATTTTACTATAGACTTCATGTTAGATGAAAAAAGGACAGAACCTAAAGGGGTTTCCGAATCAGATCTTGCCCTCTTTTTTGTAATTTAGAAGTTTTGCCACCCCAGTGTATTTTGCCATACCTTTTCACAGCATATACAGTTGCCTGATAGCACAAATACATCTGGGCGATGTCTATGTGATGTCTGCATTAGCAAGATTTTTGTGTGCTCATTTGTAATATGTCTCTAAGACGTCTGCTGTCATATGTCACATAGACATCTAGAAGACGTCTGTAAGATGTTTATGATTTATAATGTATGTAAAACTGCCATTTCTATTATGTTTAGCAGATGATTTACACAGCAGAGGTTTTCCAGATAGCAGACATCTTAAAGTGATGTAACTTGATAGATTTCCTGATTTTGTATATAAATATATAAAGGAATATGGGTTTAAGTCTAATATACAAAACAAATTAGCATAAATAAATTAGCGATTGATTGTGTGTTCATCTTTTGCCAAGCTTCATACACACTACTGAAACATGCATACAAAAAGCCTTAATGCATCTTGGGTAAATTAATTGAATAAACAGCAAAGATTTCAAAAGTTGGACATTGCTTTTGGCCACTCCTCTACAGGCCTGTAAGTTTTAGAACAGGCTGATAGGGGCCGAGGCGTCCTTGTAATGCCCTCTCACGTTTCCTCTCCCATCTGAAAACATACAGTTGCCTTTGGCAGACATTCTGCCAAACTAAATGTGTGGTTACTGCGCTTTCCTGAGCACAGCTGCTCCCCATTTCATTAGTGTACTCAGGCAAGTCTTTCTCCTCTCTGATTAAAACTAAAAGCATGCTGGCTGCAGTGACTAGTGCGCTCCGTGCTTACCAAAACAAATCGCTGACTGCAGGAACCAACGGAGCACAGAATTGGCCTCCCCTCGTTTCCGGGACCCGCAGAACTCCGCCCTCCTTATCTGCCCTGTGTCTCCTTAGGCTGCCTGAGTCTGGGGATTTGTTCGGGGTTATTTTTACCATTAGAGGCTCCATTACAAACATGAAAAGGTCACAAAGCACATGTGCAGATGTAATTGGGCCCTGACCATTGTTAGCACGCTGGAGGGGAGGGGGTCGCCAGCCGCCCGGCGCGTTTGTCCAGGGAGTGCAAGCTTTTAATTATTTAGCCCGAACTTATTTGATCGATGCAAAAGAACCGCAGTTCTGTACCTCCTGTGGCACAATACCAGTGTCCCGGTTCCACTCTTAAATATTTATGAGGAAAGAGTGTAAGGCGTTCGGCGGAGAGTCAGGGAACGGTTGAAAGGATGGAAATTGAAAGAGGTTTTCTCGGGAGACCTTTTTTTACTCTTTGACTCTAATGAATTTTTGATTAACAGAAATATGTAGACATTTCCATGGAAATGAATGAAAATGGCAAAGGATCGTTTTAGGATCAATGGAACGCCAGGTATCAGATACAGACATTTAAGAGAAGATTAGGCACTTGCCCGGAATAGCTCTTACTGCAGAAATGTATTGTGCTCGCGTGCTCTTAATCCACTCACATTACTCTGATCGTGGTTTCTCTTCTTCCACAGCTCACTGTTTTGCTCTTAAGGTACATCGCACAGTATTGTCTGCAGTTCTCATATCAAACTCGGTCTAAATAATTGATCACAATTCCATCAATCCATGTCTTGTGTCTGAGTTGCGTCAATATTAAAGGTCTCTCTGCTTAAAATCTCATTTCTTACCGTTTCTAGAATGATGTCAATACTATTTGGAAGTCCAGACATGTGTTTTTATAGGATGTATTTTAACATTTAAGTGCACATTGCATGGACATAACAAAATGTCATATGCGACAATCATGTCATAGTTTAAATTCGACACCTCTTCATAGGCTTCCACTCTTCTGAGATGTTTTCAATTAAATGTTGTTACATGGCCGCGGGGATTTGCTTTCTTTTCGAAACAGGAATTGCATAAAAGAGCTGTTTCTGTGGTTTGAGCTATTTTAGTTGTTGTTTACTGTCACATCTCTGCATGTAAACCAAATTACTGCATGGAATAGATTTTAAATATTGTTGAAAAGGCAGTCATTAGCATGACAAATTCCCAAGTGGAGAATTGGTCGTTGTCTAAAACCCCCATTTTCAGTCAATCACGCAAATTTGGAGCCGTTGTCGATGGCAAAACAATGTTTCAGCGTAACGGTTATTAACATTTTAATGAAGTTTTTGCTCAGTGGGTTTTCATTAGAGAACTCTGCTTGACTTCTTTTGTCGGGGTTGCTGACAGACGCTATTTAATGGAAGTGCTTTACCTGCTGCGTCCCGCTCCACTTCAACATCAAACGCACCTGCCTGATGCTTCCAGCCTCTCAGAATAGCGAAGTGCCTAAACACACAAGCGATCTCCACTTTATTTCTATGCCCGTTGGATCACTGCAACGAGACCACCGTGATAATGATAAAGTGGACAGGTCTTGCCCTCTCTCCCTCTCCTGCTTTGTAATTGGTCAAAGTGTGGGAAGCCTCAGACGCTTTTATCTCCCGGCACTTTTACAGCACAGACAAATGTGATTACTGTCAGCTCTGCTCTTCACATGCCGGGAGACTCCATTAGAATGAACTGAGAGGAGAGGGGAAGAAGGTAAAAAACATATTAAGTGCCTTTGTCTGTAGTCGTGTCATTGATCACCTTTCCTGCTATCCAATGAGATGCATAGTTTAAAGGTCACAGAAACAATATTTATCAGTATTTGCATCCGTTTGTGTACTATTAGTACTTATTACACGACTCATTTGAATGCTTGATTCTGATTGGCCTGTCACGACATTCCATGGGTCGTTATTTTCAAATAACAATCCCTTAAAACTAATAACACCCGGATGCTGCAAATCATTTTGAGACGGGCAGTTTAATTATAATTATAATGTAATTCAAAATATGTATTTTAATAACATTATATTTACAAATGATTAAACCAATTTGCCTGTTCGTGACGTTTGAACCGTCGTTTCTTACTCCAGAAGGTCTGCATTCTGTAAAAATGAGCTGATAAAATATGTTCAGTTTTTTCTCATGTGGCAAGTAGCCGTGTAAAAAGTGGGATAATGTACAGGCAGCCGTCTGTTATCATGAAATAAGCCCCTTCAGTGTGATACAAGACCCTCCGCTTCGTGTCAGGTCCTTTTCACACTGTTGGGGCTCATTTCTGCGATAACAACCGGCTGCCTGTACATCATCCCTTACATGTTTTTGTAGGGTTTAGAGCTAGCTGTTTTAACCTTTTACATAACATGGACAGCAAGTTTTTTCATGGCTGATCACTTAGACCTACACTGACTAGTGGCAAAGTTAAGAATGGATGGGACAAATCCTGTATAATGTGACCCCAAAACATTTGGATGCCTGTATTTAAAATGTAAGTGATCTTTTAATTTGTAATTTGCATACATTAAAGTGTACAATGTAGATTCATTATAATGACCTACATCATTATTTCTCGAATACATTTTATTGCAGTATTATAAAAATATGAAAAAAAACAGCTTATAATGGGTAAAATGGCAAGGATTTAGTGTGACCTTCTCTTAGGAAACTGAATCTCTCTCATAGCTAAATGCATCGTAAACCCTCATTTCTAATTCTAATGTAATGATTTCAGGATTTCAGTCTCCCCAAAATAGTTCAACACCTCTTCCGGCAACAACCTAGTTTTCCCAGCAGGTCGTTGTAAACATACCGAAGAATGAATATGGATGGTTATTTATTTTTATAAATTTTAGCAGCATTTAGTGGTGAGTTAGTGAATTGCAACCAACTGCTCACTCCTCCCTTTCGAAGCACTAAGGTGGCTGATACAGGACAGAGATCATTTGCCAATGGAGATAACATATTGACGAAACTCGCTCTGCAGAGCAGTTGTCCGTTTAGGACTACTGTAGAAACAACATGGTGAATTACATGCAAGGGCAATGTGGATAGAAAAAGCTCATTCTAAGATAATAAAAACATAACTCATTATTATGTAAAGTCTTTCTACACCTCTAAAGACATAGTTTTGTATATGATATTGCATTTCCGTCAATAGATCCTCTTTAAAGGGACACTCCACCCTCAAATCATAAAATATTGCACAAAATTAAGATAAAGTATTTGTATGATTGCGAAATATTTGCACTAGTTTGTCAAACTTTGTGAAACTGGTTCACAGTTCCTGTGATAAACTTCACCTGTGGTTGCTCTGTTTCGACAGCTCTGTGAACTTGAGGGCAATTGACTTCCAATAAAAATCACCTTGACACCAGTTGTTTAGAAGTAATTGAGAAAAAGGCACTGAACTGTGAAGAAGCATCGTCTGTTTTCTCCGATGCCACTTGGTTTAGTATTCTCTCTCTAACCCAACAAGATTCATCTGTTTTCCACGTCTGTCGTTAACCATTTCAGGTCCAAATCACTTATTATCATTCAACTCAATTGTCCAACATGACATATTTTTATAGGAGCTTCATTTAAACCACATTCTGATTTCTGTTATCAGTTCCGAAAAAGAAGCAGTCTGGGGTGAGTGCTGAATATTGAATATTATCCTGCTTGCTTTGTAAGTGTATTGATGCAGAATGCAGACGCACGCCTGCTTGTGTCTTAAGGGCATTAAAAGCAATCCACGGGAATATAACTGAATGTAATTGCGTGGCTTAGTTTATCTGCTCCGCAGCAAAGAGCTGTTTGCCCGACATGCACTGCTGAGCGTATCACCAAGAACACCGGTCCCGAATGAGTGAGATTCCTCCTGTTTAACTAGCTGGTTACTTGCTAAATTGCGCAAGCTAACCGAGCACCTCCTGTTCGCTTATGTGCTTCATTACGACCGCTCTGCTCAGGCATCTGCTCACCTGTTATCATCATTTCAAAGATAGAGTCACACCAAGTTCTTGAGCTGTATGTTTGACCCCACCATCTGTTCAGCAACAGTCTTGGAATATATACAAAGAAAAGCAAATCGAGTCTCTGGGACAAATAACATGTTGGGATTTCTCTACAGGACGTCTTTCGGAGTGCTCAGTGCTTACTGTATGGTGAAACAGCTCCATTTAAATACAATAGAGCGATTCTCTGAAAAAACAAACGCATGTAGCTGGCTGCCAGTGAAACTGTTAAGCGGCTGCTCTTGCCTCCTCCAGCCATCTGCTGAAAGAGATCACGCATGAACTGTGACACAGGCGACGAATCAATCACACGGATGTCTGTTGTTGGTCGCATAAATATGCAAAGTTGAACCCGACCTCAAGTTGGCTGGCTTTCGTGTAGCTCAGCATCGCTCCAGCAACGCCAAGGTCAAGGGTTCGATTCCAGGATAAAAGCATCTGTCAAATGCCTAAATGTAAGTTCATAAACCATAATTGTCGGTGCTTTGTGACCCTTTATTTGATTGGTGAATGTCTCTTGCGGTATTTCAATCTTTTGTGTTGTGTCTTTAGCATCCCTGAATTTGTGAAAAGAACCGAAATAGCTGAACGGTTCTGTAATTAGCTCTTTTGTCAATTCCTGACCTCCACTTCCTCTCTCAGCCATATTGAATCTTACACAAAACAGGAAGGAGAGCTTCCTTTTCATCTCGCAGTGGAAGCACGGCAGCAAATTGGCGCTAATTGTTTCGAGATAATTAGGACTCCTTGAAGAGGTAGAGAGGGACCTGACTGAAATAAGAGGTCAGGAGAGGAGACGCAGAGAGGGACTTGCTGATTCACTATATGCTCTTTGTCTTTCAGGGTACTACAGGCGTAGTGTTCCCCATGATAAAAGGCCCTTTCTTACCTAAACAGGTTTTTCTTAAACACCAGTTAAAAAAAGGTTATAAAGGTTATTAAAGGTTCAGCTAAGAAATGCTGCGCCAAATAGCAGTGAGGTTGTGAATTGATGGAGATAACGTACTTACGAAACACGCTCTGTAGAGCAGTTTGTCCATTTAGGGCTACGGTAGAAACAACATGGCGAATTGCATGCAAGGGGACCCGCTGTGTGTAGATAGAAATATCTCATTCCGAGGTCAATTTGTAAAGTCTTTATACACCTCTGAAGACACAGTTATGTATATAATATTGCATTTCTGTCAATAGAAAATGTTAAAATGACACACAGCACCTACAATGAATAAATGAACAACAGATTATATGGGACTAACGCACGCAATTCATGTGAATCCTAATTCGGTCCGTAACAATTATTTACTTTGCACGGTTGTCCGGTTCTCATCTGGGTGAGCTTCACATTGATGTGCTGTCAAAATGGTCCGCGGCGATACGTGACAGGGAAAGGGAGAAAAATGTCAGAGGAAGTCTTTTAGTCCGTCACCGCTCTTCCATTCTTAATCTCTAACTGTGACAGATCTCAGACTGAAGAGGGTGAGATTGCAGCAGTAGGTGAAATCCCTTACCAATTTCGAGTTTATTAGAGCTGTGGTTGGACGTCACTTTCTCTTGCTTTCAATGAACAGCATTTGCTAAATGATAATTAACCAAAACAATTCCTGCAGATAAATCTTTTAAATCAGTGGAAGGGAACCAGTTGTTTTGTGTTTGGCTCTCTAATGGTCTGAGGCAGCAATTGGGTTTTATCTACACAAGCATCTTTGAGAAATTTTGTATCTTTTGTGGCAGTCCAGTGTTTGTTATTAAACTATCTTTTGTTTTATATTCTTTTAAGTAGCAACCCTTTGTCTTTATTACAGCTCTGCACGCGGTGGGCATCTAAAATGGTTTCGTTTTAACTGTTAAGAGTGTGTGCTGGCCGCTTTATTTCTTTACTATCTGGTCCTTTTCCAAAAGGGAAAAATACGTGGGAAATTTAGGTAACATTGAGGGTGTATTTGCATTAGCTTACATAACAGTGTACAGTAGTTTATGTTATTGTTAGTTCAGTGCGCATTAACCACTGTAAAGGTAACATTAACAACTTCGATTATAATAATTCAGTTTCCTGTCAAATTCAGATTTATTTATATAGCGCTTATAAAGAAGTTTTCATTGTTGAAAAGCAGCTAAATACGGTACAGATAGAAGTGACAGAAAAGAAGGATGCAATTATGAAAGATACAGAAAAATGAATATGTGGAATATATGGTGTTATTGCAAAGACTAAACTTAAAGACTGAATAAAAATAATAAGACTTTAAGTTTCAACATAGAAAGATAAGTGAATTAAGGACAAATATAGTTAACGTTAGTGAATGCATTAAATCATGTTACCAGATATAAGATTTGTGTAAATCTTAACTAAATTTACCTTTACCTAAACAAAAAACCGTTGTGTTAGAAAGTTAGAAAGATGTTTCATCAATGTATATTGTATTAAAATACCACCATGTACTATAATACCACATATTGCTATATGAATAAAACTGAATTAAATATACGTGACATGACGAGGTGAGAAATAATTCATTTCAATTTTATTTATATAGTGCTTTTCACAATGTGCATTGTTCCAAAGCAGCTCAACAGGAGAAAATAATAAAAACTGAAAAACACAAAAAAGGCAAAACACAGCACGGTGTTCACATATTAGTTATTTGTTTATTTTTAGTCTGAACCGCAAAAATAAAAACAGTAAATAAAGTAAAAATACATATTGGGCCTTATGAAATCTTGTATATCCATATTTCGTGATTTTTATTTTTTGTCCATAAATACATTTAACATTTTTTTTAAGATTTATTTTTGGCGTTTGCCTTTATTAGTGCAGCTTAAGACAGAGGACTGGGAGCGACGTGGGAGAGAGAGAAAGGGGTGGGTTCAGGAAAGGACCGCGAAACGGGATTCGAGCCCGTGTCGCCCCATGTGCTTAACTGAGAAATTTGGACATCCAAGGTTTCACAAGGTATTTCGACATTTAGTTTTTTGGACTGTAACACACATTTTATGTAATGGCATGCAAAGTGCTTCTGTATATCAACCGGAGCTGACTCCATACACAGATTGTTACTCAGTCTTTCCTAAAGAATAATGTGAAATTCTCTGTGGTGAGTACTGAGTAGTGAACGAGTCAGCAGTTTGGTATAAGCACGGACGCTCCAAATCCCTCTGTCATTTATATTCCCTCGCACACCACTGTGAACCATCACACAACCAGTCACCAAACTTCCACGATTCTGTCTTTTCTTTCCACACTGACAGCAACTCTCAGTTGTCGTATGAGAATGTCTCTTGGCATCGTGCTGACGCTTACAAAACATCATTACCATGGGAACCGATATAAATACTCAGAGATGTCATCTAAACAAGATTTCACCACATGCAAAACAAAAGCATGGACAGCCATTGGTTAGAATCAAAGTTGAAACCCAAATAGGTTTGGGGTCCAGTGTGGACGCAGCCCTGGTGTGCTTGTGTTTTTGCAAAGGTCAAATAAACCCAAATCTGTGCTTGTAGAAAAAGGTGAAGAGAAGAGAAAGGGAAGAGTGAAGAATACATCATCTCAGCGTAGCGAACAGGGCCGATAATGAGATTGTGTAAGAGCGAGAGATGCTCGCCGAGTGTGTGTTGAGCGCAGTGTAGTGTCTGCATTCTAATTTTATGGCACTTGGGAGTGGAGAGTACAGGCCTCTCCTGGCACTTGTGTTAGCCGCCTGCCATGGAATATAATGTGTTTGGAGAGCAGTCCTATTATCCAGGCCTGGGGGGAAGGAGGCTGAAGTGGTCAGTGGAGCAGCCCTTTAGACAGTGCTGCGGGTCTGTTCGTGTGTGTGCGAGCCACTTCTCCGGGCCGCCTCTGTCTTTATTAACAGCGCTCGGTGTAACAGCCACTCACGCTGTGGTCGAGTGAGAGCAAACCAGTGAGCAAACACCTCCGAAGAGCTCTCACCCTCTCTCTGCCTCGATCTCTCTCAATCTCTGCCTAGATTTATTTAATTCTGCGCCCGTGAGCCGTAGAGTTGTAACTGTTACGGAGCGCCAGTCTATTCCCTCTCTACAATTGGGTTTGTCATGCTGTTCAGACAGTTATATTGAAACGGGACTGAGGTGTCATTGTTTTTTGTTGAAGTGCATCGGTAAATGATGTCGCGTTACGCCGGATGAGGTAATGGAGGTCTGCGACGGAGAGACAAAGATATTCAGCCCTCTTTCATGTAATTTCGTGTTTGTTGTGCGACGATAAATAGGTGCTATTAAGTGAAATGTTACTCTTTGAGTTATTGTATTTAACGACCATTAATGTAAAAATGGCATAAAAGATTTCTGGAGTCTGAGCAGTGGATGTCATGTGATCACTCCTGAGCTGCAGTAAAATTGATATGAAAATGAATGTTTATAGCTCAACAACTGGTCAATGGAAATATCTAGTATAATACAATATCAATGTTTTTATGCAGCTTTATATACAGTAGCCATCAATCATTGTGTTCTTTGAAGATGCTAAAATATATATATAAATATGTGACACGTAAAGATATATGTGATATCTTAACGTGTTATTAGCCCAAAATACATTGTATGGGTTGAATAATTATCAGCTCCGACACAAAATAATATTTACAGTTACAAAGAAATAGTTTGATGAGTTAACTATTCTTCTAAAAGATGGAAAGATTTTTATAATTTACTTTTGCTTCATGATACCCCTGACGTTTTCTCTCTATTTCTCTCTCGGTCTTAATATGCTGTAAATGCCTCAAGCCGTACCTTAAGCCTCTGTATCACCATCTTTGTTTGAGGTATAAAATTGAAGCTTACTTGCATACTTATCTTCACATGGGTTGAAGTCAAACGCCGTCGGATTGACATTTCCTGTGAAATTGTACCCAGCAGCTTAACATATAAGTCATTATATACCAATATCAAAACTGATTTTTATGTCTTTGCTCAGTTTTTTTAAACAAAATAAAAGTTGACTGAACAAATTTAATTTTGGAAGGGTAGTCAGTGGAGAAAGATGCTTTTTTTGCCCCATCACATCTTAACTGGCCCATGCTAAACAGCTAAACCTTGATCACTTCAATGCACATATGCAAATGTATTTTAAAGGAATAAATATTAAGCACATAAGAAAAACGAACTGTCCAGGTGTGTTTCTCTGCCTTTGGCCAGATATGCTGGGATGAGCTCCAGTACTCCCTACAACACTATAGGTACATAGTAAAAGCACTGTAGAAAATGAATGTATAGATGAGAAAGATCTCATTAGACACAATGGACCATTAAACAAAAGCTATTTCTGTTTGTCTTTGTTAGTCAAAATGGCCCAGTTTAGTCTGCACCGGCCAGGGCTTCTGAAGCTCCAAGTTTGCCTTTTTCCAAATACCAGACCATCCGCTAGAGATGCTAGTAAAAATAAACTTAAACCACACCGTCCCTCTCCTGGTGCATGGCAGCCCAGGAGACTGACTACATTGCTGCCTAAGGGCTTCAGATAAAGCAAAACTGTTCTGCGCTCGCTTAAGGGTGTACTTCTCTCTGGGTGCATGCTCTGTACCACGGTACTGTACCTTCAAAGACTTCAGAACCTCACAAAAGAACTCTACATCGCCTCTGGTGCCCGCGGAGTGGGAGGAAATTTTGACATCGACTTTGCCATGTCGAAAATAGACGCAGTTCTTCTCTGGCAAAGTTTAGAGAGCACGGAGGTGTGATTCCAGCACGGGCAGAACAGCCTTCTAAGCTCTGCCTCTAATACAATTACCAAGTTTTGACATTTTCTGCTGAAAGGACCGTTTCCATCAGATCACTCAGAGTAAACGGCAGCTGCACCCTGCCGTACTTTGTCCGAGCTGAAGCTGCTGTCCTTCATGTACTCATGTATTGCTTTTCAGCACTTTTAAAATGTTCTCGTGTCAGATTGGACCGGAAACATTTATTATTTTCAAGCTGCTTCATTTCCACACTCGATGCTGTGAAGAACCTTTCAAGCACTTTTATTTTTAAGGTCTGAATAATCAATGAATGCACATCAACCTACTTTATCTTAAGCTAAATTAAGGCAGCAATGAACTTAAAATCAAAGTGGTTTACTTTAGCTTTATATTGTAGAGTATACAAACATTGGTTTATAAAAAAATTGTGTTGCTCTTACTGTATTAGCTTTTGTTTTACTTTGCAGTATGTTGAACAACAGATTGTTTAAAGGTCCAGTGTGTAATTTTTTGGAGGATCTATTGACAGATATGCAATATTTACATTTACATTTAGTCATTTAGCAGACGCTTTTATCCAAAGCGACTTACAAATAATTCAGGGAGCAATAAGGGATATGTCATACAAGAGCAATAGTACAATATAAAATACATAACTATGTCTTCAGAGGTGTATACAGACCTTACATAATGAAGCATTACTGTATGTATTTATTACCTTGGAATGAGAAATTTCTACCTACACACACCGCAGGTTCCATTTCATGGAATTCACCATGTTGTTTCTACAGTAGCCCTAAACGGACAAGCTGCTCTACAGAGCACTTGTCGTAAATACGTTAAATCCTTTAGCAGAGAAACAATAACACAACAACATATTTGTCCTGTGTCAGCCACCGTAGTGCTTGGAAAGGGAGGGGTGGAGTGAGCCGTTGGTTGCAATTATCAACTTCATCGCTAGATGCCATTAAAATTCTCACATTGCTCCTTTAATATCATGCATTTTGTTTCATCTTTGGTTGGACTGTCTTTAAGTATTCATCACTCTTTCTCTCTTTCTTCAAATTTTAACCCATAAAGCTCAACTCGACCTCTTCCGATGCCGTTATAAATCTCACTGCCCTGTCTAGCAGCCTCTCCCCGCTCATTTTCTGCTCTAATTATCATTCCCGTCCCTGCCGCCTGGATCTAAGCAGTTCTAATTGAACAGTCACAGTTAACAGTTGGTTACTCTGTGCCAGGCGAGAGCACCAGTCGGTCTCAGCGTGTCGTTTTCCGTGGCCTTTTGTTCTAGACTGATTAAGACGCCGCTCTGACCGAGTCGGATTTTTGTGGATTAACTTTAATGGAGTAGCCTGGTACGATCCACCTCAGTGTGCCAGTGAGATTCCTGGGTAGATAGGAAGGTTGTATCAATTATTGACATATTGCAAAATACTGAAGGGCTGTTGGCATGGTGGCTGTTATTACTGGAAACTTCACCTGTCCTTTAAAAATGTTATAGGTGGGCTTTAGATTGTACATAATATTGGTATACACCTATACAGTATGTTGTTTATGTCTATGTTGAGTAATACTTGAGTCAGACTATTTTGTTAGTATATCATAGTCATTATACTTTGAATGGTGCATGTGTGGTATACGCTTTGCTAATGTTTGATTTTGTCACCATTCTCTCAATTATACAATGTACAAATGGGCTCAATGTACAAAAAGACAGTTTTATGTGAACAAGCTTTTTATCAAAAGCCGAGATCAATGGCAAGCGCGACCATGAGCATATTTATTTTCACCAGAATGATGAATTTATATTATCTGCATGTTCCGCCAGCCAATGGCGCAGCTATTGACGGAAATATCAATCGGCGATCAATAAACATAACTAGAGTGCCACTCCGTATGTAAACATGTCTGGTTTTTCATTGAACGTATTGACTGCACGGTGGCTGCTACGTGTCCAACCACAGTATCAAAGATGCTTCATACTGCCTTGGTCTGAAATTGATTTATTTTTGAAGATGTAAATACGTTTTCGTACTGTTGATTTAATGTTAAATTGAAATACAGCTACTTGCATTACATTTGATCTATTTAACAGTACAATGCACTGGGAATCAAACCCATGACCTTATTTATCAAAGTTTTAAATAATAATAAGTATGATTATTATATTATTATGAATATGAATGAGATTTATTCTATTATAATATGTTATATTATTATTATTAAGTAATAAAATAATAATGCATATTAATATTCATATGCATACGTTTTTTTATTACATAATAATAATAATAATTAAATGTAATATAAAACATAATTATAACAATATATGTTTTATTAATATAAATATGAATATACATTTTATCACGTATTATAATAATAATAATTATTATTATTATTAAGTACTGTTATTATATTAGTATTCATAATAATATTACTATAGTAATGTTATTAAGATTTATTATTATTATTGTATTCACATTTAGAAATCTTAATTTTATTCAACCATGTGACGTGGATCTGATAGCAATGGAAAATAGGTGTTTAAGGTTGTGGGTTCGATGCATGACCCTTAGAAGTTTTAACCCAGAGTCTGATTATGATGTGGTTTCTTTTTCTAAACTTTAACGTTCTAAACGTTGTACAGTTTTTACACACAATTGGTCAAAATGACCTATACTCATGCCACAATGCTTCATTTGCGTACTTTTGGTTCCCACTATAATATTTTTCTGAGAACAGACACTTTAACTGTTTTTAGTGAGACCGAACTGCAATTTCCAAGCGTTAAAGCCAACATCTCCCTGGGCTTATGTTTTATAGATTGAAGTAAAAATATTGGCCTTGTAACTGCTTGTCTGCACAATTTTTGAGGGAAAGGTAATATGTTCCAGAGTACCCGAGAGTAATTTAGAAAAGTGCTGTTTCTCTTTCATTGTCGCTGGTTTTCTATCATTTAATATTAAAGCGTTATTTTTTGTGACCACATGATGTAAACGTCCTAAACAACAGGCTTTCTGCCAAAGTCTCTTCGGTTTGATTGGATCTTCGCAGGCCTGGCTAACTCAGCACAGTGTCACAGATGTAGAGTGGGAGGGTGTTATTGAGACGCTTTCGCTCTACCTGATAATAAGGCATTATGGGGATACGTCTGTCTCGAGCTGAACATTGCACGTTCTGTTTGTGAGCCTTGTTACATTGTTGTGATGTATGTTTTTAAATATGATGTTCGCTATTGATTTGTTTGGAGAACAGCTTTCACAGGTGGTTATCAGCTTGATCTAGCGCTGATTTTAGGTGGATTTGCAGTTAGTTCTTTGTTAATAGAGAATCATCTCAATTGTTGCTTTTAACAAGTATGAACAGATTTGAATTAGGACAAAGTTACAATTGTTTGTATTCGCTTGCATGCTGTTCTAAACCCGAATGCAATTTTCTCTATGAAATGGAAAATGGACCAATTTAACACTTCTTTCTGTATAGCGACAGTTTATAGTGACCAGGACTACATTTGTGATACATTTCAAGTCTTCCTTTAAGCGCTTTGTGTGTGTAACAGATTGAAACTCAAGTCGTTGAGTTAGTCATTTCAATCCCAACTGGATCAATGAACATCAAAATGATGAAAAGTGAAAACGGTTGATAGATGTTTGCCTGCATCTATACTCCAAAAAAAGAACAACAACAATCCATAACAACCAAAATAGATATTTTGACTTTCAAGGATAATTCCACAACGTTTACATTGCGTGATATCAACAGTGTGTGACAGGCCTATTTATAAAGTATAAAGAGCGATCCGAACCAACAACACAACGTATTTACTCCTTGCTGCTCTCTGCAGGTAATTGATTATAATTGGCCGTTAGATCCTGCGAGCTGATTGGCTCCTGCAGTGATGGATCTGAAGGACAGACGGCAGCGCTCTTTGACACGGGGACAGTGCAGAAAGGATGTGCACTATGCTACCTCCTCCATGGATGGTGAGAACTGCCATATAGTATCACAGAGATCCTACAGCTCCAGCAAGACGCTAAAGGCCTACCAGCAAGACGGACGTCTGCGCTATGGAGGATGTGTCGCAGAGCTGGTACACCAGGAGAAAGAGCAATACGTCAGACAAGGTGAGAGTTAATTTCGTTGCTATCATAAATACTTAAAATGCCAATATAGCAAAAAGCCTTTTCTGTAGATACTAGAAACATCAAGGTGATGGGTTGAAACATAGGTATATCTGCACAGATGCCTATTTGTCAGGGTTGAGGGGGGAAGATCCCAAACGCAGGCAGCAGTTGAAAATAACAGACTTTAATTAAACAATAGACCGATGATGAGGCAAACAACAAACTAAAACAAGACTTAAACAGAAAACTTCCCTCAAGGGGGAAAACAGTGAAGGTCCAGGATACTAAATATAAGGCCAAATCAAACGGTAACAGGAATAAGGGAATTCAACGACACAATGAGCCAACACGGGACAATAAACAGAAGGGAACTATATAGTGACACTGACAAGGATGATAATAACGGGCAGGTGACAGGCAGGTGAAGGGAATGAACACTAACGGGGAAACTAACAGGAAGATAACGCGGGCCAGGTGATGGGGATGAAACACTAATGGGACAAGCATGAGCGGAGAACAAGAGGGCGGGGCTAATAGACGGAGGACACATGGCACAAAACGAAGGCCACGTGTCATCACACAAAACATAACAAACACAAAAGGCATGATACTCTCACGACCCTGTCCACAGAGCTAGGAAACTACTGACAAGGTTATGGATCATGACATTTTTGCAACAGTTTCTATGGGCGGCTATACACAAGTCATCCGCCATATTGGAAAGGTCTAAATAGTATAATGCAGTATTTCACGTTTTCCTTTCGTCTTGTTAACTACTTAGTATTCATCCCTTATTTTATGTAGCAAACACTTGGGCTGTATCACACGAATATCAGAGCAACTCTTAAGTGCACGTCTGATACAGAAATCTTTAGTCCAGAATTTTCTCATTAGTTGGGGCTTTAACATAAATGCCACCATGGCAGAGTTTTATCCAGTGTTATAAAACAGAGAGGATGGTAAACTTGCAGCTATTTAAATCATTGATCTATTGATTAATACAATACAATCACAATGCAGTGTAATACTAGCTCAAAGAATCAACATACTTTACAGATGTTTCATATTGTCTCTTCCTCCTAAATTAAAATAGAAGATATAAGATATTTTTAAAATCATGAGACTGTATTTGTACACATGTCCTATCGAATAATAGTCCCAGCATTGCAGCTCTTGATGATGTTCTACATTACATTATTCAAGTATAAGGAACCATGTTAATGTAACCTCTCAGTCTGATAACTTGTTTGATTACAACCTCCAAATTATTTGCAATAAAGGAAAAAACAAACCATTATCACCTAAATGATCACTCCACACAGCAATGTGCCTGCTCTGTGTTTGATTTACCTAAAGACAAAAAAAAACACCTGATGGACTATGTATTGTGCTACAAGGTCATGCTATTCTCTCAATTGATCTCGCCATGTTAGAGTATTCGACCAACTGGCCATATTCAATTGTAGCCTTTAAAATAAACTACGAGCATAAAAGACTTTAAAAAGAGTCCTTGCAAACACAAAACTCCTTCAAGTCTAACTGTGCTATTTTTCTTTATCGCATTAAATCTCATTGAAATGGTATATTTGCGCAAATATGCAAGTTTGTATATGTTTTGGGAATATAAGTGTAGCGTTGGTGTATTTCCATTGAAGATGGTTTAAGACAGGAATAGAAAAATACGGCAGTGATTTGTATGCCAGGTCATACTTAGTCAATTGAAATTTTTTTTGTTGGGCTGTTAAACGATTAATCATGATTGATCACGTCCATAATAAAAGTTTGTGTTGATATAATAATATATGTTTGTTTGCGGTGCATATTAAGTTTGCATTAATAAACACATGCATATATTAAAAAATATTTGCATTTATATATTTATATTTTATTTAAATTCAAATTATATATATAAAAACATTTACATTTTATATTTTTCTTAAATGTATATGGGTATAAATACACAATAATATACACAGTACACAGACACATATTATGTAAACCCAAACTTTTATTCTGGATGCGATTAGTAATTTAACAGCCCTACGTAGTAATGCATATTTGGAATATTTTTTCGATTTTATTCTCTCAACATTCAACAGTCCGGATTGGATCCAGGCTGAACATCCGGTTAGGATTTGTATTCCAGCAGCGTGATAGTTTTTATGGAGACTAAGCCAAATTCTCAATACAGCCCGAAGCATTTTTTGTCAGGTTTGATTTTGAAATATCCTGGAGAGGCATGCTGCCTGTCATATGGGTTTTTTCCAGACCTCTGTGTTTTCCATAGATGCTGGCTCAGACAAACATCAAAGACCGTGTGAAACAGAGGCTCTTTTAATAGTCAGAGAAGAGATGTGCCCCACTAGCAGTCCAAATCTCATTATAGCAAAGTTTCATCTACCTAAAGCAAGAAGCAACCTTGTCGTCAACTCTCTTCTTCACCAGCTGTAAAAATAGCCTGGACAACTGAGACCTACACTACTGCCTCATCTTTAGGGTAAAGAGAGAGAGAGATAGAGATAGAGAGAGAGAGAGAGACGGCTGCCTGACTGACCTGTAAAGCGACCAATACATATATAATTTAGTTTTAGGTGCTATTGGGGTGGGGTTATCAGAGATTTATTACACCACAAATTATTAATGGTGTGAAACTCTGCAGTGGTTTCTGTGAAGATCCAAGGTTTATACTCAGATGCGTATATAGCGGATGCGTAGGGACGTGCTCATATGGTAGGGTGAGGAGTCTTGAGTTGCAGGATGCTCCGAGCTGGTGGTCCATGGCTGCAGTGGGGTCCAGGGCTCAGCGGGTGACTGTGCCTCAGTAAGGGCCATATGGTGAGAGACATCCGGAAGTAAGGGAGCACTCATTATGGGACGTTCTGAGGGAAGGAACGCTCTGCTCTCGGGTAGTCCCGGACTATTTTACTGTCCCTTTAGTGCACTTTGTTCCTGCACAACAGCTGGTACCATGCGCTTACGGTACTTCATCTGAGACCTTACGAAGTTGAGTTGCTCCAAATGTAGCGGAACATTGAGATTCCAGTATGGGTGATTTTAAGTCACATTTATATAGTTAAAGAAGCCAAACTTTATTTGTCTGAATGAGCTTGAGTATGTGTGAGCTTTTGGCAATACTGTGTGCTGTGTTTTGAAGGGACTTGTATGATTAATAAACACATCAATTTGATATTTATTTATGTAATTGAACATTTTTACCGCATTTCAAAAATACGTGAAAATTATGTGAAATAAAGCAGTAAAATTCTGTCAAATTATAGTTTTTTTACAGTGAGCCCAGCATTTTGGGCTGAAACGACACGGCAAAGGTTAATGTCTACACAATGTCGCAGGAATACATAACTGTTTTATGAGGTGGCTTTTTCGCATTCATTCGTAGGAATGGATTTGTACGTTTTAGTACGATTTGCTTTTGCATCAGTAATGTTAGGTTTAGGGGTGGGGTAAGGGGAGGGGCTCCAGTATTGCTTTTTTCTAATAATGCTAGTACGTTTTTTTATGAGTGACATTGTTCTAATTCATACGAATTAGTCATGTCATAAGATAGTTCCTAATTCCCTTGATATCCTGTTGGTTAATGTATAACCGAGCAGTTGGGTTTGTTCCTTTTTGACACCACCCCGGGTTGAAAACACAGATTTTTTAGGCCGTAAATAAAGTGTCATATCCAGACCACACCGATAGTTTGTGTTAACCAATCATCAGTGTTGTTCGACTAGACAAGTTCACAATCAAAAGGGGTTCGCAAACAGGAACTATCCAAGCACAAACATCAGTTCATTCCAATATGATTTTCAGGCCTGTTTTCCCAGTAGGGATAAATTAACCTTGACGGGGAGGGGTCACATTCTAGCGAATCAGGAGGCAAATCAGTCAACATTACATCAGCTCCATCAGAGAGCTCTCCATCTCTACGGATCCATTTACACCTGATATTAACATCCGTCTCACTTTTGAAGTGGCCAGTCAACACAATTTAACATTTACACCTGATATTGATGTGCGTGTCGGATGCATCTCGCATGACCCCTCCGATCGGATTTCGTTGAGAGGAAGGTCTCTGATTTCTTGACCGCACACATCACGGTGTGTCGCTGTGTAATGAACACGATCGGTGCACATATGCTGTGTGGTCTGAAAGTCTTACGGGTTAAACAATTCTCCACTGTTTTAATGGGACTTGATATTTATTTCAGTCCACTGCGATCAGATCACATGTGTTACAGATGTAAACAGATCTTAAGTGCTACAATGCCCGAAGCCTTTTGCTAAATCTATATATTAAACTAACAATAAATAACCCCATACTACAGCCTTTGCTTTACAAATTTACTCCCCCACACAACGGCTAATTTTAGACCTGCATCATATGGACTTGTCGCTCAGGATCAATATCATTGAGACTGCATCGCTTTCAGGTTTCGATTTGTTTCGAGTAAGAGCAGGTAATTTAACAAGCTCTTGATGGGATTTTCTCCTATATTACTGCCGGAGGCCGTAAAAGCCGATGGAGGGCAGTTGGGATAACGTAGCAGCGCTTTTGGTCTTTAACTGACAATGAAAAGCAGATTATACTCAAATGTTGCTCTACCTCTTTCATACACCCACTGCCTGTTACTGCAACGTTGAAGTATTGTGGGGGTCCAGGTGAGTCTCCATTGCAATTACGGATCATTTCCATGTTGAAGAGGGACATTAGGCCTCTACTAGTGGTGCGTAATGGGCAATGAGATGTTATATTGATGGGAGAGAGCTACGGCACTCTGGCTGAAGTCTGTACTGGAATAAGAATGAGCTTTAACACTGGTAACTCATTATTATTAGTACCCCTTTTTGTTTGTTACTGAGTTTTTAAATATCTAACCATTAAAACGTATTCAAAAGTGTTGCCTTTGAAAGCTTGTTTTGATAAGTTTACTATTTTTTCTAAAATGAGCAGGAAATATGAATAAGTGAGAAAGTCTTCTAATCTTTTGACCAGTAGTGTATATTATTATCACATTTTTAATAATGAATTAAAATAAACTTTAATTGAATTGATAAGCCACTTACAATTCACTCACAATGTTTGTTGTTCTATAGGTTTGCTGATGGGTTTTAGTTTGTCAGAGCAGAATTCAAATAGATATAAAAATATAATAAAACACCTAACATCACATAAACATTTAATTTGCCAGAAGTGTTAATTAAATCTCATCTGTTTTTTCTTTCCCGCAGGCGGTGTCATACATAACAAATTGATATAACAACACAACGTAATTGTATTGTTTGCATGTCACAGTGTGCTTCTGTTGGGTAATGTTCCATTTGTTTTTGACAAAAAGATGGTGTAAAACCATCAAAGCTCTTTAATATTTAAACACGTTTTTACTATGACTAAAGAAGCTGACATTCATAATGACTCACTGTAAGAACTTAAAATATTATGCATCAGCCATATGCTCTCGAAATCTGAGAAAACTAGGATGCAGCTGTGTCCCGAAGGTGTGAAATTCACAGTCCGAAGCACAATTTTCTTTAGTATTAATATTGATATGACAAAGGGCTACTTTAATTGAAACTATATACTCATTCCACTATACTCCACTCAGTCCTGGTCGATCCACCCACGTCTGCTTCTTAAATGCCTATCAAGACTATCAAACATCTTTTAATAGTCACTTCAGTGGAAAATGTACTGTCAGAAATTGATCTAGGATGCCACATTTTTATGTCTGCAATTAGTCAGTGCATCAATGTTTTTGTGAGAGAGTCACTAATATAGAAACAAACTGATGGCAAAATGATAAAAGTGATCCACAATACAGTTGAATGGCCACTAACAGACATTTTTGTCCAGCCAATGTTACATTTGTACTAAACAGTATGTTTATTAACTGTTCTGAGGTTTTTATTTGCGTTTTGTGATTTCATGAGAGAAATACCCTACAGCAGTGGTTCTCATCCGGGGGGCTCCAAGATGGTTCCAGGGGGGCCACAGATTTTATCATAACTTTTGTGCAATCAAACATCAAAAAGATTAGAACCAACCAAAATAACAGATTTTTTAGCATTTAATAACTGAATATGTTTTTGGTATAGTTAAAATGTTAAGTTGAATATTTTAAGTCTATTTGGGGGGCCGCGAAGCTATGCACACACAAAGGAGGCCTTGCGAAAAATGTGAGAACCACTGCCCTACAGTATGTGACTGTAGAACGTCATACTGGTGTTAACCTTGAATGCTGATAATTCTTCATTTTTACATTTGAAGGGCATGAAGGGCAGCTCGCTGCAGAACTCACTCCCCTCTCTAAAGGCACAAGAGAAAGATCTTTTTTTTCTTATTTCAAAGTTCTTCCATTTATCTCTCTCTTCTCAGACTGTGGCTTTGATATGGTTATCTACCAAGGAAGAAGGCCGGGCACAAACTATGGCAGAGCGCATCTCATATCTTCTCTGCTGGCTTTTCAGAGGGATTTAGTGTTTACCTCCAAGTGCATATTCTGAATCATGGTGAGACATTAAGGCAAGAAAAAACGGCATTAAAGATTTAATTAAGAATTAAAAAATACCATCGAATAACTCAGATTTAATATTTAGATAAATCTTTTTAAATTTCATTTTTGGTCAAAAGATTTATGCTTTATGGCTATTCTAAAAAAATATAAATTTCTCTTTTAGTGTAACCATCAATTACTGCGGACGATACTAAGTTTAGTTCTCTGCTAAAGAACAAAAAGTCTTTATTCTACAAAACAGCCCTCCTTCAGAATGAAAGGCTTTGGCATTTTCTATTTGGCTCTTTTTGCACTTGTGGCACCTTATTAGATCCTGCACCTGGACTATCCGAGTTTTATGAAGTCTGCTCATTTGCACAAGGCAAATGGTAAACCAGTGGAGTGAACCCTAATTTCCCACCCCCTCCAGACATTAATGGACTCTAATGCAAGTATCCAGGGGTTTATAAGCCTTGCAAATTAGCCTGCCAATGAAAATTGGCTCGTTTGTGAAAAAGGGTTGTGTCTTATAACTTGTCCAAAATAAGCCCCTGTCGATGGAACCATTAGCATATATGTGTGGGATTAAAAGGGTAAACACTATTTAAATTCGAAATAGTGGCAGCTTTAACACCATTGCCTTTGAAATAATGCAAACATTCGCGTAATATTTTATTTACGTCATGGGACAGTATTTTTACACTCTTTTGTAATTTCTAACCTGTGTGGCAGAAGAAGATATTTAAAAAAAATAACAAAAAATGTTGGATTTTTGGACCCCACGTTGGACCCCATTGACTTGCGTTGGTTTTGTGTCCGTACAAGTTAGGGGAGCGCATCGGCAATGGTCTCACAATTCGATTATGATTATTATGTCAAGGATTCGATTCAATATCCGATGCATTGCATCATCAATTTTAAATCTACCTCACACTTTAACACCGTGTGTACACAGGACCCAGCACGATGCGACACGTCAAAAGACAATAGAACGGATTAGAACCCATTATAAATACATTTTGTCCACACTGGACGTGTAGACAAGTTGTTACACTCATACATCGCTCACGAGCGGCGCTGTTAAACCAGTAAGAACAAGGCGTATAGGTTCTATAGTATTTTGTCGCGCCGCTCGCTAGCAGTGTAGACAAGCAGTAACTGTTGGGTCTCTTTCTTGCCACAACCCCCTGAATATAGGCTACGTTTCAGTGGCGCACTTCTTTTATAACACGAGTAGATGCTTTTAGATGCAGTGTGGCATCTTTAACATGTAGAAGAAGCATTTTGCATCTTAAACAACTTTAACCAGGGGTCCAAGTTCAAATATGCTGTAAAAAATGTGTTTTATCTAAAGGACACGTAGCTTCCTTCACGCACATACTCATCTGAACGGGCCAGAAAGAAGAGAGGGAGATCTTAAAGTTGCTTAAAGATGTGTTTATACAGGTATAATTTATATTCGAAAGCAATGTTTTCATAAAAGATAAGTCATAACAGCAACACTTTCTATTTACAATTAAACAGACACCACTTGCACACAATGATGTTTAAATGCATGTTTAATAATCAATTATATGTTTGCATGCATCAAGGCAGTAATCGTTCACAACCGTAAAATCGATTATTTTTGACAGCCCTACAACAAGTCAATGGGGACCAACGGTTTTTGGTTACCAACATTCTTCAAAATATCTCATTTTTTCTACAGAAGAAAGTCACACAGGATTGAAATTACAAGAGGGTGAGCAAATTATGACATTTTTGGGTGAACTATCCCTTTAAATCGGAGCATGGTTTCTGTTTATCTTAACTTTTTTGAAGACCTGGTCAATGCAAGTGGTGCATTTTTTTTATGTTGCTTTCTTGTCATTTTGGTGCTTTACCCCTCCGGTCACCATGGACTTTGATTATAAGGAAAAGAGTGACCAAGTCATGAATGACTATAATGACATTTCTTTAAATTTGGGGGTCAGCTGTGTCTTTAAATATTATTTTCAGGTCCTGTACACAATCAGAGAAGTCCCTGCCTGACCTTTTTTTCATGTTAATGCAATTAAACAGATACTACCCAACCTTGAATTCCACACGCTCAGACACTGAAGCCGTTGTTATACAAGTTGAGAATAAAACACAAACATGAGAAAACAACTGGATAAATTATAAAGGGGATGAGATATTCTGATGTCACCACAGGCATTTAAAGAACTCTCATGAATAAGTGTCCCACACGAGGAAACGGCTGAACGGTACACGGTGAAATCACCCAAATGACCTTTCTGTGGCCGGAGGAATCTTTTCTACAGCAGTTATTTTCTTCAACAGTTCAGTCAAGCGGGCTGACATTATTCAGGGCATGCTGACTGCATCCTCCCTCTCTATCCTGATGGTATTGATCTCTGTAGATGGAAAGCACGACTGCTTGGCTTCACAAAACAGAAAGAAGTGCAAGATAGACAATACCGCTTGAGGAGCATTGCTTCTGGTTTGGAATTCAGAAAAGGTCGGTGGATTTATTGAAATGGGGTGATATGACATTTATGAAGGTAATATAGGCTTCTTGGTGAAAGTCTTTTTAGAAAGAATAATTTACACCGCAGCTATTCCGGTGAATCGGAGAGAAGAGAGAAACCTTGTCCTTCCATCAGGAGATGAGAAAAAGCTTTAGCCACGAGAGCAATAAAGAAATTACAATGAGACCCATTCACTTGAATTCAGCTTTATCTTTTATTTTCATTACAGAAATAGTTCACACAAAGATGAAAATGATGTAAACCTAATGTTACTTCAACCACTTGGACTGACTGCGGTGGAACACAAAATATACAGTTCTCATGACTGTCAAAGCTGCACGTCTGATACATTTTGTGTTTAATATTTATGCGTAAAAGCTTTATTCCTTTTCAATGCACGGAAAAGTGTCACCAACACAGAATGTCTGTTGCGTTGCTTACAAGTCAGACAGTCATATGGGTTTGTAACAACTTGAGGATGACAGAAATGTATTTTAAGCTGGGAACCAGATCTCACTTGGGCTTGCTTTGCCAAATCTTTCTAATTTGAATATTATTAAAGAATAAATGAGTTCACCCTGCAAGAACAGTTGATATTTGTTGCTAGACCTAGGACTTGAAAAACTCTTTAAGAGAGCATCATCTATGGTCTTTAAACATTTCAAATCTGTGGGGTCTTTGAACAGCGTGTAACATGTTTTTCATATTCGGAAATGTTTTGATGGTAGTTCACAGTTTTAGCATGCCAAGCATGCGGCCGTGTTAACATTTGCATCTTAGTCACAGCAGGGCTCTTTGTCAATCAAAAGCTTGTCTGAGGCCTGAAAGGAGACGATTGAAGCGAAGAGAAATTTTCATGCAATTGCCGAATCGTTTCGCCCATACCTGAAAAACTATTTTTGTTAAAATGCTATGTTTCCATGGTAACCCCTCCCTCAACAGGTGACCTTGGCATTCTCTCTGATTTTAGCACTGGGTGAAAAGGTATATTCCCTTTAATGTCCAGGGTGTCTGAGCAAAGGTGGGGAAATTGTGTTTAAACAGACCCTGCGCAAGGAGGGAAGGAGGCTTTTTTAAAAAGGGGATATTTTGCTGGTTTTCCGAGTGCCTTCTGGCTGTTCGGTTAGACACTATCTCAAATTTACACCTTGGAAGATTTTTCCCTCTGGAGAAGACACACAATGGTAGGGGGCAGAATACTCCACATGACATCTTCGCACATAAAAACAGGCAGAGAATTTTTGCGATGAAGAGCGAAGGTCTGTTGCACTGCAACTTTTGCGTTTGTGTTGCTTGTGTGGGAGTGTTGACAAGAGCAATCAAGAAAAATAAAGAGTAACGTTATGAACATTATACAGGACAATTCTGTTTCTACTTCACACAGCTTACGTGGAGCTGGCCCCGGTTGCCGTTGGTTACTATGTCGCAGGTATGCATTACATAGGTGTACTTTGGATGAAACTCTGCCCCCAGCACCACCCACTCCTATTAATATCCTTGTATGTTAACCACACAGTCCCTGATTAACTATTGTGTTGTGAAATCACATTATGTCAGCGTGTCCTGTGCTTTTTCCTCTACATTTGTAAGAAAAGAAAAAATTCAATAGGCTGTTCTTGCAAAACGCTTCTCTGGCGTGCTGAATGGGAAATGGCAAATTAGCACACTGTAATGTTTTAGCTACTTATGAAATCATTATTAAATATTGCTGGTTTCCTGCTTTGCATGGCTATATTGCAATAGTGAGTAATTTATTCAATGCATTAATTGCTGCGGTTTTATGCAGTGCACAGATTTATGGATCTTCCTCATTTAGGAGTAATGTTGTGCTTTTTAATGTTGTTCTCTCATTAATGCACAGTCATTTCTAATTAACTCATTTTTAGATTAAGTGAATTCATATATTTAGGGTGATGGAAAGATATTGCACTAACAACGGCTGGTAAATTAATATCCACCAGCAGTCAGAAGTTTGGACGCACTCGGGTGCATTAATGTTTTTCATGACCGTACAATATTTCGATTTAAAGGCTAATGGCAAAATGCTTGAAATTAGCTTTGTAGACAGATATATACCATTCGACTACGTGTGAATTTCTTTGCAACTTTCTATTGAATGTAATACTGTTTAATGTAGTTCTTGGAGCAGGTAATGAAGGAAAAGCAGCCAACAAGTACACAGCATTTATCAAATAGGTTGAAAGAATAGGTTAAACATCTTGAAGTTGGACGAGAGTATAGCAAAAGCGTCCAAATCCAACACAATCTCACGGCAAAGAACGCAACTATTTTACGCTAGGCAAATTTGGGCTAATTCATATGAATTTGTACGATCTCATTTGTATATTTTTGTACGATTTGCTTTTGCGCCAGTGATGTTAGATTTGGGGGCAGAGTGAGGGGTGGGGCTTCAGCATCGCTTTGTTCCAGTAATTGTTCGTTTTTGTACACGGTGTTCAAATTCATACAAATTAGCCCCCTCATAAAATAGTTGCGAACTCACATGATTTTAGGTTCGCAAAGCTTTTGCTATTTTCATAGTTCAGCTAAAATTTTACATTTTCTACATTTACTCGCCGCCTTATCATTTCAAACCTGTATGATCTTCTGCAGAGCACAGAAGAAGAAAATGTTGGTAACCAAACAACAACATTGGCCACTGACTTCCACTGTATGAACACAAAACCACCAAAAAAGTTCTTGAAATATTTTCTTTTGGGTTAAACAGAAGAAATAGTCATATACTGGTTTTGAATGACATGAGGGCGAATAAATAAATAATGACAGAATTACATTTTTGGGTGAACTACCCCTTCAAGAAACATAATGTTGTTAACACCTTATTCCTATCCTTCCAATCGTGTTAAGTTTGGATATTTATATACTGTATTAAGACCCTGTGTTGTTTGTGTACCGTATGTTTTTTTCCCAATATTTGCTTCCTGAAGCAAAAACGTTTACATTTTCATTCTAGCTGTAAAAATGCTATTTTATCCTCCATTAAATTATTACATTACATTCAGTCTCTGTGAATAAAAATGGCTTGAACTTAAGATGTTAAATTACATACTAATACTACTACTTCATTGTAAATAAACACCTTCTCTGAAAGATTGTGCATTCATTATGTTATGAAGCAAAGCCAGCAAGTTCTTCTCTAAAGTTGCATTATTTCTTGTTGTCTCATTACAGGGAGCTTTGCATTGGCTGATCTGGGCATGTGTGAACCCACCTCGTCATCGGCTGTGTATTGTTCCGATATAAGTCTGCTCCAGGATGCATACGCTCTGAACACCGGGTCCGACGCGGACTCTGACCCCGAGGCGGTCATGACCCCAGAGCGTGCGGTTCAGTTGTGGAGCGGACAGCCCTTGAAGTCTCGCCGCAGCTCCTGCCTGTCCAGCCCGGACCACTCGGTTCTCACCCTCACCGATTCTGAGAATGAGCACAAGTCGGATGACGAATCAGGTAGGAGGGAGAGAAATGAGAAATGAATCATACAATTGTACAGACTCTGATGACTGGAGATTTATCAGAAGGGTAGTGCGTCTAAATTAAGCGGCAAATCTGTAATTTGGTGAAACATTAGTTTCGACAAGAGATTCTTGTGTAATGAGACATTTCAACGAAACATTCTCAGTTCCCAAAGGACCCGGGTCCGTTTTGGTGAAATTGAGCATATAGTCAATAATTGAATAAGAACTATTTAGATTATCTCCAACACTGAAGTGGCAGTATTAGGAAATCCAAAGAGTGCGTCAGAGAGATCAAACTCATTTACTGAGTGTAAAGGAATCAGTATGCTCACAATCTCAAGAGGCATTTTCACTCCAATAAACCGAGACAATATTACTCTCCAATATTGATGCAACAAAGCATCTCTGTCTGACTTACCAATGTCAAGTACCCCTTTACACACAAGTATCTGGTCATATTTATTTATCACATGTATTGAACTCCCACACCTTTAATTTCTTCTTTTCACACGGTATGTGCGTCAGTATATACTGACGCGCCTTCAAAGACATCCATATGGATAGAGCGCCGGCGAAGTAACAATCGTAATTAAGCTTCCTTTATCAGTCTCATCGGGAAGATAATTGAAAAGACTAATCTCATTAAATACTTATCTTAAAATATGTAAAGACATTTTTTGTTAACATTTGGTTTGAAAAGCGTTGAGATTAGAAGCGACACGCCTGAGAAATTGTGTTTAGGGAGAAAACGTGAAACTCCAGGGAAAACGAGCTGCAGTGGGTTTCTGTGTCAAGGTAAGAGTGTATGCAGAAGTTGATCTAGAGGTTTGGATACAGGCAGTCATCGCTAAAAGGCACCGCAGCTATTCTGCTCTTGGACATCAAGGCCACCACATGCACTAATGGAAGCGAGAGACACAATGCAGGATTTATGATGCCTGCGGTGAGATGCAATAAGCACCAGGTGCGTCGCATCACACACTGCCAGCAATGTTCAGCTTTTACTTTTCCTCTTCTAGTGACATGCTTCTATTGTGAGAGTACTGTGTGCATGCGCTGGTGGCAGGAGGGCGGGATGATGATGATTTGAAAAGTAGGGTGAGACTTCGAAGCATTAGCACTTTCCAGTTACTTAGTGCTTGAATCTAACAATCTAGAAATCAAAATGAATAATTTTTTTGTATCATAATTGTGAAAATATTTTATTGGAATATAAAGTATATTAAATAATAACATCATTTAAATAAAAACTAAACTGTTCTTTTAGCTCAACTGGTAGTGTTCCATTAGAGATGCAAAGGTTGTGGGTTCTATTACCAGGGAACAGAGATAGTGAGAAGAATATTGTGTTGTTTAACAAAATGTAAGTCGCTTTGGTTAAAAATGTAAATTAAAAAAATTGCAAATTTGGCAAACAACTGTATTAAATAAACATTCAAAAAAATTTATATATCGCTGATGTCCTTCTGAAAGCTTGTATCTCCATGTTTTTTTGTTGTTGCTATAATTCAGTGTGTATTAGTCACCCTTTATGTTTGATACTGGGTTTTGCATATATCTAACCAATAAAAATATTTAAAAAGGGCTTGTCAACTTTGACAAAGGAACAGTGTTTTTTCCATTTTTCCATTAATTTGGACATCCGAGGTTTTGGAAGGACAGCAATATAATTGTATAGATGGGCGTAATGTATATTATTATATATGTTGTTGAAAAAATCCATTCATTGTTAAATTTGAAAGTTGAAAAGTGCAATTTTATTGTTTTAATTTTACGCAAATTTTACACATTGTATTCTTTATGAATTTAGTATAAACAGCCCCTAGTTTTGGCAGCGTACTTGGAAAAATTGCAAACCTCAGATAAAATAAAAATAAAATAAATCCTTTTTTTTAACCTTCTGAGAAAAAAACATTTGCTTTGTTCAAAAAGAAAAGCAGATTCAAACCCTGTTTTGTAGCATTTTTATGCGGAACCTTTCAATGGTTTTCTGCCTCTGGGTTCTTTTCGTAGGGTCTTTGGAGTGTCTTTGAAGGAAGGGTCTTTGAGTTCTTCTGTTGGAATGATAGTAGATGGCCCTCTTAAGACTGCACTGCCAGACTTGAGCTCTAAAGACATAAAATAAACTGCAGACAACAGTCAAAACAGAAAACAGTATGACAGAAACTGCATTTTGACAGTATGACAATGATTTGTGCAGTTAAAAAGGAAGAAATAAGAAATGAGAACAAAATAAACCCAAACGGTTATGTCCAAAGCTATTGTAAACACATCTGAAAAGTTAAAGCCTAGTCATTCATTTGTGCTAATCAACAGACTTTTATCGCCTTTCTACAATGAATCACAGATACCCACTCAGTCTAAATTGTTTCGCTGCCGTAATTAAATCTTTTCTCGGTCCACACCCACTCAGATGGCTGCTTCTGTGAATATTCTTCATCCATACAAAAGCATCTGCTTTGTGTCCAGCTGTGTTTGTAATTTACATTTGAGCATTCTCCAGTGTCTTACATTCTATTCCGTGGTTTTGGCATCATACCACAGATTCTTTGCCGTAGGAACTGACACCCAAATTAACCTTTTTTTAACATGGATTCGGGGTTTCTTAACACCGGATTCTGGGTTTCTTAACACCGGATTCTGGGTTTCTTAACACCGGATTCTGGGTTTCTTAACACCGGATTCTGGGTTTCTTAACACCGGATTCGGGGTTTCTTAACACCGGATTCTGGGTTTCTTAACACCGGATTCGGGGTTTCTTAACACTGGATTCAGGGTTTCTTAACACCGGATTCGGGGTTTCTTAACACCGGATTCTGGGTTTCTTAACACCGGATTCTGGGTTTCTTAACACCGGATTCAGGGTCTCTTAACACCGGATTCTGGGTTTCTTAACACTAGATTCGGGGTTTCTTAACACTGCATTCTGGGTTTCTTAACACCGGATTCGGGGTTTCTTAACACCGGATTCGGGGTTTCTTAACACCGGATTCGGGGTTTCTTAACACCGGATTCTGGGTTTCTTAACACCGGATTCTGGGTTTCTTAACACCGGATTCGGGGTTTCTTAACACCGGATTCTGGGTTTCTTAACACCGGATTCAGGGTTTCTTAACACCGGATTCTGGGTTTCTTAACACCGGATTCAGGGTTTCTTAACACCGGATTCAGGGTTTCTTAACACCGGATTCAGGGTTGGTGGCCCATTACCATTGTGACAGGGTGCTGGCGTGCTCATGCTAAAAAAACAGTGATGTTGCCCCTCTCAAACCAATGATTTACATTTTCACACAACCGCTTCAGACAGATTTGTTTGGGCAACACAGATCTTTATTTTCTCTCTATCATACTGTTGTCCTGCCAGCAAAAATAAACCCCTCACCACACCACGTGGGTTACTTTAATGCATCACATTAGAAAAACACAGTTTCTCCATTTGTGTGTGTTTATGTACATTGAAGTAAATGCAAACACAGCGGGACTCCAACCACTAATGGATTTCCACCATGGGAGTTATAGCTAGTAGGGACAGCGAGAGCTGCATTTGATCAAGACACTGTTGGCGACTAACCCCTAACAGACGTTTGCCTTCAAGCTTTTGTCGGCGAGCGCATGTGTGTTCGGGCTTGCGATGAGCACGTGATGAAGGCCGCACCTTAAGGCAACACTTAAACTCATTAGCACTTGCTTTCGTTGGCAGTCACGGGTCAGCAGTCCTGCTTGCCTGCGTCAATGCCCCTGAACGCAAGAAACGCCCAGTCGACTTTCCCTGACATTCTCTGTATCAGTGTGATAGCGATTTGTAGCCCCTCAATCATCTCTGCCTGTCTGCGGTTGTACTCCGAGCCTCGGTTACATTTAAAAAGATGAAGTTCATGTCCCTGACAGATTACAGTTAAATGATTAGAGAGAGAACAGTCATTAAAATGCCACAGTTTGCTCGTGGCATCGCTTTTAAGTTCTTGCGGTGAACTGTCACAGAGCTTGTACTTGGGTTTTTAAATAGTCTAAGGATGCAAACTTCAACTCTCCGGAGTCATTGCACATGTAAGGAGGAAAATCAGCCGTGAAAACAGACTGCGGCCAGAGATTTACATTTACATTTAGGCATTTGGCAGACGCTTTTATCCAAAGCGACTAACATTGCATTATCCTATACATTTTAAATAGGTATCTGCAATCCCCTGGGGTCCAACCCACAACCTTGTGTTGTTAACGCAATGCTCTTACCACTGAGCTACAGGAAAGATAGACAAAAAATGTGAGACGGAAGTTACCGTTGAATTTATTAGGCAACCTATGTCTGGAACACAATTATTTGTCGTATTGAAAACACAAATGAAGATATTTTGAGAAAAGTCTCGTGGTTTTGTGTCCATACAATAGAAGTCAATGGGGGTTACCAACATTCATCAAAATACTTTTGTGTTCTGCAGAAGAAAGCGTTGCGATAAGTTTTCTTTTTGGATGAACTATTAAATGATGATACGTTGCAGTTGTACAAAATAGTTATTCTACACTTTATCGTTTATTTTTGTGTTTGGAAGAAATAACACAATTGTGTTGTTGACATCCAGCCTTGTTTCAGAAGTTTAAAGGGAACGAACACACTCCAAATATCACTTGTGCGGGCAACAGGTATGTTGACAACTAGAGCTTTTTGAGAGTTATCCGTGAGCTTCGGTTTCCATGACAACCTAATGAAATATTTTTTCTATGGGTAGGTCAGTGGTGAGTAGGTATCTGTGATGTGGGGATGAATTGAAAAGCTCTTTTGTTCACTTTAGTCCTAATATTACAAAATACCCCTCCTGATCTCCTGAACCCAGATTGAAATCCGACTGCTTTACATACACAGTGCTGTTAATGTAAAGATCAGATGAGTTATGATTTTAAATAATGATCTGGATAAGTACACAATTTAAATGGATATAAAGGATTCATGAACCACAGGATTGCAGCAACACCAAGCATATCAGGTGACATTAGATGTACAAGCTTTTACATTGTTCTGATTGTAACTTCATATTTTTTAAGTATGATTATAAAGAAGCACATGTGTGCAGAGTTTAATAGATGTTTTGTTAGGTTATATAACATGGGGGTAATGTTTCGAGTAAACTGTATACCTGTAAATTGAGCAAAGATTTACCATTCACCACACTTTTTTAACTTGATAAATAAATAAAAAATATTTGAAGGGTGCAAAAATGTTTATACCTTGCCTTAATCATTCACCATTTTTAGCTGACCTTAATGTATAAATGTTATTGTTTCACACTTACATTTATCATAATACACTCTTGAAAATAAAGGTCCTTAAACGGTTCTTCACAGCAGTGCCATACGTTCAGAAAAAGGTTCTAGAAGGCTGTCGTCTGTGACGTATGTTTTCCTTCATGCCATAAAAGGCAAAGAACAGACACAACTTTTGTGAAACAGAATGGTTCTTTGGATTATAAAGGTTCTTTATGGAACAGTTAGACAGAAAAGGTACTTCTGTAAAGCACCTTTATTTTTAGAGTTAAGTCCAATCCTTTAAGACCATAATACTGTAAAATGTTCAGTATTTCATTTAAAAAACTATGCTAAAGAAAGGAAATTTATCATAAACCATTTCAACATATAATGTGCAAACGTTATATTTCCACTTTAATGCAAGTAATGGCTTATCATTATTTGTTCTGTTATTTCCCTCATAACCAACAGTTTTGACACTAAAAAAGTTATGTTAGCACGTGGTTCCCATGAAGTCCAATATGAAGCTCATGGGGGTTGAAAAATTGCCCATAGTTGAAGAAACCCCTGGGGTGGAACTTGAGTGTTCTGATGTTCACAGGAAGCCTACCGCTTATAGCAAAATACATGTTTTCTTGTCTAGAGCATTTTGGAAGACGTAAACAACACTCGTCTAAAAGCACTTCCTTTTTCAGTTTGTAACACTACACAAACTTTCAGATAAAATCAAACTGTTAAAACCAACAACTTTAAGACACGTGTAAGTTAAATAAACAGAAACACGAAGTGCTTCTGGAGTAGTGTTGTTTACTTCTTGCAAAATGGTCTGTGGCTTTGTCAACATGTGCACGTGTTTCCGGATTTGTTTGGCACCGCATGATGAACGTCCAGACTGCCGTTTCTCTCGTCCGAGTGCGGCGGCCTCTAATGAATCTAAAATGCTGCTTGTTCCTCCAACTTTCACGTCACAATGTTATTTCCTGATGGTTTACAACCCATTAGCATTCGCATGGTGCTCGAATAACGCCTGCGCAGCCATTCCGCTTTCGCCTCACAAGGAGAAATAGCTGTGACAGCGCTGAAGGTTTATTTAACGTGTCGATGGCGGCGGCAAAGAGGTAATTGAGAATTGATTTGACCATAACGGCTTTTCATATGTTCTCTACAGAATGCTGATGCCGCCTGATTAAGCCGTGAGACGGCAATTTGCCACTTAATGGGGTCTGCCCTTGTCCTTTATACAAGAAGAACTGGCGGTGTGAGAAGTGTTAATAAAGGAAGTGCGTTCGGAGGTGCCATCCGCATCTGACTCATTGTGCGCTGCGCGTTACTGTGCTTTAATCTTCTCTCTGTTTTGTCCCCTTAAAGCATCTGCAGTGTTGACTGATGTTTCTTAGTTCCGGCTTGCTGCACTGACTCAACTCCCGCAGCTGAAGCTCATGATGATAATGCCTGTAGATCAACTGGTTGGGCATTGTGTTAGCCTGGAGGTCGGGGTCGAATCTCAGGGGACACATACTGTATATAAACTGCTGTTGTTGTTCCAACCCACAGCTGGGTCAAATGTGACCCTGGACCACAAAACCTCTTAAGTAGCACTGGTATATTTGTGGCCGACAATACATTGTAAGGGTCAAAATTATAGATTTTTCTTTGATACCAAAAATCATTAGGATATTAAATGAAAGATCCCTACCGATTTCCTACTGTAAATATACAAAGTGGATGATGCAAAATTGGCTTTTAAAAATGTACCCACTAAAGTTTGGTATATGTGAAGACAACATTTTTACTTCGCAACGGCCTGCCACAGCGCCTCTGATGGACAACTTTAAATGCAATTTTCTCAACATTTAGATTTTATCACCCTCCAAGATTTTCAAACAGTTGTTTCTTGGCCCCGAATTTGTTCTATCCTGACAAATTATACATCAATAGAAAGCTTATTTATTCAGTTTTCAGATTATGTATCAATTTCAATTGAACACATTGCAATTAGTCATATTCTGAAAAAGCTTTTTTATTCTCTAGTACATGGGGGTCCTATATGACCCCTCCACTAGGTGGAGCCTTTAGGGTTGGCGAATAAAGAGTAACACATGCTGCTCACTGGCAAGGAGACAAGAGGCCGTTTTTTATAAATTGATGTAAATGGAGAAGATGCTTTAGTTTGCTGAATAAAGCACTTCTGTGATGAAACAGCTTAACACTTAATGAATTGACAGCCTGTTCGCTAATCTTCAACATGTTTGTCATTCAATATTACTTTCGAAGTTAGATATTTTTATACTACAAGTCTATGTGTATTTATAGCGTTTATGTATGTTAAAAAAGACACTTGTGCAGTGTAGAGCAACTCATTCCTTTTGTTTTATTTTTTTAGCAAAAAAAGTATTTCTGGCACACTTGGCACATGCTTCCTTTGCTTCACAGAAGCACATTGTGTGAAATGAACCGAAATAAATCCAAACCAGCACTGGCACTTAATGATAAAAGTAAACTTGTGTTACATGTGTAACATTTAAAAAAAATTCAGTCATGTACTCAATGATGAACACCAAACTTGTAAGGATGAAAGTGTGCATTGATAACAGATTTGTGCACAAAATAAGAAAAAAAAGATTGTTAGTGTCGAGCCTTTTCAAGGTCTTTAGTCTTTCATGTTTGTTTGTTTGTTTGTGTGCGTTTGCTTGTTTGTTGTTTTTATTATTTGCTATTCTTTTTTTACTTTGATTTTATTTTGTGTTGCAAGCATACTTTGATGATGAGGATGAAGATCTGTTTGCTGATTACAGTAAGTTATATAAGTTCATGTGTTTGTTGTGTTTATGTAACATTTTGTGTTTGCTATTTATAGAAAATATTTTTGGTGTGCTTGGGCAATATATCAGAGAAATTGTTGTTTAAGGAGGAATCTCTGGTGACACAACATATTGTTTGTTCAGCCTCCAAATCTGTTAATAAGCATTTTTAAAATGCTGTAAGTCTGAGCCACAAATTGCATATAATACATCTTCAGACTTCTAAGCCATTAGTTGGAGTGGAAGCTCACATCTTTTTATAAAAGGTTTTGTTTAAAAATTGTGTTTTTGTGACGGGAGAATTCCCTTCCTCAAATCACCTCTAAACTGTTCTTTTACTGTCGCGGTTGAGAAGTGCAGTCAGCGCTTGACAGATTGCTGCCTTCATCATAAACCTCTCATTAGAAACTTCATTAATCACAATGCTTTAAACAAACCCAAGGCCAATTAGCTTCATTGGCGTACAGCCAGTCTCTTCAGTCCATTTCTCTTCCGTGCCACTCAATAACTTGAGTGACTGTCTATAAAACCAGCCACAAATTTTTTTTTGTTCAGATGGCAGTTTTGTTTTGCAATTTTGCAAGTAGGATACATCCATTTGACTGCATGTTAAAAAACAGTGTAAGATAAAAAAACATCACACTGTAAAGTAACAAACACAGCTGTTGGGTTAAATGAACCAGGAAAATGTTTATAATAGACCCAACAATGGGTTAAAACAACCCATCGCTGCTTTCCTTCTGAAACCTCATACTGCATGTCCATATTTTGTGACTTTTATTTTTATTATTGTGACTTATAAATCATTAATATTAGTCACCATTTATGTTTGCAAATATCTAACCAATACAAATGTGTCAACTTTGACAACACTGTATATCATTTAAACACTACAGTGTTTTTTCTATTTCCTGACAAACAGCTAAATTTGGACATTCAGGGTTTCGGAAGGACATCAACAATATGTTTACTCACGATCCAACAGTTTGGTTTGTCCCTTTTTGACCCGATGCTGGATTTAAAATAATCCTACTTTTTCAGAGCGTAAAACTTGGTATTTGTAAAACATTTAACTCTTTACATTTTGATTGAAATTGTATGCAACATTCACACAAGATTCACACAAACATGTTCCAAAAACACACATCTGACACGTGAGATGTGTGAAATTCCGGTATCTTGTCTGTAAGGGGTTCTCTTTCAAAGTTTGTCAGTACACAAAGTATTAGAAAATTTCAGTTAAAGCTCATCAAAATCTTGTTCAATTCACATAGTAAAATGCTTAAATAGAGCAGCAAGTGAGGACTGTAGTTTACAGGTCATTTTTGGTTTGCAAATATTTGAAATCTTTTACCTTAATTCTAACTCATAAAACGCAACTTTTATTGTGAAAACAAACAGTGCATTTGAATGCCTCTTGTTTTTGACTCTCATCCTTGAATAATATTATCTGAACAGGATATTTCTGATACATTATCTAATCAAAGTCAATTGTAAATTGATATATATATATATATAGCTCATTATTATCTCATTTAATGCATCAGGTTTATTTAAATTCTTGTTTTATTTCAGTTCTCTTTTTTGTACTTCAGTTTTCACTAATCCAGTAATATGGCATGACATACATTTTCAATGGGATGTTTATTACCTTTCACTTCTGTAACTGTTTGTGTTTGGATTTTTTTCACCATCAAGATGACATTTCAAACTGTCGAGCTTTATTCAGTGCAAACTCTCATGTTTGTGTTCATCTTCGGTTTTCTCACATTCGGTCGAACATTGCATTTCTACTGGTCTAATAATAGAATGGTTATTTTGAGTGTGAATGTGGCCGTGTGAAGTATCTGTCTGTAACGGCATCTGTGGTTAACACTCAATTATAAAGCGATAGACTCATTTTCGCCTCCTTCAATGAGAGACATACAGGATCACGGAGTCGAGATTTAAGAAAGAACCGTAATGTAATGACCCACAATTTAATGAAGAATAAAAAGGAGCATGACACTATTGTCAAAGTAAGCAGGCGCACCTTCTGTTTGCACAGAGAATGCAGCAATTTCCCCGAATCTATATTAAGTTAACTGACAAAACGCCCTTGTCGGCTGCCAACGGACATCATCATTTACCTAAAGGAAAGACGCTGTCTAGAACGATGACACCTGCACCGTGCAGTGACATGACAAATGGCTGTGCTGAGAATTAGTTGTTGCATGAGCTCTAAAAAACTGTATTCGAGCAAGTAAAACTTTAACGAACACATTATAGCGAAGTTTGGATGGCTACACTTCAGCCATTTGACTCCAAGCCAGAGCAAGCATTCGTTTTTGGGTCTAAATCTGTAGTCGGTTATGTAATATTTGAATATCCCATTTTGGCTTTTGTTCTCTTGCCACCTCTCTTCCACAGTTGAAGAGGAAAACACTGCGTGGATTATGACACCCAAACGTGTCGTGAATGAAATGCGAAGCGCGTCAAGGCATTTCTTTTAGCCCACTTTCGGCGTGCCAAAGATGAAATCAAATCAGCTGTCAGGGGAGATGTATGTAGTGAGTAGCTTATTGGGTTTATTCTGAGAACTTGAATTGCTGTCTTTTTATTTGCTTGAAATGCGGCTTATAGAGAAAGACCCACAATGGCTAAAGTGCGGGGCAAACCTCAGATTTAAATAGGAAATGAATAGAAAAATCTGTGAGGCATTGGAGCTGAATGATGAAAGGAACAGTGGCCAGGAACGAAGTTGAAATCAATTAAATTAGCCTGTTTATATCTTGAATAATTTTCCGTGTGTTAAAAATACAGTGGATGTATAAATGACTGAATTGCTGTATCTGTGCCTCATTAAACTAAACTTTTGTCTGAAGGTGGATGATATAAATAGTAAACAGCATTTTCTCATAGTTTTATGTTTTAGTAACCCCTTTTAACTTTGATTAAACAATAATTGCCTAACTTTACAATAAAAAAGTACTTCATAATATCATTGAGGGAGGACGTGCTATGGGTGTATTCACAAAAAAGCGAATAATCACCGTAAAAAATAACTCTGTAAAAAATGACACATTAAAGTACTTTAAAGCTTATTTTTAGCGCAATATTCCATGAGGAAATCATGTAAAATTACCTTAATTATTTAATCATGTCACACAAAAAATTAAGAAGAAATACTTATCTGAGCATTGGAGTTAACTTATTAAACTTTTTAACTTCAGTTTTACTTTTAATATTGTTTACAACATATATGATGCACAAGTAAGCTGACAATTGTCTCAGTACTGGCATTAGCACCATTACTGTTCTAATGTTCGAGTGAAGAAACACACATCATGATCTCTACCTAAGTCGGGCACAACTCTGCCGAATGATGGTAACCATAAAACTCAAAAATAACTCTCCACAGATGGAGCTCTAAATTCATTGCTCAGTTAGGGAAATTAACTAAAATAATTTATGTAGTCCAACCAAAAAAATATATGTAAGTTTAAGGTGGTTTAACATGAACAAATTAAATTGATTTTACTCAATAATCTGTGCATTTAGAAGTTTTTTTTAAATAATTTAAATTTTCTTTTTGAATGAAAAAAACAAGAACACAATTTTACAAAAGCAAAGTTTACTCAAGTGAATTCATGAAATCTATTACGAGACAGATTTATTTTTAGTAGTGACTGAGAAAGTAATATTTGAAGCAATATTTATATCTTTAAAACATTGTGATCTGATACTGATACTGTACACATTAAAAATGACAAACTGTTAATAATACGCTTTTTATATGATTCATATTTATATTTTTGTTAATTGTTGACAGTGTCCCTCATGTATCTACCAAAACAAAAAACATATTTCAACATCTCATTGTACAGGTGTCCCATCTGAACCCAACCTCAGATTTACAAGTCAAATCATATCCACTTGACGCTACATTTATCTTTTAAATTCTCTTTTGTTTGTGTGACCTGAAAGATAGGAGGGTTTGGAAACCTTTAAACTCCATATATCGGTCCTGTCGCATAACAACAGTGGTAGTTGTCAGTCATTCTTATCATCTTCCATCAAATCCATTCTCTTTATTCTTAACTTCCACTATTGAGTCCTCCTTTGTTTTACTTCTTAACTGTTTCACGAAAACAAATGAAATGTATGTCAAAGAAGCAGGCTGGTCGTAGTAATACTTCATGCTGTGTCTCTCTCTGTCTGTAGTGCTGAGCTCAGGGAATTAAATTAATGGTTAGATCTCCCCCAGAAAACAAGCTCTTTGTGCACAATGGAGCAGCATTGTTCTCTGTCTGGCGGGTGACGCTGATAAATGGCCAGACACACCTGTAGAGCTGCGGATCGATCCGATGGATGTCTAAATTGATATGGTTTTATAGAAAGGACCAGTATGATAGCCAGTCTGAGAGAATGACTTCTTCTCTTGCTGGTGTCTGGTGAGCTGATACATACGCATGACAAGATGATAACAGAACATGTTACCTTTTGTATCTAGTTGTAATTCGGCTTATGTTCTTAATGGTCCAATCCTCCTTCCTCCACCGACTGAACCCTCATAGCCTTCGGAGAAACAGTTAAAACGAGATAAACACATCATGTTTTATGTTTACATTGCACATAAGTGCAAATTAAGTGCTCGCCTAGCTCTGTTCTGCAAAGTGCGCACTTTGAAGCTGCACTGAAACTGTAATTTTGACCATCAACCGTTTGGAGTCCATTGAAGTCCACTATATGGAGAATAATTAGATTAGATTAGATTCAACTTTATTGTCATTACACATATACAAGTACAGTGTAACAAAATGTAGTTAAGGTCTAACCAGAAGTGCAGTTAGCAAGTGCAGGATATACAGTTAGAATAAATACAGAATACAATATTGAGAAAATATTATACAGTGGGCATGACCTATGAAATTATTTTGCAGTATGTATGTTCTATGAAAATATGACAGTAGGTATATACTATGAACAATATACAAAGATGACTATATACTATGAACATTAATGTAAGGTGGATATGAACAGATAATAATTTAGACTAAAATAGTGCAAGTGACTTAGGTGTGCATAGATTATTGACATTGGCTATTAAAGTTACGGTGCAGTATACGAGTTAATGCAGTTAGTAAGGCTGGAATAATCCTGGAATGTTTTAATCAAAAACCTTAATTTCTTTTCGACTAATGAAAAAAAACCACATACATCTTGGATGACAACAGGGGTGAGTAAATTATCATGAAAATGTATGTTGAAAGTGAACAATTCCTTTAATATGCACGAGGCCCAGCAGACGAGAGAGAGAGATGTGCACAAACGTTGACACATCGGATCTCGCGAGATCTTGTGCCACAAGATCTCGTCACACCAATAATTATTCCAAGATCAAGAACAGTCCACATCGAAAATTAAAACGAAACATTTTCACATTGACATTGAGTGTGTTTCCATTTGTGGAAAAGGTCATTCCATTGAAGCACAAAAGATGCTCTTTGGAACTTTCACAAAGCATGCTGGGATAGCATGGATCATCAGGTTTTACATTGACTAAAGTTCATGGTATTCAATACTAAGGAAATACTAAGAAACTCTTAATCCATACCTGCAAAATATGGCATTCTTTTGAATCGTGTAGAGTTTATTCGCAGAGTGGGGCTTGATGATTTATTGAAGTCCTTTGGTGCCAAAGTTTGAAACTTCAAAACAGAAACAGGCAACATTATAATGTCAAGTAATCGGTCCGAGGATACGTCAGGAAGAGCGCATTTTAAACATAATTTTTGCATCCTTGAAAGGCACTGCTGCTGCAGACGCAACGCGAAGTGTCGTCTCGGATAAAGAGAAAATGCCATTTTTATTACCCAGTTTGCCAAGTGTGATCCAAACGGCTATGTGATGCGAAGTAATTACCCAATCTCCCTTCATAATTCCCACTTCAAGAACTGTGCCCTTCTAAGTGAGTAGACCACTTGGGTGCGATTGATATTCATCAGAAATTTTAAACACATACGCAGTAACGCTAGATAACCGCTAATATTAAATAATTATTCCACAGACCAATTGATTCCCTTCAAAAGACATAAAAGTGCCAACAGGAGCCGTGTGGATCACTTTTATGTTTCTTGTATCTGCTTTTTGAACATTTAATGACATGGCACCTAAGGAGTTGATGGCCTCAGATCTCATTCTCAAGATGGTTCGAGAGTGAGTGAGTGAGTTAACAACAAATGTTTTTTATGTTTTTAACTGCTCTCTATGGTCACGCAAGAAACAATCCCTGTATTTGAATGAACAATTGTGCTGGCCATGGTTACATGTAAACATTATTGTTGTTTGCTAGATATATTATAGTAGTAAAGCATTTTTTCTTAAATTGTATTTAAAAGTTGTGAAATGACAATTGGATGTTTAATATTTGCGTATTCCACTGTGTCTACACCGGCCGCGGTGGGTTTTGTTCCAAGAGGGGGTCTCCTTTTGAGATCCCTCTGTATCGAAATGCATTGTCTGATTGAGATATTTAAAATCAACATGTGGCATATTTAATTTAATTCACTCAGCTTCACTAAACAGATGACGGGTTGACCCAAGCAGTCTGTACCCGGCAGTGTCCTGTGGTCAGACGTGTCGACACTGCCAGAATCCATAAGGATGATGAAATTCCTATGAGTTCTTAAGAAGCCAAAATCTAATGAGAAGTTGAAGGCACTGAATAAAAAAGTAAATTGAAGCATAATGATTCCATCCAATGCCCTGTTCATGGGACGGTGAGGGCATCAGAGAGGCTTAACTGGCTTTCTCTGGGAAGATATATATTCAGACAAACAAGCATATACGCTGGCAAACCCCATCCTGAGCGACTCAGCATCTCCCCGGGTTCACAGGCATTGTGTGAGGCGATATAAAGCCTCCCGCAATTTGCTGGCAATTATTATGGAAATGGAGAAGCTTGTGAAAGATTAACTCATGAAATGTAGAAATGGACTTGGGCTCCTGACGAACAAAATTCGTGTAACACGAATAGCGTTTGGTGTTCATGCTAATCCGCACATGTCGTATCGGCACACGTGCCAGAATTTCTCGTGACCTTCTCAACCTGAGTGATGACTCCGTGGGCTGCGTGGGTGTTCACAGCATTCATATTTCTGTCTTACGCAAACGGCGTCCCAATTGCAATGCCCCGATAAGAGCCGACAGGCCAGTTTAGGCCGTGTGAGCATCGGTAAAGAGATAAGTGTTTGCACGGAGAGTGTGTAGGTGAGTGCCACAGTAGATAAACAGTTTGAACAGTTTTACATATGAGGTTAAGAGAGAAATATGTGAGAATAACATTTTCTCTTAAGAAGACAGGATTCAGTAAGCATGAAGTGATAAAAGCGATCTGAGTGTTTGTTAAACTTGATTTTGTATAACCAGGCATGACCACGGAAAGATGGTTGATCTCTGCATCATCTATAGATCTCAATACCATGTTCATTACCTGTAACTCTAGGTAAATGCACGAATAACGAAATATTAATCAAATAGTTTTTTTATCTGCATTAGTTTTGTTTTTAGTGTGGATAGACACATATAGTTGGAAACTTGTCAAATCATGCTTAACAGATAGCAGAAATCATATAGTGTCATTTTTACATTTGCCCCTTGTTGATGATGGAATTGAATCATTCTAGCAATTCATCCCAGCAACATGGCCAAGAAACAAAAATAAACTCAGGGATACCCATCATGCAGAAAAGCTGTAGTTACATAATCAACCTTATTCTCCCATAAGCACATTATGAGTGTAATATGAATAAGATCATATGTGGATCATTTAGACACTATTTACTGTTACCTCTTCCTAACATCTGTCACAAAGTCTTCTCACACACAAACCCTAAAATATGACACATTCCACAATTTTTTACTTATTTTAAAAAAGCTACTCCGACAGATTTCCACAACATTTTGTACCAACATCATTTCATTGCATGCAGTCAATTTCTATGTACACGTTTATTTAATGTGCGTTAGGTCTAGAGGAATTTTGCTTTGTTTTGTGAGCATGTGTGTAAGCTGTGTGTATGCAGCAAATTTCTTTCTTTTGGGACGCGTATCCACACGATCTTGCTCTTTCAGTTTCTACACAAGGTTCTTCACAGCAATGCCATAAAAGAAACATTTTTGTTCCCTAAAAAAACTGGAGGAACTCTGCAACCCCAAAGATTCTTATTTGCTCTTTATAAGAAAAATGTCTTTCTTACTTATTATTGTCTAAATCAGGGGTTTTCAAACTGGCTTCAGGGGGCCTCAAGAAAGTTGCTAGGAGTCCCCAAAGATTTCTGCAAAAAAGAAAAAGATTTAAAGGTCGACAGAACACTATTATTGTTTCACAGTCTCTTAGTGTTTATCTGCATTTCTGTTATATTTGTATCTTTCTAGTGGGAGTTTCTTATTATATTTCCTTTTTTGCAATTAACATGAAAGTGTAAGCAATTATTTACATTTTTAAACAATATGTTGTCTGTACAATACTATATTTACTATTTACCTAACAAAGTTTAAATGTTTCTTTACACAAAGTGTATAGATTCAATGTATATTAGAATGGGGGTCCCTCACAAAAGGGTAATTTGGGATCCTTGGCATCATAAAGTTTGAAAACCCTGTCTATGTAAACATTTGTGAAACAAAAAGTTGTTCTAGTGTTAAGCGGGTGATCAGGTTGTCGCGTCAGGTGTTTTTCTAAAACAACATTTATCATTAGACAGTATTAGGTGTGGGAATTAAAAATGTAACGATTTAATTTAATTTTATTGTGTTTTTATAATGTATTATTTCATATTAAGAACCATTTGTTAATCAGAAAGGTTGTTCCAATGTTACAGGTTCTTTAAGGAAATGTTCAGCCAAAAATAGTTCTTCTATGATATCGTAAAGCACCTTATATTTAAGAGTGTAGGCCTTTAAAAAATGATTAATTTTATTGAGCAAAACATTCCTGAACATTGTGAGTGCAAACAAATTTGTTCAAACCCTCTGTTTGCCTGCGAGACATCGGCAGGACTCCGATCCACAAGTGAACTCTTCCTCACTCTCTCTGCATGGAACACAGCATGCTATGACCCCGCAGTGGCCCAGATCTGCTGTTGAATCAGCTCAAAGAGGAGACACTGAGATCTCCATGAACAAACACAGTCCTACAGTTTCCAGAAACACAGCCTTGCCCGGGAAGCATCACACACCCTGATGCCAATGTGTACCATTGAAGATAGTCCTGGCACATCTTCAGTGTTGAGTGCAGCTGTATCAGACGTCTGTGTGTCTGTATCTTTCTTTCTTTCTTTCCATCTATCTCTGTCTCTCTGCTCTTTACCTTTTCTTGTGTCTTTTTTCTTCTCAAACCGTTTGATGCATCTGCCAAACTGCACAGCCGCATTCTGTCAGAAATCACAGAGATCGCAGGTAAAGAGGCAGCAGGAGACAGAAAGATGCGCTGCAAACAACTGCTTCAACAAGCGTAATTAAACCTTGCCAGCCGCCTCAAAGTCTCGTCGAGCCCCAGAAAGCCTTTTCTGCCTAACTGATGTTTTTTTTTGTCCGTCTCGATCTAATTTTAGTCGCTCTTTGAGCAAAGGTTGTTTTTTCTTCATCGCTTGCGCTGTTTTGCATTCAGGTGTAAAACTCAACAGCTGTGACTTGCCACAGTAAATGATTGTGCTCTTTTTCTTCAGTCTTGTGAATATGCATTGGCACATTGAAGCAGGAGACATTAGACAGAACTACGCATTTTGTGATTATTATGTTTGAACATCTTACCGAGGCTTAACAAAAAACGGATTTGGCAGCTTTCATTGCTGAGGAAATATTGGATAATTTCAGCAATTTTTTTGACACTGTTTGAATGACTACGTCCTCGTACTTTATTCATTGTTATTTTTCTTCGCAATTTTCAGCCATTCAACTTGTGTTTTGTGGATATTTTTTTCAATCTTGGATACGCTGTTTTTTTAACTAAAACTTAAACTTTTAAAGGGATAGTTCACCCAAAAATGAAAATTCAGTCATCAGTTACTCACCCTCCTGTCGTTTCAAACCTGTATGACTTTCTTTCTTATCCAAAGCACAAAAGAAGATATTTTGAAGAATGTTGGCAACCAAAAACTGTTGGTCCCCAACATTCACTTCTATTGTATGGACACAACACCAATGCAAGTCAACGATGACCAACGGTTTTCATTTACAACATTTTTCTAAATATCTTCTTTTGTGTTCTGCAGAAGAAAGTAAGTCATGCAAGTTTGAAATGACAAGAGGGTGAGTAAATGATAACAGAATTTTCGTTTTTAGGTGAACTATCCCTTTAAAGAATTCAGGATTTTAATATTCACCATTCAACGCTGACACCCATGATGTCATTATAACATTTGCATATTAAATTATGATTGGCTTCTTTCGTGCATTTATTAACATACTTAATTGTTATAAATTGTCTTCCTTATATCTGCGATAAGGGTGAGCGAGATTAAAATGTTATTTGTTTAAATTATTAATATGTATTAATTGTTATTAGTCTTCCTTACATCTAAGATAAGAGCCAGGGAGATTTTAAATTGTATTTGTATTACAATGATTAATATGTATTTATTTTAATTAGTTGTTTATCGTAGGCCCTTCTGCATACCAAACTACTCCTTGCTGTAATCTTTCCTCATTGTCCCGCAAGGCTTATTTAGTTATTATGGAGACCGGAAGCTACAACTATCGAAGTGATCTACTTATTTTCTTTCAGAATAACACTTTTGTATAAATGAAATGTTACTGTGAGCTCTGTTTTAATATGAGAATCTCTGCAGAGTGAAAAGATGTCCCGGGAGACATATGTATTAATTAATAAACCGGCGTTCACAGTTCGCACTCTAATTGAGAAAAATAAAAAACGGTACTTCACGTCAAAAAACTTCCAGAGTCAAGTATTAAAATATTTATTGCTGTTTAACATTACGTAACGCTCCATTTGCATGTTCGTGTAGGCTTTTGTTCTCTCTTTGACCTCCTTCTGACTTTCTTCAAACGACTTTGATTGCCATCTGAGATACGTTATTGTTGTAGTAGATGGGTGGATGTTAACCGCCAAATGAAGAGTGATGTGTGGCTCGCTGCGAGTAGGTGTGCCGGTTGAACAGGGCCACGGAAAGCATGTCATTATGATTGATTGAAAGCCCGTCTCTTTGTTGTTCTCTGTTTAAAGTTCACAGCGCTGTGGAGGTGTAGCAGCCTCTGCTTTGAAGTGATTGATGACTGCTGCGAGATCTTATACCTGAGCTCTCTGTCGCTCGCGTGCCATAGGCCGAGAAAGCCGCCGTTTCCATGGATACCGTTACAGAAAACCGCTCGTCACACCTGATTGGTCGTGGCCTGCGGTGGGTGGGTTGTCCTTGCCAGCTATCTGGCCGTGGTCCACTGCTTGTGTATGAAGAATGCTGTGGATGCGGAGTTGTCTTCAAAGTCTCAGAGGGCCTTCATAGCCGCCTGTCACATGCAATCAAACCCCAGGATCTGATACCGAACCAGGCCCATGCCTGCCCGCTCTCCGTCAATCACAAAGATGCTAAATAAATGGAAACGCTTTGAGAGAAAGAAGCAGAGGTCTCAGTAATGGCCTGCTGGTTTGACTGAGTGGAGTCCTCCAGAAACGTATCTGCAGTGGAGATGCTCGGCGAGACCCAGTGAGGTTCTGGCTTCAGCCTGTGGAGCTCTTAGTGTCATAGCAAGAGAGTTGTCCTGTCAGTCATCTATACTAAGAGGACACACAAGTACACACACACAGCTTGTAAGCACACACAGGTATGCACATCATTACACAGGCAGGCGTCGATTGCAGGCATTTCTCTGACAAGCCCGCTGTCGTTTTTTCGGTCCGCTGCGGAAAGCTCGCTCAGCCCGGTGCCTGGCGTGGCCTCACCTTGACGACGGGCAGAGAGGAAAACTGATCGTCACCTATGAATTATTGATTTTCTGCAAGGCTACTTCTCTACTTTATCGGAGATGTTTGCTACCGTCCACTACCAGGAGCAGCTCTCAGCAAGTGTCGTTTGAATTCATCCACCCTCTCTCACACGCACACACGGTGAGAACTCCATGTAAAAAGCTGATAGATGATATGCCTCACACACTAATAAGTGTGTAATGTTTAATAAAAATGTCGAATGAGTGTGTAAAAAGTCTTTCACTGGTAATAATATATCATTTATCACTCTTTTTGAGATGGTGTCTGTAGGCTGAACAATAAGAAAACCAGATCACGTAGATTATAGTGTAGAATTGAATCAGATTTCACATTTTCTTAAGAATATCTGAGTGATCGAGTGCAGCTCTGGACACTTAGAAAAGTAATAGCACACCACTCAACAAGTTGTACAATAAGATGTTTATGTCTGTGGAACAGTGGTATAGTGTGGGTTGGCTGTCAAAGTTTAAGACACAGTGTTAGGGGTACGGACAATAATGATAGGGGATTGGTTTTTGCAAACTTTCTCAACAAAAATTTAGTTAAAGGGGTCATATGGAACAAATACATGTCTTTGGTGTGTTATAAGTTGCCCATGCATGCATTAGATACGTAAAATTGCAAAAATTAAAGTGACAGAACAAAGGACGCATTCTATCTAAAAGTGAATGCTCACCCAGACCTGCCTGAAACGCCTCGTGTTACCACACCCCCACAAATCTACGTCAGTTCGTGACTTCATGACTTGACTAAGACCGCCCAATTGTAAAGACAAGTAAGGTGGGCATACCTGTCAGTACAATTGCTTTGGAACCTGATGTTCCAGATATGGTAAGAGGAGTTACATTTCTGGCCAATCATAACACACCTCACTTTTCAGAACGATGAGCTTTGTAAAAAATCTGCACGTTTCAGAGAGGCGGAGCAAAGAGGAGATACAAACGTGCACGGTATGTGGAAAATACAGCGTTTTTGTAACCATCAATTGTGTATACACATTGCGTTACATCTAAAAGAAACGATCGTTTTCAATTTAGCCGTGTAATATGACCCCTTTAAAATAACATAATTTGTCTGTTGGTTTACCTTAGAAAGTCACATTAAAACCAGTGTACTAATGATCTTGCTCTTTTCAGTTTACACGTCACTGTTTGGTTTTGGTCAAACTTGATTCATTGGAGTTGGGACTACGTGAATGATTTGTGTCGTGTTAAAATAGAATTGAAAAACAGAACATGCTTTGCATGAGACATGCATTAGGAGAGTTGTTTAATGTGTTTTTTCAGTAAAGATAATGCAGCGTTTAATGTTCATTAATGTTGCAGATTTGGAGTTTGTTATATTTTGGAGCTTTGTTATTATCAGTGGTGCTTGTGCTTAGCCTGTGGGGGGGTTACATTTATAACTGTATACGTTTTGTTAACTTAGAATTAGCAATTTTCTAAATATAAGACAATTTAACCAAAACAAATATTTGAGTTGGCAAATCGAAATCTGAAAGTTCTGCATATAAAAATCATGTTTGTTTAACAAACATACATTTGGCAACTTCATACAGTAAATAATGCAGAGGAAACGGGTTGTTGACCCAATTTGAATTAGACCCAAACATCAAAATTCATCATTTATTTACCATCATGTCATTCCAAACCTGTAAATGTGTAAATCTATGAAACACAAAAGAAGATATTTTGAGAAATGTCTCAGTGGGTTCGTCTCCATGTGGAAGTCTATGGGGGTCAGTATTGTTTGGCTACCAACGTTCTTCAAAATATCTTCTTTTGTGTTCTGCGGGAGCTAGAAAGTCATACGGGTTTGGATGGAGGGTCAGCGAATAACAAAATATTTTTGTCAAAATATGTGTTTTTTAAGCGTATGCATTCAATGTAACAATCATTCATTGTAACATTTATATATGTAAAACATAAGAAGAGAAGCAAACACATGCTTGCGCCTCGCTTGATCTTGTATGTTTTTTTTAAACGGCACTTGTGAATTTGATCTCACATTTACTGGAGCTGTAATGACAGTGTCTTCAGCCACTTGACCTTGAAGTATTTCGGAGTGATTGTGAAGAGAGGCAAGAGGAAGCTGGCTGATTTTGTTCACAGTTTGAGCTGTAAGCAAAAAAACAACTTGTCCTCTGAATAATCTTATTTGGTCAGCAGGAGCTCTTCCTGTTTACAAAACACACAGCAGTGGCACATTACGGTATAGCTGGAGTCTGCAAAAGCATGTGTGATAGATAGACAGCCAGACAGACGGACATACTTCATTGATCCCTGTTGGGAAATTCAGATGCAAATCGTGTGCGTACGGCACAAATAAAGCACAAGCAAACGCTCGGTGTAATCAAACAAGACTGAGGATTATGCTCTTGATGTGCTTTTACGCATATTGTACACCAGGGGCAGATTTCCTTTGTGTAGTTTATATCAAAGTGCTGTACACTTGTATTTCCAGTAAATTGATTCATTATTGTTGCATGCGTAATGTCTTATTTTGTAAGTGGATTTGTTCGAAATTTTGCATAAGATAAATAGTTTTGTTTAATGATTTTGCATATTAGGGCCAGCGCCAGAATGCTAATGAATTCGACAAATCACAGTCAGAACTTTCCTACTGATTTTTTGTGACCACAGCTTGTCATTTTCCGTACTTCTGGATTTCCATAATGACGTAGAAGTGGGTGCAAATGCCATGAAGTTAATGAGACATCTGTGAGCCTGTTTCCCTGTGAAATCGTACGTTTCATAATCTCACCGCTAAAACACGTCCCCAATCCAGCTATCCGCCCCCTTGTGACTGCGACTCTCTCCTCCTCCGGTAGTTAGGGATTTAATTACGCCGTGAAATCTTCCGACACATTTCAGCGGGGATGAAAATCGTTAGCGGCTCGTCGAGAGCCTCTCGAAAGCCGACTCGCGGCCCGCAAATGGCCCGAAGTTCCGTGACGAATAGCTCCTCGAGATCTGCCTCATTTTATGGGCTCGCATCAGTCACTTTTTCTGTCAGTTTATCTGAAAGATGAGACTGATATTAGTATCCTGGATAAATGTTTGTTTGATATCCTTTTTTGTGTGCTGCAAGGTGCGTTTATTATTCGCTGCGTACATGGCATTGTAAAGGACAAAGGGAAGTAATCGCTTTTGACATAACTGCTTTTCAGAAATTGTGCCAACTCTATAGCGCTCCAGTTGTGATGATTTAGCACTGAAGAGAAGCCAGAGACACCAGATTGTGCGAGAGGCCTTCACAAACTAAACACACTCATTTTCATCACCTAATGAATAAATGAGCGTTTGGGTTTTGTGAGCTTTTCTGTGTGGTAAAGCTACGAACGACTCTCATAACTTTTATCAAGCCAAATGTAATATAGTCCACATGTGTGCTGTAAAGAATCAGCGGTTTCTCAACCAACGCAGCGTGACGTCGGGTCAAAGCAACCGCTCTTACCGCGCTATGTAATCTACAAGTCTGATTATGGCTCAGCTTCATCATTTTGTCGGTGACTCACAGGTAGCATTCCTCCACCTGCTACTGAACTTTTAACCCTCACAATGAAAAGATAATAAGCTGCCGTCATTAATTGATGAGCGTGTATGAAATGAGTCCGTTATGGACAGAATGAGACCGTGTAGGCGAAGACAGAGGACCAAAATCCTGCTGATTTTCCCCCACCAGGCTTCCAGCTAAATTGGCAATATCCAGATTAATGTCCTTTCAGCTCCAGGTTTCCACCACGATGGTCATTAAAATCTACACGGTGCTCATTTGAAACGTGGGGGGTGACTTCTTTTGAAAACGAATAAAATGATGCCTGAGCCCCTGGACTTTGACATTCTCGTAAATGCAGGTAGATCACCCAGCAGGTAGGGGCTTTCTGACATCAGCACTTCCTGCGTATAGATGGTGCGTTTGGAAAGGTTGAGCCCTGCGTTTGGCGACAGCAGCCATCCGTATCCTCATGCAAATGTTTCTCTTCCTCCCCTCGTATGTCAGATGCTAATTAGCAAATATCTAATTAGTGTTAGAAGATTAATCACTCTGGGGAGAGATGGCTGGGGGGTTGCGCCAATGAGACGACGCGATTGTGACAGAGATACTTGCAGAGCTGCTTCTCGCCAAAACAAAACGGAAAACATAGAATCAAAGCGTCTGCTGATTGATCATGCAGTGTTCCTGTATCTACTTTAATGTGCTGTAAGTCACTTTGGATTGTCTGTCAAACCAAAGATTTACCAGTTAAAGGTGAGGCAGGCAAACATACACCTGCAAAGCTTAACCTTCTGTGCGGTATCTTTGGCCTGTAGCCTTGGTAATATTACAATACCTTTATACAGTAGAATGGTGTTCACAAGACAATTTTTGTTTATATTGACATTTGGAAACCGTCTAAAAGTCAGTTAGATTTAACGTACACATTTGGGCAGCTTTTGAACTCAAGGACTTATGTTGAATTTTTAGGGTTAGCACAGTAACTAGGCAGACGTTACGTCACCTAATGAATATTCTACTCTTCTTATTTTTCTATAGAATGTTAAAATAATCCCAAGCTAATTTGACACCCGAGGCTTTATCGTTTTTTTCTTTCTCTTCTGTCCTTTCAGCGAAAGGGCCGTGTTTGCAGGTGATAGACAGGTTACTCTAATCAAACTGATCTGGCTTTTATCTGCACGTGGGAGCTGCTTCTCATGTAAAAGAGAATGCTAGAAACTGGACATGGAGCGAGAGAAAAGGGCATAAGTAATCCCGCCGCCGTTGAAAGCCTTTGTTCTTCCTCTGCCGAAAGAGAATATTTGATCAGGGCCACCTCTCAGCAGAGAACCACGTTCATTTCACGTTCATCAGCTTATAAAGCGCTGTTAGTTAGTTGGTTAATAATAATCATCCCCTGAAAACCTAAATGTGATGCTTCTGTACATTCTAAAGTAGCATTATGAATGATTCTTCATCAATATTGAGGTGTTTTGATTGAAGTGTTCGTATTATAAAAGTAAGAGACCATTCCATACTTTCATTTATTCAACATATCTGGATGTATTGTGGTTATTCAGTGTCTGATAAATTTCAACAGAGCAAACCTCAGGAGTGACATAAAGTCATCCAACAGCAATTTGAAGGCTGAAAGCATGACAAGAATTATTTACAATACATGTACGGGTATTACTGTTGTATTGCTTAAAAGGGAATATGATCTTGAGCAGGTTTTCTGTTATTTTGACCTCCTTTTGCATTTTCATTTTCTAAAAATAAATGCATATAGAAACAATATTTTTATTTAAAATTTGGGAGAAATATTGTAAGTAGTTCGCAGAATGAAACAAAAATAATCATTTTACCTAAACGAATACCTATAAATAAATTTGAAATGGTGTCTTAATTTATTTCCGCAGCTGTAGGTACAGAAATCATTAAGTCATAATAAAATATTACATATAATAGTGGTATAACATTACTATTTAAAATTCACTAAAATGGCTCGGGCATGAATTGAACAATCGGACTACATATGCAGCATATAGCACCATTGCATTCTTACTGTTATATTGGAAATAATTTACAATATACAGAGACTGTCAAGTACATGTCTAAGGGCGTTTCAGTGTTACATAGCCGAGAGGAGCTTCTATGTAAGCAGTTTTACAGAGCCTTTGGCTGCGTGGTGGCGAGCAAGAGCAATGCCTACATTGTATTTTGTGTTTAATTGGAGTCTCATGCAGTCGGGCGTAGTGCTCGAGGAAATCTAAAAAGACACTCAGTGTATATTAATGGCTGCTGATAAGATGCTTGATTGGCTCTCATCTTCGGAAGGGATGGGGGGTATCCTAACCGCAGCAACTGGCACAAACCCATCCGAATGACATTGGATTGGACTATTCATCCAAATGTGGCATAACCCAGCCGACGGCATTTAGGATCATTTGCCTATTGTAGCAAGCCAGATGACTGACAGCCAAAGGCAGACCTGTGCGGTGATTAGCCCAAACCCATGACAGCATGAAATGTAAGAACAGATTGTGCACTAGGGAATGAACTACTACATCTCAAGAGATATCAGTTTCCGGTGATAAAAGAATTGAACTTTTTGAGATGATTTTGTATATGTTAAAAGTACATTTGTGATTGGTTACATAGCTTACCTTAATAATAAACTTGACCAGGAAATCATCATTAAAATGTATAACACTCATCTCTAATGTTGCTCCTAATAAATATTCATTATCCAGTCAAATCCATCTCGCCGTCTGTATAGTGCTCTTGTATCTATCACATGAAAAGAGAATTCACAAATAGTTTTGCATTATTCAGGTTGTGTATTTCCTTTTACGTCCCTTTGTTTTTTAATCAAAAGGCCTCGATTGGGTTAACCCCCAAAATTTGACCCAGCCATGGGTATAAACAACCTGGCATAGGTTCATTTATAATGCTGGTTGAAAAGCTAGTTTTAAAAGTGCATATCTCCTTCCACTCCTTAATTTATTCTAGTGAAGAGATGAATTGCTGACCTATTTGTGTCACCTGATCAAAGCCTTGCATGCAAAAAACATTTAAATGCTATATATGGTGTATGCAGTCATACAATGCCGTTTACATCCCCTACAGTGTCCACCGCACAATTTGGAGGTATTTTAGAGCAATGTGTTTTTGTAAAATCTTTTATTTAATTGATGAATTCTTATTAGCCCATCATGGCCATGTAAACAAAGAAATGCACCTGCCTCTGTAAGTATTACCACTTGGGAGCATTGAATAACTGCACCATCATACAGTAAGTGCTCTCTTATGCTTTAGAGTTTGGAAAAATCCCACACAAGTATTTATGAACAGACCCTGCAGTCTAGTTATAGACCATGAGAAGTGTAGCATTAAAAGCTGTGGACTGGTACCGTCCAACCCGAACTCCACCCACCAATGCCTGCCTGTTTGTCCTCTTCATTGGCACTGATGACAGACCAGCTTTATTATAGTGACTGTTAGTCAGAATTGGATTTAGGGGGCCAAAACTGCTCACAGGTCAGCATGAAGCGTAGGAAAAGCATACTAAGTAGTAGGTTTTGCCCAGCAGGGGCAGGAAGCTGACCCATATGGGAGAGGATGGCAACCAGCAGGCTGTGCTTGGCCATGTTAAACCCATGGGCACAGGGCAACCATGTGGCAGCTTGGAGCTTTGCAGGAGCACTGGTCGTCACAGACCACCTGAAAAATGTATTGTAACCCCACATCACTAAATGTTGTCTGTGCCTGTCTGGGTGAAGAAGATGAAAATAATAATTCCTAAATATTGAAACTGTGACAGAATAGTTGTTAATGTAATACATTGACAAAAAATCATCCGTTCACGCTCGTGAGGTAAGTTATTTCTCACCCTCTCTTATTATTTCCTTCATAAACATCCTCTGATACATCCCACCCCTCCTTCCAAACTGAACCGCAAGCTCCTGCATTGTGTGGAGTAACGGAGGCACAGAGCTCCTCTCTCCAACTCCATCGCTCACAACTGCGCTCTATTGTTTCGGGATTTCTCATCTCTGTTCTGCCGATTTATTCACGTAACTTTCTTTTACGTTTACCTACTAAACATATAATGGAGGTAACATAAACGAATGCCAGTGGTGTTTACAAGTAGACGATGTCGCGAGATTGACTTCGTTTGTAAATTTGCGCTATAGCATCCGATCTCCAACAGTACTTGTTTAAAGGATTTCTGACAGAGTTCAGAGGCGTCAACCCGGGGAGAGATGCAGCACCCGGGCATGCACAGGACCAAGGCGCTCGGGCACGATCCAGGTAAGAGTCGCTTCACTCGCTGACACCGGCGCGCTAAAGTGCCGCGGGCACAGTGCGCGCTTTGGTGAGACGCGGCGGGTTTTCTCCGTCGCGAGTAAATCTATACAGCACAGAAAAAGCAACTGATGTTTTTATGAAGCCTAAATGTATTTGGGACTGTTTTGTAACAGACTAAACCTGCACATTTGATTAGTTTCGATTTAATGTATGAAGCTTGTCAAAAGCACGCGACCCTTATGAAAATTACGCAGTTTAGTTGAAGCCTAACCGTATAGCCACAAATTTAGGTCACACTTTAGTAACCATAGTTTAACTATAGTTATACACATGAAAATAAACGATTAGTGTTTCTTTTTCTATTTGCTCACTCTACCAACATGGTCATTCAGTTTTCTCTTCATTCCCCTTGGTGTTTATGTGTAATTGTGAAGAATCTTACAGTAAATAGACATAAATATAAAAATCTTCCAAGTGTGTGTCTTGTGTTTGCAGCTACACTATATGTTTATACCTTAACCGTAGTTTTTAATCCGAAGGCCTGACTGTATGTTATTAAATTGTCTTTAAAAAGGAGGCTATACCACACTTTCATGATCTAAAGAACTAGTGCACATTGATTTTACTATAATTTGTTCCGACATGGCACCTCTTAAGATAATCTTTGTTTAAAGGACGTGTTTTTACTTAGAAAGACATATGTGCATTTGTGTGTTTTTATCCAAACCAAATAGTTCAATGAAATGTTTGACCAATTCCCTCATTGTCATTCCTCATTCCACAATTTTTCCTGAAACTCAAATTGCTCTTTGTTTTATACAGTGATGGTGTTGATGGCGATTTATACGGCATAGCTCCGTAAAGTACAAAAGCATCATTAAATTAATCCATGGCTCGTGTGCTATATTTCAAGTCTTGGCAGAATAAATTGCAGCTCACTTTCCCTGGACATAAAAGCAGAGTTCAGACATCCTTTCTCACTTTATGACAGAGCGTACAGTAGACCAAGAAACATTTTTGTAATGTTCTTTTTGAAAACTATAAAATGAATGACTAGAGTAGACTGTACCTAATTCTAATTGCCATAACCGAGCAATGGAGTTCCCAGCTGTTTTTTGTCGTTCCGTCTCTGTTGTATCAGCATTAGTATGATTCATATGCATGCCGTGAACAGTGCCCAAGAAACAATATAGTTAATAATCGAGCCTTTTTAAACTTTCATTGTGATTAATGCAAAGGAGAAGAGCAAATTAGCTTTTCACAATATTTGACATGGCATAAAGCATCCCATACAACTCCAACTACTAGACACAATAAAAGTCACGTCCTTATCGATCATAATCTCCCGTAAACCAAAACCCAATGTCTATCCTCTCGTCTATAGCATGATGGAGAGGACACACAAGGTGGATAAATTGCCCAGAGGTCCAAACTGAAATTAAATGCTCTCTAGCAGATGCTATGGTCAGTGTATGTGCGTGTGTGTCTGCACACGTGTGCGATAAAAGCACGCTCGCTCCTAAATCGAATGCGGTCCACCCGAAGACCTCTTCTTCAGCTACATAAGAGCGTAGCCGTGCACTTCAGGGAGCCGGGGAGTGAACGCAGGCATATCTCTGCTTTTACGAGCCTCTCAGAATTAGACGGGCATGAAGCAATTTACCTCAGCCCAGGCCTCTTAGTCCACAGATGCAGGAGACGGGGAGAGAGGAGGGGTGATTGAAAAGCCTCCTGTCCAGATTGTGTGATCAATGGCAGCCTGTACCACCCCAATGCCTGTCTGTATCAATTTCGAACCTCAGCGGGCAATCGCCCCACAACTTCACCCCCGTCCACCTTTCGGAAAGACACTGTGGTGTTCAAAGACCCGACCTTGTCCATTTACACCCCCTGCAAGAAAAGGGCACTGCTATAGCATCAGCTATCATGTCTTACAAAACTGCACGTGTATTCGCGAGGCAACAAGAGCAGCTGTGCTTTTAAACATGCTGTGGGATGTGTACAGTAAGAGTGTGAGGGAAGAACATGGATTACTACATTTCTGAGGAAAGCCCCTGAAGTGGATGTGGAGAGGCGAGCTCTGTTTTCCGCACTCTTTTTAAGCTTTTTTGAGCCTTGGCTGTCTAATTAACGCTAGTTTTGCGACGGCTCTTGAACTGGAAGAACCCGATTTTTCAATTGAATAATATGGAATCCATTAACCTTGCAGGCAAGGGCCACTTGCTGGCATCTCATTAGAAGCAAGGGAAATTGAGCAACACAGGGAAATCTATTATTGTTTTAATAAGCCAACAGTTTGTTAATTTACGGGGCTGTAAGTGTAACGGCTATTGTTCATCAATATCAGCTTAATGGGATAGACTTATCGGGTGCTGTGTTTTGTATAGCCTCAATAAACACTGCATTGATAGATACACTATACAGTAACAGAGAAAGATAATTGACCATTTCAATATTTTCTTTATTCAGCATTTCTAGACGTGTTGTGGTCAGTCCAGTCCAGTTGAATTTCAACAAAATCAAACCTCAGGAGACCAACAGCAATGTGAAAGACTGACAGTATGACAAGACAAGATCATTTGTTTGTAAGGTAGTTTTCCTAAATACATGTACAAATATGACAGTTTTGTTGCTTAAAAGTGAATATGAACTTGTTTTCTTTGCAGTATTTGAGGTCTGAAAAAAAAGATGTCTGTTATTTTGACCTATTTCTCGGTTTTCATTTCCTGCAAATAAAAGCAAAAGGAAAATATTTTTTATTCGGAAGAAATATTAGTTTTAAACAAAAAACAACCACACATACCTAGAAATAGTTATTTCAGAAAAACGTCTCTGAATGGCACAGACTACATTGCGGAAGCACATCTAGAAGTTTAAAGTGTAAATAAAAACTGAGCTTGAACTCATGGTGCGTGTTAAATGTTGTTAAAGGTTAAAAAAATTATAGCTAACCCTCATCTCATTTCAAGCCTGAATGACTGTTTTTCTTCTGTAGAAAAATATATTTGTAAGAATGTTGGTTACCAAACAACACTGAACCCCTTTGACTTCCACCGTAGGACACAAAATCACAGAGACATTTCTCAAAATATCTCTTTTTGTGTTCCACAGAAGAAAGAGTCATAAACACTTTTTGAATAACAAGAAGGTAAATAAATGATGCAAAGTTCTTATTTTTGTATGAACTATCCCGTTAAGTCAGTTTGTTAACACAACAGCACTTTAGTTGTGGTTCATTTTTAAAAAACAAAGCAGCGGACAGTGTTTGTGTTTACAATATGTTTGTATGCACGGTTGTGCTCACCTGCTTCTTCCGGTGTGCAGCGAGTGCCAAGTTCATCAGTCTCACAACAGGCTTTTATTAACACTCGAATTAATTGATATGGATTTATCTGATCGGTCTTTGGCACACAGTCTTGCTAATCTGAACAATGGAATATCTAATAGATTATTCAAGGGTTATTGATGGGTCTGTTGTCTTGCCTCAGCTGTTTTGCGGTTTAACACCTTTTGTTCCGAATTTTACTTTCTTTTCATACATCTTTCTTTGAGACTGGGTACATAAATGTTGTGCGGCAGAAGAAACCTTTGGGAATTATTAACATAGATAGTAATTCACTGAGAACAGAAAAAGTCTAATGAAACACATGGGAAAGCGGATCTGTGGACGCAGGTGTTTGGGACCTGGTTGAGATACCCTGGTGCCCCGAGCTCTTTATGTGTTAAAATTGGCACATTACGGCCTCCGCTCCAGGGTCACAGTGGAGGGGGTTAAACACCCTACGACCAAAGGAAAATTACAGTATAAGAGATGGAGAGCTACTTTGTTGTGATGAATTGCTGCGAAGCCGTGTTTGCGCGTATGAATGCATCCTCGCAGGAACTCAGATGTAGACGTAAAAGAGCGTTACATGGCTGCCATTCCTCTGAGACCTTTATGTGCTGAAGGTCACAGCTGCATTGTGACATGAAACATGGTCCACTCTGCCCTGTACGATCAATCTCTGCCGTCCCCCTCGTTTTTGCCCGCTCGAATCTCTGTCCTTGCTTTCGTTCCACCTTCACGACTTTCCTGCGAGACAGATTCACTACGGTTGTGGTACTTCTGCATGCTGCGCTTAAGTACAAAACCCTGCATCTTATTCTCACAAAGCACCAGCGGTCCAGTTAACCAGGTGCTAAATGCACTAAAATAGCATTGCGCTGTATTCAAATGAAGTCATTTTGTTCAGCGCAAACCGCTTTTTTATGTAAATTAGGTTCGTTATAGATTGTGCCTTAATTACAAAAGTCATCACAACACTATGGAGGGCCAGAAGGTAAACACTTTTTGTATGTTTTTGGTGTACGGTTTTGATTCAATGATGGAGAAGGGTTATAAACCCTTGCAAACTCATTCGTATGCGTTAATCGCCTTTCTTTTCTCATTAGCACCTCTCCATCACACAGGTGAGAGCAGAGGTGAGAATTATCCATGATCATGTCTGTGCTTGTTCTTTTGCTTTATACGATCGTGTCCTCACTTGTTGAAACATGGCTCTGTACCGTGTTTGCCTCGGGACACAATCGTACGAGCGTGGAGGAAAAGAACTGTTTAGGGAGGATGGAGCAGTTATTTGGTGCATGAAGTGCAATTTCACAATATGTGAAGTAAATGTCATCGGTGCAGCTGGATAGCGCAGGAACACGCAGGTTTTACAAACAGGTCCCTCTTTAAACTGCATTTGGCTTTCTGCATTATCAATGATTTCGGTGGCACAAAGTTGTTTCGTGTAGTTTTAGTGGTACCATCTTGTTTTGCGAGACAGAGATAAAGTGGGGCTTGATCCCACGGTGAGAGTGCTGGTCCAACAATGGCATTGACAAATAAGCAGTGGTAAACTTGGTTGGGGGAGGAAAGGGTTGGGAGAAAGATGAGTAGCCCACTCATCCATCACTGACCTACTCACATGCGATGCGCACAACCGCTCAGTTTCTTGAACAAAACAGCTTTGTCACTGTTTGGAGGAGGGCTGTTTATGTGACTTTCGTTACTGCGTCCTTCATATGTCACAATGTTACAGATTGGCATATACTGTATTAAGACAGTATTTTGACATTAGTGCAACTCTGTTACCTATAATGTACTCTGTTTATAAACTGTATACTTTCAATGTTATTTAAGTAAATTAACAAGATTAGATGAATGTGCTCCTGAATATTTGAGCACCAACGTATGTAGCTCACAGACTGCTGCAGCCATGAAGTAGTCGTGCTGACCACAAACAAGGGTTTATAAGTGTGCTTTTTTTTAAATGCCTGAAATAACATTTGTGGTTAACACAAGCTATTTCAAGATTTTTTACACTTAGTTCTACAAATAAAACACATTGGCTGTCAGTGTGTAAATTCAACAAATAACTTGCGGCAGAAATGCGTTTGTTTACATTGAACCGTAAATTACTCTCAACTGTCGCACAAAGCGTCATGGGGCGTAGGAAAGTTGTGTAAACCAGTGTGATGATCACTCAAAAATACGTCATCACTACCATGGGTTCCAACCCAGGTTTTACAAACCCCTGGTGGTTGTGGGGGAATTGCAGGGGGTCCGTGAGTTGGTATACTGTACGTCTACCAGTGTATAGAAAAGTTGTTTCCATTAAAAAAAGGTAAAGTTGCAAGTGTTACCCGTATTATACAAATGTAATATAAAAGCTTAAAATAATCTGTCATTTAGGAAACCCTGCAAAAGATTAAAAAAACCATAGGCCTTTGTGAAAAAAAGGTGATAATCAAATGTGTTAGATATAATGTAAATTGTTCATACAAAACTTATATATCATTTGTTGAAATGTGTAATAATTAAATAAAAATTTAGGTTCAGTAAATGGTTGAGATCAAAGGGGTACGGCTGGCAACCGTAAACCCCTGCTCCAAACGTAAGGATTCAGGGTTTAGCATGTTTGTGTGTGCGTGTGTTTGTATGGTTTAGGAAGTGCAAAGGCGAGTGCATAAGTGAAGCGGTTTGTTGATGAGATGTGCATGTGGTTTGGATTTCAAACAGATCAATGAAGAGAAAGTGAAAGAGAGAGAGGCAGGAAAGAATCATATCATATTTGTCATTACGATTGGATGACAACTAACGTCAAGGGTAGAGAATCAAACCCGATGCATTTTCTTCTCTTCCCACGTAGCCCGGAGTGTCACACAAGCTTCAGAGTATCAGCGCAAGAGTGTCATTTTGCAGTAAAAATCTGCCTGTGTCTGAGTCTTAGAAGCGTTGACTCATGGGTCTGTGGGACCGCAGACGCCTTTCTCTTTGTGTCACACTGTGTTCTGTCTGCGTCAAAAATAGAGCGTTACGCAAGGTGATGGGAGCGAGCCATTGCTCATGAATGTCAGAACTGCTGATGTAATTGAATAGTTCGATTCCCGTTCTCTGTGATGTCATACATTAAAAGAGGAGTTAAGAGAAGCAGGCTGAACAGATGTCAGTCAAAATGGGTCGTAATTGACAAACGGCGCACAGGCTGTCATCGATGTCGCTTGATAATTGTTCCTGTCATTAACTTAATGATTAGTGACACGCTCCCACGCCTCCAACAGGTGTGCTGTCAATACACACGCCGGCACAAACACATCTGTCTTCATATCTGCAGGATTCAGTGAAGGATGTTTTATATGCCGTCCTCCTTTTTCTCATTTAAGCTTGTTGCTTAGACGCTTCAGTGAGGGATGCCAGGCTTGTGGCGGCTGAGGGGTGAACGTGCTGTCATGTTTCCATGCCAACGGGGCACCAGATCTCATTAGCTGAAATGTGGGGGGTTTCTCTTAATTATGATTGAACTCCTCCTCTCCCCGCGGTCTTTACGGCATGTCTCTTTATAACAGTCTCTATACGTTCACGAGCAGCGCGATGCTTTGTTGGTGAAGCACGCCTCTTTGTCTTGGTAAATATCAAAACGTTTAAGTTTAGTCGGGATTGACAGAGAAGCCGAGCAGCGTAGATGACGAACAGTGGGCATGCGGTTCGTACCCCTTTGTCTGCGGGCTCCCCGCAGCTACGAACATGCTGCCCGTGTTGCCCCCTGCCCGGGTCTAGGAACAGGCACATGCAGGGGGCCTGGCCACCGCTTTCTTCTCCCTCTGCCTGTGAAGTGAGGTTAGAACCGCTTAGCCCGAGGGGGAGCACGCATGACACAATTGCTATAATCTGCATTTGACATCCAGGCAAGGGTGGATGAACGTTAATTTTCCCGGGGTTCCCTCAGAGGAGAAGCGGCATCCGCTGTGGGATCGCCCGTGCCGGCTTTTAATGGCGGGGTGACTTTTCAGAATATTTAAAGAGGTTATGACGTCTTTTTAATATTCTAACGTCTTTGGCCTTGTGTAGTAATGGGAAGCCGACAGCGCGCAGTATGTGGTTTAACTGGCGTTATTGATCCTCACTAACAGCATGAATGGAGTTTAATTACCTGAGCTGCTTTGTCTGCCCTGCTTTTCCTAACTGCCCTCACGGGGATAAAGCCGTATGTCCTCCTGCCTGTCTGTTTCTATGTATATATGGGTTTTAAGCAGGCTTGAGCACTGCAGCTGCTCTTGTATAACATGTCTAATGCAATATACACATTAATACCCTCAAGTCGTTTATACCGTATACATTTTACTGGTACAGTCTGTGTACAGCATAAAACTTTAGTTTAATATCTAATGTATGCTTACATGTACGTATGTAATATGTATGTGTTTCGATAAAAGGCATCATCCCCATTTGTAAGTCTGTAGTGCAGTAAATAAGATTTTTTATCGCATGCGAGAAATCCTCACGCGCCAATTTTGTTTTGTGTGCTAAAAATAAAGGGGAGGTACTATTGTATTACGTCATCTGAAAATCATCCCGATTTTTAAACCTCAAGTCTTAAAAATATGAAAGAAAACCATTAATATGATAATGATATCAGGTGAAAATAATATATTTACTGTATATATTATTTTCCAATAACTTTTGTAACTAGAGCTTGAATGGTGTAAAGTGTTTAAGTTTGTTTCTGGAGGAACTTAATTCAGAGAACTAAAAATAAAATGTATACAAATCAAAAAGTTATGTTTTGTCCTAATATTTTATTTTAAATTAGGGCTGTCAAAGGATTAATCGTTATTAATCGCATCTAGAATCAAAGTTTATTATATGATATACGTCTGTGTACTGTGCATTTTGTATTTATAAATACAAAAACATACACATCACTAGTATATGTACTTAATAAATATTTAGATGTGCATTTACATTTACTAATAAATAACAGTTATTATATGTAAACATTTATGAATTTCCTTTGTTCACGAGTGAGGGAAGGATGGAACGGGAGATTGACAGACGGATCGGTGCAGCTTCTGCAGTAATGCGGTCGATGTACCGGTCCGTCGTGGTGAAGAAAGAGCTGAGCCGCAAGGCGAAGCTCTCAATTTACCGGTCAATCTACGTTCCTACTCTCACCTATGGTCATGAGCTTTGAGTCATGACCGAAAGGACAAGATCCCGGATACAGGCGGCTGAAATGAGCTTCCTCCGCAGGGTGGCTGGGCGATCCCTTAGAGATAGGCTGAGAAGCTCGGTCACCCGGGAGGAGCTCGGAGTAGAGCCGCTGCTCCTCCACATCGAGAGGGGTCAGCTGAGGTGGCTTGGGCATCTGTTACGGATGCCTACTGGACGCCTTCCCCGGAAGGTGTTCAGGGCCCGTCCGACCGGGAGGAGACCCCGGGGAAGACCTAGGACATGCTGGTGGGACTATGTCTCCCGGCTGGCCTGGGAACGCCTCGGTGTCCCCCCGGAAGAGCTAGAGGAAGTGTCTAGGGTGAGGGATGTCTGGGCATCTCTGCTTAGACTGCTGCCCCCGCGACCCGGCCCCGGATAAGCGGTAGAAAATGGATGGATGGATGGCATTTATGAATTTTTATATTTGACATTTTCCTTAAATACAAGTATATATGTATGTGTTTATACATACAAAATGAATATGCGTAGTAAAATGCATATATTTTAATATGTCATGTAATTAATGTGTAATGTATACATGCGTTCCGTGTTTTTGATGTTTGAGACTAAATAAAGCATATCGTGTGAGAGTAAGTCACATGTTTATACCTGGCTCAAAGGCCCAGCTCTGATTAAAAATGCACACTTCTAATTGCAGAATCCATTAACTGCCTCGCTACAGCATGACTAAGAATGAGGCCTTGAAGGACCTCTTGATATTTGCTGATCAGCTGATGTCTGACCAAAAGTCTTGAGCCTTTTGGCTTTAAGAGAGGTAAAAGATTATATTACAGTAATCGTTACAAACTGTGAAAAGTTCAAGGTAAAATCATTTTACAATGCTATTCGATTTGACTTGAGACTTCCCGAAGGGCAATTTAAGAATTTTAGCAAGGAAACGGTTCAACATTAGTCCATAAAATATGTTCCTGTAAAATACTTTTGGGAAAGCAGCTCTGCATTTCAGATAACTTTATTTAAGGAACCGACTGAAATGGATTGTACGTCTCCAGAAGCCTTTCTAGACCAACTTTTTGGACATTTGTTTCCAAGTTATAGACACTTTTATAGCCAATTTTTATAAAGTATATTGTGTTAATTTCTTTGTCATTAAGTCACTTGCATAAAATGTGGAAGGGGCAAAGAAATAATATATTGAAAAAGAGAGCGTTTAGTTGAAAAATAACATTGTATTTAAATATCACGGATGATACTGTGTACCCCTACGGCTACTCAGATAAAGTATGTCTCCTTTTATCCCTCCTTGGCATTTCGTGTTTGTAGAAAAGGAATGGGTTGAAGATTTAACAGATTGTAATGTGTGTTTTTCTTTGCTTTAGTTTGTGTGTTGCTGTGCACAAAGATGTCATGATATTGATTTCTCTTGCTGAGTCCATGGCAAATTTAGATAAGTTAGGCTTTGCTTCTGTACTTGAAACAGATAACATCTAAGCTGGACACTGTGGACCAGACTGTGGATTGTCGCTGACTGCAGATGTTAAGTCTTATTGGCTTTTACAGTATGGTGCTACTATATTGTATCTAGTGGTTTTTATCTTTCCACATCTGTCCTGATTTTCTCATTCGTGCAAAACTGTACAGACTACATGTTTTAGTTTTAAAGGGATGGATCTGGGGTGAAACCACGTAACATAATTGTTAATGTAATGTACTGAAACATAATGGTTACGCTGTGTGAAAAAACTCGCATTCAATGCCTTTTGCATCTGCTCTGGAGTGATATGAGAGATTCTTTCAAAGCAAAAGGTCTCAAGGCAGATACACAGATGTAGAGGACATTAGGGGATATGTATAAATCTTCACACATGATACACAAAATGCCAGTTCGGTGCGTATTTTAGAAAGAGAATATCGCCTCTGAGCAGTCTCCGTTAAGCCTTTTTCATTGTCGAAAACAACTCCTAGTGATGTGAGCGAATCATTCATGCTGTCATTAGATTAAATCCAGCGCTAACATTAGGTTTTCTTCACTCAGCCTGAAAAATTACTCTAGTCAAACAGGAAAACCACAGTCACAATGGCATCCCTCACTCACTACGTGCGACACAAGCCTCCAACGCCAAAATCCAAATCCCATTTCTATTTGACAGTTAATGTCGCTTTGAGTAAAATCTCTCATTTCGTTGGCCTGTCAAGGCAAGATTTACAACGGAGCATCCCGTTGGCTGACACTGGACAGTTTTCTTAGCTGATTGGATGCCCGGAAGAGCAAAGTTTGCCGTCTTGGCAATCGGGGGGCCGTTTGTATCTGGTGAGCCGTGGGAAGCCATATTGTTTCAGCCACACCCAATTAGCTCTCAGTTTGAGTGTAAAAAGGTTTGTTTTACAGTCTGCTTCCTCTGCCACATGCATTAACGTCCTACACACACTCGCTCATGAAAACTATGCAGAAGGAGGAGCCGCTCCATCAAAAAATACTTAACTGCCAGTTAGCAACCCAAAGATGATCCATATGGTTTGAATAGATGATACATGTCAACAGTGATTTCATGGGGTTTGGTTTCAGGTGATGGGATGTTATGTAGGGTCAAAATTGTGATGGTGTGACCAGTCTGAGAGTGAATGGATATACATGGTACTGTGCCAACTTTGATGTTTTGTCACTAGGATCGGCTAACAAAGAATCACGAACTCTTAAGTAGTTTTAATTAAATGCAATACAGTTAATATAAAATATGAATATAAATTAAATATAAAATAAATTGTTATATTGTAACCAAACACAGACCAGAAGTTAACTTTGGCCCAGGTGCGTACGTCCGATGAAACGTCTATATATAAAAAATATGAACATAAATATATGTAGATTTATATTTAAATATAGTATACTACTGTATGTGTAAATTTAAATATATATTACACATATTTCTTAAACATATAACATAACATAAATATATACAGCACACATATGTAAAAATGTATTTTGGAATAAAGTAATCACGGATTCATCGTTTGACAGGCCTGTTTGTCACATATCAACAGCACCCGTTTCTTATGAATACTCCTAAAAGGATTCCACCGTTCACGTCAGCCCTGCGGTCCCCATCGATTTTCATCCTGACCACTATCTTCCCTATTGACAAGCACGTTGCTGATGAGTTCAGTGATCTCGCCTCTGGGCGATCACTTTTTGCATCCTCCTCTTGATTAAAGCCTGCGCTTTTCTACCACTGCAAACACTTTTCTTGCACCAACAGCAAGCAGCACATCTCTCCGAATGCTACCAAAGAGACGGCAGGTGTAATTGGAATTCTCCTGTGAGGCAGAAGCAGGAAATGAATGTGACAGGATCAGAGGCATGTGGTCTTCTGGAGCAATCTCAATTACAAAGCAGTCCCACGGGGGAGAACTCCTAGATAGTGATATGGAATGGTAAATAAAAGATTTATGAATTGGTAGATGAATAAATGAAACAAAATAAAAGTTGGACCAATCGCTGGCATCTCATCCCAGACAAAGGTAAGGCCTCTTCTGCTTGGATAAAAGATCGCAATTGTTCTCTTTCTGATTAAATGAAAAGGAAAGATTCAATCAGGCCCCATCTGTATTAGGTGAACCATTGGATTTCATGCAAATTACAGACACCGAGTCACAGGTTGCTCTGAAATATGAAAATAAGCGAGGTCTCTTAGCACACATTAGTAAGCCTCTCATTTGGAAATGTTTGGTTTACCCCATTTTGCCACCTGGCTAAATGCTGAAATGAAGCATAATGGGAGTATTCAAATGAGCCGCAGTGAAGGTGAGAGCTGCTTTTGGTGGGCCAGAATGTTCTTTTGTCAAGCGCTTTGTACGGCAGTTGCCAAGTGAGAAAAAGGGGGTGATTCTTTCCTTTGTTAAATAGAATAATAAACCTTTCCATCAGGTTTATTGGTAAGAACAGCGTTTTGTTCCCAATTGTAGCTCGAAAGAAAGATGATTGAACTTAAACGCTGTTTTGCCTCTCTGGAAGCCTGGTCCCTTGCAGGGGTTTTGGCTGGTGGAACGTGTCATGTTGTGAGCGGAGGGATAAGGTTTGTTTTGAGTGCGGTGATGCTAATGCGCACGTTTGTCGCCCCATTGAACCGCCTCATTTGCATGCTAAACTTTGCATGCTAACCACAACCAGCGATGGGATACTCCTTATACTCTTAAATCATGTCACATTATGTTTGGTTCAGCGAACACTGAAGTAACAAAACCGACAACATCTACTTGCTATATAGGTTTGTGAATAGCGTCATGCGAATGAAACTTATGCTGCGATGATGCACGTTGTGAGATAACCTCAGGATGTCATGGGAATCCAAGAACATTTAAATCCCAATGGAATCACTGTCTTGCAGTCATCCAGGGCTGGTCTGTGGTTGAGGGATGCTAGCTGTCAGGTAGTGAGAGTTAGCATCACCTTTGACGCCCACTGGAATTCCAGCTTTGAGACTCTCTGATGCATGAAGCTGCCAGGGGACACACACCATAATGGCAAAGTAAAGGTCCCTGCAGGGAACAGTACTCGGTGCTGGCCACACGGAGATGTAGAGAGAATATAAAACGGTGTGAGTGAGACTGGCTCTTTGAACTTGCATATCCATCTAACACCATCGCAGTGTCAGCTACCTGGATTTGCTGCTGTTATTACAGCACTGTGTTTTGACTTATTCAAGGCCTTGTTAAACCCAAGTTCCATCCAACATCTGGCCACCGATTTGTTGCGATCATATTTGACCCGAAATCTCAAGTCTAAATGTTACATCTTTGTTTTCTTAAATTCCCAGCAGGGTCTCTTTTCAATGGGGTATATGCACACGAGGGATGATGTACTTCCACTAAAATCTCAGCCAGCTAAGCACTTCCACTCTGATAGAGCTAAGGGGATTTTTCACAAAGTGATAGTAAGATGTGCTTAGTAAGAAAACATTATAATTTCAGCGAACCGGCAGCATCACTGCTGTGCATTGTTTACTTGTCAGCTAGTTTACTAGCTTTTTCAAATGTATGGATGTAGCTTGTAACGTATGGCCTGAAGCGCTGTTCATTTTTGGTTTGTTGAGGTATGATGTAGTGTTTGGACAATTTGTCTTACATCGTTGACCATAATCCTATGTGCATATGTTAAAATCGCCATTGTTCCCTATGAACGCCACATGTGCCGGATGTAACAGAGCTGGCTGAGATTTTAAGAAGTACATCATCGACCCATATGCATATACCCCATTTGACTTTGAGATTCGTCTGCGCTGACTGACGCAAACTGGCATTGAGCCACTACCCTTCACAGTCGTCCCCGCAGCATGCCTTACGCCCAACATGAAGAGTGTCTTCTGAGCTGAAAAACATGGGTTTGAGCAACAGCCACTGAAGTTATTTATAGTGGATATTTTCTGCTTTTGATGTGACTCACAACAGTAAATCTGGTGAGACTGTGGCTTTCCACCCCCAGCTGCTCTGTGTACTGTGAAGAATAGCCCTATCTCCTTTTTGGGAATCTAGTACTGTTTGTTTGTATGTTTCTCTTTCCCTGCTAGATTTTAGTGTTACAGAGGATCTTTTAAAGGGTCATTCTCTGAAATAAGGGCAATTTTATAGTTTTATGAGTACATTTTTGTATGAGTTTAGACATGGTATCTGAATAGTGGTAGGTTAGGTTAAAGGGACAGTTCACCCAAAAATTGTAATAATGTATTCATCAATGTTCATATGACTCATATGAATATAAGTTATTCTAGAAATTATTTTGTTTCCATAAAATGACATCAATGTAGTCCAATGCTGTTTGGTTTCGAATTCCTTAAACATATAGAATTTTGTCTTCATACAGCAGGTTTGCAAAAACATGAGGTTGAGTAAATTTTATCATTTTTATTTTTGGGATAACTGCATCTTTATGGCAATTACTGTATCTGTATTGTGTCATCTCAAGGGTAATTCATACAAATAATATTTATATAAAAGAAAATAATAGGCCATAAACAAGGCATCTCATGATGAAAGATTAAAAAACAATTAAATGGAGTTAAACATCAAGATTTGGCATCAGCTATTGATTATCGTTCATTTATTTACACTTTTAATTGAAACAAATGTTCAAATGTATGTTTTAAATGTAAAGTTTAGCTCTGGTAGTACCATTTGTATTACTTGAATCTCATTCTTCCTTAAACAGTTTCGTTTTCTTTTTTAAACAGAAATATTCCATTTAGCCTTCAAATTCAAAGCTTATAAAAGCCTCTATGTAGAAAGCCGACTAACAAGAATTACAGTTTTTACAGGATTCAATTAATGTATTGCCACAAAAAAAGTCTAATGTTGCTTTTGCATTAATAAAGTAGCGGGTTACATTATATACATATATATATATATATATATATTATTTGGAATTTTTAAATCCACATCTTCTCAAACTATATCCATTATTAATAAGCAGATAAAAGAGAGAGCAGCATGCAGTAAGAGAAAGGCAGAGAGAGAGCGAGACGGAGAGAAAGAGAGGTGGAGGGCCTCTCTGTAAGACACCATTATTGTTCTGTGTGTGCCTGGTGAACAGCACTTGTCAGAGGTGAGGTGATTTTCCATTGCAGCTTTTCTCTTCTGTATGTAAGCCTGGTGTGAGCAGAAAGGGATGCTGTGACTGAAACACTAATGAGGCAGCTTCGTCTCTCCCTCTCCCTCCGTCTCTCGCGTGCCCCTTCCCTCGCAGAGCAAATGAATTTCAGGAGTTAACATTATCTTGGCTCTTGCTGTAGCTCGGCGGAGAGCCGCTCTGCCGGGGTCCGCTGGGAGCAGCGTGTGGGGCTAGCGAGCTAGCCGATAACCTTGGCGAGGTGTTGAGGAGAGGGAGTGTGTCTCTGGAATCTCATTAGCCCCGGCGCCAGGCTGCCTTTAATTGCCGGGCACGTCTTCACAATGCCTGTCTGTGATGGGGGAGCGGGGTGGACGAGGGGAAAGAACTGGAGAGAGGAGGTCAATGAACTGAATGGAATGATATGGCTTTCAGTGTGGGTGCAAGTGGCGGGGTGGGTAAGTGGGTGTAAGATAGTACAGGATACAACTCTACACTATACATAGCATTAGGGTCCTCAATGAGTAATTGGTATATGAGGTTATGTGCTTTATGCTTGAGGTCTCGGATAACATGTATTCGCCTTTTTCGTCTGTATTTTGGGTGTATTCATTAAAACGCTGTGTTTTTTTCTGGCCTGAAGTCTTGACCGTTGACCGGGATTTCCTGTTTTACAAGAGAGCAGGGGCCTCATTTATCAACAGTGCGTAGAAAGGTTCTATATTTTGTCCTACGAAGGAAATTTAGAATGTTGTTAAGTACTTTCAGTATTTTTCCATATATTGTTCTGTTAAGGCCATGTTCACACTTGACTTGTTTTGCATTATGATCCTATGGATTAAACCGTTTTCAAAAAAGTCCTGAGCGCATTTTTAAACGCCAGCACCCGTGTCTTTTTCTGCAGCTCAGAGTGCTTTTTAAGGTAGAAAAAAGTTCCTCTTTTCTGAAAAGACCCGTTTTCACAGCTAACCAATGACAGAGACATGTCGTTTACATAACAACATGCGAGAAACGTGATTGTTCGAGAAGGCTCAAGCTAAAAAAAATGTTTTGGAGCATTTGTATAAATGTAAGTTATTTTCGCTTTAGATGCATTTCTAGCAAGAAATTTGTATTTTATTTTTTAAGTTTGTTATTAGTTATTGCAAAGACGCTCTCTGTTTATTATTTATTCAAATAGAATTCTGTTATGCTGCCTATAAAGCCTGTCTCTCTAAAATGAACAAAATCTACCTTTCTAACATTGCTTGCTGCTATTTGTCACCACAACTCAAAAAGAAGTCAAGTGTGAACACAACCTTAATTGTGTCTTTTACAATGTGCTTTCAAAAAAAGGTTTGCCAAATCATCCACCAAAGTGAGATCAGCCATGACACTATACTACATTTCAAATGATTTCCCATCTGTCTTTTGTAGCTTCTCACACACACCAATTATACATATGTCTAGCTTGAACTATGAATTTATCAATTGGGTATTTGCAAATAAAAGACACCGTAAACACACAATGGCACTTTTAGTAGTATCATTGTTCTACCACTACATTTTCTGAGTAAGCATGCTCACAGCAGGTGTGCTTATATTTACACACAATTCTACATAGAAGAACAAGTTGGTAGATCCCACACTTTTGCGTGAAACTGTTGTTACGCACTCACTACACACACACGCTGTTCATTGTGTTGATAAATGAGGCCACAGATTCATATTAAATTAATTATTGTAAGCCCAGTGGTGTATTAAACACGTAGAGTTCATCTGTTGGGTCAATATGCAATTTTACTTTTACAAATGTTTGTGTACAAACATACAGTATAGAGTACTGCAGGGTTGACATATTTTTGTATGCAAAACCGAGAGGCCAGTCGCCATTTCAGCACTTCCGGTTCCATCTCCCCAAAGTCAATGTTGATTTTGAATGGGTTTTTGGTACCTGAAATAAGGCCATTTCATGAAATCTGACTTTTTCCATGTTAAAGTGCTATAATCGGGTCTCTGGTGCATCTACCTACTCACAAAATGTGAAAAATAACAACCCAGCAACTTTGTTTAAGTGAGCCTATCTCTGCAAGCCTGTGAGATAACGGTCATTTCAGATTTTGCTCCCCTTCTGACGTATGTAACGGAGGCCAGCGAAGAGAGTCCTGTGCAAGGTAAACCTCACTAACCGACCAACACCGACACTTTAGCGACAGACTCTAGAGCCTGTGGTCTTTAGCCAGGTTGTAGGCCTGCGCCGAGCGGGGCCAGTTAAACTGGTTTCACATAGGTAGCTGTTCTTATTAAAATATTACAGCCCCTTTTTCTGAACGTGTCCACCCACGACGCTGCAACCATTTTTATTTTCGCAAGCGACACAAGTGAATTAGTTCCATCACCATAGCAAAAGTAAGCAAAGCTAATTGTTCTGTTGTTGTCTGCACAGACCAGCACAGAATACTGTTCCCAGCCATAAAGTGGACGAGAGAGCAATGGATTTATTTCTTTTTCAATGGAAATCCTTCAGACTGAACGAGGCAAAGCTGCTGATGAATACATTGCAAGTACAGATATGTTTTAAGTAAGACCTCAGGGACCTGTGGTAACTTTAAAGTAGATAAAATGTCACTGTGAACTGTTTGTCCGTTCACTCATAGAAAGCCATGTGTATGACTTGTCAATGCACGGCGGGATTGTCCTGTGTAACGTTACTTTCATTTTGGTGTGATGCGTTTTTCTTGAGTACACTTAAAAGTAGTGTGCATGGTTTGTAAATACGTGACCGGTTTGTCATGTCTACTTATTCGCAAATAGATAATGTGACACGTTTGTTAGAAGTACGTCTGCTTTTAGACATACCTGTCAACACTCCCATTAGAATCTCCCGTTTTTCACACCCATCTCCCGCCCCCTCCCGTTCTGTTATGTCACCCGTGAAACCACGGGACGTGATCATGGGTCTCACCCCCGAAAGCGGTCGTGACCGGACCAATGGGGACTGGGGCGCCTTCGCAAATGGCCCCAGGAGAAAAAGGTATGCTTATAGAAAACAATGTGTTTGGTGTTCAAAGACGAGACACAGTGATTCTCGTTCGCTTTATGTGATCCTTCTTTCTTGTGTAGGCTACTTTTACTTATAGAAAGTAGTGGGTATGGTTTGTAAGAAAGCGACTGGTTTGTCATGTGTACTTTCACATATATAAAACATGACGGCTTTGTTAGGAGTCTGTTCGCTCATAGAAAACAATGTGTGGTGTTGAAAGACACAGCGTTTCTCATTCGCTTTATGTGAACCTTCTTTCTTGTTTTGTTGTTGGAAGCACTTACAGCCCTGGCTGCATTTTCTGCCGAAAAGGGGGCGGCGACTAGCAGCTTGTTTGCACTTAAAGAGACACACACCAAAACAGCAAGTTTCTCCTCACATGCAAAACTGGGTCTCTAGAGCATGGTATAATAAAAGATGCGTGTTTTGAGCGGAAACTTCAGAGACACATTCAGTGGACCCCTAAGATTATATTACATTTGTGTAAAAGTACGAAATAAATCTCTCCTTTAACATTTTATGCTGTAACAAGACACACCAGCTATAACCAGCTCGTGATTTTTGAAGCTTTATCATGTCTTAAAACAGCGGTTTATAACAAGTTGCTAAAAGCGACTACATCCTTTGGCAGGGATGTTAAATGTCATAACGCAGACAAATCTCACAAATAACGCAACATGGACAAAATGTGGGTAGTAATTCATTCACAAAGTAACTAGGGAACACATTTTTAATAAATTTTAAAAAAGAGTCTTTGAGGTGGTGGCGTTGAGCGACAGTAGTGTAGTTTGTTTGGCAACATGTTAGCTTCCTATTTAGTCTATTGTCTTTAATATAAAATTTTCCTTAACAAATCAAGTCACAAATACATTTTACACTGCAAACACTATGTTAAAAAAACAAATTTAAATAAATATGAAATAAATATTCGAGGACCATTTTGGACATCTGTGTTTCTTGTACATGTGCTTAGTCATCCCCCAGCCATCTTCTTCAACTTACTAGTTTTTATAGCAGAATTCTTTAAGGGCCAATTCTCACACTGCTCTACAAGCCACCCCATTCCCTCAGAATCTCGAACGGGCAGCACTGTCTCAGTGGTAACACCATCAAATAATCTCCCTCTCTTTGATCTCAGCCTCCAAGCTACTCAAGTATTTCACAGAATCTCATAAGGGAAGCATTGAGCTGTACCGTGTGCACTGCTGCGCTGGTGAGCTAATGACACGCAGCTTAATCAAAGATGCTAAACAGATATATGAAGGTGAACTAATGTCGAAGCTTTTCCCCTTATTGCAAATGTAGCTGCTAAAGATAAATGAAGCCCGAAGTTTAACTGCATGTATCATCAAATCTTACGATGCTTCGTAGACGTGTACTTCCTAAACTTTTGGATGCATTTTTGTTTGTTTCCTGTAATAACTAATATACTTCTACGTATTTTTTTGTAAATAACATTACTTTCAATATGCTCTGCAATAGGAATACTCTCTACAGTTTTCTTTTATATGAAAAGGTTGAAATTCATAATAGATGAGTCCAAGCGCACAGACGATTAAATTCACCAGGGAGCACACGGTGCTGTCAGATCGCTCAGCTTCAACCACGTCACTCTTCTCCACCCGGATGCCCAGGAACAGGAAACATGAGCAAGTCCGGAATCTGTGCGCTAAACGCCAGACTTAAACCTCAGCAAGTGAATTATTTGACTCGACGCTACGGCAGTGTTGTCGGCATATAAAATGCGCTGCAGAAATGGATGTGCAGAAAATGAATCTGGGCTCTGAGCAAACGTTGTTGTGCCGCCAACATAAAAATATATTGAATTGCCAATTTTGAATGCACTTTTATGTATCACTTTTTCTGGACCTACAGGAAGGTATAGTCTTACTTAATTCATGCTGGGTAATAAAAATGAAATGAAATTGAATTGAAACAACTTGAATATGACAGTCTTCAAAAAGAAACGTAACATGTTTTTAAAGCATGGTTTTCTATAGTCAGGTAAGTGAATTGTCATATCCATAACAGTGCTCAAAAATGGGCATGCGAAAAATACTATAAAATGACTATTTCGTGTTCTATAAAGAGCCATATCCATTTGTTGGGTATTATTGCTTCTGGTTTGTACATTTTAATTTACAGAACTCCTACAAACGTTGTCTCTCAAAAACGTGCATCCTTTTTTGTCACATCCACAATACACAAATTCCTTTGAAATATAAAACTTGTGCATAGACTGATATATTTCTGATGTCTGGACTCTATCATAAGGGGTTTAGTTAAATATAAACAGATGGTTCAATATATTAGTAGGAAATACATTCTTTAAGAATTGATATCTTAAGTTTTGACGGAAAATGTCACATCCATAATGCTGATGTGTCTTTCATAATTTCTGGACTCGCTCCAAAAATAGACACTTCTGAGAACTTGTCAGTGTCCAACAGACAGCTGTGCTTGTCAATTCATTATCAACTTGAATTGTCTGTTCTACAGATACTGCATGTCCACCTACTTAACACCTACTTCTATGTTACATAGATGTCGGAAATCACATGAGAAAGACATGAAATGATTACAGAACCGGATTAAGCTCTCAGAAGAGGTCTCTCAATGACCCGAAGCTGTGTGATTCAAGCATCTGAACTATAAGGACGGGTCGCCAATTACTTTCGGATACATGTAAAACAAACCTAGTCATTGTTACAGACTAGGTTTGTCGAAACCAACCCTTTAATCCCTCTCTCTTTTAACTCTCGTTTACCCATCTGAAGCAGGTAATGTGCACAAGCTGTCTTTTTCCTCCCGGCAGTATGTTTTTTTGTCAGGGTTGCCTGTAAATGGTGACTGCGGGCACAGCGTATGAGGTAGAAGCATTCCAGGCGGATGTTGTCATATCATAAATCAGAGGCTCTCTTTTGGGGATTAAATCTGACTGATCTCATTTGGACGGGATCAGGCTTTTGTTATGGTTTCACATTCTCTTTCCTCTATCTGTCTCACAAAAGCACCTATCATCTTCTTCCAGCTCTCTGGCATCCTCCTCACCTCCCTTCCAGACAATCAATAGGTCACCTCTCTCATTAGAGTGGGTATTTATTTCAGGAGCTTTGCTTTTTACCAGGAAGCAATTGTGTGTGCTCCAGCCATTCTTTTTAGCTCTTGTTTTCTTACAATATATACTATTCTGCCAGTTTAACAAACTAATAGTTTTTACTAATATGTTTTACTTGCGCATTGTACTCAGAGTAAAATGACATGTATCTAGTCAATAAAAATTTTAAAATGATCATATGTTAAGTTGCCAAGTTTTTGATATGCTAATTGACATGAATGTGTTTGAAACAAACAGTAAAGGTTTAAGAAAATAGTTCACCCAAAAATCAAAGTTCTATCATCATTGACTCTTGTCATTTATGGCCGTTACCGACATTCTTTAAAATATCTTCTTTTGTGTTCTGCAGAAGAAAGAAAGTCATATAGGTTGACAGAATGACGACAGAATCTTTGGGAGAACTATACTATGTACAAACATTATAAGATTAAACGCTGATCAAACATAAACATAATGTAACACGTGCAAACCTGTTAACAGACTTATAAAGACTTTAGTAGAGATTGTCATTTATTCATTCATTCATCCATCCATCCATCCATTCATTCATTAATTTATTCATTATTTGTACCAGTGGTTACAAAGTGGATACATTTGAAAGATTGTTTTTACAAGAAACACCCATCACACACTCTAAAAATGCTGGATTCAAAAAGAGACATACCCAACTATTGGTTTGTAAAGTAACATATGCTGGGCTTGGTTCCCAAAATGCAGGGTTGTTTAACCCATTGTTGGGTCATATATATATATATATATATATATATATATATAGTTTTTTATAGAAAGTGTTTATCCATTTCTGATCCAATGCTGGGTTGAAAATAACATAGATTTTTAGAGTGTACTGTATTACGTCTTTATGCTTCATCCTTCGGACGAGACATTACACTGACGTCCTGACTCCCTGTGGTCGTTAAAGATCCCAAGGCACTTTTTGTAAAGAGTAGGGGTGTAACCCCGGTGTCCTGGACAGATTTCCTCCACTCGCCCTTGTCAATCATGGCCTCCTAATAATCCCCACCCTATAAAATTGGCTCTATCTCTCTCTCTCTCCTCTCCACCTATAGCTGGTGTGTGGTGAGCGCCTTTGTACTGTGGCTGCTGTCGCATTATCCAGGTGGATGCTGGACACTGGTGATGGATGAGGATAGACCCCCCTCATATGATTGTAAAGTGCTTTGGGTGTACAGCAATACACAATAAAGCGCTATGTAAATGCCTCATTCATAAAATTCTTTAAATCAATTATTAAATTTTTGTGAAAATTGTGATTTAAAAAACGATTTTCTTTCATGATATGTTTTTTACTTCAATCTGTTTGTACGCCACTTTGACAACAAACATTATTGTCAGTAATTTCATTTACATGTACATGGCAACATTCACTATTACATTCATAACTTCCTTTCTGTTTTTCCATTCGAATGTATCCGTTTTGTTCTCTCTTGTTTTTCAAATGCATTTTCCTTTTTCTCCCCCGAACTCTCTCTTGTTCTTCTGTACCCTCATTCATGCTGAGGTGAAACACAGTAGGAAGGAGAAGTGTCACAGAACTAGAGTGACAGTGACTGCAACACAGGTAGATTCAGATTTGGCTCTGTTTGTGCAGAAAGGCTCCTCATATTCCCTAGGTTCACTCGGTGTGACAGCACTGTGTGTGACAATAACTGAGACTTATTTACAGGTGAAGAAGGTTTTTACTGTTAAGTAGGTGTTACAAAGTCTCATACCATTTCTGGGGGGGGGGGGGGGGCTGTATTAAGCATAACAATGAAGTTCATTGTCGGAACATTGAGTCAGCAAGTGAAATGTTAAAGCTATAGCGCTCGTTCATGTGGGCAATGCTGGTTTGAGTCTTGCTCGCGGCGGTATTGTTTCTATTCCGTCTCTGTTTCTCCAGTGGCTTCCTGTCACGTTTCAGTAACTTTATGTATAATAAAGAGTCAAAGGTCCTCCTCCTTTACAGTTGCTTTAGTATTAAAACATATCTGGGACAGATCATCAAGACACTAAAACCAAATCTCAGCTTTAAATACCATAAAACAGACATTATGGAAAAGAATGGGTATTGTAAATCTGAATTGAACTGGCTACTTTCAAATGATTGATTATTTGTTGAGCTTTAATGCAAGCAATCTGGCTGTCAAGTCATACAGAACGATGAACCAATCATAAATTAAGACATTCTACCTTCATTCACAGGTGCAAAGCCCATTTAAGTTGTTCTCTTATTTATATGCTTCTTTTGGACAACGAACCTCTCACGGCCAAGCTTTCTCTCTCTCTCTCTCTCTCTCTCTCTCTCTCTCTCTCTCTCTCTCACCTGTCACACTCTCACTTCCGACAGTGGCGTGTCTGCAGGTTTTAATTAATCTTCCACAGCTGGCAAGGACACATCGGACTCGATCTCATCAACCCATCCACTTGACCCCCCGTAAACGCCTGTAGGATGCATGGGACCGCCGGGCTCTCCGCAGAGATGCCGGCCGCGTTTTCATCCCGCACAGTCGCATTCCGGATCTGGAGCAAACGGACATGCCGATAAAGAGCATCACCCGCTCGCTCCCTTGATATAAAGCTAAATGTTTGATGGATGGCGTTTGCTGTAAAGAGATGGAGCTTTCATGTCTCTGAAGGTTTGTCTTAATTGCAGCAGAGAGAGGACACGGTGCAGTAATGGGATAATGGTGGAGCAGGACCGGGCTCTTGAGTGAGGCTAATCAGATTCCCTTCACCGTGCATCTCAGAGCACTCCTGATTGTTTCGCAGATCTCCACCGAGCCCCTATAGTTCTCAGGGTGTGTACCAACAGAATTAGGATCACTGTGACACTATGTAGCATTATCATCCATTACTAAAGCAGGCCTGTGGTTTTCCATTTATCTTGGATGCTCAATCTTGTTCTCGTAGATCTAATTTCCAGCAGAGTTTGGTTGCAACTCTCATCAAACACACCTGGTATCGGGTGATCGAGGTCCTTGCATGGGTTCACCTAAAGACGGGCAGGTGTGTTCGTTTTGATGTCCACTGGTGTGGAAGAAATGCTCAATATCAACCAGATTTGGCACATTGCATGAACCACATGACAAATGACATCACGCAAGCAAGAGAAATGAATGGAGGCCTGCGAGGTGGTTGTTGTGTTTCCCGGGTGGCGCAGTAATTAATTAGGGAGAAGTCAAAGGAACGCCATCAGCGTTTTTTTGTTTGTTTGTTAGTTATTTTTCTTTTTAACTTGGAAAGGTGAGGCGACTCGCTGTCCAATTAATGGTGTAATTGAGTGCAGAGTCTCAATGGGAGGCATTAGATTACATCAGACTAATGACCTACAGTCTTTTTTCATGTCGCACAGGGACAGTTAGAACCCAGGGTTTACCCTCAGCTGCTTTCTGTCCTGCTGAGAATTAGACCAGTCTTAGTCTGTTGTGTACTTAGATGCTCTTCAATGTAATAATATGATTCCAAAATAATAAATGAATAATATAACTATTGTTTATCATTTATAACGATAGTTTAAATATGATTTGATGTGATGTGGTAGCTTTGTAGACAGCTTCGTAAGACGTACTGTAAACAGTGCTAGTCAAGGAGAACTCTTGGTTTTAGTTTGAAACGCTTGAACAAAATAAACGGTCTCAAAGCGACAACATACACAAACGTTTCACATCCTGTAGATTATTTCTGATAAGAAGAATCGTTACTTGGATAAACTTGCCTCTCCAATATATTGAATTTAGACTGCGATACCAAGCTCAACCGTTAGATGTCAATGAATGTACCATACGGTTTCTTTAAATGCGACAAAACTACAGGACCCACTCAACAAATTGTATATTTAATAACATTATTATGCAGTAAAATAATAATATAAATGAATATTGACATAAATTAATTAAAATATAAATAGTTATATTATTAGACACTAGCCAGACAGATATACAAACAAAGACTGGAAGTTAACTGCAGGCCAGCGTCCGATGAAACCATCTATACAAGCAACAGAATATTCCAACATTTATAACCAAATCAAAATGGTAAACAAATGTCTTTTGTTTTTTATTATATTTGCAAGATATAGGAGTGCTTCTGGCAGTGTTTACATCTTGGGCAAAATAAGCAAAGGAATCAATAATGTCTCTTTATTTATATTTTTTATTATTCAAAACATATATTTATTTTATTATTGATCTATTAATTCTGTTATTTTTGACTTATTATATACATGTGCGTATACAAAAAGGATAGCTAAATCAGTTAGGTTCCGGACAAAAAGTACACCCATTTTGTACATAAAATAAATGATAACACAATCCTGACAAACTAGTACAGGACACTTTATTTGGTCTCCAATACTTTTTCTCGAAACTTCTCCTTATTAAGTGCTAGGGTACAATTCAAGCCCGAATGATTCAAAATGTCACTTTGCTATTTAAATAAACACAGGCCTTAAAAACTTTCCAATAATCTTGCCCTCAAAAGAGCCTTGGAAATATGTGCTCCGGCTGCTCAAGACAGCAAAATCCATCTTTCATTGTGTAAATATTGACTACTGCAGTTTTTAGTGCAAACAGAAAGATACTTATATCTAAAGAGCATTTGGCTGGCTTGGTCAGAACAACTGTATACAGTGTGTATTTACCTTTACACTATCTGGTGACCCCTCACATTAGCTTTACAAAGCTCACTGTCTGTTCTTTAATCTTCTCTACAGCCCAAAAGGCACTGCACACACACACACACACACCTACAGTACTTAATTCTTAGTGGTCCGCTCACACACTTGCCCCCGCTGTACGGTTTTCCATCTCTGGGGCTTTTTTGCCCTGTTTCTCCGTCCATCATTTCTTAATTCAGTGTTCCCCCTCTCTCCCTGCCTCTCTCTCACCGCTAATAAGCCTGGAGACCGAGCCGCAGGGGCAGCCTGGCAGAGTGTAAGGGGAAGCTTTTCCCACTGGTCCTTCAACGTCCCCTCCTTTTCAGATGGGAGACACAATTTGGTGCCTGCACCCAGGCCCAAGTGAAATTTAATGAGCGGGGACATCCACTTTATGAGCAGAAATCTGGACTGAGAGCGAGGGCTCCAAGGGGCACACAACATAGGAGAAATAGAAAGGTGGCTCTTTGACTCGATGTTCTTTGGCATTCTCCCCGAGGATGAGTGGAGTAGGAACGTACGGCATCTTCAATTAGAGGTTGCCATCGCTTTCAAAATGTAACAGCGCTTCTGTGGTAGATGCCGCTCTGCTGAGTTTAATGATTTAGGGCACGTCCACGAAAGGTTTGTGAACGAAGGGAGATTTGAAGATGCGGTTGCGAAAGGGTGTAGGTTATTACCTGAGCGTAGTTCTAATGTTGTATAGTTGAAGCTTGTGTGATACTTCATACTAATGGGAAAATTCTATCCGCATTTACTCACCAGCTTGTCATTTTAAACGTCTATGACTTTCTTTCCTGTGCAGAACACAAAAGATGTTTTGATGAATGTTTGTAAACGAACAACGATGGTACCCATACGCTTCTAAAATATATGTGTCAAGGTGTACGGCCGTTTTACGGTTACCAGCATTGTTTAAAATATCTTCTTTTGTGTTCTGCGGAAAAAAAGTCATACAGGGTTGAAATGACAGAAGGGTGAGAAATGTGGAAAATAATATTCATACTTTTATATATATATATATATATATATATATATATATATATATATATATATATGTATATGTGGATATCTCTTAAAGGGGCTTCGAAAGGGAGGGGTGGAATGAGCCATTGGTTGCAATTCACAACCTCACCAGTAGATGCCACTCAATTTCATTCACTGGACCTTTTAATGCTCTAATTCGAGGTGTGCTTCACCATGCTCACTTTTGTTTGCAGACAGTAAAATTTATAAGCATTCATAACCACTGTCTCAAGTGCTTTAGATTTAGACTTTCAAAACAATTTAGATTTCATTGCTGCTCTGAAACCTTGCAGAAAGCAGTTTAATTGCTTAAAAAAACAAGAATGAGGGATCTATTTGCATTCGGCGAAAAACTAAATAAAAATGGGTGCGTAGAGGATTACAAAAGCATTTTATTAGCTTGGATGGCACAAAGACTTGAACAAGTCTATAGCACCTGGCAGCTTGCAAATTTGCCGCAGACGTGTGGTTTACTCAAACAACGCTGGCGTAATTGCTTTCTGCTCGCTGTCATCACAAAAGAACTGTTACACACGGCAAATCTTGCTGCTCTGAATGAAAAACTGTATGATGTTGCTTGAAAATGTCTCCCATGGAACACAAGGTATCGGTCTATTGTGTTTTCTTCTATTTGTTTATTTCATCAGTTCTAGGTGTATTAGTACCGGCGAATAGGCCAAATAACAGAGCCTGTGTGCAAGGGTGTGTGCGTTCCTCCATATCTGCCCCTTGCTAAAACATTACTGATAATTGCATTTTGACTTCATTATGGGACGACCAGCAAGAGGCCAAATTGGATCTGTTTATCTGACGCCCAGCAGTGTGGAAAGATTACATTTAGGAAAAAAATTAGGCTTTCTGGTGCCATTTTTTGATAGTGGAGTGGTATCCAGCATGGGAATTTTGACATGACTGGGGAGGACGCAAAGAGAAATTACAAAAGAGAAACAAACAAATATAGCCTGCAAAAAAGAAAAGAAAAAGAAGTTGGCCTAAATAAAGTGCAAATTGGAATTTAAACTGAGATTGACGCACCTTTGGGGAAAGGCACATTGAACAAACTAGCCGGTGACACCTTTTCCATCTCGTTTTTTTTCTTCTTCGCCTCTTTCTCGTCTCTTTCGATTATAGGAGGTAATAGAGGCTGCGGCGCTTTCAAAGACCTTTCTGTGCACCGTTGATGCCATTTTGACAGTGACTGCTCCTGGAATGTGAATGTATTTGAGTTGAAGCAGAAAGGAGAGGATGCTGCCACCACAGAAAAGAGGGAAGGAAAGGAGAAGTGGATGGTCCCACCTTACAACAGGCCCACTGCCAGGATCAGAAGCACGCAGAGATATCTCAGTATCCCTACGGGTGTGTGTGGAGCGATGGCAGGCAGTAGTGGGAAGAACAGACAGGCTCAACCTTTATTAGTGCGACGATTCTTTCATCAAAGCCAAAATAGCCATAAAATAATCAGATGTACAGTATGCTACTATCTTTACATACAAACATGTGGAGCCCAAAGTTTCATTTCAATTGGTATAAGAGCATTAAATATGTTTTTGTCTTACATAGTCCAACATTTAACTGTTGGCACAGACCCCAACAAACGGTCAGTGAATTAACAGTGGGCCGCCCAAGGACGCACCATCCTATTCGTGAATATCTAATGCAATATTATAATGATACGCCTTATTTTAGTTGATCTCTACCCGGTGGCATCGGATATGCCAGGAATTGAGGAGAGCCATTTGATGACCATTATCAGAGTTCTCATTTAAGAGGTCAAAGATGGGTTTCTTCCCCTCGGGTTCCACGTTTGCATCCTCGGACAGACAGCAGGTTATTAGAATGATGGTGGCGTGGGCAGAATGATGACTGATCTTCCTCAGCATTCTGGTCAGCTTTATACACCTGAGCGGCTCATTAGTGTGCTTAATGTTCTGGTTCCACTCTGTGCGTTTGAGCTCGGGAAGATTCTGCCCACGCCGCATTAGTAAGTCTGTGACTTTCTGGCACGACTTGAGGACGAACTTGCTCGGCGGTTCACTGGGCGAAGTCTGACTGACTTTGAAAGCATCTTGTAGTCAAAACGAACAAGAAACTCAAAGAGAGTGTGGTGGTTGCATGGTAATGCATTTGGATCAGACATCTAGCCTGAATCATTTGCTTTTTGATTTATTTTTTTCATGGCTGTTGCAAAAATGTGTAAAGTATTGTTGAAATGAAATACACTTTTGGTTTGCAACTGTTGCTTATCTGAGACAAGCAATGCATCCATCAATAATAGATGAGGGTGATGGGCAGTTGTTCATCTATTCATTCGGCTGTCGGCAGGGATGTCATTTTAAACTAATGTCGACTGTTTCTACATTGTGTGTGTGTGTGTGTGTGTGTTTTCACATGAGGAAATTCTTGTCTTAATCTTGAAAGAAAAAGTTTTTCACATTGATGCCATAGAGTACCATTTTGGGTTCCACAAAGAACCATACAGTCAAAGGTCTAAAGAACCATCTCATTCATACAGTACCCTTTTTAATCTGAAGAACCTTTTGTCGCCACAAAGAACCTTTTGCGAAACAGAAAGGCTGTTAAAGGTTCTGTATGGAACCATTTAGACAAAAAAGATCTTTCATGACATTATGAAGACCCTTTTTTGTGTTGTGACTGTTTATTTGTTTGGTTGGTTAGACAGTTTAATTGGACGCATGCGTCTGGCCCGAAGTTAACTTCCGGTCTGTGTTTGTCAATTTATTTTATATTTAATTTATATTAATATTTAGTTTTATACCAATTGTAAATTAAAACTACACAACAGTTATTGATTCTTTGTGGAGGTCTACCAGAAGTTAAGATTGGGCCACATAATGTAACATGAGTTTTATGTGGTGTCGCTGAAACCGTCCATAACGTGTTATTGCGTCTGTAATTTAAGAATTGAAGTTCAACACTTGTGTTTGCTTTTAAATGTATATATATTTGTGTAAGTTTATGATGGTTTTTCTGTGTGTAGCTCTGAACCGAGCTGAAGCTGACTTTCTCACCCCCTAATGGAGACTCGGGAGCTTTGAAAGTCAGTGCACACAGTATCTCAGCGAAACAAGACCACCAAGGAGACAAAGTATTTTCAAGCTCTATTTCTTCGGGTGCATGTCTATCATCAATACCTTTTCCCTGGTTAGCCAAATAGAGGAAGTCTCATTTTGTCATAAACTGAACAACAGCATCGAACAGAGTTGTTGTGTACAGGACAATAGATGGCGTGTTGCACGGTATTCATCAACCGCTCTTCATTTCCCTTGTGTTAAAGATTGATAGGATGGGCCTGCCTCCAAAACAATACATAGAAACATACCATCCACAGCTTTGTGTTATCCCAAACAGTAGGGCTTCGTGCCATTGCAATGCCTACGCATTTTCCATTAGATTTATAAGTGGGTTTGGGGTGTTTGCGTGTACAAAGAGTTGAGCTTGGCCTCCTCTTGCTCTTTTAAATATGTGCACATACGAATCTTTCTTTCTATTGTTCTCTTCCTCCATCTTTCTCTTGTTTGTCAGTGTGCTAGAGCAGCAGTAGTTGCGTTGTCTCTGGGCGGTTGGCTTCTTTGTGAGTGCTGGCAGCGGGGCCCGTGCTGGGGTAATGAGGACGGATGCCCACGCGTGGGAAGAGCCGGCTGCTTTGTAGTGTCTCACCGCACAATGCGAAGGTTCTTGGAAACAGTCGAGGCACGGCACCGCTACACAGCAAATAGATCCCCACGCCAAAAGAACGTCAGTTTTAGGCGCGACAGTTTGTCTCTGAATTAAGCTCTAATGAGATCACTTCTTGTATTCGCAGCCACTGTTTCTTAAAGGGAGGGTTTGCCTTCAGATTTTGCTTTGAGGCAAGTGACACCACCTGGCAGTGCTAGAGGTGATGCAAGGGTAATGGTTTTACGCTCCTTAATAATGCCTAACACACACCTAATAACTATTGTCATCCTATTCGGATTTACACGTCATAGTGGGACGACAGAGGTTAGGTTCTTTTACTTCTGTTTCTAAATGAGTTCGTATTTCTTAAGGAAAAACACGCAGGTAGTCCCGAACAATGTCCCGAACCACTGAAAGTAAGCACATCGCATTATGAGAATTAATGAGATTTATGAGACGTAAATGGAGAAAAACCAGGAGATCATTCTTTCCATGTCTCCCCGAATTACATTTCGTCTATCGATGCTTGCCAACACCAACAGTTGCAGCAAGGCATTCACGTCCTCAAAATGGTCTCATTCTCACTTTAACGCAGCAGGAGTATTAAATATGAGCTTTCAGCACCTGATTAATGAATATCGACGTTTGGAAACGGTGTCGGTGGGAAAAACATCGATAAAACAACACTGCGTATCCGATACAATTACTTCTGGTTTCCTGAGGCTGAGATGGTCACAGAGCCGCGACGTTGGGACGCAGAACGCGAGCGCGTAACTTATATATTTTAGGAGAAGACATTATTGCCATGAGGGTGGAGCAGGAGGAGCCCTGATTCAAATCAGCACAGTGACTGTTATGAGCTCACCTCACCTTTCGCTCTCGCTCGCTCGCTCGCTCCCTCTCCCGCGTCTCGGCGAACAGCGCGCTGCGGCGCATCTCTCCGTAGCCCTCAGCGCGACACGCAGCCCGTCGTCGGACTAACAGACGGAGATACGAACACAACGGACGCGGAGATTCAAAATTCGCGCCGGTGAGGAGAAAGCGCTCGTGCCCGCAAAGAACACTTGTAATCCTAACGGCAGAGATGCTGGAGGAATGACTGAATGAGAGTGTGAGAGAGGACGCTCGCAGTATGGAGAAAAGGAAAGGTAAGAGTATCATTGGATAGGACTCTCTTTGCCCTTTTTTATCCATTCAAACATTTTGAAGGGATTTATTTCTTTATTCCGAGGCGAGAGAGTAGAGGAGCGTCCGCCGGTAGTCCGCGCGCACGGCGCGTCTGTTGATGTGTTTTGGACAGTTTCAATAAACTGAATTTTAGCCGTGTGTATTTGTTTAGGCGTCATTACGATCACGTAATGTTAATACAGATGTTGGAAGAACGACTTTGAATGGGGCGGAAAACGTCAGTCACACGAGTCACGCAGTGCCAGTGTTGCGCGTTAGTGCGTAAAACAGCAATAAAGGTTCGTTACTTTAGTTCGGCGCGTGCAATTGTACATGTATGAATCGTCACCTCTATGAAAAGATGATGGTAAATATTGTTTATAATAATCAAGGTATCTTTTTGCGGTCTTTATGAATAATTGCTACTTCCACATTACCGGTGCGTAAATGTAATGATAGCTGTCTGATGAGGTCGGGAAGCACGGTATGATCATTTATACTCGTCTCTGTTTTGATTATGTCAGGCGACACACCCATATGTAAAGTTTTGACTCGTGGCATCTTGATTGCAATCAAAGTTTGCATCTGTTATGCTATGATCCCAGCTATAATTTTCCATTAGTTTGATTTTCTTTTTTATTTGTATGTGAATAATAATAATAATAATGGAATATACTATTATAACACTGCCGACTTGCCTTGTGCATTGTGCTAGCATAAGGTCGCCTTTAATGGCTGATCATATTTTATGATTTATGAAGAGTCGGAGAGCAGTTACCTTTGCGCCTCCTTGTCATCCAATTCCTCTCTTCCCTGCTCTACATTTCAACATGAAATGTATATATATATATATATAACAGGCAAGCTTAGAGACAGCACTCCCTCTCCCACCGCTGTGTCCACCAGTCTTACAGGTACGCGCTCCTTTTTTTCCTTAATCCAAACTCTCATCTTCCACTCATCCTTGCCTCCCTCGCTCCTGCCCCTACTCTGAGTATCATCACTAGTGCCGTCGAGGAGGAAGTGCATGAGAAATGGTGTCCATTTTCTGCACACACTCCTCCAGCTTAATGGCCTGTGTCTCAAAGGTCCACTCCATCATCTCTAATAGACAGGAGTTTAGTCTAGACTAAGTTTAGTCTGTCTGCCGTGGTCTCGCCTCACACTTTGTTGTGTGCGTTTTTATGCGGTTGAGAAATGTACATTTAAAAGTGTGATCGTAAAGCCAGTTGTGTTGTTAGACTTGCCGGTTGCTTCACTGGTTTGAAGGGTCCACGGCTTTATCCAGAGGAAGTCAGGAAATGATTTTTGAAAAACTAGGTCATATGGAATTATTTTCTGTTAAATCATCAGTCTGCTCGTTATTTTAATTACAGCAATGTGCTTTCTTCCTCTCTCCATCTCTCTCTTTCTCTCCATCCGTCTCTGGTCCACATGCATAAAGCTTTATATAGGGAATAAAGAGGACTGGTTTTGTAGCAGTTATCATCGTCATGCTAATGTACAACATTTCAACAATCATTTTAATTAAGCGTCTTGCATAACAAGATTTTCTTTATCCAGAAAAGAAAACATTCCTCATTCCTTAAAATATGAATATTTATAATAAACCCCTTTTCATTCAGATTTCAAAGCACACTGCGTATTCCTCTGTTTTTGGCAGGGTTTCTCATGCAATCTCTGGAGAGTTCTCCAAACAGCAATTGAATATATCTTGTTGTATTTACAGACTTAATTATGCGATGGATGTTTCCATGCTGTTGATCATCAAACATTTACCTGGACTAAATGCATGTGCTTCCGAAGTGTGTTTTCATGATTGCAACATCAATTGACCATCTTGCTTTGTCATGTCATGTTGTGTTTGTTTTTCTGTTTTATGTTAAAGTAAGTGTGTATGTGTTTGTGATAGCTCCCTAGCTGTACAGAAGTTGCATCACTCCCCGCTCTGATACTCTATAGGGGGAGCTGTGCTGAACAACAGCCGGCTGCTCGTCTCCTCGGGGTGTGATGATGCAAAGCATTGCCGAGTTTGCCTCAGTGCAGCGTTCTTGCCACCGGACTCCGGGTTAAGCCCAGCCGGGTGTTAAAAGTCACGGCCCCGCTCCGTCCTGCCGAATACAGGTCCGGCCACCCTACCCGCTTCCCGTCTCTTCGCTAATGACCAAAGACAGGTGGTCCCCTGGGTCATTCTCAGTGCCTCTGGACACTGACACACACAGCTGTCACATATGTCAGCCCTGACTGACATCTGCCTCCAAGCTCCAGCGCTTGAACAACCCTGATCTCCATTAGATTAGGCACATCTTATTTCAATAATTCATCACTTGCACAGCACTTATTTCTGCAGTTATGACAGCACAGAGAGTTGTGACGTGTGGATCGAGTGCGAAGCCGGTTTCTTGGTTAGCTGATGTTTGTTAGATTTATTCAATTCGTTCTTAACACTGCAGTACTCTGCATCTGTAGAGAGAAGAGACAAAGATGAATGGAGATGTGAGGTCACCGATAATCTCATCCCGCGTAGCAACTGATACATAAACTCATTACCGCTGAGACCTGCTGAGGGAGAACTCTGGGCAATATGGTGTGTCTGTGACCGAATCTAGCACGCCAACTTCAAAGGCTTCTGTTAAATTTAGTAATCCCTGTTTATGGATTAGAAGTGCTTTACCGTATGCGACTCGCAGAACATTATCTGCTCGACATCAAAACAAAACGCCCCTGTTAATATTTGAGACGAAAGGAGAGACTTTAAAATCGTGTTTTTTTACGCCAGTGATTCAGAAAGACAGACCGAAGTAGGAAAAGTGCTGCCAGCTGATTGGATGAGCTAAGTGTTGTCATGTGGAGAGGCACGTTCTCATTGGACGAAACTCATCTCTCTTTGATCCCTGGCAATGCTGAGGAGTATTTTAGATTCGAGACATAGAAAGACGTATTGGTGAGGGGATTTTTTTTATGGAGGGGAGGGGAGGAAGCTTTAGATGAAGACAGTAAAAATGGAGGAGATGTGGAAAAAGTAGGACACTTTCGTTCTGTTTGCGACATCATATCGTCTCTGCAGTCGGGCGGGTTGCGGCGGAGAGTTCTTCATGCCCGTATAGAGGAACCAAAAGCTGATGATAGCAGAGAAGTCTTAAGTGGTGCTTTATGTTATATGATAGCAGACTAGGCAGTTCAAAAGCAGATTCTCTTTTATGATGAACCACTCCAGATCGACTGATAAGTAGTGATATTACCATTCGACTTAATAGCTCGCAGCATTTAATCTAAGAAATGCACTCACAAGCCTATTGCGTACTGTTCATTTTGACAGAAGCTTGTCTCCCTTTCATGTTTTTAGACGGTGACTCGTCTGACAAAAAGACAGCGAAACGAAAATGCCTCAGATATAGTGTGTGCTCTTGCCAGACATATTCTGAGCAGTCACAGACTCTGCAATACATTTCAGACTTGTTTACAATCTGGTGGACCATTCTTCAGGTGTGCTTGGACAAGCAAGAGGGCAGTGATGAACAACAGCCAATGAAATTGCAAAAGGAAAGAGCGTGAGGACAAGACAATGGCAAGCAGAGCCCAAAAAACATCCAAGTGCGTCTTTCCCTCTCATCTGTAATTTTTTTCTCCTTTAATGCTTTATTTGTTCAATGCATGTTCAGTGCTAAAACAACAGAACATGTTGTTGTTGACATGTTCAATAGTCACTCCTCATATGGTTATTTGTGTGATTTTGTAGTAACAGACCTTGATAATCATATCTACAGATGGTAAGAGCAGAAACATGCAAGAGACTAAGTCTAGTCTGTGTTTAGTGGTAAAACTGTAACATTCACAAAATGGCAGACAGAATTTGCACAGGTTGACAGTTTTGTATTAAATATTCAACTTGTATTTTATTAAACTATGCTGCTATTGGTATTTAGTAGCCGGCTGTGACATAAACAGATCGGAACAGACCTGCAACAAAAATACGAGAACCCTCAACGTGTCTCTGGTAGGAGAAGGCAGTTGACATGTAAGCCAGTGACTCGTTTTGTTATTTACCACGTGCCCCCAAAATGTTGCACTTGTCCCTAAAACAGAGAGACTCTCCTATGCCGCAAACTGCCCCCAGGGGCTTTAAAGAGAAAGGGTCAAATTTCTGACAGCAGTGTCATATCACATTATTGCCAGCGATCACATCCTGTTGGGGCACATTGCATGATGTTGGAAGCATAGAAATGTCAGAGACGTGGCCTGGTGTGCCGCTTAGGTGCAGTGTGTGTATGAACCTCGTAGTTTTCTGTCTGTTCTCTCATTCTCCAGCAAAAAGCTAAAATGAAAACGTGGACATTGAAGGGGGTTGTCTCAAAATGCATTTGTGCATTTTAAATCACTTTCTTTGGCTCTATTTTCATTTGGCAATTATTCATGTTTCACCATTGAAATATTGAACGACATCCGGTTTTTGATAAGAATGCGGTTAAATTATTGATAATTTGCTTATCATAGACGTACGTTAGTCTTTGACACCAGCAAGGTTACCACACAATGGAATCTGACGTTTCTAAACCACTTACTCTGACGTTGTTCAAGGTCGACATTTATTGCACAGAGAACAGACACTGGACAGTCGAGAGCCGCTACACATCCCACAGCTCCAAAATGAAGATGCTTTTGGGAGACGCACTGTAAGCAAACAGAGAGTGAAAGACAGAGAGAACAGAAAACACAGATGGGTTGAGGCAGACGGTGAGATAAAAAAGGTAGCTCCTACACCTGTTTCCCGCCGACCAAGAAAAGAAAAGAGAAATCCTCGCATACACCTGTGCTGCTTTTGATGTTTTCCTGTACTCCGTGCGATTCGGATATGCAGTTCATTTTCCCCCAGATATTCTTCAAGTTAACGTCTCCATAATTACCCCTACACAAAACCCCACCCAACCATCCGGGAGGCTGAAACGGCGTACGTCTTTGAACTTATCACTTACAGGCGTTATCAAGGGAACGTACCGCGTCCCACTCCATTTCTCTCGGATTTATCTGCAAACGACAGTTGCTCAGTCACCATGGGAACTATTGCACTTGTCAAGAGGTTACCCAAAAATCATTCAGTCCAGCCAAAACCCAGTCAGGTGTGACCCTCCAGTTGCCATTCAACTGTGACTCCATGCCTGGTTGGTAGTACTGAAATTCTGACACAGTCAATCATAGAGACTTTTTACGCTTTCCTTACTTTCTAATGCTTGTAGTTTTGCTTACTGCTCAGTAGGCCTGTTTATATGTTCAATGCAAAACTTGCATTTCCATTTGCCCTTTCTACCTACAGCAGTAGTGGCTAAAAGTGATGTCGTGGTGGGGGGGTGGGATATTTGTACAGAAATTGCTTTTAATGCATATAAGGTTAGATTAAACCATCGAAACATGAAGTACAAAATACTGTTATTCTCTAGTATTGGTTATAAGAATATTGATTTATATTTTAAATAAAAATGCATAGAAAAACAAAAACCTCGCAGGAAATAAAGCATAAATTGACTACCATATAATCATGCAACATTTTCAAGTTAAGTTAGATATGACATGTCACCAGTGCTTAATTTGAGATGGAACCTGTTCCGGAAAATGTCAGATTTAAAATGTTTGCGTTTGGGCATTTGTTTTAAACGATCCGGCATTAACGTGTGCATAGTGAAGTGACTGTGTGAATGAAACAGCGCCAAAAGAGTGTATTTGCAGATGTTTTTAGAGGTTGTTAGCTATTGGCCTTCAACATATGTTTTTGATCAATTAACTTTCTTAAATTTAAAATCAACCTCATTGGTTGGTGACGCTGCAACAACAGGTCCCAGCGACCTTTTCAAGTGCATCAATACAATTCCCATCTCCAGCGCAGAATGCGAACGAGGCTTCTCTCATATGAATTTGATATGCACATCACAACGCACCTCTCTTCACATAAAGACACCATTGGTCCACCATTGTGCAAATTGAAACCAGAAACACCGACATGCGACTGACACACGCAGCAAATTCCGCAGTTAGGAGGATGATGACAAGAAGGGTTTCAAGACCCTGTGGGCTATGCTTGAAGATTAGACAATGTGATTTAATTTATTTACTTTTCACTTTATAAAAGTAAACTGAATGTCAGAATAGTAAACTGAAACGCAGAATAGTACACTGAATGTCAGTGGTGTTTAATAATAATCACACCAGCTTACACATTAAAAGAACTTCATAAACTTGTGAATGACGCTCTTGTAGTTGCAGTATCACAGTTTGGTAAATGTCAATGTGTATTGCGGGAAAAATAAAGTTGACTGGTCGGTGTCGGTTACAGCGACTTTTATTTGCTGATTTTGTTCCGGAAAACATTCAATACACCTTAGACGAATTTCAAACAGCATTTTCTTTCCACGAATGGAACACCACTCAAAAAGTCGTTCCAGATAAAGAGACATAGTTTTTAATAGCTCAATTGGGCAAGTGTATTTTAAACAGCCACAGTATGACATACAATCGTGCTGCCCTCTCCAGAGTTCAAACACATATACATGGCAAAATGACAGTTTTCAGTGTAAGATCATGTATTTGATAAATGTTATTGTCTGAAGGCCTTGACTGTGGTTGGCGAGGTAATCTTTGCAAAAAGAAAAAATTGTATGGCGTTCCGACGTGCCAGTCAGATGATGCATGACTTTTGATTCCCCCCATGTTGTGTGTGCGACACAGCCGTGCATTCGCTGTCTCCCCCCCCACGACCCTCTTTTTCCTTTGTTTGTTGTGTTGGCGGACACCGATATGATAAATCTTCACTAATGTCACTGACCAACCCATTGTGAACGCAGGCGCGGCAGGACACCAACCAAGAGGGAGGAAGACAGAGAGAGTTTAGCGGAGGAGTTGGATGAAAAGAAAGAGATGGCTCTTGTGAAGGGTATAATGAAAAATGAGTGAGAGGGATTGAAAGAGGGATTGTGCTGTGTTTGCCTGAGAGGATCAGTCCTGAAACAGACCTAAACACTGCGCTCCAGCTACAAGCCCTGCCAACGCACATACAGAGACACACACAGACACTCAAATAGGACAGCGAGAAGCAACAAGAACGCAGCTCTTGTTTGTGTGTGCTGATCTCTCCTGGCTTGCTACAGGTGTCTGCTCTGTTTACATGGCAGATAAAAGAGAGGGTGAGTGTGGCGAGTGATAAATTGCACTTGTTACGGTGTGATTTGTCACTCTGTTTCCCACAGTCTGACCGCGTCCCCTCCCCTCCCTCAATCTTTGGTGGACAGTAAAGTGCCACTGTGGATTTTTCACTTTTCTCCAACACTCAACTGGAAAAGGATGTGAAATCGCAATTGCATTAGATCTGAAGTGTGTGTGTGCGTGTGAATTTTGTACACAGCCGGGCTGGATGGTGTTGAAGGAGACATTGATTGAATCAGCCATCGTGTTCTGGGGGAATCTTTAGGCACCATGTGGTTTGTTTCGATAAAGATTTAAGGAGTTACGATCAAATTCGTAACCCGATTCTTGATTTTTAGAATAAACGTTTTTAAATATTCTTTAATGTTGCAATAGAGTAAGCTTGTATAGACCCCTTTGGAAACGTAAGAAATGCTGATCCAACACTGGTCCAGACAAACGTCCTGTTTCAGTTTATTAACATCACACAAACAAAAATACAACCAATGGAACATTTAGAACCGAATCAAAAAGTAAACGAAATATCTTTAAAATTTAATTATAAATGTACGATTTTGAAATAAAATAAATGTAAAATGACATCGGAAGTGCTGCTTGAACCAGTGGTTCACATTTTGTGAAGTGGTCTATAAGACGCTATTCTTATGTGTAAATAAAATGCTGAATCAGAGTGACCTAAAACTTGTTTATCAGTTAGAGCTTGTCTTATTTCTGTAGATGAAAGCGAAACCGCCTTTGAGCTTTTTTAAGTAGATGTTTGATGCAGTTATCTGATGTTTCTTTGAGGTTTTCGGTTGTTTAAATGCTGTGTTTGTTTGCACGGTGTAAGCGCACCTTTGCCGTTCAAGTGTTTGAGAAAGATTTGCATTATGGACTGAAAGCTGTGTGGATGGGGAAGGGTAGTGTTGCATGTAGACCTTGAGTATATTCTATTCTATATGTAGCCTTTCATTAATTTATAAGGAACATCAAAGCTGTCCTCTTTTCAGCCTATGCCGTGTAGAGTTAAAGGTTTCTGGCGAGAGCAAAAGCTTAACATTTCACAAGCTTCTGCGTTTGATGTACTGCATATCTACCTTCTGTGCGTGTTCCTTCTGTGTCTGAGTTTCCATTTCTGTTCTCTGTTTTGTGTCATGTATTAGTTGGAATAATGTCAAAGTTTAGAAATTGAGAACAACGGAAAGAAAGCAAGCATGTTTGGTGACAGACGTGATTTAGAAAGTGAGGCTGTTAATGTCTGCTAGTATCTCTTCTGTTACGTTCATATTAAATGTGAAAGAGCAAAGGCTGTAATTCATTTTATTTTCATGGATTTTCACAAACAATTTCACACCATGAAATAACGCACTTGTGTGTCTGTTTGTGTACGTGTGTGTGCTTGCCCTTCAGGTCGCCCCCTCCCTCCCACGCCTTCATCCAGCCTGCTCCCCCCAGCCCCTCCTCCCCCCTCTGTCCCCTTGCACCAGACCGCCACCTCCATCAGGGAGTGTCAGATGCCCCTTTTGGACAGCGGCTCTTCCCATGCCATACTGGACCCCCCTCCCGACGACGAGTTCTCTCCCAACTCCTACTTGCTCCGTGCACAGCCCCCCACCATGGGTAAGAGCGTATCACTGCACCGCCGCTATCTCCATTCTACCCACCTCCCTATCATCATCTCTGTTCCCCCTCCCTTCACCAAATAATCTCCACACTTCTCAAATGGTGCCAACGCTGTATCCTGGATATTAGATTAAGTAAATAAGGGTAAATAGCGAAACAAAGCATTTAACCTCCATAGTATGATGGATTGTTATTTAAAATAAAATAATCATTTATTATAACGTTTAAATACAACACAAAATGTTTCTATCCTGTATTTGATATGAAACCAATGACTCTCTTTACATGATTCAGATTTTACTTTAGAACAATGATAAATCAAGTATAGTAAGACCAGTCGCATTTATTGAGAACAAAATAGGGTGGACATTTTGTTTCCTGTTGTCTAAGAATTTCGGCTGTTCACTTTCAAGTGTTGACAGATGAACTGAAGAAATACAAACATCAAAGTTTTGCTTCTTCACTATCCTCCAGTTTTGTGAACAAGACCCATTACGTCCGGTTTCTTTAAGAGGATGTTGTCACTGTTAAAAAAGACATTGCTGTTTGTTTGCTGAATACAGAATTCAATATACTATAGATCAACTTCAATTAAAAAAGTAACGTTCATAAATTATTATTTAAGATTCTGAATTAGAAGTCTGAACTATACATTTGATAAAAAATGCATGCTGTATACTGCGTATTTACATTTTGTGTAGTTTATTTACTGTCTTTGTGTATTTTTAGTGCACTGCACTCTTCTCAGCCGTTTTTAAGGGCCAAAAAACTAGAAACAAATCATTGTACAGAAGTATTTATGAAATTAAAATACATTTTTAATTAAATAGAAATTCACAAAATTATTTTGCAAAGTATGCTACATTAGAAGGGAAAAATCAACCAATGATTCATTCGTGTTGCAAATCATGTTTCTCCTTGTTGTGGGATAATCTATGTCTAAGCTGTTTATTTTTCAATTAATATTTCATTAGTTTTATCCTGCTGTGTACGGCCCTATCAGAACAGACCTGTGACCTTTTTTTAGGTCACGATCCACCAATGAAACTCTTTTCTCACTTAAATATTTCATCGTCTGGTTCATATTCTATTTTACAACTGCAGTGTATTGACATTTATTTTATTGGCGGACGCTTACTTATGAAAAGCATCACTTTTGGCATAGGTGTCTGGTTGTGTGATGGGCGGGTATTGTTTTCAAATGCAGATAGCAGACTTTTATGGGAAAGGAATCTGAGACGGTTGTACCGCTCCCAGCCTGACACCCTCGTCCCGACACAGCGGCTTTGTGCTTTCTCTCTCTCTTTATGTCTGTCTTTCTCTCACTCTCTCTCTCTCTCTCTGATTCTTTCTCTCTTTACTTACACATATAGACCCGTTTAATCCGATTGTATGTTTAAACTATAAAAAGATCTTTGATCCTTCTGAGACCCTTTCTTTTGCTATAAAATATCCTTTTGTATTAATGTTACAAAGACAGAATTTGATTGATTCTGTCAGATTTTCTGACATTTTTAAATTTAGTGTTTTCAATTGGCAAATACATCATTATCTCTCAAACAAATCAGTGCTTATATTCAAATGTGGATCTAGACTTTAAAATGAGGAAATCGGCAGTCGCAGTCACCTGATTATATTACAGAAGGTACTGTTTAAAATATAAAGGTGTTATTATTTTATTCATTTAAAGGGCTGAGATGTGACCTTTTCTGTCTGGAACAGAACAACAAAGTGTTGACCTTGACTCTATTAAAGCGCATTCACTTTCAATGAAAAGTGAAAGCTTTCGCTTCGCACCATTAAACATTTGTTTTAACATTCAAAATTGAGATTGATTGTTGTTTATACCGTAGTCAGTATGTGGATATAAAACCACACGTTTGTTATTGAATTTAGCCTAATTTAATTTAATAGTCAATGAATTATTTTATTATTTCATATTAGTACGGACTAAGATTAACGAGGCAAATTTCGTAATGTATCTGCAGTATTTGAATTAATTTCAGAGAAGCAAAGTTTTTTTGTGTTTGGTGCATGCATCCAGTGGAATTGATTTAGGGAATAATAAACAGCATCAATCATTCAATCTGTATTAGTGATTATTATAAGTTGTATTTATATATACAATTTGTCTAAAAGCTTACGGTCACTTTACAGTCTATGTACAGTAAACACCAAGCTTTGTGTTTGTGTTTGATCTATAGTTTTGTGTTCCAAATAAATAGATAGTTTTTTTTTTTACATTAAATAGATAGTTTACTGTCCTGATCCCCTGAGAGAAATTTAGGCAAAAATGTAAAAAAAGAAATTTGAATAATACTTTATAATTATATTCACCTCATTGTTAAAAACTGGCTATTAATCAAAGAGTGTGGGATTGTAGCAATTATTTGCCACATGAATATGATTAAACTGGGCCATTTTTTATTTCTACCAAGAAAGATTTTCTATCAGTATAATTTTTGGATCAGGTTCAGAATTCTTTTTCATTTTTCTTGTTCATACATAATCAAAGCTCTGCCGAATCATTGAGGAGACATTTAGGGTTCACACACAGACAAATACATTTTTTCGGAGAGATTGAAGATTCCTGTTCTTGTGTTTCAACATCAAGCACCTTTTAAATGAAGTGTTAATTAACCGTGAGGCTTTCCACTCTCCACAAATTAATAAAAAAAATGTGCCGATTGAAAATGACTTTGATACATCAATCATATTTTTATCAATCAGCAAAGCAAAGACAAAGGAAAAGGAAAACAGATCGAATTGAATCCACTGCATTTTTGTTAAATGGTTTGTGATTCTATGAAAGTGTATTTTTTTTTGCCTATTTTCAAGTATGTGTTATTTCACAGATATTTGCCTTTTAGGTTCACTTATCTTTCACAATGAAGGTTCATTACAGGTTCCAGACAGTTATCTTATTCTTCTGTGAATGTCAAACACTGGCAAACTTTGAATATAACAATAGTCATGCATAGATGTTGTATTGCACACAGGGTCGTAGCTATAGAATATTGGGCCCCCACCGCCTTCCAATTGAGAGAGTGACATTTTATATCAAGTTATAAATCATATCACTTCGGCGTGGTCTATTTACATCTAACAGAAGATGGTAATGTTGTTGTTAACTCTTTTTTTAAGTGAAATGTTTATAATGTTAAATTAACTTATGAAACATTGTCTACATGAAGACTTTTTACAAACTATTAAAAGACAAAACATTATTTCATAATAATATATATAACTAGATGTAAAAATGACCAACGGAATTGTATAATAGTCTTTTCAATCAGTCTGTTATCAAATATATGAAGTTAATATAAAGAAATCGAAAAGAATGCCGTCATGTTAATAAATAAAAAGACCACTTAAATGTTTTTAAAATCTAATGTTTGATGAAAATCATATGGTACTGCATAACGTATAATTAAATAAAGCCAATAAATGTATCTATACAAAAGCCCCATGAAATAAATCTTGCTTTTTTTCTATTTTAATTCTTCAGATTAACCTGGACTTCAAAGACCTTTGAGTTTCAGTGCGAGTAGCTATTCTCAAAGGAAACAGTGAAATGCGTGTGAAGTGAACTCTCAGAGCAGCTCGCAGATGTTCATGTGTTTACGTCTTTATATAAGACGCATTATAATTACATACATTTTCATGTATTCAAATTTACAAAACAGATGACTTTATAGTATAACTGTTGGATTTTGTGAGGCCCCTTTGTTGTCACAACGTTTCACCCCACTAGCGACGGCCCTGATAGCACATGGGAAATATACATCACGGTCAGATCTGACATTGTATTTGCCATCCGTACAAGAAACAGTATAACTTAAAATATATATACATTTTTATTTTTTAAATTTATTTAAATATTTTCATAAAATGGACAAGAGAACAGATAGTAACTACAGTCAATATTCTAAAAATGTTCATAGTCCAATATCAAGACAAATTCCTGATATGGTTAGTGATTCATCACAAATTTCTATGTAGTGTTTTAAAATAAAACACAACTCCAGGCAATGTCTAAGCTTAAAACTATAGAAAGTCATTGAACCATACAGTATCAGCACAGCTATGACGGACACGTTTTTGAACACAGAGAGCAGGACTGAAGTGGCAACGATGCTCTCTGCATTCTTGTCCCTCCCACCCCTGAAGGGAGAGTCATTGCACTCATGTTGTTCTCCACGCGTGCATGTGTGCAATCATGCTGCAGCGAGACGGGTCGCGCTCAAGCCTGACGGTGTCAGAGGTGTCATCCACGCGGTCGAGGCGTTCACGAGAACCAGAGCTGAACGCGCGCCCTGTCAACTCTCCCGTTGTTTTGCCTCGCCGCTCTCCCTCGGCTGTTCCATCCATCTCCCTCCGCCGCAGAGTTTCCTTTCCGTACTTTCCTCTCTGTCCTTCCTCTGTCATCCTCTGCCTGTCGAGTCATCCTGTTTTTCCCAGTTTTAAGTCCTGGATAGAGCTTTCCCCTTAGCCTGCTAATGCCGATTGTAAATTATTCATATGCAGTTTCTGTGCTGTTCTATTCACTATTTCTGAAGTGGTTTTACTGTGAGGAAAACCAGAAATGTTAACAAGGAAATCTGAGGTTTGTGTTGGAATGTTTGATCGGCGTTCGTGAGAGTTCTGCGAGACGAATAAAGTGGCTTCATTTGTGTCACTCATGCATCTGAATAAACAATGTATTAGTGGACTTAAATACATGAGCTGTATAATGAGATGCAATTGTGATGCGCTCGTGAACGTGTGGAGGATGTGTTAAGGTTAAATATGTAATCAGAGTAGGATGTTATTACTTTCTAATGAGGACAGGCAGCTGTCTGAGACTGACCAAACAATGTGTTTAGAATATTGGCAGCCTCTCTCTCTCTCTCTCTCTCTCTCTCTCTCTCTCACTCTCTCTGTTTCACTCATCATACCTCACTTTATTACTAATGAAGCATTTCATATTTCGTTTCTCCATCAAGTGTCCCAAACAGAATACAAAAATAGTAATAGTAACTGCCGTTGGTAGATCAACAGAGAGTTCCTAAATCATTCATTGGAAAGTTAAGAAGTTCCTGAATTAGTTTTCAAGGGGATTCGTTTTTTTACACAACGTGAGTTTGTGGAGTTTAGTTGCTAATGGTTGCCAAGCATTGTCACAACTTGTCATATTAATGTAATGGTGTGTAAATTAATTATTATTATCTTTTGAACGTGGCTCATCCTGTCAGAATTTACAGTCAAGTCTTGTTTTATTTATTTTTGTTTTGAGTTAAATATTGTAAAGCACTTTTTAGCACAGATACTGTACTAAACTTTTTATTTATTACAAGGCAATTCCAGCATTATGGATAGTGACAATGTGTAAATGATATATATATATATATATATATATATATATATATATATATATAAAAGAGAAATAACGTGATGTGACAAAAAAGGACGTATGTTTTTGAGAGAGAACATAGTTTGTAGGATTTCTGTGAACAAAAATGTACAAACCAGAAACAATAATACCCAACAAATGGAGAAGAGACAGCTCTTCATAGAACATGCAATAGTAACTATATTAAAATGTTTCTGTGCCCATTTATGAGGAATATGTAAGTTAATGATGTAGCAGATCCCTTTTGGATGAGACTTAACTGACTATGATAAAACTATGCTTTAAAAAACAAAAGAACATTAGGTGAGACTTAAGATGGGTATTATTACTGCTCCAAATAAAGACAGAAAATACATGTAAGTGAGATTCATGTTTTATTTTTCAAAAATAGGTTCGCCACATGGCTATTTAATATATAAAACTTTTTTCAGTCAAACTTTCATATTAATGATTAATGATATGTAGGGTTTTGGTTACGCTGCCCACAATCATTAAGGAAAATGTGCTCTGAAGTCTGTGTGCACTTAAATCACGCAACGATTTTGATATGTTCTGTTATCACTTCATTCGATATTTTTATCTATCCCTGTTCAAATGTGTTGTGCTCATACCTTTGAATGACACTGTGAACATGTCACTGAGAAGGTTTACATACACCCACTCAGTGAAGCCTCTGAAATATTGTTGGTTGTCACCTACTGTCACCTACTGTCTAGCCAGATCTGTCGAGCAGGGAAAAAAACCTGGTTGGTGCGTGGCGAATTAGTCTGTGGATAGATGAAAGACAGAAGATGGTTGCCCACCAATCATGACACCTCATCTCTCTCTGTCTCTCTCTCTTTCTCTCTTTCTTTCTCTCTCTCTCTCTCTTTCTCTCTCTCTGTAAACAGTCGACTCTGTAGCACGGAGCTCAATTACAGCCGCTCTGTCTCCAGGCTCCTCCTGCCACATTTAGATTGTGTCTTTTATCATTCCAAATTGACATTTATGCTTTTACTCCTATTGTTTTTCCACCGTTCCCACCGCTCATGTTGGGCAATTTATTTTAATCCCTGTCACGGCATGGCCCATAGCCTAGCGAAGCTTGGCTGCAGTAATTTCACCATTGCCATGCGCTGGAAACACGGAAAGCTATCGTCCCGCCTATCTCGCTCCGTTCCTCCGCCCGCATTCACCCCCCAGCACCAATAGTGCTGTACTTCTCCCGTGCATGTCGGTTCTTTTATCTTCTTAAAAAATATTGTTCCGTTCTAGCCGTGTAGATTGGTGGTGACCTGAGAGTTACATAGTGTACTTCATTTGCTTAACATAAATGTTGTTGTTCTGTTAACATAACTAAAACTAGCATGGTAAAATGTGTCTGTGTTTTACATGCCATGTTTTTGCCTCATTTCCATATTTCATTAATTGTGTAGCCAGACGGGAAGATTATTTCTCAATCTTCAGCTTTATTAAGCGGGTTTCCATCACTCTGGTTTTATTCACATTTTGAAGTTTCACATCAGAAACAAGTGATGGGAATGCTACATTTCCAATTAAAAACCCTTAATTTGCAAAAAAAAATGTTAGACTCGATTGAGGTGTTTTTTTTGCGAACAATGATATTGGCCAAATAAATTCCTTCAAAAAGTCACGTAACTACACTATGAGATGGCGTAACAAACCAGAGTACTGATCTTGTTACACAGCATCAGAAATGTTGTTATGGTCATTCCTAAATATCTGAGCAAAGTCGCCAAAGTATTTATGTAATTGCCTCTTAGAACTGTCACGACTGTATTTCCCAAACAGCATGCACCCTCAAAAGTACCGCATTTATTGTGTTTCGCTTGCACAAGTATTATTATATATAAAAATTATCATATTCAGTGGCTTTAATTTTAATAATCTTAATTTTTTTACTGATATTTAGTGGCTGTTTATTAGGAAGTGACAAATGTTTTATGCGATATTCAAATTTTGAGCATAAGCTTAATTCGCAATTTTGGATGAAAACTGGTGTGCTTTAAATGTAAATGCAAATAAAGACCGGAAGGCAGAGCGGAAAGGGTTAGAGGCAGGCGAACAGGCCTTTTGTCAAGCCCGCATAGTGTTGCTTTTCTTCTGTTGCTTGTCGGCTATTTTGTCTGCATCCGCCGTTCTCTCGCTGAATCAAAACTCAATTATTCATAAACACTGCTAAATGGTGAAGAACGGAAAGCTCCAAGAAAAAGATACACAGCCTTGTGAAAAGAGAGAGTGATGGAGGATGGTGGGAAATAAATGGATGTCGGCGGCGGAGGACAGAATAGCTTCACAGCTGTCTCGTTTCCCAATAAATCGAGTATTATGAAGCTCATGTTGTAAAACTGAAATTTTGGAGAGGAGCCGAGAACGAAGGAGCGGGAAAGCGGACTGTGTGACCTTACAAATGCTGGTGTCAGGCAAGAGTTTGTTTCTTGACGCTTTTTATTGAAAGTTCATGAAGTATATGTCTGACAGGACTGTATAACAGACACAATTTATAAACTAGTCGAATGTAAACTTTATTTGTATTTACAGCTGCTTTCGTCCCAAATGTCTTGGGTGAGACATTTTACATTTTTCTTTTTCTTGTGTTTATTTTGTCATTTTTAAGGGAAGCATGAAAAATGCTCTTATGTGTATATGCTTTTTATAAAAATAAGCTTCTCTGCATTTTCCTTTGTCTCGTCCTAACATTTGTAGTTTATGCCTTAGATATGTACCTTGTATTGGGACTTTCCCCATGTAGGTTTGTTCAGCAGCAGAGGTGTTTTTTTGCGAACAATGATATTTGCCAAATAAATTCCTTCAAAAAGTCACGTAACTACACTATGAGACGGCGTAACTAACCAGAGTACTGATCTTGTTACACAGCATCAGAAATGTTGTTATGGTCATTCCTTAATATCTGAGCAAAGTCGCCAAAGTATTTATGTAATTGCCTTCTTCTTATCTCTTGTTCATTTTAGAGGTGTTTTCAAACCTTGTTGTTCAAACCACGTAAAATATTTTTGCGTTTTTAAAATATATTCAAAAGCAAAAATGTCTGATCATTGAGACATTGTCGTGTCTTCTCTTTTTTGTGTTAAAATTAAATTCCCGCGGTATTTGTGAAAGAAACTCCCGGACAGCAAAATCACAGGCATTCCTACACACCCCGTACAACAATCGATGTCTTTTCCACAGGCTTTTAAAGCAACCCCCTGATTTCTGCCTTCTGTTCGGGCTAGACTTGCACACATTACAGTGAGAGATTTTGTATTTAAGCTCGCCCACGTAACTCAGCACTAATAACTGTAGTCTCCTGTAATCTCTGAATTACTGTACTGACTTTAGCCCCCTTCCCCGGCTGTGCACCGCGAGCTCCGCGTTCTGTATAATGGAGCGGCCCTTTGTCCCTCTCCGATTTCAGCACTTCACACTGAGGCACCCGGTGCGCTGTTCTCGCATGTGAACACAATCCCACAAAAGCTTTTCTCCATTGAAGGCCACTGTCACACCATCCCATTCAGAGCCTCCTTCTTCTGCGGCTGTCGCATCAATTTTCAGCAGACTACGCCAGGTCGCCTTGAAAAAAACAAAGAGCGACGCCTCGGCCATGGCAGAGCATTAAACACGTTAAAAGCACAAGTTCCTCCCGCTTTTTGTTCGAGAATGTGGAAAGTGGCCGGGCCGGCTTTGATGGGCATGTCACTGGGCGAAAATCCAGTGTTTTGAGCACCATTGTTAAAGCAGGAGAGTTCCTCCAGAGTTCCTCTGGCACTGTAAGCTGAAAGAGCGGGGCTTTGTGCCCGGCCGAGGTTTGTTGCGCTCCGTTATAGAGCTCTCACACTGCATGTAGAGAGATTAAACCGCCCTGGCCCTCAGACCGTAGCCGATCTCCCGTTGGTCTGAAATCCTCTTTCATCTCTGAACCTCTTCTTAAGGGACACAAAAGCACTTTGGATCCCTTGCTTTCATCTTCTTTTCACAAGGCCCTAGAAAAACTTGCTTTCCGTTTGACCTTATGCGGCGATGTCGGGAGGTGTGGAGGATGGTGTGAAACATGTATTATCATATTTGCTGCGTTAGCTTTGCAAGGCCAACCTTCCTGTTGAAATAAACCAATAAAGGGGAATATATGGCAGCAATAAACCTAGGCGTTTGAGGCAGGCGGCATGGATAATTTCATTTTTTTAGCTGTAAACATTCAAGACTGTTGGTACATATGTTAAACTTGAATACAGTGTTTGTTTATGTGTGGTTGGGTTGGACAAATATTTCCTTTTTTATTGTTGTGTGATATATTGTATGTCTCTGTTATTATTAATAGACTGAAATGATAAAAAGGATTGCATTATAAAAAAATCTACTTCCAACTGTTGTAAGCAAATTAATTGAACACTTACGTACCTAAACACTAAATCAAAACAAATAATTTTTCTTATTATTGAATTTTTCTAAATGATGATAAATTTGTCTTACGGCTAATGCAACAAAGTGATGCATTAGTACATTTAGTATTGTTCTAGAAAGTTATTTTTTTATTTATTATGTGGCTTATATTGATCTCCTGTCTCTTTAAAATATTCTTTATATTTCAGTGCATGTAATTCAATTATGTTTCACTCTAATGTCAATTATGTATTTTACTGTATTAAATTCTGAAATGTTCAATTGATGTTTAAGTTTATCAAACATGTCAGGAGCTAGAAGAACATACAATGTTTCATTTTACTTTATTGTTTGCTTTCATTCCAGTGCGGAGAATTCCGCCTAATAAAAATCAAACAGGGTTTATTCCTCCTCCTAGCAATAGATTTGATCAACATCTTCCTTTTGTGTCTACTTAGATCTTATTATCCATAATCAATCCCTCTCTCTGTTTTGAAATGTCTTGCATTTTAGCGTTCAGTACTCAAATCCAAAGCTTCCACGATTTCTATACATTAAACAGATGCTTTGAATTAAAGTATTGAATTAAAGATTTTACAAACACTATGTCACAAGTGATGTATATATCTTCTTTTACCTTCAGGTGCATCCAGTCATCACAGTCAGTCCTCGCTCCGACCTCCTCTGCCCCCACCACACAACCACCACCAGTCGTTGGCTAATTCCCTCAACCGGGCCAGCCGCAGGAACCCCCAAAGCCACGCACCCGCTGCCGCCCCCGCAGATGGACCCTCCACCCCTGAATCCGTCCAGCTCCAGGACAGTTGGGCTCTCAACAGCAGTGTCCCACTGGAAACACGGTTAGTTTTTAAATAGCCTGTCTGCTAGCATTGCTTAAAGCATTGCCCGCTGTTTGCGTTTTTTTATGTGGTGCATTTTATGTGGTGCGATTCAGACACAATTCAGCGATTCAAAACATCCAATAGTTTATATTGTGTGTCTACTGATTTAAAATATATTTTAAAAATGAAAAATGTTATACAATATTATACAATATATTGTACATTATGTTTTTTTATAATCTAGAATTATAGCATAATCAAAATAACATAAAACAAATTATGATTGTGCTATAGATAATTGTATTATTTTATTTTAAGAGCACATAACATTTTTTTTTAAATTTAATTATATTAAAATAAATGCACGTAAAGGGAAGAACGAAATGCAAATGAACACTCAAAAAAAGTCTTCCCGACTCCCTTTTTGTTTCAAGAAACAATTGTGCTTGCAAAATATATTTGGTAAAACTTGCACAATGCACATTCGAGTGTAAATTCTTGGGATTTAATAAATAAGCCTTTTTTTATATTTGCATGCGTGATTAGACCTCGGTCTCAAACTCAAATGACACAACCCCTATCACGCATCCACCAAGGGACCCGGCCTACAGAGACCCTCTCAGAACACTTAGTCACACCCCGTCACACACACACACTGAATTCTGTCACACTGAGATGTGTCTGCTTAGGTTGTATTTTTATTGTTGTATGTTGTGTTCGTGTGGTGTATCTCTTGCAGGGCTGGAGGGTTTCTCCCCTTGACTCAACTACACTCCTCTCTAATGCCATATGCACAATTTATGAGACACACACTCTGTTTGTGTCTGTTTCTTGTTCTCTCTTCGTTCCCATCCCCCCTTCGTTCAGATGTTTTATTCACCAGGTGAACCTACAGCACAACCCAGTTCCTTCAGTACTCCACCCAAAAGCACACTGTGAGTCCAATACCGGGTTAGCACTCAAATACACACCACAGAATTTACGGGCAGCTTGTGGCATCGGGAGGCCATGCCGATATAAATGCACATTCACACACACCATGTCCATTACCACCAGTCGTCATTTGACTCCACACAGATACTCTCTCTCCCAGAAAAAAAATGACACTCACTTTCAGACGAAGCGAGCACCGGCTGAAAAATAGGTCATGCAGTGGCACGCATGCAAAGCAGGGCTGCAACAGCGTGTACGGGATACGAGAAGTTCTGCTTTGAATTCAAGAGCGCTAGCAGGGAGAGGAGAACAAGGCCATATGGTGACAGATTGGTTGAGAGTCACAGAAAGTGAGGAATGCGCAGCTGTCACATGAGATGAAGTATCTCAGCGGTTGGGAGTCTGGGGCTGGGGGGACCCAGGTGGGACGGCAGGCAGGAGTTTGGAGGAGTTACGAATGGGATTTTTACCCCAACGTGCAGCTGCATCCTAGTTCATCACCACGTCCATTTTTGATGGACCTAAGGTTAAATATTCCACACACACTCCTGAACACACTCACATCCTTGAAACGTATCATGCTGCCTCCGGATGTTGGACGGACTACCCACAATCCCCTGATACTTCAAAGCTCCGCCCTCGGCTGGCAGATTATAATGACTTCTGTCAGGGCATATGGACATGACCTCAAACACCCTCTACCTCATATTGCTTTGTCTGTAAGACGGTCCTGTCTGTCGTAAAGTGCAAAGCCAGCACTTCTCTCTCCGTTTTGTCCATAAATACTGTCGGGTATTTACAGAGGCAATTTAGAGGTGCTCTTAGCTCTGCCATATTTTCTTCTCTTTTTTATAGTCGGGAATTGGTTGGTGGGGTGATTTGACCTAGTATTTGATGTGTCTCTCTGTCCTTTGGCTATTTGGATGTGTGTGTGCTGCTGTGCGCCTATAATTTGAAGTAGTGAAGCTATCTATTTGAAATAAACCTTACCTTAAATAACTACCTTCGAAATGCGTCCATCTGGGCGTAGACCTAAAATCCCTCTGGCTAGAAGAAATCTATATAAAAATTCATTTGTTACAATGGTAGTAATTTTTTAACCGTATAATTTCTTAAAGTGATGTATGTATTTTATATATAGATCTTTTTTTCCTGTAAATTTAATTGAGTTGTCTGATCTTATCTAAAGGTGTGTGTGGTGAGCAGGACGGGACGAGATAATTTTTGCTCTGTGACTAACACAATGAACAATAATGTTAATCTAAATAAAAAAAACGTCTAGCCATATGAAATTATTATAATAAAGTGGCTACCTGTATTTAAAGGAACATTATATTTTTTATTTGTGATTATGTAGGCTATTTAGCCTACAATAAATTTGTATATTGTATATATTTTATATACAGCCTTTGAAAATTGAGTGAACACTCTAGTTTTGCCTTAAATCAGCATTTCTGTATGACTTGTGGCAATGAAAAAGACTGGGAGAATGCAAGGATCCATACGAGTTTTGAAAAAATTGGTCATTGGAAAAATTAGCTTGGAATGTAAATGCAACAACACAGAAATGGAACAAGTTTGCAAGATCCATACTGTCTCCTTGCGTTTTATTCCTCTTGATCTGAATTCTTATATGTGAATTGAATGACAGATAAAGTAACAATTAGAAATGTTTGATTATAGATAACGTTTTAGAAATTTTAGATTGAAGATATAGTACAATTAGATTAAAGAAACACTTCATCTAGATATGCAAGAGCTGTATTGTCTTGAAACAATAGTTTCCTCTGGAACGTCATGTCACTGTCCAAAAATCTGCGACTAAACCTTTGCTCTCGCATGAGTATGTGTGTTAATAGGACAGTATCAAAGGATAGAACACTTAAGCGCTGAGAACCTCTGCCCCTCAGCCTTACATTTTCACCCTCGTGCTGAAGAAACGAGTGTTTATCCAGAAAAAAACGTCCCTACCACAGAGACAGAGCCCAATTAGAGGTTTGCTTGGGCTAAAACTCCAGCAGTGCCCCCCTGAGCTGGAGCTAATGACGGCATGCTCCATCTTAGTGGACGGAAATGGGAGAAGATGCTCTATTAAGCGTCAGCGAAGAGGTTGTGTGTCTGCCCGCTGTCTTTTTCTTTGCTTTATCCGTTCTGTCGTTCTCCCCCAGGGCTTGTTTGAAACGCCAATGTCATTTCTCTCCCTTGTTCCGCACATGACTTGTCATCCCCTTAACAGGCCTCTAACTTGTGTAGGAAATTACAGAGGAAAAAACTCTCCTTTCCTGCTCAGATCCTGGGCTATCAGCAACTGTTTTTGTCCTCCGCCAGCCTTAATGCTCCATAATGCACAAAGCAGGCTTTTATATCTCTGAGCATTTATTAATACCATGGGAGCGGTAATTTACATTAGGTCTCTGAGCGGCATAGACTGTGCGGTGGGGTTGTGTATTCGTAATGAATTTTCTATAAGACTTAGTCGAAGCGCCAGTTAGTTTTTTCGAAGCGTGGACACTTCAATTCCCAGAAGGAACAAAATGGAGACGTGTTGTGCGACATTATTTCCTTAAGTGGATGAAATAGCTCTTATCTAGACACACTTTACTAGATGGAGACTGATAAGAATACAGTGGACAGAATGTACCAGCCTCTCTGTGGGACGTTTTTGACGGGCACTGTTGAATCTGGCGTCTTAAATTTTGGAGACAGTAGATGAATGTCCCGCTTTTGTGTCTGTGTGTGTGAGGGATTTTCAATAGCCCCTTTCAATGGACTGCAGCATACTTCTGGTTGGCTGGGCTTCCCGGAGATATTTATCTTTTGATTTTGTGTCGGTAAACAATAGGCTCACATCTATGAGGAGACAGTGGGTTTTAGTCATTACATGCAAACCACAAAAAACTTTAACCTTGTAAATGATGTTCAACACCAAACCCAAAGCGTTGTGACCGATTTTGAATTCCAATTAAGCTAAACATTTTGCACTTTTTGGACTGTTTATATTTTTGTGCGGAATACTAATATACCTTGTGAGATGCTTGTGTTTGTTTTCATTCTGGTAAATCTCTTGTTTGCTAGTTAATTGCTCTGGCCCAGTCTGTTTCTCCCACAGGAGCGGAGAAAAGGTGTTTACTGTGAAAGTGAGATTTTTTGCGGCTTTGTCTCGTTTTCGCTTATTGCCGTGTTTCTCGGTCGTGCTCTGTTTGCGTGCTTGGTGTGGATTGTTAGCTGGTGAGATGTCCCAGTAGGGTGTGCATCGTGTGATTGGCACGCTGCGGTTTATTTGCTAACACCAGTCGCCAAATTCTTTTCTTTACAGTAAAATGTGAAAACACCAGCCATGAGGAAAAGTTGTAGGCGGGGTTTCAAACCATTTGGGTCCACGGGGAAATTTGAAATGAATTTAATGCTTACTGATCATCAAGCTCTTGAATCATATTCTTTCTCTAAAAAAGTAAAAAAATATATATTTTGTCTTACAAACCTTTTCTTCCATCAGAAGATGTTTATAAACCCACTAGAGTTATTTGGATTTTGTATTGATGGATTTATGTGCATACAACCTGGAATTCCGAGAATTCCTAAGTATTTTGCCAGATTTGCTCATTTGTATTAAATGGGACAATTTCATCAAACGCACGCGCCTGACCTAAAATTAACTTGCGGTCTGTATTTGGATATCGGTCTGACTAGTGGCTAGTAATATTACAATTTATTTTAGAGCTAATTTATATACATTTTTATTTATATGAGTATGTTATTGCATATGAATTGTATTAAATTAAAATTAAACTACTCAACAGTTATTGATTCTTTGCGGAGGTCTGCTGGAAGTTAGGTTTTGGCCACATAACATTTTTTAGGTTGTTGTCGCTGAGACCTATTAGAAAAAGGCAATACTCCCGAGTCCCCTCCCGAGTTCTAAACATTACGTCACTATGCTCAAAGAAAATCGTGTAAAAACACACAAATAAGATTGTGCTTTTTGGAGCACATTTTTGAGCCCCCTTATAGACGATTTCAAAGCAACAACATAAACAAACTATATTGTGCATGCGTGCTTTTGTGGCTCAAACTTAACTTCTGGTACACATACACAAAGAATAGTGCATTATTGTGGATTCATTCTGATAACATGCAAAATAAATAACAAGTAAATTACATTAGCTAGCGAGTTAAAGTTTGTCTAGCCAGTATTATTTTTGGGTTACCAGTAGAAGAATCATTACTTGGCTAAACTTAAATGCGACAAAATTACATGACCCATTCATAAATTGTTTATTTATCAATTGTTTAATACAAATAGTATAAAATAAAATATGAATAAAAATTAATATAAATATACATTTAATTTAATAAAATATAAATAGTTATTTTAGTAGCCACTAGCCAGCAGAGTTAATATAGTTTTGTATAAATATTAATTAATATTTAATTTTAAATGAGCTTTTATTATTAGATCTTTAGTTTTTTATGTTAATTTTAGTATTTATTATTATAATTTTAGGTAACAATTTTTAAAGTTTTTCCTATCATTTTTAGGTCAGTATTTCATTTGATTTCAATGAACATAGACGTTTTCAAAGTTTTAATTTTAGTAAACTAAAATAACCTTGCTAGCCAGACAGTTTCAACAAATACCAGAAGCAAACATTGTGCCAGGTGCATGCAGCCGATGAATAAGATCAATAAGAACCAGCGGGTAAGGGGTTATCAGATATTTAACAACCAATGACAAAAAAAGACCCACGAGTGAGTAACATAACAAAACACGGGATGGATACAATAACATGACAAGACAGGACTAAGACTAACTACACTTAAACAAGACTAAAAAGAAACTCATTACAAGCACTTCACATACACTGGACTGGACTGGACTGGACTCAACAAGACACATGAACTCACCACACAACCACAATAAACCAGCACAAGACAGAAGACACAAGGGCATAAAATAAGGGGAACAGGTGTAGGGCATGAATCAATAACGAGGAAACGAGAGGAACAGAGACGGAGAGAGCATATGGCAAGCCAAATAAACAATAGTCGTCTCTCTCCACATTAAACATGAGGTTCTGTCCTGATCCTGCCACTAGACCAAGAGAAACATGACATGATGTGGCAGAATCATGACAGTAACATAATAGCATTTTATGTCAAATTTGTTTGTGTTCAAAAAAATCATCTGGTACGGCATGAGAGAAAGTAAATGATTAGACCATTTTCAATTTTGGGTGAACTATTCTATTGATCAGTGTTTTTGATCTGATGTGAATGGTCATCTTTTAACCAGCAGCCATAACCAGTTACACAAGGTTGTGTGTAAACGATAGTTAAAGCGAGACTCCACTGTCCGTGAATCCACTTTCTAATGTCTCATGTCAAGTCCAGTCTCATTTACAGATCCACACTGATACGAAATTGAGTGTCTGTTTCATTCCCTGTATATTTACCTTACACCCCATACCCTTTAAACCTCAATGTGAAGAACACAAAGTTACACTAAACAAGAATAACACTGGATATCAATTCGTTTAGCTCCTGCTTGCCATTTTGCAATTAGAGTCCATCGGACTCTTGAGGGATGATGTAGCTTTGAGTCACACCCGAGATTGCACAGTGTGTTGTTTTCTTACCTTGTTGCTGTAGCGCAGGGGTTAATGACTGCGGGTCACTGTATGAACATGTTACAACTCCAATGCTTTTATTGGCCGCTTAGTTCTCGATCTTTCTCTGTGTATTCTTACTCTCCCTTTCACACATCCCTTCTCTCCTTCCGCAGCAGTCTAATGTAATTTAGCCAGGAGGGTCGATTATTCACATGGCCCCCAATGTCTGGCTTTAACGCTTCTCTTAACTTGATTTATCTAACACGTCCGTCATAGCTTATGATTAAGTAATGGCTCGACTTCAAAGGCGTTCTGGGATATTTTCTTGTCTTGAAATATATATTTTTAACTGCATTATTTATTTTTAGAGAGGCTTCTCGTATGCTATTGTTAAGACACGCGAAGCCTTTGCTACGGAGGTTGGTTTCATTTCATATTCTATGCTGTGTGTTATGAAGCTGCAGCTGAATACAGATTGCCTGCATGTTTAAGATGAACTGAAAAGTCTGGAGTAACCTTGAGTCGGAGCATGTCCACCACAGAGACGGACCATTACTGCACAGTTAGAGATTGCACTGTTAGTGCAAGGCCACACACAAACACACCGAGGAAAGGCAGCAGAGGAGAGAATGACAGATGTTTCACTCTATCCACTTCACAGCTCTCGTCCAGCTCGTACAAAAAAACGCAGTTTAAACTTGAATGTTCTGTCCACTCTGAATGCGGCCCACAGGTGTGTGCTGTAGGAACCTGACTGTGCCATTGACAACCTGCTACTACTTTAGTTGGCTTAAGCTTGGAGAGAACGCTGACAAATAGTAGGTGTTTTACATAGATTGAAAGAATATGCAGACCACAGGATCTTAAGGCTCATCGTTCTCGATTTGCTTGCAATTAGCCTAGTCTTTTTAACGCTGCGTCTACATCGGACACGACCAGCGTGACGTGACACGACAGCGGCATGTTGTTTATGGAGTTTTCATGTTGCGTCGCACCGTATCCCTTGTGGACAACATTTTTAATTATAATGAGTTCTGATGCATTCTATTTTCTTTTATCGTTTCGCGCCGCGTCCAGTGTAGACACTGTGTAACCAATATATCAGAAATATTGTATTTGAAGTGAAGAAGTTGTTTCGCTAGAGCCTACGTCTGTATAATAGACTTCAAAACAGTAACTTTATATGTGACATAATATATAGTTATACTGTATGTTATGTTATGTTTTATTATTATTCTCTGTGTGGGCCACATGCCCCTCTCTCAAATTCAACAACCCCAGGGAAGTCGTCGCTCAAGTAAAGCTGTGATTATGAGCTATATACGTGTTATGAGATCTGTAAGCTAGCTGGAGATGCTGTAGATCTGTGGAAAGGCTGACGTGCTGGCCAGTGCTCAAGGGTGGTTCTGGCTGTGGGCAGCAGGGCGCTGTTTGGATGCTTAGCAGGGGGTGACAGAGAGGCCTGTTGGTGTCAAGCTGGACCTCCTGTCCTGAACAAGACACATGGACAAAGATCTAAGGCTGGTTTAGCATCGGACCTCAGTCTGAGCCAGACCTAGCACTCATCAAAGCTTCCCTGGTCAACTGTCGTCCGCTTTCATCCCCGTCCCATCTGCCTTCTTCCCAAAACACACACGCATACATACACAAACCCCTCTGTCGCTCCCCTCCAGCCCACCTTTGACTGTGCACCACGGCAACAAGATCTGGCATCTCAGCAATAACAGAGCACTCCACACTTGCACACACACTGGATGAAGGCACAAAGGTTTTACTAACTGCTTTTCTCTTACTGTATGTTATTTCCATGTTATGCTGATCATCTAGAGTTATTCGATTGTATAGAGGCTTATTGTGGCTCAGCATGCTCAGAGCTCTGGTATTCAGCATCCTGCTGAGTGTTTCCAAGCAAAGAGTTTTAATGGCAACAAAAAAATCAATTCTGTCTGCTGACCACTCGATCAGAGTTGTCTTTATGATGCATTCAGTCGTCACTGGTGGAACACAAAGCAGTAGTCTAATGTCTAGCGCTTTTTAAATGACCTTCTTTGTGTTAAATGAGGCTCATTTAAAGCCATTATTGTGCAAATTGAACTCCTGTTAGTTAGAAACACTGCAGCATGGTCAGAACCAAATGAACGACATGAGTTACTGGTGTTAAGTTAATACGAAAATGTGAACGAAACAAATAGCCTACTAGCTAGAGTTAGCCATTTAACAAACCCGAACAGACTTTTTTAGTCATTCAGATCATTAAAGCATTGATTTTTATCAGATTTATCGAAGCCAAGTAGAGCCAAAGGCATACTGATTGTTTGCAGAACATTTAGGGGGCGGAAATGAATGTGGATTTCTGTTGCCACTATCACTTCTGTTTAAAAGCTAAGGCAAAGATAGTTAACACAAAAAATATTAGGCAACCTCAGTCCCAGTATTTTCTAGTATTTCTCATTTTGTGTCGGATTGTAGTTAACAGGTTTGTAATGGCATGATGGTGGCTAAACAACAACACATTCTTTATTTTTTTTTGTCAAATATTCCTTTAAATTCAAAAGTGCTGCAAACATTAGTTTGGTGGATGACTTGGTGTCTTTTTCTCTTGTAGGCACTTTCTCTTTAAGACCCCGTCTGGGAGCACTCCTCTATTCAGCAGCTCATCACCAGGTTATCCCCTGACCAGCGGTACCGTCTACTCTCCCCCGCCCAGGCTTTTACCCAGAAACACCTTCTCCAGGAGCTCCTTCAAGCTGAAGAAACCCTCCAAGTACTGCAGCTGGAAATGCGCCGCCGTGTCTGCTATCGCAGCCGCTGTGCTGCTGGCCATCCTGCTCTCTTATGTCATAGGTATGTTCTTCAAATCTCCTTCCCTCAAGAAGTCACTTAATTAAACAGTATACTGCTGCCTTGTTCCTTTAGTGAAGGATCTGCCACTGGAGTGTGTGAGTAATGTTAAGTGCTGTATTGCAGGTGTAGGTTGCAGAAAACATTGGTCAAAAATAATGATTTGTCTATCATATACAGACCATTTATTTGTTTATTAGTTAAATATCCAGAAATAATTTGTGTTTTTCATAAATAATATTCACAAGATGTCATTTTTGATGTAATAACTAGGCTGCCTGTGGTCACCTCTGGGCTTTGCTTTAAAGGAATAGTTTATCAAAATTTAAAATATCACTGATAATTTACCCACCTTGATGCCATTTCAGATTCACAATCTTAACAGATTTTGTTTTCAATTAAGCACAATAATATTATAAAAAATAATATATAATAATAATCATATAAAAGTGTATTTAAGAATTGTCATATTTTGGTGAACTATTCCATTATATTAAAGAAAATCAAGTTTTTACTGTTGTTTATATGGTTATGTGGTGTTTTTAATGTTTTAAGACAAACCATGTGCGAATTTATAATTTCAAACCATTGCTGTGTATTTTCTCCATAAAACTGCAGTTTACCAAAGACTTAATGGCGTCATTAACATGTAACCAGTCACATCAAATCATTTGACCCCTGTAGATCAGCAGTTTGAGGCATAAATTTGCAAAGATGCCACATAGATTCGGGCTAAAATGATCACTGCACTGCTGTGTCAGCTCTCAGTTTCACTTTCACTTTTAGCAGCATCTGGAACTGCCGAGTGCGGTTGAGTTAATTTGCTCTAATTTGCACATTCACATATCTGCTTATTCTTAATGAAGCTGAGGAGTTACATTCAAGCTATTTTAGGGCAGGAAAAATTATTTAAATATGTAATTCTGATGGTCAAAGATTAGTTTTAAGGGAGAATGGACCCACAACAGTAAACAAAATAAAGTAATATTAAAATATTTGTATCCGTCAGTCTGTTTACTGTTGCTGTCTCCAACCTTTCTACCAGATTTGGAATATTTTATGAACCATAACGTTTTTAATCTGCATTTAGCTTCAGCATTATTGATTGAAAGTCTCATAATGTAATTCATTGTTAGGTAACATACATCAAGGATTAATTTAAAACATTTATTTAACAAAAATGTCAATCTTTAAAATAGCATATATTCAGTTAATATTGAAGATATTGTTGTTATATTTTAACAGAATATTCTGCGGGATGATTTTGAGTAGAAAACAGTAAGAAAACTTTTGCTGGGTTTTCACAAGCAGGATCACATTTTGTAATGAACAACGTTCTATATTGGGAAATTATAATATAATATAAAGACCGGACCTCTCTTTAATTGAATACATCTGCTATATAAGAATAAAATATAATAATATTAATATTGGTGAACTATTCCTTTACTTTAAGGAAAGTGTATTTAACCTGAGCAATTTAAAATGATTAATCATGACGTGAACTGTGAGATTTAATTCACATTTTAAAATTCAGTCGTACATAATTAGGTCCTGAACTCCGAATTCAAAGATCCCTGATGAATCATTTATTGCAGTCTAAACTGTAACTCCGTACGCACGGAGCGATAAATCAATTAATTTAATTAAACATTCTTTAAATGTCATTGACGCACATTTAGAGTAGAGTTTGCTGGGCACTGCACTGTGTCCTCGATCACACCCTGGCCTTTCAAAGCTCAAAGATTGACCCTGAGATGACTGGCTCAGAAGAATGACATTTATCATGGAGAACGAAGCGCTTCAAAGCGTCTTTGATAAACCATTGATGTGTGTTATTGTTGTGGTACAATTGCGGCAAAGCAAATACCCACGCAGAGGGGCGGAAGGAGCCTCAGCGTGTGGACCGCGGACGTTTACTTCAGACGGCAGCGTGTGATTCATCTTCCGTTTGATATGAGCTGTGATATGGATGTATTTGGAATAGAAGGTTTCGGTCTTATCAAGGCACCTCTCTGCAGGGAGCGTTTCTTAGTTTCAAGTTGAGCGTTCCGGTTTTTCATGAAACAGAACGAGGGAGTTGGGTTAAGTTCTTAGGAGAACTGAGCACAGGAGCTAAAGTTGTCGAGACTGATGTGTCCTCACGCGAATTTGAGGAAAGACTTTCATTAGAAAACCGCATCCCATATCTCGGTGTATTTTCGTTCTTTTGGAAGCGTTCGTTGCTGTGTAGATTTGCACTCACACGGTTAGGAAAGGTGGCACAGACTGTGAGAGAGAGTCTGCGTGCGGAGTCCGATAAGGTTCGGATTGTTTCCAGCAACACAGTCGACGGTAAATGTCACCAAACACCTTGAGTCTGTGCCAGTCTGTGAGAGAGTCGCACCTTTACAAAGCAGTAAAGAAAAAACCTGTCTGTGTTTTCTGCTCGAATAGTTCCCACATTTTCCCCACAAGTTTGTCTCATTTGTTTTTCTTTGTTTATTTTGCTGCTGTGTTTGGCTTTATATTTTGTGTTTGTTTACTATACAGAGCCAGTTTTTGCCAAAGCAGACACTTCTTTTTTAAGCAAATGGTGCTGGTTGCATGCGGTCTTCTTTAGGAGAAGAATCATAACAGTTTTGAAAAAAATATTTCAAACAACATGCTTTTTAGTGCTCGTATGCAATTACTTTATTTAGTGCAACAATTAGATGTTATGGTGGCAACATAATAGCGACAAAATCGCATGTGCTTTTGTTTTGACTTTACACAGCTTCATTTATTTTAATGGGAGCTTGTAATGAGATTTTTGTGTGATCTTGTATTGTTCTGCACGTGTCTTATCAGAATTAGTTGTTGCGTGTGTTGAATATGTTCACGGCGAAAGTAAACAGGGGCTTCAGAGATTCTCTCGTACACATAAACCATGCACACACATTTTTAAAGGGGATTTGTTGTTCCACTGTGTTTTTGAATGAGAATGCATTCGTGTGTATATCTTGCGCGCAGTGGCCTGTAAATGTTTTATGAACTATTCCAAAACCTCAGGGATTTTTTGTGCCGACATTGAGACTGTAAATGCGTGTATGTGTGTCTGGTCCACTGAGATCTAACCACCCAGTGAGCTGTTCATTGCCTGAATCACACAGGTACTTAAAATGTTTACACCACACTTCACACAGTGTCCTGCACTTCAACACACACACACAAACACACACTCACAAACAAAGACTAAAAGCCTTGGGTCTTCTTGTTCACATAGTAGTGTGCGGTGTATGCCTCCAGCCAGTTTATTCCCCTCATATTCTAATGTGTGAATTTTGTGTTAAATATTGTATATTGTTGATATAAAACCGGATTCAAAACACATTTGCAGCATAAATATGTCACCCATTTGATTTCTGCACACATTTATTTGTCACTCCCAAAATTTGAAAAAATTTAAAACACACAAATCCTGTGGTTTGTCTTTAGTACACCCACACCCCTCATTAAAGCCTTAAGCTCAGCTTCATGTATTTTCCCTTTCGGGTGGTTGTTATTTCTCGTCATTCTTCTTTCTTTTCTGAGCCGGCATCCTTTGCCGAGATCTGAATGTAGGTTGCTAGGAGACAGGTGTTGTGGTCCTGATGCTAGAGGGATGGCGAGAGTGGGGGTTCTGCATGGGGTTCAGTGGCTGCCATAAGGCCACTGTGACTAATCTAGACTAATTGGTGAAAGATGATGAAAGAAGCAGATGAAAGAAGGGGAGATAAATGATGGATGTCTGAGGGCTAAGTGAAGTGTTCCATCAACTTTCTTCAGTAGCCCTTACTGCTCTAAATAATGCATTTTCTAAATATGTTATCTCCTTTGGGAAAAGCGAAAACGTGACGACATCTTATGCCCGGTTCAGACTGCCAGCGACAAAGCGAGGCGGTGTCATTTATTTCAATGGTAGACTAGGGCCACAAGCTTTAAAAATCATGCCTCGTACACAATTTGGGCAAAAGTATTGGGGCAGCCAAACATGTGACATATATTCCAGTCATTTCAATCAAACAAATATTATTACAATACCATACAACCAGAACAACATCTTCAACAAAACGGCAAACTAACATTCTCATAAACTCTTGTAAGTCTACACCAGACTTGATGTATCACTCACTGAATAGTCAGGGCTTAATAGGGCTTTAATGTCGAATATTAACAACGAGCTTGTCAACAAGCTTACCCACCAGAGATTTGCTTCCTGTTACTAAAACTGTTATAAATTAAGAACTGTTTTGGAATCAGATTGTGACTTTTTGAATGTAAAGCAAATCAAAGTGTGAGACGCCAACTGATTCCCAGACTAATGAATCATGCACAGCAAAAAAACATGTGTAAAGAAAATACACAAATTGTGAGTGAGTCAGCCAAAAGTGTAATGACTCATATTCCCTGCATCCTGTCAATCACACAGTGACTTATTTATGGAAGCTGGTCAGCACTCTCTGTCAGGTCTATGGTAGCACACTGTATGTCAGTCAAAATGACTCATATGTCCACTTACTGCTCTCTGCCAGCATGAACTTTAACTGTCACCTGCCTATTTTATATTTGCACTCATACACATTCCATCTCGACCCACCAGTCTCATCACACGCTCCCCGTGCCCGCATAGGTACGCAAACAAACAACAATCAGTCACACACCTACACGCTCCGAGATGCTGGAGATTCTGTCTCGCTGAGATAATATGTTCGCCAGCCAATCTCCAACTCGCAGCCCTCCGCTGTCCGCATGAACTCAAATCAACACACCCAAGCATACATGCCTGAAGCTGATTAAAATGACACTTTTCATTTTTACTCTCACTTTTAGATTTACGTTCCCCTTTATTCCATTTTTCTCTGACATCTGCTTAATATTAAACTCGCTGAGTGACAGGGAACGAAATAAGGGTTTGATTACATCTGCGTGGATCGCAGGACAAAGATCACGTGTTCCATCTTGTCGCTGTAAATCTGGGATAGAAAGCGCTGTCACTCAAAGCCTTGTGTTTGTAGAGTTGAGAACGTGTGTGTGGTTATCCTGTGCGAAGCGATTGTTGTGCTCCGTGTATTTGACAAGCAGAGTGGAATAGATTAGATCTCCTCATGCCATTCAACACACCCACGCTCAAGGTTCATGAGGGTTTGTGTGTTTTTAAACTCGCAGACCTTGCGCGCCTCAAGCAGCATCCTCCCCAGATTTCCCGCAAGCACGCGCGTCGCATTTTGGGACGACTTTTATCTAGAGATTGGAACTTTCAGAGCTTTTTGGTTACCAGTCAAGACTGAGCTGATGTAATAAGATAGAGCCGGCCCTCAGGGAGCCCAAGTCCAGCGTAGCGTTGAATTTATATTCATAGCGGCAGAACTCACGAATCTCAAATCAAACCACACATCAAAGCTGCACACGCTTGAAAGAGATCAGCTGCAATGACGACAAAGTTTTCACCTTCAACGAGATCCAGATCGTGCCTATGTCTTTTGAAGGCGAGATGCAAACTCATTCAATCTCTCTTGGTCAATCTGAGAGGCGGAGTTAAACAAGGCTTCTGTAACATCAGGTGAAGATTGCTGTGAAGTGAGGATGGGTTGCATCAGGTTGATTGAGGTGCAACAGCGTGCGTGTACATACATGCAAACTCCACGGGGACGTGCTCACAGGGCTGTTAGTGTTTTTATTCACAAACACAGAGAAGAGCAGGCGAAGCTTCAGTGATCCGGGAATAAGGCTCCTACACTCTAGACCGTTCCCTGGTGAGCTTCTTGCTCACTGGGATCACCGGCCATCTCGCTGCCTTCTGGTCCTCCCACTCTTTGTAGCCGGACTTAAAAGCAGTCTCGGATTGAGCATTTGCTTGCTTTTCGCTGGAATGGTGCCTGTTGGGACCAGCCTGTTTTATCCATACATGTCCCTCTTGGGTATAAATGCAACACCACAGGCCTGATAAATAATTAAACGGTGGGCAAATACCAGACGTTTCTTCTTAGAGCAGTAAGAAATGTTCAGTTGGGGACAGAATGTCTAAGGGTGCCGGACTCTGGAATACATGTTTACCGAGATGGATTTTTCTCTGGCCGATGCAGATTTTTAGAAATCAGGCCAGCCGATGGCCGATAAATGAGGCCGTTTTTTCCTCCTTCATCTCATAAAATCTTATTAAGTAATAAGAAGTGATAGAGAATATTGCTTAAATTAAACATTTATTGAAGACATGTAGAAAGATAAAGTGTTTATTGCAGGGTACAAGTTAGCAGTCTAATTCAAAGTAATAATACATTTCTCAAAACTTTTAAGCACCTTCTCAAACTGTTCAGACTGTTATGTTTGTTGGCAGAAACTGCTATTAGTCAAATGGATTAAAACAAACGTTAAATAATCACTCATATTACACAGCCTGCTGCTCATAACTACATTTATAGTTATATATAGCCTTTTGCCTTTTTCTAGCCTGACAGGAAAGTAGACGCTCTTTTGGTCGAATGCGTTTAAAGACCCCCTGCGGACATAATGCGTAAACGAGGGGAAACAACAAGTCAGGATTTAAACTTTGGCTGGAGACTAAAAAGTTTGGTTTACTGAAGAAAAACGTACCAAGCAAGCAGAATGTTTTCTCTCCATTTCAGATTTCTAACACACACTTACAGTGTTCAGCGTCTTTTTCGCGGCTGTCAAAAGAAACGCTTCTGTATGTTTATCCGCCCGGTCGTGTTCATTTGTAAATTGTGTCCACTTATTTTGTCCATTTGATAGAAAGATTGACCAAAACAATACCAAGTACAAACAGTCCGACCCACAAACACATAAAAGCAGGAAAGTAAACGTGCATGTTTTAGACAGAACTTTTGTCTTTTAACTAGGCATGGCTGCAGAGTGTAAATTGCTCAGTCTAACAAGCAGCCTCAGAGGGAGATTATCCGCTACAGGAACAGTATTTATAACGTCAGAATTTATCTACAATGCGGACAACTGTAATAATTTAGCCGCTGGGCTCATCACCGGGTTTTTGGTTTCTAAAAAAAATGAAAATGTATATGCTTTATAAACACAAATGCTCTGAAGTCGTGATCGCGCTTCGCAGAACAGAGCAAGGTGAGCTTTCGTGTTTATAAAACATATAATTAATTTTTTAGAAAATGGCCGATCATTTCGCTAGATAAGACCTTTATTCATCGTCTGGTACCGTTTAAAGCCTTTTGAAGCTGCACTGAAACCACATTTTGACCTTCAACCGTTTGGAGTCCATTGAAGTCCACTATATGGAGAATAATTCTCAAATGTTTTCATCGAAAACCTTAATTTCTTTTCGACTAAAGAAAAATATACATATACATCTTGGATGACAACGGGGTGAGTAAATTGTCATGAAAATGTATGTTGAAAGTGTAAAATTCATTTGATATTCAAACTTCTCTCACGCTGTCAGAGGTGAGTCAGCAACCATGAGCTCATCAAAAGATCAGCTGACTCACCTGTAACCACCACACTCCAGTGCTCACATTGTAAAAAAAGATGTCATTTTACAGAATTTTTTAATGCAGTAAAAAAGAATAATACAGTGGTAGATTGCAAATTACTACAGTTGGGGTGTAAAAAACAAACACATTTTACTTAACAAAGAAATTGATTCTAAGTTTTTTTTAGTTTTTTTACAGTAGGGATGTCACCATATCAGAATTTTACTTTGCAGTTATCATGAACTTATTCATTTGATGTAACGGTAGTATAATGATATCTACTTCAATCATTTTTATGATTAATGCTATCAATCAAATTCATCTTTCATTTTGTATTCATTTTGTTTTGTCACACAAACAAGATGCCGAATTACTTAAGATATTATCACATGTAGAATTACCACATTATCGATAATCAAAGTTTTTAATATCACTGTTATTGTCAATACCAGTCTGAGGTCAGCGTTTCTCCTGCATTAGCTCAAGGCAATCACATCAGCATAGCAGCTTTATATGCCTACAGCAGAACTCTTTAAGGGCACCTCGTGGACCACCAGTGGCTCAAAACTCCACGCCTTTTAAAGCCTCAGCTCATCCTGGGTATAAAGTACAGAATCATAGTCCCTTTGTGTAATGAAAGACGGTTGGAGGCCTCAACGGTAACTCCAAATTCAACCTGTGGCATTGCGATGAAAGCGCATTATAGTTTACGAGTTTGGAAAATGCGTACGGCCACTTTTACAATGCTGCTGTCAGCACCAACTCAGCTGACAGAGCTCAGCAAAAGCAAACTCAGTACTGAGGTTCAGGTCAGGTAGAGACACAGACTTTATTTTCTCTGGGTGCTTTTAAAACCGAGCAGAACTCCAAACTGAAAACGCGTTTAATCACGCAAGACGAGGGAATTCCTTTGTTGTGCGTCTTGTTTTTCTCCCTCATTCGCCCTGTTTCTATCTTTGTGTCTTACGTAGGTAATATTTTTCGAGAGGTGAATTATACATGGAGATTACGTAAAGTTAGATGCGGCATCTCATGAATTTCACATCGGACACGTTTCCTCTTAATAATTAATGCTTATTGCGCAGACTATAAATGAGTTGGTTGAAGATCTCGCTCTGATTTCATTAGCAAGAAAAAGTGCAAAGCAACAACTAATGGTAATGCGGCTAGACGTGAGACCAATATGCGCCCTTTCATGCATCTGAGGGCATGCAGGGATGGCCCTAAACCACACCCACTTTCTCCTCAAATTTTTAGCCCCTTTCCGAGTGTCTTTCACTAAGTGCAGTGGAAATTTTAAAGATGCATTTAATGTTTTTATAAATGTATTTATTTATTCTACTGTTAGTGTTAATTGAATATCCTGTACTCACACACGTATGGCTTGTTAACACATTTGCTGCAAAGAAAAGCAGTAAAAATACTATTACATTAATTTAGCTTGTTTAAAAATTCATTAGACTGTGACGTTCTTTATGTAAATGTATTTATTTCATGAAATTTCTTCGAGGCTAACCAGTTCAAACCTGCTGCTGTACCCAACTGTAGAAAAAACAATTCATTCTCCACTTTGTTCTTAAATCAGACCTTAATCTCAATACGTTGACCACAGTTACTATGATACTGCAATGCTAAATTGTAATTCTGTGATATTTAAAGTTTCAGTTCTTGATTTTTTTATGATTAAATCAACCCTTCCCGCTACAGCCCCAACCAACAATACACCCAAACCCAACACAGAGAATCCATGCCATAGTCTTCCTCAGTCATTTCGCTAATTGAGTCTGCTGATCTTGCTGATTTGACCTCCCAAGCAAAACCCATCCAAGAATAGCATCACAATTGCAGTATCCGATCTGAGGTCCTCCAGATTCTCTATAGCGCTGTTCAGCCGAACAATATGTCTCGGGTCATAACTAGGCCGTCTCTGTCAGCGAGAGCCCTGATGAGAAGAGAAAGAAAAAAGCGTGAGACGGAAGACGAGAATGTTGAAAAGAACAACGAATAAGTGAGAGATAAGGCTCGATTAGTGGATGAAGCGATAAGATCCATTGATGAGAAATAGTGAGGGACAATGAAGTTGACGCATCAGAGCAGCTAGTGGCCCGTGGGAGTCAGCTCTTTCTTTTGACCCCTCAACAAGAGAGCGATAAGACGCTCTCAGATACACATTTTGAGGAGAAAGCAGAAGGCAGAGAAAGTTGGAGCTGATTTTACATGGATGAGATTTAAGGAGGGGTTGAAGAACTAGGGGTGGAGCGGAGGTTAGGTGTTACGGGTGATTCTGCAGACGTCTGCGTTTTCCCGGGCGTGTGTGTTTTTGTGTGTGCGATGGCACTTATTTTCACTCTACCGTAATTTCCACAAGCACATCACAAAACTAACTTTCTTTTATCATTATGATATTTTTTAAATGCAACTTGACATATTTGAATATTGCACATGGAGTGATCTCCACTAAAGCTAATCAGGTTCTACAAAGTGTTGGAAGCAGTGAAGCAGTGATCACGGTACATATGGGATGCGGAGAGTAACGCAGGCACTTAGCCAAAATCCCCTCTAGTGCGCCAACAAGAAAACGATGACAAGCAGTGAGATTTTTTGGCATCCGTCATCGACTTTTAACTGGCTTCAGTTTATTATTTTTTTCCCCGAGACAATTTTCCTGTCCGTTCCCACCTTGCGTCGCAGTATCGAGGTAACTGTCACTTTCTTCGCTACTCTCATTGTGTGGCGTTTGACATTTCCTCTACGTGACATATTCATATCTACGCCGAGTTTAGTATTCCTGTAGCGGTTTGGATTAAACCCGGCCCAACTAAACCTGTCTGGGCACGGAGCCCAAACAAAGCACAGACTGTAGTCAATGTGTCATTGGCTATAATGAGTGTATTTGTATGCTAAAGTCTCCTCTGTCAGTAGGAGTAATACTTGTATGGGTGTCGCAGGATCTCGGCTGTCGGGACGTGTCATCAGTGTATATATAAAGTGGTCGGAAGGTGTAATGTAGTGACATGTTCTATTTTTTAATTCTCTATTTCCTCTCTCTCTCACACAGCTCTTAATCTGCTTGGCTTAAATTGGCGGCTGAAACCCGCTGAAGGGCATCTAGTGAGCACTGGCCTCAGCATGAGTATTCCTGGCATTGGTGACGGGGCAACGGTGCCCTCCGGAGGCAGAGGTAAAAATGCAAATGCGTGCCAAAACACAGGAACACGACAGCCCCTGACAACAGGAAATCCAAATGTCTCCTTAATAAATGTCTCCGGTCGCTATTCTTCAAGTTTATTTGGTTATGTCATTTTTCATCAAATGTAAGGAAAGTCATTAACTAAAAAAATCATAATTTATATCCATAATCCAATAAAATTCTAATAAATCAAATAAATTTCCGCTCGATTTTGTTCGTAAAGAGTAGTGAGAATAGTACAGTATTGCAGTTGTATTGATGGTCAGATTTACACACATTTAAATAATATTTACACCACTGATGTAATATGTCTTTTTTCTTCATCTAAAGCGTTTGAATCTCTTAATACTGCTGTATGCGGGACCTGTATTTGTGTCATTTGTTTACATTCGTTTCCAATACATTAGAGTAAAATCACAGCCTTGCCCTGTGCCTGTGTGCTCTCCTGTGTGCTCTCCTAAACGTGGGTTTTAGGATTAGACATGTCGGATGGCAGTTAGTGGATTGTTCAGAGCAGTGGCTAACTCTCAGTGGCTCACATGCAAAGAATCTCCCGGCCTGTTCTCCGTTCACCTCAAATGATTTATCATTATCAGTGTCAACACGTTCTGATGAAAATGATTGCCGCTGACCTTTAGAGAGTGCCAGTATTGATGTTCTTCACACGCAGAACTGTTTCTTCTGCACCAGGAGGGGAACACCATTGGGGTTAACTGGGGTGTGACAAGCGTGTTCTTATCTACAATAAGTGTTTACGAGTAAAATAGAAGATGCTAAATGATCATAAAGTGTGTGGTTCAACGCCACGTGCAAAGACTTAAGCTGCTGTCACACTTTTGTTTTTTCGCTCCATTGACTTCCATCATACGCATGCGACCGACCGTCGAAGATATTTCACAAGCCCGTCCGAAGATATTTCGCTGCACAGCAAAGTTTGGTGAACTCTGACCTACGAATTCGCGTCACGTGAGTACCATAGAAGATCAAAACGTCTCAGCGTGACCTCTCGGTACGGCAATGTAAAAGACGGAGGAAATGCTCCCGCTAGGGCTGTGCTCGAAATATCTATATGGTGATACATCATTCAGCCGTGGCGTTAGAGTGCATATGCTCTCTCTCTCTCTCTCTCTCTTTCCCTCACTCTCTCTCCCTCTCTTTCCCTCACTCTCTCTCCCTCCTTCTTAACATATAAAGGGGATAATTCACTGGGTAATCTAAATTTCCCCATGTTTTACTCACCCCCAAGGCATCCTGACTGAATATAGCTTTCTTCTTGAATAGTTTTTGTCTTTTATGACTCTACACGCAGTCACCGATCATCGCTTCATCCCACCTTCCATGTGCTACAGAAATTTCTAGAATTTTCTGACAGTGACAATTGGAAAATCATTTAAAAAAGATCTAAAAATGTGTACAGTTTTTGTTTATTTGCAATATACCAATATATCATAATTAATTATATAAGCTAAAAATTTACTTGAGCTAAATATACAATGAAACATTGATGCTACAAGAAAATAAGTATTACCAGTTTTTTGGAGGTATCAATGGAAAGCTTTTTAAGCGGTATTAAGGCAATTTATATTATTAGTTCTTACCGGTTGATTTTTCTTCATTATTTGGCCCAAGTCATCCGTTTCATAAATTATTTTTTTAAATAACATTTCAGTCTTCTAATGAAAGAAATGACTATGTTGGCACAATGATATTTTTGTGTACAAAGGTAATTTCATATATTTAAACATGAACCTTCGAGTACATGAGACCCTTTTCCATTGGCGCTGATGTGAACAGTTCAGGTCGGCTGAACTCTTGTCGAGTGTAAGGAGTGTGAAGTTCACTTCCACAGTACAACTCTTCTCATGCACACTCTCCAGGGGACCATCACTACTCCTTCTTAATATGTTTCTCCGTTTCTCTCTCTCCATCTTACTTTTACCGTCTCTCACTCCCTCTCTCTCAGTGTGTAGAAGATCTGTCCATCCACGCTCCGTGTTAATGAGGGAGGTTAGAGCGAGCTCCCACTGGTAACCAGACGGGGCTGCTTTAACCGGCCTGTCACTCAGACCTGACACCGTGTGTATGTGTGTGTTCACCTGCAAACAGACGGCTGGATCCATTTGGTTCTCCCTTTCCCTTTTTAAATGCAGACAGAGGTTTTAGCAGGCGGGGAAACAGATTGTGTCTGCTTATCAGGACACATCAAACATTGAGAATGCCAACTAGACATTTAAAACGTGTTGCACTGGTCGCTCACACACAACGGACTGTGTGTGCGTTGCGTCTGAAACCATCAAGGCCGTTGTGTTGTGTAATTTTCTGATTGAGGCTTGCTGTCAAAATGGCAATGGTTTTCTCTTTAGGGAACAGATTTGGCAGGTGTTTGAGGGAGGGGGGTATGTACGGTATGTACATATCGGTTTGCTTGTGTTCTGTTATCTCAAGGGAGAAGAAAGGGTTTGGGTGACTTTGGCAGCCCAGACTGCGCACTCATTAGTGATGAACTCCGTCTCTGTGGAATTATATATGTTGATTTTTCTTCTTACGCACTGTAAATATTTTTACACCGACTTGAGATTTGTCTCCTGTGCTCCCTGCTATGAAAGTCTGGCAGTGTCTGATACCGCTCCCTATCTCTTATATAGTGCACTATTTTGGGTGTCCGCCATTTTGTAGTGACCTGAGTGTACTACTTCATTCCCAACATTCGTTCACTCTTTTTTGTACCCACAATGCACTTTGATTTGAGTGTACATTCTATTTCCCATGATACAACACGTGACGACCCCTTGATTGGAATCAGCTGGAGGAGAGTGACCGTTAATACCACAAATGCACGTTTACACACTTGTGTTTGTTCTTGTTGACAGTCGTTTTCGTGTTTTTTAGAATAAACTAATTAAATTAAAGGGGTTCAGCTGTGTTGTTATTTGGGTAATGAATGTTATATAAACGGTGGATATAACACTTGATTTGGAGTTAGGGCCGCTTTAATGTTATAGACAGTGTTGCTTTATTTTAAATACGTAATAAACGTTAAAGTAAATAAATGTGGCAAATCGTTGTTTGTTCTCTTTATTAAAAACAAATGCAAAAACGTCACAAATACGGTGAAATTGAACTTTACTATTTTATTAAGCAATCTATGAAGCCACAGAGGTGCAATATAACCATTATGTCGAATGTCCACAACAGTAATGTCAGACGCAGGATATACTACATCAGTGTCTGAAATCTTTCACTCATTTTCATTCACTTCTTCTCCATATAGTGGACTCACATGTCATTCGCTATACAGGGAGTAGTGAAGTGAGCAAAAGAACGGAACCAGACACAGGATCTGTCTTTGTCTTATTTTATCATCACACAAATCCTGTGTCTATTTTTTCTCCTCTGGCTCCGTCTCAGGGCCGTGGGTGTTGAAGAACAGCAGTATAAACAGCGGGGAGCTGATGCTGGGTCAACGGATCAGTCAGGATGTTCCTCCGGGCGTCTTCTGGAGGTCTTTACTTCACCTGCGCCAGCCACATTTTCTCAAGTTCAACATCTCCCTGGGCAAGGACGCGCTGTTTGGGGTCTACATGCGGAAAGGCCTGCCTCCTTCACACGCCCAGGTGAGCAAATCCCCTCATGTCTTGTGGCGTTTTTTTAAAGGGGACGTATCTATAAGTGTTCTAATGTTAGCTTGAACCGAAAATGTAGTCTTTTACATTTGATATACAATGTGAAACAGATCTAAATGTGGCAGTCATATTTAAAGCGTTCTCATGTGACACCATTATTCCTAAATGACCCATTTTTGTAAATATTTCACAAATGAAGAAGCTTTGCTTTATGAAAGAGATTTTTCCCTTTTAAAAAAAACATTATTTCTATGAAGAGACCATCTGTGTTGACAAACTTTTGTGTTCCGTTTCTTATTGTTAATTATTTCCATATTATCACTGCATATTCTTATGCAGTGTCCTTACACTTTTCTTGTCACACTCTGAAGTTGTTATTGTTCATAGATTTTAATTTAATTTGACATTTGTGAGTTATCCACTTATTTTCTGTCTCTGTTACACGTCATTCTCTCTCTCTCTCTCTCTCTCTCTCTCTCTCTCTCTCACTTTCTTCAGTACGACTACATGGAGAGGCTTGATGGAAAGGAGAAGTGGAGCGTGATAGAGTCTCCTCGCGAGCGCCGCAGTATTCAGACCGTCGTGCAGAATGAGGCAATTTTTGTGCAGTATTTGGACCCCGGCACCTGGCATTTGGCATTTTACAACGACGGCAAAGAGAAGGAGCCTGTCTCGTTCAGCACCGTGGCTCTAAGTACACACCTGCCGTTTTTATTTACACACTATGTTTAAAAGAAATGCGTTCAATAGAATCTTACTTGATGACCTGCCATGTTAGAAAAAGCATTTTATTTAGAGAGACTCACTGTGCACCTGCTTCACACTTGATCTAATATCATGTTCTGTTTCAACGTGAAGCAGCTGAAGAAGGTTGATCTTTAGGGCAACTGAGTCGTCTTATATAAAACCAAGCAAACAGTGATCTGATACATCTGCTTTTTAGATCAAAATTGTCTGAAAAGGATGAACATTTCGAATTCTCATGTTGAGTATTTTCAATGAACACACACAAAAATTTATTTATTTTATTGGTTGCCCATTTTTATGCAGTTACCAACAATGGGGACCAGAATTAGGAAGCCACCGGGGACTACAGAGATTTTGAGTCACTCACAGTTTTTATTATTGTTTGTTTTGTATGCTTTAACTGAAACCAAGGCTTAAAAATTGGATTTTTCATAACCCATCCTGAAAACAGTGCAAAATAATGAGACTTAGTTTGAGTGAGTGACATCGGTCTGCAAGGAATATACAGAAATAGACCAAATGTTCAGTGAGGTACCATGAAAATACTTCAATGTCATTGCATTGGTTAATAACACATCAAACCAAGTGGCATTTGTTTTAAAATATTGACAACACACATATCCAAGCAAAGCATTTCACAAACAGAAGTTTGCTGTTTGCAGATGCAGCTCGGTTCGATATTTTGCTTTCCAGCACAACATCATTAATACATTTTCAAGTGTGGCTTAAGCATTCAAATACTTTTAGAGGCAATTGACTTTTTCACAGTAACTTAACTATTCAGTTTGAGGCGAAATACACGCATTGTGCTCTGGCAGCCTCAGAAACATGTAAGATCTGGAGATCAAATGATCACATAAGAATGCTTGGGCGTTTTTTCTAGCTAGCATTTATTAGATGCCCACTGTTGATTTGAATAGCATACATAATTTATTTGAGCTTTTATCACGACTATAATGCTATATTTCCCATAAGGCTTCGGTGAAACGTGTCACAGAAATTCAAACAAAAGTTCATGCTGCACCATGCTGCGTAAAGGATTATCTCTCAAAACTGGTGACAGTTCACAGCGTTGCGTTTTGGCTCCTGTCAGATGACAGTGTTTAAAAAGTCTTTGTGAATGTTGCGTTCCTCTGTTTCTCATTAATAAATGAGGGCTGTAAATGTGTGTGTCTGTCTTTCCCCGTGTCTCGTCTTAGACTCGGTAGAAGAGTGCTCCCAGAATTGCCATGGAAACGGAGAGTGCATGTCAGGAGCGTGTCATTGCTTCCCTGGGTTCCATGGCACGGACTGCTCCAAAGGTAAAGTCTGTTTTTACACTGCAGGAGCATTTATAAAGACATTTGTTGTTTTCATGTTATAAATATATATGTATTATATGTGTGACATTTTTTTGAGAGATTGTGACTCTTGGAAGTAATATGTAACAAAACCAAGTGACATGGAATCTGTAATTCCACAGTTTTGGTAGGAGATCATTTAAAGGAGTTGAAAAATGAAAACTCTCTTATAATTTTACTCACCCTAAAGCCCACCAAGATGTGATATATGTGCTCCGTCCAGTTGTCATATTTCATCATGAAACATACGAAAAAACAATGAGATTTCAAATTGTTTTGCTAAAAAATTAATATATATTTGGAAATGAAGAGAAATGATGACAGTATTTCACAGGATCAACCTAAAATGATCATTTCGACCTTAACACAGAAAACTGATCATAATTTGAAAATGTAATTTTTTTTCAGAGCTGTATATATACATATGAATCAATTTATATATTAATTATATTAATATTTATTTGCATTCAAATGAAGAAAGGAAGTCATATACATCCGTGATGGCATGTGCAGTATGCTAGTTATAAAAAATTATGAGAGAATTTATATTTTGAGTGAACCATTTCTTTAATTCTGAAGCCATTATTGTTGTGTGTACTCCTCGTTTTTGATGTGAAAACATCCGTCAAGTTCTTTCCTCAAGCGAAAAATTAGTCATGAAATCATCAAAGTTCATCATCACTGTTTCTCTACATACGTTCCGGCCATTTGTCCTCCCGGTCCTATGACACCGTCATATCGGTCTGAGATGAACTACAGCATCCCTGATTAATTCCATCACGCTTATGCCAAACTATCTGATGGGTTTGTTGACTTTGCTGTGCCAGACGAATCTTATTGAGTGATGGTGGACTCTCAGCAGAGGCTTCGTACAGAGATGTGCATATGTGTGTGTGAGCCCACCTGAGGCTCGAGACAGCAAGTTTATTACTGTTTGAAGAACGCCTCCTCCGAGGAGCTGACGCCGTCTCTAAATCTCTTAAGCTTAATTACACGTGACATAGTCTGTTTTAAAACCCTAAGCACAAGACATTGCATAATGCAAGTTGGTTTTTTAATTCTGCCACCACCCACGGGACCAATATTGCAGCATCAAATCTTTAAAATCGGAGCACAAAACTTGACCCAGGACTACACATATCTTTTGAAATCTTAGAACCTCAGCTTTCTAGCGAATCCCAACAATTTTGCATTTATGTTACATAAAAGAACATAAGGTATCAATTTCATTTCAGAAATAGATTTATGTGGCTAAACCTTTGACTTGCACACCAATCGCTGTTTTTTTTCTTTGGGATTTGTTTGTAATAACACTCTATATCTCATTCTCTCTTATCTAATCTCACATTTCATACCTGAACTTCTTTTAATAAAGCTGGTTTTCACTAATTCCTCTCGAACGTCCTCCTCTTCTGTCCTTCCTGCTCCCCCTCATCTGTTTTCCCACCTGCATCCTCTGGTGTCTGCAGTGGCGTGTCCCGTGCTGTGCAGTGGCAATGGACAGTACAGCAAGGGTCTTTGCATGTGCTACAGCGGCTGGAAGGGGTTGGAGTGTGACGTACCGCAGGGGCAGTGCATCGACCCCAGCTGTGGCGGTCGCGGGACCTGCACCCAGGGCAGCTGTGCTTGTGAGGCAGGTTACCGTGGGGAATCCTGCGAGGAAGGTATGGAGCGTGTCTACAGCATCAATAACAAAGCCCACTTGACTGAAAAAACATGTTGTTCGCTGTTGTTGTGTTTTTTAGTAGAATGCCATCTTTTATGTATAATGAAGGTCGACAGTGGCCTGGGAAGATTTTGCGAAAATCATAATTTGGCATTATTAAATTGTAAAACACAACACACACTTACAGACGTTTTAGGACTCAGCACTTTCAGCAAAGCCTTTTCTGAGAATCTCAGTTTTCAAATCCATGCTCTGGCCTCTATAAAAGCATGCCGGTACATGCATAATAAACTTTATTAACCTAATAAAATCCAGTTTATTGATCGGACTTTTAAGAAATTTTGCGGAAATGGAGTCTCTGAGCACATGTTCGTACAAGTTTCTGAAAGAGGTTTCTCTTCTCCCTGAGGTGAGTTTAAGAGAAGTGAAAGATGAGAAGTCGGAAAAGAAGAATGAATTATTTTTTTCATATCTTTATCTTGTTCTCTCTCTTTCAAGTGGATTGCATCGACCCTACGTGTTCTGGACACGGCAGCTGCGTTTCCGGTCAGTGTCACTGTAAGCCAGGTTGGTCAGGAACTCTGTGTGACGTGTCCAGAGCCCAGTGCCCAGATCAGTGCAACGGCCACGGAACCTACAGCCCGGACACGGGCCTCTGCAACTGTGACCTCAACTGGATGGGCCCCGACTGCTCGACGGGTGGGTTTTAGCCTACTTACATCAGATCATTTCCTCTGATCTATTCGAATACAATATTTTCATTCATCTACCCATTCCAGCCATCGCCCATTTTACAGGCAAAACCAGCACAATGGACAATCAAAACTATCAATAAGAAGCTCAGAGATACCAGCCCAGATAGCAAAACATAAAAAATGCTCTTCCTACAGTATACCTAAAATACATATTTTACACAGTTATGCATGACACACAATTTCTTGTTTTCATGAATAATAACTAAGAATGTCTGCCGATTAACAGAATCCTTTCACGTTTAATCTGCAGATTAAAAGACCACCCACGGCGAGAGATTAAAAGTAGACCAATTCCACAGGAAAGCCAAAGATTTGGCAACCCTGATATGTACAGTCATTTTTATTGCCGTAAAATATAAACCTAGTGTAATGTAAAAATAAACATGGCCATTTCCAAAGCTTTTGCATTTTAGGCATTGATTAAAATTATAATGCAATATTAATAGTGAGTGATTACAAATTTTAAAAGTTTAAATAATCATAAATCGTTTTTATTGTGTCAATTTCCTGTATTTTTTTATTAATACTTAATCAAAACTACTCACATGCTGTTAGATTGATATTGCTTGCAGTGCACTATAAATAACATTTGTCATTTGCAAAACAGTTTTTGCAAATTAACTTAATGAAAATAAATTTTGAAATAAGCAAAACAGTTTTAAAGGATCAAATTTTATTCGAAAAAGCAACATTCTCACGATGTCTTTCTCTTTTCAGAGGTATGTTCATCAGATTGTGGAAGTCATGGCGTGTGTGTTGGAGGTGTTTGCCACTGTGAGGAGGGCTGGACAGGCACAAGCTGTGACCAGAGACTGTGTAACCCACAGTGTGTGAAACACGGAACCTGCAGGGACGGAAAGTGTCAGTGTGACCAGGGCTGGAATGGAGAACACTGCACCATCGGTAAACAGACTGAGACTCTTAGGGGCCGATCACATAGAAACAGTTTATTGCCGTTAGATGCGCCTCTTTTGAATTGTTTTCAGTTGGCAGGGAGCGTCTCGCGCTGCTTTTCATGCTTTTTGCTGCCTGCTGAACCTCGTGTTTTTGGCGGAGCGCCTGACAACGAAAACAATTCAACGCTCTTTTCCTATTGTCCAATCTAACGAACGTAGAGATGGACCTTATGATGTGGTGATGGAACTTTACAGTTGCTTGAAACGTCTGGAGACTGCAATGATGAACTTGTGTTGGCTGACGCGGGTTAACAGAGCAAGGTCAGAGCAAGAGCCCTCTGCTTGCCTCTGCTCTTTAAAGTTTCTGATAATATCACAGTTAACAGCAGCTGGAGCGCTGTTTCGGTGGTTACCTACCAGCATAAAAAAAAGGCAGCACGCTGCTCTTTTCAAAGAGTCAACCAACAGGGAACACGGAAAGTGTGTTCTTTGTGATCGCCCCCTTAAACTGCTTTAAATTACTCCAGTGCTTCTCAAAGACTTTTCACTGCCTTTTTTGGTTTAGTTTGACGTGTTCCACATTGCATATCAATAAACACATTTGTACATATTTGACATTGTTTAATAATGGCATCCAGAGCAGAGGACAGGGTCTTTAGCGTGTGATCCGCAGCCATAAGAATATGAACGACTTTGCAGCTCTAGAATCCAGCTGTAGGAAGAATACTAATGGATGTTGCTCTTGTTTTGTGTTAGTATTCTTGTATCAATGTTGATGAGCACAGTTCCTCCGCTGTCAGAAATCTTTTGTTAATATTCATTGATCTGTGTTGTGCGCGTGCCGTGTGTGTCCTAACATGCTAGTTTAAATTTCTCCTTGTCGAGTCCTATAGTCACACAATGGATATCTTTTTCTCTCAGATGGGTGTCCAGGGCTGTGCAATGGGAATGGGCAATGCATCATGGGGCAGAACAGCTGGCACTGTGAATGTCACACTGGCTGGAGAGGCCCGGGATGCAACGTTGCCATGGAGACCTCCTGCAACGACAACAAAGACAATGAAGGAGGTAAGGAGGAAGTCAAGATTTATAGACCACTTCACAAGATGTAAACAATGGTCCTAATGGCGCGTGTGTGCTTTTGTGGCCCAATGTCCCTGTAGATCGAGATTGAGTGTCGTCATATTCAAAGGCTCTGGTCCAAACCATATATTTTAAAGTGGCCGTGTTTTACCCATTTGTGACTGTTTGGTATTTTTCTCTGCTAGTATACCGTATTTCCTTGTCCAGAAACAAGGAATGTTACATCCACTTTCTTTTTTCTCAGACCTTTAGATTTGACATTTTACGAAGCTTTGCAACCCTTGGTTATTGTTCTTGGTTTTAACATACGTTACAGAAAATCTTGTAGGACTGAATAGGTGATTTCTGGGAACAGCACATTTTAGAAGAAATCTAATTGAATTTATAGTATTCCTAGATGGTCTGAAATGGGGTGTGCTAAGCATTTTCATTCCCTTTCCTTTTAAGAAGTAATCACACAAAATGACACAGTTAATGTGATAACATTTGATGCAAATGTCAGGCAGCAAAAAATGTACCCTTGGCCTAAATCAAATAAATTGGCATTACGTGAAATTACTTTGGAAGCTAAATGTAGGTTGTCCTTGCATGTTGGCATGTTTATTTGGGAATAAGAGCAGATACATAATTTAATCCATAGCATATAGTTCACATTTTTTCCCTCTGGTTACAAAGTGCCCCAGTTGATTTCTGTCAAATCCTTCTGAAAACTATCCAAACATAAGTGGTCCCACACTACTAAAGTCTGCTCAAAATATAATAACAGTTGCTAAAGTAGAACTGGTAGGTGACGTGTCTGTGTAGCACACTTTTGTACGTGAATATGCAGTGATCCTACATAGTTTCTGAAAAATGTGTTCTTCGCTGCTTTTAGTCTTTGTTCCTCTGTTTTTACAGAGAAAGAAACACGTGACGTATGAATCTGTATCTTTAATCTTTCGTCTTCAATAGCAGCCATTTTACATTGCTTATCCATTCTAACTGAACGGATGCTTTCTCATTCTCTCCCCACTCCTGAAGAAAAGAGCTTTCTGAATGAGATCTGCGGTGAATATATATCAAATTGCCTTTTCGTGGCAATTTATGAGAAGCACATTCTGAACAGATGGATTGAGCTGCTAAAGTCATCTGTATGGAAAGGTGATGCGTCTGAAGGGTTGAGGGATGTGAGGCTGTCCCAGGACAGATTGATTATATCAGAGGTGGATGTATCCACCCCACTCTGGTGTTCAGTCAGTCCCACGTGCTGAGCATCTTCACAGAACTAATATGTAACAGGCAGATGGAGGGATTAAGGAAGAAAATCTTTCTTTTTGGTTTGTTATTTCAACGTTAAATGAATGTTTTTCACTGCTTTTTCTGTTTATTTGTATATTAAATATTCTGGACAACTTTCAGATGCCTGAAAGGACTACTCTCACCCATGTTTTTTGCGCACACACAACATGTGTTGCACCCTCACCACTTAATTCGACCTTCAAGAGTCCATTCGAGACCCAAACCGGTGCAGTACAAAGAAACCTGTTTCTCCAAACATGCACGATTTCACGCTGTTTCTTCCTCTTGCCTCTCCGTTTTGTCTGCAATTTACTTCATAGAAACCGCAGAGAGCACAAGTCAAAACAACATGAAGCGAAAATCCCTTCTTGTTGTGTTTTTGTTCCGGATCAGGAAAGACCCATTTAGGGAAACGGCTTGAAAGGGTGAATATGTACAGAGAAATGTAGCGAAGGAGAGAAGAGAGATGAAACAGGAAGAGAAGCTCTCAGGGGTGTGAGCGATGCCCCCTGTGACTTTGATGTAAGTTCTCAAAAAGTGAAATCGGGGAAGAGAGAGATAAACTAGAGTATCATATGATTCAAAGATCTGTCCGTCACTTTTATGTGATGACATCATTACAACAATGAGATAACACCAATGTTCATTGCCATAATGATAAGGAAGCATTTGAGCTTTAACGTATTATTTGACTCTCTCTCTCTCTTGACATGAAAGCAGCTCAACAGTTTGAGAACTGAGAAGGGTTCATCAGAAGTACACGCTTTGAGAATAAGATGGCAGGCAAACTGAGAGACTTCAGAAGTCGTCTTAAACCATCTGGTGCTTCGAAACCGCTGAGAAAAGTCTAGGGTGACCAGATTTGTGAAGTTGAACTGTTCTATACTGTTTCTACAGTCTAAACGTATCCTGCAGTGTGATAAAAAACATTTTAAAGGACTACCTTAAATTTACCTTGTAATTTTCTTTTCACACAGATGGACTGGTGGACTGTATGGATCCGGACTGCTGCACACAGAGCTCCTGTTTGGCCAATCCTCTGTGCCGTGGATCACGTGACCCGCTCCAGGTCATTCAACAGAGCCAAACAGAAGTCCAAAAAGTGCCCTCATTCTATGACAGAATTAAGATGCTTGTGGGTAAAGACAGCACTCACATCATTCCAGGAATCAACCCTTTTAATGCCAGGTATCTCATTCATCCATTTGTAATACATTTTGGTGTTGTTTTTCATAATTGTGTGGTCTAATGTTCCTTGTGTGTGTGTGTGTGTGTGTAGCCTGGCATCACTGATTCGAGGTCAAGTTTTGACGTCAGACGGGACTCCTCTGGTGGGCGTCAATGTTACCTTTGTGAAGTATCCTCACTATGGTTACACCATGACCCGACAAGACGGCACGTAGGTGTCAACTTGTAATCAGTCCAATTTCTTTACATGTAACTGTGATATTGCTTGAAGTGTTGAAAAATGAAAAGAAGATATTTTGAAAAATGTTGTATACCGGCACTCATTGACTTACATTGGTTTTGTGTCCATACGATAGATGTTATTGGGTGCCGGCTCTTTTCGGAATAACAAATTCTTCAAAATATATATTTTTTGTGTCCTGAAAAAAAAGTAAATCATACAGTTTCATTTGTGGGTGAACTATCACTTTAAGAAATCTTTTTTATACTGTAAGTACACATACTGACTTTTATTTCGATGGTTGGTTCTTTTCAGATTTGATCTGGTAGCCAATGGCGGAGGCTCTCTGACTCTGCGTTTCGAGCGCGCTCCGTTCCGAAGTCAGGAGCGCACGGCGTGGCTACCCTGGAACCGTTTTTATGCCATGGACACTGTGGTGCTCCAGACAGAGGAGAAAATCATGGCCAACTGTGATCTGAGTGGTTTCGTCAGGCCGGATCCCATCGTACTGCCCTCTCCACTGTCCTCATTCTTCAGCTCCGACCCTTCAGAGAGACACATTCTCCCAGAGAGTCAGGTCCTGCTCCAATGTCTACTCATGTCTGCTCACAAAGGTTTTCTTTGTAGCTTTTCTGTGGACCTTATAAAGGTTACATGCCATACTAATGACAAAAAGCTAAGGAAAAAGCGCTCTTCATGTCATTCAAAACCTGTACATGACACATAAGAAGATATTTTGAGAAATGTCTCAGTGGTTTTGTGTCTATACTATGGAAGTCAATGGGGACAATGTTGTTTGGTTCCATACGTTCTTCGAAATATCTTCTTTTTGTCCTGCAGAAGAAAGTAAAAAACTGGTTCGTAACTATTTGCTGCAGGAATCAGTATTATAGCAAGCGCTTTAATACTAGAGACTAGACATTAACCTACATTCTTTCTAACACTCACTGCAGGTCCTTCACGAGCAGATGGAGATTCCCGGCACCAGTCTGAAACTGTGCTATCTGAGCTCCAGGACCTCAGGCTACCTCTCTCTTCTCAGAGTCATCATGACCCCGGCGATCGTGCCTCTCAGCCTGGCCAAAGTTCATCTTATGGTGTCCGTGGAGGGTCATCTCCTCCAGAAGTGGTTCCATGCCTCCCCTAACCTGGCATACACCTACATCTGGGACAAGACTGACGCCTACAGGCAGAGAGTGTACGGCATCACCGAGGCTTTAGGTATGTGGTACACGAAGCAGCAAAAGAGACAGTTAGGTAGGTTTCGAGGGCCTCCGTGTTATCGCGTTTCTTGTCAAGGCTGTTGTATTTTCTCCAGCGCTTTCTCTTAATTTGAGCTCCAAAACACTCAGAGTTTAATGAGACTGTCTTTCTCTCATTCTCTATTACGGTCCGCGGCCCGGCGGCTTAAAGTTCCTCCTGTGAGCTAATGAATTGTTATGTCCCCGCTCTGTGATCGAGTATTTAATTAAGATATCTCAGCATTGCTTTCCTCCAAGTGTCTTCCCTGTCCGTCATTTACTCGTTCCTTCTATATACGTTCATTCCTTTTTTCCCCTCAATCTCTTTATTTGTCACTTTCTCTTTACAGTGTCGGTGGGATACGAGTACGACACGTGTCCCAGTCAGGTCCTGTGGGAAAAGAGAACGGCTGTGCTGCAGGGGTACGAGCTCAACCCGTCAAACCTGGGCGGGTGGTCTTTAGACAAACAACACATGCTGAACGTCCGCAGCGGTATGTTCCTAAAACAGACATTTGAACAAAAATGTATACTTGTGGTAGCAAGCAGTCGAACGTGACGGCTGTGATCAACCACAAAATATGTTTTTAGTTTTACAGAAAACAATGGACTTGAGGCGCATTTCTTTAAGTAAACTATAAATGTCCTCATGTCACTCAGCATCCTAATATGCAACGTTCAAAGACACGACTGACGCACATAAAGTAAATTTGCACAAATGAAAGAATGAGGCGTCGCGGTGCATAAGCTTTTCAGAAAATAAAGCATCCATTATTTACTCCTGCTCTGTGAAATGTGTTCACGCCTGTTTATCTTCAGGCTTTTACTACAGCAAAGTTCAGAAGACTTATTTCCAATCCTTAGGAGATAGGGAAGCAGGGTCCACGTTAAAGAAAACTTTGTTGTGATTGAAGCCTGAAGTTAAATGAGGACAGAGGGCACGCCAGCAGACTGTAAAATCAAAATGCACGCTTCCTAATTTCGCCCAGTTTTATACACATTTGTCATTGCTCATAATTTCATCAGTACATTAAGGAAAATTGCATGTGTTTGAAAACCCAACGATTTTTTTTTCTGGTCATTATTGATGATTATGAGGTCTTTAATGACTGCCGGTTTCAGGCAGTTGATCATGAAATGCAATAAATATGTCATAGTCTAGAAATTAATGCCGTACATTTGTGGCTGTAAAGACCATTAGAAACATGCCGTATAGGAAATCCAGTTTAGTCAATTGCAGTTGGTGACGGTGTTTGATTTATTTCACGCAGGTATTCTACACAAGGGCAGTGGGGAGAACGTCTTCCTGTCCCAGCAGCAGCCCCCCATCATTAATAGCATTATGGGTAACGGGCGGAGGCGTAGCATCTCCTGTCCAAGCTGCAGTGGGATGGCGGAGGGCAACAAGCTGCTGGCACCGATAGCACTAGCCTGTGACGGAGAAGGAAACCTGTATGTGGGCGACCTTAACTTTGTGAGGAGGGTCTATCCGTCCCTAAATACGACAGCTGTACTGGAGCTCAGGTAGAGCTGACTGCTTGCCCACATCAAATGTGCATCTGATTTAATTTCTGTATTTCTGAGTTAAACAGAATATTCAGATGAAACAATGTAAGGTGGGAGTTGATCTAATCCGTCTGGATTTAAATAGTATTGGTTCGTTCTTTCCTCGCCCTCGCAGATTTAGTTGTGTAGGTAGAAAAAAATATGGGTTTTTTTCTAAACACAGTTTTTTATTAAACACAGTGAGTTATTACATTTTGAAAAAATATGAGATTATTATAAGGTTTTATTTTAGATCAGCAGCACTGATAAATGATCTTAAATTAGATCAGGTACATTTGAAAAGGTGAGGGTTTGTTTTTATTTGATTTTTAATACGAGTTGTTTTATTAATGCATTTTTCTTTTCTTTTCTGTCCTTTGCTTCCTAAAGGAATAAAGATTTGAGACACAGGTAATACAAATAAATGCCTAATGTAGAACTATTTGTCATATGCATATACAGCTGCAGAAAAAATAAGAGACCATTTCAAAATCTTTTTTCATTTTTATATGTACTTATTGTATGTGTTTAGGTGAAATTATCATTTTTGGTTAATTCTGTTGAACTACTAACAATGTTTCTCCCAAATGTCAAATAAAAATATTGTTTTTATCTGCATGTATTTGCAGAAAATGAAAACTGGAGAATCAGGTCAACTCTGTATTTTTTCAGACCTAAAATACTGCAAAGAAAACCGTTGTCATGCGTCTTGTCATGCTGTCAGTCTTTCACATTGCTGTTGGAGGACTTTTTGTCACTCCTAAGGTTTGACTGTGTTGAAACTCAACAGACACTGGACTGAAATGACCACAAAACATCTAGAAATGAAGAATACATGAAAATTTTGAATGGTCTCTTATTTTTTTCTGTTGGTTTATATTACATGTTTTAATCTTTCCAAATTGATTTACGTTGTTTAACATTGCAGAATGTCACTGTTTTTTACCTACTGTACATATACATCAACTTGAGTTCCAGTTACCTTACCATCAATGAACTATTTACATTTCATCATGTTCACTAAGGTAACCGTGCTGTTTGCCAGAGGATTTTATTAAGCGACACTCTTCCATTTGCCCTATTCCCATAGCAACAGTCCAAGTCATAAGTACTATTTGGCGGTGGATCCAGTGTCAGGTACTCTGTTCCTGTCAGACACCAACTCACGGCAGATCTACCGCGTACGAGCTCTAAACGGGGCGCGCCCGCTGCTGGATAACGCTGAGGTGGTAGTGGGAACGGGAGAGCAGTGCGTCCCGTTTGATGAGGCTCGCTGTGGTGATGGCGGCAAGGCAGTGGAGGCCACTCTGATGAGCCCAAGAGGTGATGCTTTTAGAGAAATGTATACCAGCTTTCACACTTGTTATGTGACCATCGGAGTTGTCAATGTTTGGTAAAATGACCAAACCAAAAACAAGCTAACTGAGGCGGTGACAACATTTGGTTTTCCTAACAGAAACGACACACTGCACCGTTAATAAAATGTGCGCTATCATATTGGCAGAACAGAACATCCACACTGCGATGCTTCGCGATCACATCTGAAACACATTTTTATTTCCCTTGAACCTGGAAATCATCAACACTTAATCCCGTAGACAATAACCTCCGCTCGCGCTAACCTGTAATTCTCCAGACCTGAAACATCGCTCTTAAACCCCAGCATGGCACCAGTGATGTGAGGAAAATAAATGACACGGAAGTTAAACAGAGATCGTGAGGTTAGCAGACTGCACTCAGAGACCCAACGCTGCTTTATCTCCGAATAAAACACGCTCCTACATGATCATCGTGACAGCATGAATCTGACTGCAGTAGGCGAGCATCACGTCGTCTGTCTCTTTTCCAGGTCACTGCTCCTACACACACTGACTACTAATTATTTTGCTTTTAAAAAACACCTTTCCTTCTGGAACCGTCTGCGCAGAAAGCAAAGCAGATCCATGGGGAGCCAGAATCTTCTTTGGGAGAGTCAGCAGTGATATCTGTGACATTGACGAGAAGTTTTAGGTCGAGTGGCAGGATAAAACGAAACGTTTTCTAACGTTCTCAAACTGATCTGAACTGTCCTGATGAGAATATCTTGAAGATTTCAGATAAAAGCATTCTACATTAAACCGTCTTACTGTTAACATCAAAAGCTTTTGATAATGCTCATGAATGTTCTGGCAAACCCTGACACACGATAATGAACTGCAAGGGCCATCTGTGGAAGTAATTTATCATGCACAAATAATGAGTTTCTTCATTTTTGGTTTTCTCATGTAGGGGTTGCGCTGGATAAGAATGGACTGATGTATTTCGTGGATGCCACTATGATTCGAAAAGTGGATCAGAATGGCATCATTGACACTTTGATAAAGACCAATGACTTGACTGCAGTCAGACCTCTCAGCTGTGACTCCAGCATGGACGTCAGCCAGGTTAGAAATTGTCTCCTTCACATCTGCGATGTCAATGGTGGTCCTTCAGTGAAGACACGAGAAAAGCTTCTCTAAAAGAACTTAAAAATAACCAAAAACTAAAAGAATAAAATCTCTAAAATGTGCATTATTTAAATGATGACTTTAATTTTGTAATGTTACGACTTTATTCTTGAAATTTTTATGTTATTCTCTGAGTATTACAACTCTCGTAATGCTAAGACTTCATTCTTGAAATGTGTATGACACTCTCAAAATAGTACAACTTTATTCTCGTAATGCTTCAACTTTATTCTTAAAATCTTGAGGTTATTCTCAAAATATTACGACTCTCTTAATATTAAGATTTCATTCTTGAAATTTTGACACATTCTCAAAATATTATATTCTCGTAATGCTTCAATTTTATTCTAAAAATGTTTACGTTATTTCCAAAATATTACGACTGTAATCTCATAATATTCCGACTTTATTCTTGAAATGTTTATGTTATAACACATTACAACTTTAATCTCGTAATGTTACAATTTTTTTCTTGAAGTTTTGACTTTTCTTAAAATATTACGACTTCAATCTCGTAATATTATTTTTATTTGTTTGCATGGCACTAAAACGCTGTTGTATAATTCAGATGTATTATTATATTGTAATAAAAACACATTTTTATTTGGGTGTATTTTTCTAATCCTTTCAGTAAGAATTATCTTATACATAAACTTGACCAATCAAAATGGATATCAAACAAGTGCAAAATAAACATTGCAAAATCATTTTCCAACAGGACCCACCTCTGCTCAACATCCCTATTTATTCTTCAACGAGTTGTGTCCTATGCTCTTTGCGCTTAATATTTATCTAACGTTTGATATTTCAGGTTCGTCTGGAGTGGCCTACAGACCTGGCCATCAATCCTATGGACAACTCTTTGTACCTGCTGGAGAACAACGTCATCCTGCGTATCTCTGAGAACCACCAGGTTAGCATAATTGCAGGGCGGCCCATGCACTGTCAGGTCCCTGGCATTGATTATTCGCTTAGCAAGCTCGCCATCCATTCTGCCTTGGAGAGCGCAACGGCCATAGCCATTTCCCACACAGGTGTGCTCTACATCGCTGAAACCGACGAGAAGCGCATCAACCGCATTCGCCAAGTTAGCACCAGCGGCGAGATCTCCCTGCTAGCTGGCGCAGCTTCTGAATGTGACTGCAAGAATGACGTCAACTGTAACTGTTTCTCAGGAGACGAGGGCTACACTGCTGATGCTGGCCTTAACTGTCCTGCTTCATTGGCTGTGTCACCAGATGGGACCCTGTATATCGCCGACCTCAACAACATCCGTGTCCGAGCCATTCGCGTCAACCGTCCTAACGCCACAGCGAGCGGACAGTACGAAGTGGGTTCGTCTTTGGAACAGGAGCTGTATCTGTTCAGTCCTGATGGACTTCACAGGCAGACGATCAGCCTCGTCACAGGTTTGGCCTTGTATAATTTTACCTACGGGCTGGACGGAGAGTTGGCGGCAGTTACCGACGCTTCTAACAACACGCTTCGGGTGAGAAGGGAAGCCTCTGGGTCCATCAGGCTTGTTCTGTTGCCAGAGAACCAGGTGGTTACTCTTGGAATGGACCCAGCTGGAAGCCTGCGCTCCGTGTCCGCCCTCAGCCAGGAAGTGGCACAGCTCAGTTACGCCTCTAACACGGAACTTTTGGCTTCTAAGTCAGATGAGACGGGATGGACCAACTTTTACAAGTGAGTATGAGTTGTTACCTGTAGCTCAGTTAGTTGATCATCATGTGGTTGTGGGTTCGATCAACGATTATCCTGAAGTAGGGGTCAGCTGTGGCCTAATGGTAAGAGTGTTGGGCTTGTGATCAGAAGGTTGCCGGTTCTAATCTCAGTGCCAGCAGGTCATGACTGAAGGGCCCTTGAGCAAGGCACCTTACCCATGATTGCTCTGCAGTAATGTGCCACTGTATTAAACTACTTGTAAGTCGCTTTGGATAAAAGCGTCTGCCAAATGAATAAATGTAAATGTAAATGTAAGTTGCTTTGGATAAAAAGGCCTGTCGAATACATCAACGTGATAGCAGAAATCGGTGGTGCCGGGCAATCTGCAGATCTTACATCCCTGTGGATATGAATTATATTTAGGACTGCAGCAGCTAATTGATAACATTGATACGTAATTATGTTATAACCAATAACATTGATAATACTAATGAAAATAGTCAGCAAGAAATTTAATTGTATTGATTCCTCTGATCATTCACTTGTGCGCAGAAAATCTTTACGACGGATAAACAGCACAAGAGATTTCTTTCACTTCAAAGAACATCAGAGAGGCATATTGCTTTATGTGCATTTATTTGCCGTGTCAAGTGCTCGGATCGACTGCATGTGCTTTTTAATCTAGTTGAATTTTGTGGCGCTTTATGATTATATTTGATAATCCTAACACGAAACAAGGATTTACATGTGTCTGAAATTATTGAACAGTAAATAGCTTCTACACACCGGTTAATAAAACACGAGAGAAACAGGACATTCAGTATTAGTTGCAGTCAGATTTAGAATATAAAATTAACCGTTTTTCCTGTCCATAACCCTGTTTGTAACACAAGCAATTATATTTGTATATGAACAGTGAGTTTAATTGTTTTATTGAAATTGAATTAGTACCTACCGACCGTTCAAACACTAAGTTCTATATAGTGTGACTGGGAGTAGTATGAATGTTGGACATACTGCATCCGCCAACCTGTTAAACCTGCACATTGGCGTTGATAAAAACAATTAAGTTACGAAAAAATGTATTTATCGGCACTTACCGAAATTCTTGTTTGATTTACTTCTGAAGTGACCATCCGGGTATTTCTCGCCTACTTTTTTTTGCAGACTTAGGTTTCGGACATAGTATTCAAACAGATTTTCGTCTGCTATATAAAATGGAAGTAAGCTTTTTAAAGTTAAGGGGGCTGCCCGCTCACCAAAGAGACACTGAATTGGTTTTTCATGTCCAATTGCCGACTATTGTTACAATACTCAGGGGCGTAATTTCCATTGCGGACAAGGGGGATATGTCCCCTCCACTTTTCAAAATCCTGTTTGTGTCCCCCCCACTTTCAAATTAGTTTGTTTGGATTTTTAGCTGGACACCGTCATTGCCACAGGGAAGTAGGACGGCGCAGTCTGCCTGTGTCGATGCGGGTGTTACATGCACGCTCTAAAAATAACTCACTGAAAGGTTGTTTTCAATCACATGGACGGGGGATTTTCTCCATAGAAATTGCCTATGGCAAACTCAAAGTACTTATGTTTAACAACCTAAACAACGACCAGCTAAGCCCAAATTTAGGTCGAACCTTACTTGTAATAAACACTAGCTTCTGTTAAAAGACTGAGCTCTTATTAAACAGATAAGGTAAATAAAGAGTTTATTTGCCAAAATCCATTATAAGGAAATAGCTTACTGTACCAATACCAAATTAAATACATTTGGTTGATCAATGATATCAAACAAAACTTTTTCCCCCATTTTGTGTCCCTCCCACTTCTCAAACCAAAGTTACACCCTTAACAATAGTTATCAGCCACAGCATTAAATTGCTAAGTCATTAGTTGTATCTTTGGATAAGAAAGCTTTAAGAGATAACTTAAAATGTTTGCGGTCATTGCCTGGTATCTTGATGTAGAAGTCACAACGGAGGACGTGTTTGCAGTATAGCTTTGGTCTTGGGACCATCTAGTGTCTGTGTGTTAGAACTGCTCTCACAAATATCTTTAAGCTTCCAGTAAATCAGAGTTTAAGTTGATGTTTAAAAAATCAAAACAATTGAGATGTGGAAAATACATTTAAATCAAATAAATCCTAATAGGCTCTCAGGATAATTCCTGGTTTTCTATTCATTTCTAGCCCTGTGTACAGACTGTATATGAAATGCACATTTGTGAGTTTTGTCTTGTATCTTCTCAGCTATGACAGCGAAGGTCGTCTAACCAACGTCTCGTATCCCACTGGTGTAGTAACCAGCCTGCATCGGGAGATGGAGGAGTCTAGTAATATTGACATGGAGAGCTCAAACCGAGATGAAGAAGTCACCGTTATAACAAATCTTTCCTCCGTAGAGGCCTCATACACTGTGGTTCAAGGTACACACGCTAAAGAACAAAACACATACAGAGAGAATACATCACAGTCACACTGTTGCCCCGGTTTGCCCTGTATATCACATCCATTAGGAAGAAAACACGCGGAAGGCAGGTAGAGTAATGTTACCCTTTACTACCCACAGGGAGACCACATTGTTTGAATGTGTGGGGTCCAGCCAGGCCGAGAAATCAACATTTTGCAATTCACCATACACTGCCCTTGGGGTTTCTAAAGACGGCATAAACTCATCTTTGAACATTCCTGTTTCAATAGCGTGTGTGATGATAATACATTCTCACACAACTTGCCCGGTACTTCCTGTAAAGATTATGGGAGTGCTGTTTGCTCTAGACAAAAGAGGTTAAAAGCAACCTCTGGGTGCCCTGTGCTTGTTAGTAACACACCGAAATGTACTCGGTTGTTTTTATGACTTTCAAATTGTGCATGATTGTGTTTCCCAGGTATATTTCTGTGGAAGGCAGCATATGATCCAATTACCGCTCGCAAATGGAACTGAAGACATTTGTGCTGCTTTTACCGAAAGCTAAAGGATCTTTATATCCAAAAGCCGCATAACTGTATTACACACATCCGCCCTACAGTACTACGCTTCTCCCTGATGTACAATAGATTGTCAGATCAGGCTTAATATTTCTTACACGATATTAAAAAGTTGGTTTAAAGTGACACTATTTCCCTTAAGGAAGTAAACATTCATTTTAATGTCTCGTTAACGCTTCACATATCAATAGTTTGTGTGTAATAATGTTTGGAAGCTATGATTTGCGTATTTTATTATCATATTTGAATGCAGATGATAGACTGATATGTCCAGAATTGTAAAATGTAATATCATTTTATTTAGTTATACCACTGCATTCAATTTAATAATCCTTCACTTTATTCTTATCGCTTGCCCTTTTATAGACCAAGTGAGGAATAGCTATCAGCTGTATCACAATGGCACCCTACGAGTGTCCTACGCCAATGGAATGGGAATGAGCTTTCACACAGAGCCACACATCCTTGCTGGATCCGTGAGCCCCACCATTGGCAGACGCAACATCACACTACCCACTGACAGCGGCCTCAACTCAATCGAGTGGCGTATGAGGAAAGAGCTGACCAAAGGCAAGGTCACAGTGTTCGGGAGGAAGTTGCGCGTAAGTTTTACTTTGCGTTCCAAACACTGCCTTACTTTGCAGTCGAGTAAAGAAAATCCTTAAATGCTTCTTTTAAAAATTCCCCAGGCCCACAGCAGGAACCTGTTATCCATCGACTATGACCGCAACACCAGAACAGAGAAGATCTACGACGACCACCGCAAGTTCACGTTGCGCATTATCTATGACGCCCAGGGCCGACCGGCCACCTGGCTTCCCAGCAGTAGCCTGGCCCTGGTTAATGTCTCTTACTCGCCCACCGGCCGGCTGGTGGGGTTGCAGAGGGGCAGCATGAGCGAGAAGAGCGAGTTCGACACATTTGGACGGATCTTGTCTCGAACCTTTGTTGATGGGAAAGTTTGGAGCTTTAGCTACTTAGACAAGGTGTGTTGTGACTCTACAGGCACCTAGTAAAATGCCACAATGCTGTTTTTGTCCTTCACAAATTTTTTCTTTAAACTAAATTTGAATCTTTTTTCTGTTTCTACTGCACAGTCTGTGGTGTTGCTCCTTCAGCAGAGTCAGAAACAGTACGTCTTTGATTACGACACAGCCGGACGGCTCACAGCGGTCACTATGCCGAGCATGGCCAGACACACTATGGCCACCCACGTGTCTGTCGGTTACATACGCAACACCTACAACCCTCCTGAAAGCAATGCCACGGTCATCCACGACTTCAGCGAGGACGGGCGTCCACGCGCCACCTTCCATCTCGGAACAGGCCGCCGTGTGCTCTACAAGTACGGGAAGCTGGGAAAGCTGTCTGAGATACTGTACGATGCCACTGCCGTGACCTTCGGCTACGATGAAACCACCGGTGTCCTCAAGATGGTAAACCTGCAAAGCGGAGGCTTTTCCTGCACCATCCGCTATCGCAAGCTGGGCCCCCTGGTGGACAAACAGATGTATCGTTTCTCGGAAGAAGGTATGGTCAACGCTCGATTTGACTATACCTATCACGATAACAGCTTCAGGGTGGCCAGCATAAAGCCGGTGATAGGGGAGACCCCACTTCCTGTTGACCTTTACCGCTATGATGAGATCTCTGGTAAGGTGGAACACTTCGGCAAGTTTGGCATCATATATTATGATATCAACCAAATCATCACCACTGCGGTGATGACGCTCAGCAAACATTTTGACGCACACGGACGCATCAAAGAGGTGCAGTATGAGATCTTCCGCTCTCTGATGTATTGGATGACGGTGCAGTATGACAGTATGGGACGCGTTATCAAACGCGAACTGAAGATCGGTCCTTATGCTAACACCACGCAGTACCGCTACGAATACGACGGCGATGGCCAGCTAGTGGGCGTCAAAGTTGATGACTGGTCGACTTGGCGCTACAGCTATGACCTGAACGGCAACCTCCATCTGCTGAATCCTGGTAATAGCGCACGTCTACTGCCGCTACGCTACGATCTCCGAGACCGCCTCACGCGGCTGGGCGACATGCAGTATCAGCTCGATGAAGACGGCGTGCTGGCACAGAGAGGTTCGGATGTATTCGAGTACAACTCGAAAGGACTCCTCGAGAGAGCCTACAGTCGAACACCAGGGGGTTGGAGCGTCCGCTACCGCTATGACGGCTTGGGCCGCCGCGTCTCTCGTAGAACTGGCGATGACGAGCATCAGCAGTACTTCTATGCCGATTTAAATTACCCCACTCGAGTGACCCATGTCTACAACCACTCCAAGGCTGAAATCACCTCTTTTTACTACGACCTGCAGGGTCATTTGTTTGCTATGGAAGTCACCGGCGGAGAGGAATATTACATTGCCTCGGACAATGTAGGCACTCCACTGGCCATCTTCAGCAGTAACGGACAGATGGTCAAACAGCTGCAGTACACAGCGTACGGCGAGATCTACCACGATTCCAACCCAGATTTCCAGCTCATCCTGGGCTTTCACGGAGGTCTTTATGATCCCCTCACCAAACTGGTACACTTTGCCCAGAGAGACTATGACGTGTTGGCAGGAAGATGGACTGCACCTGATCATACGTTGTGGCCGAAGATAGGAAAAGAGCTGGCTCCTTTTAATTTATACATGTTTAAGAATAATAATCCACTGAGTGATATGATTGATGTCAAGAACTATGTGACAGGTAAGTGTTTTACTCTGCATTCATGGTTTGACAAAATACTTTTAAAATTGACTCCCATTTCTTACCTTGATGCCTTGTTAACATGCTTGTTTCTCTTTGTAGATGTGAAGAGTTGGCTGGTTATGTTTGGCTTCCAGCTCAGCAACATCATACCAGGGTTTCCTAGGCACTCGCTCTATTTTGTTGACCCTCCTTATGAGATTCTCGCCAGTCAGGACTCTGATAATGCTCAGGTGTGTTTGATTCGCCACTTCTTTTTCAATTTAGCTGAAATGTCAATATTTGCTAAACCATTAGATCTGAGAACCTACTTAGTGAACATGAAATAATAGGTTGAATATCATTCACCTCTGTTAAGTGCAGGCCCTGGCTGTCCATCGTGTGAACCGGTGTCCTGTCGAACCATTTGGCCTGCTGCCAGCCAGCTATGGCACTTTTTATATACAAATGTCGAGAGCACATTATTGTAGCGTGAAAGTACGTCGCTGACGCACAGATTTCTTTTGCTCTCGCTCAAAACTCAAATGCCCAGAAAATCAAAGGGCACGCGTCCAATTTTGTGCAAGAACAAAATAAATCCATATGCAAGGAAAGCATCTTCCGCGTGCTAGCAGAGAGCATCTAATGGTATGCGTCCAGTTTTTTTGCATGACCAAATGAAATCCGTGTGCTTGCGGAGAGGTCCGTGGTCACAGATCAATATTGCCGTACTTTTGCGCTACAGTAACGCGCTCTTGACATCTGTCAGTAAAAGCATGCCATAAAAGACTGACATCAAGTTGGCTTTGTTATTGGACGTTCAATATTTGTGCATTTAGGGACCGTCAACAAAGTGACATTCACGTTTCTAACGTCAATAGCATTAAAAGGGAAAACAGTCATAACGCAGTGCAGGAGAGCTTATTGACAGCACGATGCAATTGTTTCTCTTCCCACATACAATTTAAGATTGCAATATGTATTTGTTGTTTTATTATAATGCCTGAAGATCGAATGAATGTTAAGTTTAAGATACAGTTGTACTATACATCATTTAAACGTGCTTTTGTGGTGTGGCCGCATGATACATTTTAATTTTTGTTTTCTTGAAACTTTCTCAAGCCAAACTGTATTTATTTTGCTCGTAAACAATGCACTGTCAGTTTAATTAAGCATGTGCGATTATTACAAAGCATTCTACATTTCATAAAAATAGGATTAAAAAATATATAGCCTGAATTTATGTCCCAGTCCGGCCCTGGTTAAGTGTCACTCATTTTTTTATTGTTATTTAACTTCTACAGCTTTTCACCGGAGTTCAGCATTCAGTTGAAAGACACAATCAGGCCTTCATGGTCATCGAGGGCAGGTTGCTTAACAAACAGCGTCGTGTCAAACGCGACAAACCCGGTTTCTGGTTCGGAACCAGCACACCCATAGTCGGCAAAGGCATGATGTTTGCCATTAGAGACGGTCACGTGTTAACAGACCTGTCTAGCATAGCTAACGAAGATAGCCGCAAGATTTCGCAGATCCTCAGCAATGCCATTTACCTCGAGGGGTCTCACTACACCATCGATGGGCGTGACTGGCATTTCTTTGTGAAGCTTGGACTAGCGGACAGCGATTTACTGGCCCTCGGACTCAGCAGCGGCCATAAAACGCTAGAGAGCGGCATTAACGTGACCGTCAGCGGACGCTTGCGACGGAGTGTCACACTAGAAATCCACTCCTCCAGACTAACGTACAGTGTTCGATACGGATTGTCAGCGGAGGTTCTGGAAAAGGAGCGAAGCCGCATATTGGAGCAGGCCCACCAGAGGGCGCTGTCCGGAGCCTGGGCTAGGGAGCAGCGACAGGTACGCGACGGCAGGGAAGGAGGTCGCGTGTGGGCCGAAAATGAGAAACAGCAATTGTTAGCCATTGGGAAGGTGCCGGGTTATGAAGGCTACTACGTTTTGCCGGTGGAGCAGTACCCTGAACTGGCAGACAGCAGCACTAACATCCAGTTCCTCAAACAGAATGAGATGGGTAAGAGGTAACAGAGTTAAACTGTTGATGACGCCACATCATCTCCTACGGAGAGAACCGACATAAAGAGTGCTGCAGAGACTTTTCCAAAAAGCTCCATGCAAATGGAGAAATTACAGCCAGCAGCAAAAACATTATGACCCACATAAAAAAAGCACTTGTCCTTGTGACACAAGGCAGACGTGATTTTGTAGTGACGTTTTGACTTTATAGAAAGTGGTAAATATTTTTTAGTCATTTCTGACTTACCGTAACAGACGTCTGTGTGATAATAGTGTGACGGCTCACTGCTTTGGTTTTTACATGCCAAACTAGAAACAAATGTAACATTTCAAATCACAAAAGTTCAGTCTCAGGCCACTGAAGAGAATAGCCGAAAATAACTCGCCATCATCTGCTCTTCTGTGTTTGTGAAGCAACAGTTTAGGAACCAATTCAGAAGAAACTTCAGTGTCTCAACATTTTCAGTCTCTTGTTCCACATTTACTCAAAAGACATTGGGGATCTTGCAACATTGTATTGTATGAAGATTTCAAGACACCGTAACTAGACTGAGCTCTTCTGGGCAGCCTTAGATGGAGCGTAAGGTGTCAACTCACATCATCTCTTCTGTTCTCAATATTTGACAATCACAGGAAAAAAACTGATCAATAAACTTTACATGAGCCAACCGTTTTGTATAATATGTACGAGAGAAAGATTATTGATTGCCTGTTTTTATTTTATTTCAACTTGACACGTGATAACAAATGAAAGGGTAATAGATATATATATATATGGTTTTTATTGTTTTTACTTTAAGTCTTTTAAAACTGTGAAACATACCACACATGTAAAATATTCTCATTGACTCAACTGTATTTTAATCAAACTAGTACATTTCTTTAAGGAAGTGGCTTTATCGTTACATCAAGTGAAAATTCATCACATGGTCGTTTTATTTAACTATTACAGAAACTAAAGCAGCCGTCGACTTCCTTTTTATGACTTTTTTGATGTAGAATGTCTTCTGACTACGGTCAGTAAACGTGTGAGCTCAAAATCAAACAGCAACCTGTGGAAGAAGGTTCTTTGGAAGTTCTAGAAAAAATAAAACATTTGCATTTGTATCTTTCGAATGTGAAATCTTTCCTTACAAATGATTGTGTTTGAGTATATGAAGACTTTTTACCCTAATCTCAACCAATTTTTATTTAAAGGCGAATGGTTCATTTGAGATGTAACTTTATATATTTGTTCTTAAAAGGGAAACACTTGCAGAATAGTGTTTGTTAAAAAGTGATTTTTATGATGTTAAGGTAAGAACATTTCAGACATTTCAAGCATTTTATTTTATCTAACATAAAATTAAGACATGCAACTGTTGTATTTTTCTCAGCTTGAGTTCATTTCCGTTACACTTTTAAGGTTCATTGCCCAGTGAGCAATGAGTTTTTTGATTAATCTAAATCTAGATAAGATAGTGTTATAGTGTACACGGATGCATTATTAAGAACACACATTGTCTTTATTACCTATAACAATACGCTATAATTTAAGACATAAATTGCTAAACGTTGGTAAAGCTGTTTCACTGTCATTGTAACTGAAGGATTGATTTTGACGGCACGGTCAGTGAGCAGAACTGCTGGTGCTGAGAGTGGGAAAATGGTTAATGCAGCTTTCTTTAAATAGCTTGTTGCAGTGCTGGTGTTCAGTTTACCCTCATGGGAACCATTTACGGGGAACTGTCATGAACACAGGTGCAGGGGGAAGGGAAAACTCAAGAGTGTTGCACTTTTCACTTGAGATTCATGAAAGGACTCAAAACAAGTGACACAACCTCATTTGTTAATTACACTTCCCAAGATTTTAATTATATTACCTTGTGCTTTTACACTGTAGGTCTCGATTTCCGTAGGTTTCAGTTTCAACTAAGTAAATCAAATACATTTGTCTGTGAAAATAGGAAAAAGTCTCAAAATCTAGTTAGGATTACAAGCATCAAAGTTGGATTTCAGCCATTATTTTCCCTTTGATTTGAACTTTGACCTTTTTGATCTTAGTCAATATTAAAGTTATCAAGGTTATATTTTTACAGAGTTTCTTTACATTGTGTAGAATGGTTTTATGTAAAAAAAACAATTAATCACAAAAAATGACTTAAGCAGGGTTTCACAGAGGGGGTTACATTTCTATATTATGCTCAGTCATGATAGCCCTTTGAATCACTACATTTTTATAAGTTCATACTACAAACCAGGTTTCCATAAGAACTGTCATGGAGTCGACTATACAAAAGTGAGCAGTATTTAATACCTCAAGGGGAGGAGAGGTTCAATACAGTACAGAGAAGAGACAATACGGTGTGATGATTTAAAATGCACTCACGCTTCAATTCCTAACTGTGTTTCCAGTCTATATTTCCTCATTTACTTAGAATTTCATTACCTTTCCTTTCTCAAGGTAAATGCAGAACAACGCATTATAAATTAGCCAATAATCAGTCCATTACACTATGACAAAGGTTCAGGTCTGTTGCCATAAATTGCATTTAAAATGTTACACTTGGGTGTGTTGAGACTGAAATTGTTTATCAGGAAGGCAGATGATAAATGTGATTGTGTGTATGACAAAGCACATGTTAAATAACGAATAAAGAAAAATACACGGCTCATTTCCATTATTTTAATGAATAGAAACAAACATATTTTTTATATTATGACAGATTAAACATTCATAGACTCTGCAAGGCCATATTTGATTCTCAAATCTGGTCCATGCTCAAGCAATATTTGCATTCATTAATAAAGAGGTGAAATTCGCATTTTCAATACACAAATAATAAAAACATTCAGTATGCCTCTACAAATAAGACTCAGTGCATATGGTGCTTGTCATGAAAGGCATAAAAAGAAGTTCCCCACTCTTGATGTTAAAACAAAAACTAATTTTCTTACAATTATTTTTCAGTAGTCATACACAAATAATGATTGTCATGGAGTGAAAGATGGAGTGAAATGAAAGCGGGGCTCACAGTGGTTTCTTTACATTTCTAGGTCAACATGTCCCACAGACAGCAGCAACACAGTGCTGTCCAACATGCAGTTAGACATGCCTGGTCCCCAGAGTCCTCTCTCCTTCCCTGTTCCACAACATACACTGCAGAAACAAAACACAGTTCAGATGGACAGTTCAATCTCAACAGACGGCAAAAGGTCATTTTTACATAAATACCACAGTAGTTTCTTGTTTATAGCATTATAACAGAAAAGTGTAGCTGAAACAGTTGCAATATAAAACAATTAATCGTGATTAATTGCATCCAGAATAAAGGTTTGTGTTTACATAATATATGTCTGTGTACTGTGCATATTAATATTGTATTTATAAAAACATACGTACAGTGCATATATTTAACAAAAATATAACATATGAAACTTAATTATTGGTAAACATATTGGTAAATATAAATTAATGTATCTAAATATTTCTTTAAAAAAAAATGTTGTTTGTGGATGTTTTTGTGTTTCCGAGCACAAAATGAATATGCAAAGTACACAGACATATTTTATGTAAACACAAACTTTTATTCTGGATGCGATTATTCACGATTAATCGTTTGTTTGAAAACTGGATTCTGATTGGCTGTGAGGTGTGCATTAAAAGCCTTTAACGCATGGGTAGCTCCAGTCAGTTTGATGACATTTGAAATGACCTTACAAAAAATACCAGTCATTTTCTCCTGTTTGATCTAAATGACACTGTAAACAACAATAAAAGCTTTAACTTGGCAAATGACCATGGTATAAGCGGGAAGATCCACAGCTAGCCGTGCTTTAAAGGAGTTTAATGCCATTCGCAGAGGCAACAACCCTTCGCGTCGGGTGGTTCTTGGCCTCTACGGTGTGGATTATCCCTCACATATTTAAAATCAATTTTCGTCCATTTTGAACCTAAGTGTGAGTTTTTTTAATTGGTGCAAAAGGGTTAATACCGAAGTCTTATTTAACTACTGTTCCTTTCAAAGACCAACACAAAGACAAGAAAAACAAAGACTGTTAGACTGTTACAATGAAACCAAAGTCAGCATGATCACGCACATGATGTCAAAAACTAAGAGCACTCAGTATTACTGTGCCAGTTTTCTTTTGTGGCCCAAAGTTGAGTCCCTCTTTTTATTTTACTCACGCTATTTCTGTCACATCGATGTTTTGTTTATGAGGATTTGCCAATATACAGTATGTACAAAGATCATATTATCTTCACAGAAGGTCTCCTACCGGTGTTTTTAGGGGGTTCACCATATGCAGGTCCTCCATATTGTGGTTGAGGGTAGCCCTGGTATCCTGGGTCGACTGGGTATGATCCCGGAGGTCCAGGAGGGTAGTTTGGATAACCAGGGTTGGGCTGCTCGGTGTGAGCTGGAAATCCTTGGTATGGCTGTGCGGGGTATCCTTGAGGAGGGTATCCTTGAGGCGGGTATCCGGAAGCTGATGGAGGGGGGTATCCTGGAGCTGTAGGGCCAGGCCCTGTGTAGGGTGGAGGCTGTTCGTAATTCATCTACACACTGGAAGTGAAGTTCCTGGGAACAAGCAATGAGGCTGAAATATTGGGAAACAGTTACAATGAAGGGCTGCAGATTTGAGTCTTACACAAAGATCCTACGCAAAACCAGCATGTTTAAGAAATATGACATCAAGGTCTGTACTCAGTTGTCTTGTTTTCATGTGCTATACCAAAATAAAAGTCATGCTATTTAATTACTTAGCAAAGAATTATTACAAATTGTCCAGTTATTAAATCCTTTTATGCTTGTTAGTTTTTTTTAAAGATTTATGTATGTATCTATATTCCAACACTTGAATAAAAGATTGAAGATAAAAAAATACTGTTAAAATGATTGATACATACTGTTAAATATCAGTTTTTGGATCGTTTGTAATAATTAAACTAATAGTCATTCTAATCATGATACACATATGTATTCAAAGCACCATGTGTTTTTTTACGCAATTGATAAATACAAAGACTTGTGAACAGAAATTATTTATCAGCAGTGGCGTCAAAGCTGACAATAGACTTACACAGTTATTGCGTAAATACAAAGATCATGTGGTGAAATCAAACAGTAGTCCCTTCACTCAGTGATGGTAAATTATTAACATCATGGGTTTTAATGGACCAAACTGGAAACGTGTTGCTCAAACAGCAACATACAGAACAGATATTGACTGAAGCGGCATCCATTTTAAACCTTTATGTTTAATCATATAATACTTGCATTGCTCTGATCTAGACGATGCGATGGTCTATGTTATTACGTAACTTTAAGTTTTATCTTTGCAGGATGTTTAATGAAAATATGAAACCTATTTTGGAGGAATAACAGAGGTGCAGCGTGGAGCAGGATCTACAAATAAAAATTCATATAATTATAAAATGTAGAATTACATACATAAGAATAAGATTAATTTAATTCATTCATTTTATGACACTTACATTAAAATCAAAATAAAAGTCCTTAAGGTCTTTTAACTCGTGTTTTATAGTCAACACTTTGACCATAAGCTGGAAAATGACTAATAACAACATCTGAGAGAGAAATACACCCTGATAACGCATAAGATTAAAAACAAGACGCATAAACTTAAGAATGTGAAAACAATGGCCATGAATGCAGCAGTGTTACAGAAATTGAATAAGTGATGATGAGAATCAGGCGACTGGTTCAACACAAGAAAGTGATTGTTCACCTGCTGGTACAGAGGTCAGTATCATGTTCACCCACGCAAATAAATGTGCGACACACATTTTAAGTTCACACTATAACAAAAAGAACCGTGGTAACGCGATAAAGTCCCTTACGTCCACTTATAGAATAACATCATATTGCGGCCATATAAAGAAATGCATGTAATTATTTGTGCGCCACAGAATCTGTCTCGAGTAAATGGAGGGGCGATAAGACCCTGAGGAGACCGGGTATACAAGTAAATGTTTGACAGCGGCACTATAATAAAAAGATACATTTCCTCATTTAAAAAAATAGCAAAATAACGCATCCAACGGAAGACTCGGTTCACTGATGAAATTATATTTGACAGAAAGTGTTTCTATTACCTTCGGATGAATTCTTCCTGAACGACTCCTCCAGATATGATCCTCTCTGTTACCTTGCAGTTATGTTTTGTATTTTTGTGTTTCTCAGCTTGAGTGTGTCGTCAACCTTTCGGGATACAAGCACGAGCGAAATAACGTTTGTCGATTAGGTCACGATGAACGCATGATGTCACAGAGACAGCGGTGCGCCGACTCCGATTGCGCTGATATCAGCTGACCGCAGTACACCAGCGCATGCAGCGCAGCCCACCGACCACGCCCCGTTCAGAATACGTCACCTTAGTACTGGATACACCAACAACACTGTTAGTGCAGAAATGTAAAGTTGTTAACATTTATGCAGACGTTTTTTTCAATTTAATATCCCGTCTATTTGTATGAATGGTCTTTTGTTTAAATATTTGTATATATATATATACATATAATTTTTTTGTGGATTTAGAATGTGTCCATAGGAAAGAGGAGAAATACTTGCTGTTATTTTCTGTATTTATTTATTTTCTTTTTTTTCTTTATTATTTATCAATCTTTTTTTCCCTCTTTGTGTGATATGTATAATATTGCTTCTTTCAAAGATTTCTTTGAATAAAAAAAAGAAACACTGTTAGTGCAGAAAACAGAAAAATGTGCAGAAAAATGTGTAAATGCTTTAATATTTTCATGTAAATTTACAATAGCCCCTACTGTGCAATTTTTTTTATATTTATGTTGCATTTCACTGTATACACGAATGTTTGTAAAGAAATTTGTTGTTACTAAAAAAAACATTGTTACTGTTAGTGCAGTGTTATGTGGTTTTATAACATATATACATATGAAGCTTCCAAAACGAGATAACTCTGTTTTAATACAGAGTTAAAAATCCTGTTTGTTAATAGTGCATCCCATTAATATCAATCATACTGCAGTGTTTGTTTTGATTCGAGCCATAATAACTAAACAAATACAGCAAACTAACACAATACAATCATGTTGACATAATGACAATAATAACATAAAAGTCATCCCATTTTGGAAGCGAACTCTTCATACATCAATGTTTTCATGCCCTCATTTAGAAATGTACAAGTTATCTTTCAGACACGTTACATGAATTCGTTAAACTTGAAGAGAACAAGGACATTTTACCGTAATAGTTTAAATGTTTACTTTTGACAGAAAATATGCACACAGGTTAAAGTAAATACGATCATAATGAGACAACGTTACTGGCTTTGTTTAGTTAAGTCATAGTTTTTGACACTGTGCTTCCTGAACACACTGTGTAGAAAAACGCTGTAGCTCTATTCATCTTAGTATCTATACATCTATAAGAATACAAAATAAATTAAACAAAAAGAGATGCCCAGTAACTTCCTGATACTTCCTTTATAGTGCATTCATATTGCATTCTGTTCTCAAGTAAAACAAACTTGTGAAAAAAAAACACATACATATGAAACAGAAATTGTATAGCATATATATCACACTACTGTGTCGTACAGTCACACTGCTCTCTTCAAGTAAACTCGTGTTTACTTGAGTAATAAAATAAGGAAAAAATGGAAACAAACAAATGTGCCCGAGAGAACAGACATACCCACAGTGCAATAATCACAAAAATACACATGATGGTAAAATACCTTTTGGCTATAAGAAACATATACTGTAACATCAAACAAAGTTGCTGAACAAAATAAAAGCGTGGTTTTGCTTTTTTTATGAGTTTAAATTAAGATGGCTAGATAAAAAAGCTAAGCATAAAGAACATGGCCTTTATTTGATCTTGAGAGGGGGGTATAGTTGTTTCCTCAGTGAAAGACAGTCTGCCTCCATCGTTTGTCATGTTGGAAGGGCCAGAGACTGTTCCGTATCGCAGTTTTGAAAGGACTGGGCTCCACACTCAGACCGAGGAGCTCAAGACGTGAGCACTCTAACTGGGCATTTTGTGGCCTCTGAGCCCCTGCTCCTGCTGGCTGCTCTGTCATCTACACACACAAACCAAAACACATATTACAAAAATATCAACACACAGAAAATATTACACTAATGAGAGTTAAAGTGTGTCATTTATTAACTGCGAACGAGACCATATGGAATTATAAAAATACCATTCCCCCCGTGATTGGTTCACACCATTGGTTAAACCAGTTTGGCTGTGCTGAGCCGTTTGAAATTCCCAAAACAAAGTAATGTTTAGATAGCAATGTTTTTCCACATTTCCAGGAAAACATCCAGGAAAACATTATAAATAGTCGTCTCTGCATATTAATTTGGGCTAAAAAATATTTTACCATTAAAAAAAATAAGAAGAATGGAATTTGTTGTTATGATATGGTCTGTTTCCTAAATAATTTCTCCTTCGTCTAACTTAAAAAAAAGGCTTTTAACAGAAAGCTTGTTTATATAAACAGGCTACATTGCATAATGTATAACTGTAATCCATATATAGTTACATGCAAGTGTAATCATACAAATTGAACTGACTGTAGAAATGCTCTGAGATTTTTTAATCTACTGTGTGTTTACTCACTGGTATTAGATGACTGCTAGGCAAGTTAAAAGCATCCGCTATAGCACAGGCAATCTCATATTTGGTCATCTGCTCTTTTCCAGAGTAATGGAAGATTCCACGCAACGATGAATCCTGAGGGCAACACAAACATGCAGCATTGAAATATGTGTTGATTTTGAAGCAGTTTTGCATAGAATCTGTGACTGCAGAATTAAACAGAAGGATATAAGTATCTGTAAATGCGAGTGTGTTGAATGCGGGGAAAATGTAGTTCCTTTTCCATCCTTTCTTTTAATGTTACTCCCCTCAAATGTGAGGAGTTGTAACCCTTTTTGTGTTTACTTATTTCATATTTAGCTAATTTGATTCAAACTATTTAAAAAAGTAAGAGTGGTAGTATCATTAACACATTATTTATTTAATACTTTCTGCAGCATTTTACTTCAAAAACGTACATAGACCACCAAAAAGATGGGTTGACTGGGAGAATTTACACACAGTACAGGGGTGTATTATGCAGTATAAACTAAAGGGGCTCACCTGAAGGGCTCTCTCAGCCATGTTCCGACAGACATGGGCCACATCATTAGTGTAGGTGGGAAAGCGTTGTTGACAGTGTTCTATAGTGCAGCTCTCAGCTCCCTCCTGAACACGGTCCCACAAAACAGTTACTGCGCTCTCTTCCACCTTCTCCACCTCTCCGTAAAGAATGGGCACTCGCAGTATAGCTGCACCTGGAGAGAGCAAACGCGAATAGCTTTTTCGTAAATGAACTAAACTCAACATAAGAAACACCACAGGAATAGGAGGAGCGGTTGAACACAAAAGCAGCTATTTTGAAGAACTAAGCAACTAAGAACTTGGTAACTAAGCAACACTTGTCCCCATTGACTTCTATTGTATGGACACAAAACCACAAAAGACAGTTCTCAAAATATATTCACATAAGCGTCATATACAGGTTCTGAACAACATTAGTACTTTAGACGGAATCTGTATTTTGGGGTAAACTATCACTTTAAAACAAACCCATTTGCTAAATTTACATAAGAATAAAACAGTCTAGATTCTTCCAAAAACAATACCTGGGCAATGCCTTAGAATCTCTCTCTCTCCCTCTAGCTTGGACTTCCCATACAAATTTAAAGGATTGGGGGCATCGTTTTCTCCATAAGGAGGATTACGGCCATCAAAAACATAATCTGTGCTGATGTAAATGAGAAAGATGCCAGCTGTGGAAAAAGCATTAGAGAGAACTTTAGTTGAAAAAAAGACATTTTAACCATATCTAACAAAGTCCCGATGCTTCACCAACCTGCTTCTTTGGCCAGTGTAGCACATGCATGTACATTCAAGTTCATGGCTGCTTCAGTGTGATGCTCCACCACGTCTGGCCTCCTCTCAGCAGCACAGTGCACGATCACATGAGGCTTCACAAAATGGAAAAAACAAATGATAGTTCAAGCATGTTAAATGTATACCCAGACGTGTGTTAAAAAGTGGGTGACCTAACTGGGTATCATTATCAATCATTACCTGAAACTCCTGAATGACCCCTCGCACCGCATCTTCATCCAGAAGATTGCACTTAAGGAAACGAGGTCGGGCTCGGTTGTAGCCAGACCCCAAAGCATCCCAGTCATTGTTCTTGAACTCTTTGTACACAGCACGGCCGAGTAGCCCAGTCGCACCAGTCACAAGCACACGCCGGTATGGCGTGTAAACATCATCCTAGAGGACAGAACAGTAGTTACACTCAATAGACATACAGTACATAGATGCCGCTTTGGCTGCTGAATAGTGTCAACGGCAGCCGCCACATTGGAAAGAGCAAGACTGATATATAAACACATACAAGTGACCGGAGGAAGTGCAGTCTTTCTGGCAAAAAGACTATTAGAAGAAAAGAAGTATAACATTTACATTTCTTAACCAATTTCAATGGTTTACACGTGTGGGTTTTTCTGACAATTAATAAGTAACCGGAGACGGATCCTCATTGTGCTCCACAAACAGATCATAAACTATTGAATTTGGGAACAGATTTGCGTCACCACACAAGTGAAGTCAACGTTACCTCCAGGGATCTGTGATTGACACAATTTAAGACCAATCAGAGCTGCCCGTCACAGTATCTTGAAACCAGTGGTGTGCGGTGGACTTAAAAAATGAGGAGGCAGATTTCTATCCATGTTATTTTTGTTCATCTCTGCACTATTAACAAGTGCGTTTGTCAGAAAACCAGTGTCATTTCAGTGTTTATGTGTGAAAAATTCCTTTTAATTACTACAAGTTCATTACAGTATGTACTTCTGATTTTTTTAGTTTATTTTCCCTGCTTTGGGAAAAGGTACATCAACACCACCTTCATCTTATTCTGGAACATTTGGGATTTCCTATATAAGAATAACATCATTACCAATACCATCAATTTAATTATTAGCAGTCCCAGAAATACTCAAAGCATTTAAGAGATCAAATCAAATAGATATGACCAGGGCCGCTGCTAGCCATTTTGGTGCCCTAAGCATAATTCCATTATGATGCCCCCCCCCCCCCCCCCTTAAAGGTGCAAACTTTTCTTCAGTAAACAGAATAGCAAAACAAAAAACTATCAATGTTTAACAGTAAAATCTCAATTCAGATTGCAAGCTGCACCGAAATTAATATTGCTCGCCCCGCTCTGCACGGGCTCCGAACCTACGTCGATCCGAATGGGAGACGAGCGCTCTAACGATGAGGCTAAAGCGTCTCTGTTGGTTTGTATGTTAATTTTGATTAAACATGGACTTACCTGCAAGTGATTCGCGTGGTGGGAGCGGCGGCGCTGGATGTGACTTACTTTAGCCTTGCTACTATCCTGAGCAGCCTGATCACAAGCAAAAGTTTTTGACTTTTATGTAAGTCACATAATTCTGTCAACAATCGATAACTCCTCTGCCTCCGCCATCTCCGACACGAATCCTAAACTCCGATTAATACAACTAATAAAATAATTTAATTAACGTTCAATCTAATTTAGCGCCCGCAGTTTAAAATGAATGACGAAGACGAACAGTAAGGCGGGATCTCGCTGATGAGTTAATCCAATCATAGCCCGTTGGAGGCATTGCCTCCTCTCACGTGACTTTTCTCCATTCTTTTCAATTACCCCCACTCAAACTCACGGCACGCTTTAGGGGGTATATGTAAAGTCAATGAGCTTAGAGGAGGCAAGAGAAACGCTGTCTCCCTTTGGAATTCTTTCGAGCGGGGGCGCTGTTTCACACTGTTGTACACGCTGATTGATCTCATATTTAGCTCAATACATTCTATCCGCTGTCCTATTCTATTTCTGAACTGTTAGTAATATTCTCATTCGGTTATTTTCGAGGGGGAGGGGAGGCACTGCCTCCCTTGCCTCCTCGGAGGAAACGCCCCTTCTTGAAACACCCCTACAGCATCTATTGGCGGATGATCACAAGGAACTCGGATTCAGTGTCTAACAGCAGCTATTGGACCCCTTCAATAATTTGATAAAACAAACTAAGAAAAAAAACATCCTCTGCTCAACATCCTCAGTATCCAAGGGATGGCTGAAATGTCTTCAGGCCAACCACAAAAAGTAAGATGGTATATTCCCTTTTTAAGAGTTTCAACTGACATCAAGTTAAAGGATCCAGCAATGTTGTGTTAAACTACTGATTCATTGAAAATATTGTGCTCAACAAATTCATTTGCAAAAGATGTCAAACAAATGCAAAATTGTCGACGCGTGCAGGTGTTCGGTAGGAGCCGCTAAAGCGCTTCCTTCAGGCAGCTTGGTGTTACTACAACTACTTCTGTTGGAAAGAGTTCTATAGAGATGTCAATGGTCATTTGTGGACTGAATATGGACATTTACCCTATATTTATGCGATATAAACATACATGGATCTTACTAGCGATATGCAATGTGGTTGTCAAGCACACTTCTACAGACACGGTTACGAATTAGCCTTAAACCCATTCTTAATTCAGATCACCGTCAAGTTGTTCAATACCTCAATTGAATCTCTTTTTTCAGGCAGCTTTACTATTTCTTCTAGTAAAGCTTAATTACAATGAGCACACAACAATAGCTTTGCACTAGTGCGACAGGTGAACTGCTGAACTGTTAAGATATCTAAATTGAAGGAAGTGAACCTTGTATCCTTGCATACATCAAAGACGTCTTCCATGTTTAGCCAAGCCTTACCTGAACAAGCTCAACGTGGCCGGGTTTGAAATGTATCTTAAGCTCTTTAGCTCTGATACTCATTTCAGTGCGGCTATAGTTTCGACCATATCCTGGATCTTTTTAATACGCCAAAACTAACTTAAACGTCTTGTTCGTTCGTGTTGTCAAATAAGGGCCTGTTTTCATAGGAGTTGCAAAACATAACGCTGTCGACTGAAAGATCACGTAGGCGTTTATAGATCAGCAATCCGCGCACAGTAAACTGCGTCTATAAGATAAACAAAGGGTAGTGTTCTAGCGCATCATCTCTGTGCACTTTTGCGCAGTCGCTACGCGGCTTAGTTTCTCTTTATAACCTTCAAATTGTTTATTTGCCAATATATTTTTTAAGTATCATCAGTGTTATATGCCACCGTGTTTGCTAATGGATGTTATATATCAGAAGCAAAACATGTTTACGGTCACGACAGGAACGACATTGACGAGATGGAACAGATAAACCGAGCCAATGAACAAGCCTTTCCAAACATAGAACCAGCTAAATGTAACATTTTACTTAAAAGCTTTAGTTTCCACTAGTTTATACATAATGTAGTAAGGGTAACTGTTAAGTCACACAGTCCAGCTACTTTGCCTTATGCAACTGCAACCGAACCGTAAGTTCTGTGAAGAGCATATACAGTATATTGAGGTCATATGAAATGGGTTAAGCGTTCTTTTTAATTGTCTTAATTTACCTGATCATCCCCGTAGTTAAAACCAGGCATGTTTGGATTACGCGCAGGAGTAGTGTGAAGCCTTCGACATCTAACGGCACTGTATTCGAAATTCAACCTCTGTACTTCAGCCACGTCGGTGATTTCAAAATAAAAGTCATGGGACGTGTACACTACTTTGTGGTGACCGGGATGGGACATGCGCGTTTCACTTAGTTTTGTTGTGGCCACGAGATATTACCTCGTGGGAATGCGATATTATGTTGTGGCCACAAGATATTACGACGATGACATTCTTATTCTTACTTTGTATGTTTATGGAACTACATCCTTATCTCGACACGACTTGAATGTGTGTCTATTAGCGCCTGGAAATGGATAGGACTATAATAATATTTATTTTAATTAAGGCTAAATATAGGCTGGAAAGAATACATTATTATAGTAAAAAATTGCCTGTTATATTGAATTTTGTGCGATGTTACCTATACAGTGATTGTAATTATAATAATATGAAATAACAATTTACGATTAGTGAATAGATGGGAAAAAACAGTTTGGTGCAATAGATAAAATATGTTTTATTTATTGGCAATTTTCATTTGAAAGCTGCCGTGCACCATTGCGCAATACAATAATAGGCTATTGGTTGTGATGCTGGCGTAAGAGGGGATACGGTTACGGATCACAAGTCGCTTGGCAGTTGTTGTGCACTCTTAACTGTTATTCCAATAATAACACTTGCTTGTTGGTTCACACGTTTATTTTGGACAGTCTATGGTTGGTTCATTGTACTTTCGATAGGCGTAATTTGAGGGTGAGACAGGTGAGATATGTCCCCACCACCTTTTGTCGATTGTGTCGAAACCACTTATTGGTAGAAATTAAAAATAAACGCGTGGAAGGAGTGTTTGTATAGGGCCATTAACATCGATTAAAGCGTGGAAAAGCGCTCGCCGTCTGTCGTTGCTACCACCAGACCACCAAAGCTTCTTTCAGTGCGCTTGCAGCGCGTCTACATTTCTGAGCACACAAAAGACTCGAGTCACACGGCCAGTAAAGAAAAAAGAAAGGAATAACAACCTTAATTCTTTAAAATATTAGTCATACATGTAAAAACGGCAGTGCTTTATTGCACTTATATGAATCATTGTTGTCATGATTCTGCTGTGGCGATGGTCTATTGCAAGATGACTTGATGCAAATAATTCGTTATTTGTTACATTTATAAAGTGCCTCTCTGAGTACTCAAATGGAAAACTTATTTAAAATGGTGTAGTTCAAAGCAAAATGTAAAAGTTTGTTATTTGCCCTTTTTTTACTAAACGTAGCAGACTTTATTTGCCAATGACCGAAATAATGAAAGTAAGATTTTGTTCTTGTCATGAATGAATAAGTCTATATTGAACAATTTAAATAAAAAACCTATCTATTTCTGATAGTTCGAGGTGCACACATTTAAGTCGTGGCAAAGAGATAAGGATGTCGTTCCCTCATACAAAGCCCCCTTAAAAGAGAGCATGTCCCCTCCGGGTCATGGTACTGGTCCACTCTTACAGTATTTGTTTACACGTTTTGCTTCGTTGAAGAAATTATCAGATTCTATTAGATTGCGTTTTGTGCATATTCCGTTTCTATTTCTATATCAATGAAAAAAAGGAATGTTTCCGCCCGGTTTCGAACCGGGGACCTTTCGCGTGTTAGGCGAACGTGATAACCACTACACTACGGAAACGATGCCACATTTTCCAAAACTTGAGTAAATGATGATAAGACTTCCATTTGTGGGTGAAGTGTCACCTAATGGGTAATTTAAGAGTTTCCCATGTTGTGTCGACACAATCTATATTTATAAAATCATGTTTAAAATCTACAGTGTCACACATAATAGAAATACATAGCAAAATAAGATAATAATAATCACTGGTACGTTTTTAACACATTTTGCTTAGTTTAAGTAACAATGGGATTTGCATTATGTGAATATCCTTTTATTTCTATTTTTATGAAAAAAAGTTAAAGAGTTGTTTCCGCCCGGTTTCGAACCGGGGACCTTTCGCGTGTGAGGCGAACGTGATAACCACTACACTACGGAAACGATATAACGCTCTGTCATGGCTGCTGTGAAATGTCGCCTAACTCAATTATAAATAAATGTGGACACAGCCATTTCCGTATTCCGTTTTGCAATATTTAGCTAAAGATGGTGTAATCAAGGAAAAAACAAGTAAAAGAATAAAAAACTACATATTTTCCTTTCATTGCTCATCATTTTTAGCGGCATCCACGCATACTTTAACCTATCACATTTTACTGAGCTCAAAACACGGAGAACATAGTTTTAATGGATTTCCAGAAGTTATAAGGAAAAAACTTTTTCTTTTCGAATTTAAATAAAAGATACAGAGTCGGTTGACTTGCAAGTGAAAATACAAATTCCCACAGCAGAGCACACGTTCCTTTTAAATGCTTAACACAAACAAAACAGGCTGCCAAAACCAATGAAACAACACCCAGCAAAACGCGCACCACATCCCCTAGTGGCCGAGAGCATTTCTGTTGTGTTGTGACTCGATTCCATTGTGTTGTGGCATTCTTCTGTTGTGTTGTAGCTTTATTGCATTGTGTTGTGAACGTATATTTCCTTTTAAAAAATTGTCTTGTGTTTTGCACCAGAATGGTGCAGGCCGTTTAAATCCAATCTTTACAATCAGATGGCACTGTGTGGGTGTGTGTATGTGCACGAGCGTGAGCGTGCATGTGTGTGTCATATTTTCAGAATTGACTCAGCATTGGCAGCCTTTTCGAGTGTGTGTGTGTGTGTGTGTGTGTGTATCGGTGTGCGCGTAAGGAAGGTCACTATTTTGCCCTTGATTGCTGTGCAACATTTTCTCTGAAATGTAATATTTCACATTCATATCATATGTCGGTCACTTTGACCCCGAAGGAGCGATGTGTAACATTTTTTTATGACCCTTTATCATATACGAATCATATCCTTATTGTGTTTTGGTGTGTTCAGTTTTCAAAGTCATCTCATTCCGATAAAGCTTACATTTTTTGCATATTACATTTTTTCAGTCAAAAATGACTTAAAAGTCATAAATATGAAATAAAGATCGATATGATGAGGTGAAAAGTCAATATTATGCAGATGCAGTTTTTTTCTACATGTTTTGCCAAGTTTAAGATATTATCAGATTCCATTAGGTTGCCTTAATTTTAATATTCCAAATATTTCTATTTATGAGCTTTGAATGTTTATTTTGTATTGTTTTATAAAACGCTTTATATTTCACATATCTCAAGTCTTCACACAAAACGATAGGATTTTTTTCAGGTTTCCTGAAAGTCCCTCCTTCCGAAACGCTCTGATTGTAAAACGGCTGACCCGTTATTGGTTCGCCGGTTATAGGGTGTGTCTGAAGATGTCCCACCCGCACCATATCAGCCAGCTTCAGCATCTCGTGTCCCTCTAAGTACGCGTTTATTCATATGCGTTGGCTTTAGCGATGAACCGTAACATTGGCGTCAACTTCACATCATCACTTAAAAACATGCTGATCGATCAAAGTGTAACGGAGGTCTGCTAGTGCATATGCAAACGTCAATCTTTGTTAGAGATTGCAATTGTTTTCCTGCTATGGAGGGAAATGACACCTGACCGATTGGCGTTTGTTTAGCCTATTAATATTGGACATAAATTGGATAATAAAACAAGCAGATTGACCAGGAGACATATGCAGGACTTCAAAGGACGTTTCATTGAAGTGTTTTGAAGGTACACGCACAGCATCAGTGTATTACACAAACAGCTTTCTATTCTATTCTAACAGCTGGGTCTATTGGTCTGTTTTAGTTCCCTTAAATAGCAAAACACCTCATTTTTAGACCAGCAGGCACATGGCCACACAAATGAGCGCAAATGCATTTGCTATTTAAACAACACGGTGAATGACGGGAAAATTAAAACTGCGTCGGGTTGAAACTAGCTGCACCGCATTGCACCGGGTGTACGATATGGCCTATGACTTTATTTCTCATAATTATGAGATTTAATCTCATAATATTGAATTTTGTATCTCATCATTTCGAATTTTAATAATTAATTTTTGTCTCATAACAATTATTTTCTTTTTCTAGAGCATGATCTTTTTATTATGTGGCAGAAATGGTCTTTCATTCAAACCAGTAAGTCAGCACATTCAATTCATCACTAATCTAAAGTATATTTTGGCACAGGCACACAGAACATTATACCTACAGTATATGTCTCTACAACAACTTTCTAGAGAGGCCATCATAATTTACCTAACGTGTCTGTTACAAAAAGACATGTACAAGTACATCTATAGAAAACTAAAAGAAACAGGTTGATTGAATTATTATTGTTCCACATGAATGAAAGATCTATTCTAATGGACTTTTGCTTTTCATGCTAGGTAGGCCTAGAAACATACTTTACAAGTATGCTTGAGCAACAACACACCTGCAGTGGTTATTATAGACCTCAATTCTTAAGAGATTAAGATATTTGTAATGTAAAATTTGACGTGTTGTTGTGAAGGTGGACAGTAAAGCTGAGAATGCAAAACATACTCGTATTGATGAAACTGATGAAAATGAGCTTGTTTTTGACTTCACTTTCTTCTGCAGAATATGTTTCAGGCCTAGGGGTCCATAATACCTTTATCTTAAATGTTTATCTTTTACAAAATTAAAAACAAAAAGTGTGGGGTAAAAACAATGATTCCACATAAAACACAATGCATACTCAATGCATGTTATCCAAACAACAAATTCTTACTACGTTTAAAAGAAAAGTGCAAAAATATAATGTATTGTAAAAATTATATATTTCATTTACACAAACCTCATATAACACTCAATTGGGATGCAAACAACTCCTTACAAAAAAACATGAATAAAATTAGTTTATACAATGTGAGGGTTTTTATGAACACCGAGACAAGACTTCTTGTGTACATAATATCACTTATTATACAATTTGCACTGGTTTATTTTCTATTGATAAATGGAACAAAAGACAATATGCTGTTTCCTTTTGAGCTAGTCCCATGTGTTTCCTGAGTACAGATTTGTCCATATGTACGCCAGTACAGATCCAGTGCAACATCCCGGCAAGCCCTTTCATTTGGACTATCCAGCAGACCTTTGGCAAACTATACTCCCTCCGCATACCCCACTCAATGTCTTTTAAGGCTGAGATGGGTGCTCGGCTCTGCCACCCTGTCCTGAGGCCTCGTCCTTTCAAAGCAAACATTTAATGAAGAGTGGATGGGTACCCAGGAAAGTAAGACAGCCAGTGAAGTCATCATTTGCAGACACATAGGTCAGTCTGTTAGAAGGTTCAAGGTTATTTTGGTCATCCCCATTCTCTGCTTAAGGACAGCAGCAGCATTCTCTGTGCATCCGCAAGCATTGAGTTCATGTCTCTTCTCAATATCAAGTCCTGCACTCACGGCTCTCTCTGGATTGCTTTTGAACATACTTGTTATTGAGACATCGAAGAGCCCCTCTTTTGTTAATGCAGCGATACATACATATTATTTTGCATAGGCTCCCATATGCCAACCCAGTATATTAAATAGGAGATGACTAAAAATTGGTAGACGAAAAGCAAGTGTTATAAAAATATATATCAATATGTACAAACTCCATGCTCCAGGTTAGTCATTACTGCAAGAGAGCAACAGGGAAAGACTGTTAGAGACACAAAAAGCAGTCACAGGGCAAATGCAGTATCCTTACTTTGAAATACATATATTTTTATAATACCTTATGCCAGCATCCAGGTATCGGCAGTCCATCTCGCCCCTGTGAAGAGAGATATAAATAATAAATAAATGTAAAGATTTTTCTGAAAGCTCTTACTGATGGGGAAAAAAGGCAGGAATTGCACATCAGATCTGCCACCAATGATGTGAGACTGAAGGAAACACAGCAGCCCACAGATGGATACTTTTGGAAGCAAGTTCAAATAATCATGCTCAAAACCCAGACGGCTATGGTTCTTGAACAGGAGAGTTAACTTGTTGATTAACAACCAGCTATTTTAACAATTATTGTTTTTAAGGCTGTTACGATTTCATATCTGTCACTTTATTGATGGGTTGCAGTCTGCATTCTAGCAAATATATAATAAATGTGTACCTCAAAGATCTATGCCAAGCCGTCGGAGTCAGAACTTATACAGTGTACAGGGGAACCCAACGCACCAGGATGAAAACATCAAACATAACCACACACACATATTTTAGATAAAGATACTGTACCAAATGGCAGGGGGCATCTGGGGCCCTTGCCTCCCCACCAAGTTTTCTACACCCATTGGTGCCCTGTTAGTGAAACCCATTCATGTCAAATTCATTGCTGCGAATTCTTTCGATACACATGCACATTCTGCCACAAATGCATACAGCATCATTAAGCAACAACCCACAGGTTGTGGCCCTTTTTTTTACTTTCCTGAGAACACTTTACTTTCCTGTTGAAGGACATATATTTTTCAAAAAATAGATAACATGGAAAAAATGATTACGTGACATACCACAGGACAAGGCTGATCAAGGCCAGGAGGTCCCTGTTCTCCCTTCTGTCCTTTCAGACCTTTCTTTCCCATTATGCCTCGTTCACCCTGCACAGAAATAGAGAGAGATAAAGAAAAGGAGGCTTAGATATGATAAAAGAAGATATTATTTTGAGTTGTGTTTTTTATTTCTATCACCTTTTCTCCTCTATCTCCTCTGTTTCCCTTTTCTCCTTGAAGCCCTGGAAAACCCTGATGAAGGAAAGACATGTTTATTTTAAACTGACATCTCTTTAAACATTCTCAGTGATATTCCCAATTCGACATAGTTCAGTGGAACACAGATGAGTTCTTAGGCCTAGTTTATACTTCATACGTTCACATGAGCATTCACACATCACAAATCACATCACCATGTAAGTGCACAAGACTCATTTTGCATGCACATGATTGCTCATAATGACTTACGTCTAATCCTGGTTCTCCTTGTTTTCCCTACAAACGTTAAAAACATTAGATAGGAAGAAGCATTTTTGTTGGTTAAATAACATTAAAATGTTATGTTCAGAATGAGAAAAGATTGTTTGTTCTCAAGTGTATGAAATACTGACCTTTTCACCTTTTGCACCAGGCAGGCCTACCAATCCATTAGAACCTGGAAAACCTTGAAGACCCTAAGCACAACAGACAGGTGTCAAACACCGCAATGTGGTTGCTGTGTAATAGTTCTGAAGCAGTGTTCAGACCGTATGAAACTTACCCTAAGCCCAGGTGGACCCTTCTCTCCAATATCCCCCTTTTCTCCTTTAACTGCATCACCAGGCTCTCCCTGTGTTACATTACACATTTGTATTTGATCTCACATGACCCTGAAATCAGGGACGGATTATGACTTTGATGTGCCCTGGGCACAGACGTTTCAAAGGCCCCCCTGGCATCACATATGTTATGAGAACAGTGTTGCACATACGTATGCCCAAATACACAGGACTCATTACACAGCACTCAGGAATTGTTTGACCGCGAGGGTCTCCTGGCACTCTTTTGATAAAAGAAATGCCATATGCAAATTTGCTATTGTAAACAAAAGCTTTTGACACTTGTCCCGCATTCGGGGTCTTCTGATTGGTCAACTTCTGTGGAACTGACATTGATGAGCGTGTGTACAAATTAATTATTTTTACTTGACACAGAGTCTTAAAACCATGGGGCTTATGTGAAAGACGCGAGACGCGGCATAACAGTTAAACACATCCGTCCAGAGCGTGTTTAAACAATAAAACAATATAAAAGTAGTTCCGCAGAACAGAATAACCACTTCTGTGTAAAATGCACAAAAAAAGCACAAATTGGTTTATTCGTATTACGCAGTATACAACACTCTCCAATTCACATAACGTGGGTAGAAAATTAGCCTATGCCTAGTATCATTTACATTTCTGCCTTTTAGAAGACGAGGATTTAACAGTTAAGCAATATCAATCACCAAAGCATTTATCGTTCTCTTAATAAGAAAGTTGGTTTTAACTTAGTTGAGAGGTATCTATCGTGATAACCTCAGAGAAAACTCGCTAACACATAATCCAAATCCAGCGGTCTCACAAGACTGCAGTTATTAAAGACAGCGAACTGAGATGTCTGTGACACATTTCTGTGGTTAAACTTTAAACTCATTTTGTTATTTAGCCTTCTATTGTCTTCTGTACGTGACTTCTGCAAGCTTATGTTTTTTAACTCGCCTTTAGGTGTCTCTCTCAGCAACACGGCAATGCATTAGGATTATTTATTCGATTTATTAGCTGCGGTTGATACTTCACAACTGCAAAAATAATCCCTTTATTCCACAATATTCAGCGCTATTTTATTGATACATTTTTTTAAATAAAAAATGTACACATTAGATTTGCCAGAGCCCCCCTGCTGGTCTAGTGCCATGGGCATGTGGTTCAATCCGTCCCTGCCTGAAATGATTCATTCAGTTTTAAAGAAGTTGTGTTTTACTTGTTTCATAGACTCACCTTATGTCCAGGCAATCCGTGATATCCCTTCAAAAGTAAATGGGGGAAAAAGTTTAGCTTGCTTAACCTTCTTTAATAAAAATGACCAGTTTAGACTTTATTTCTTACCGCAGGCCCAGGTGGTCCAGGAGGCCCTGGTGGGCCAGGCAAAGAGATAATCTGGTCCTACAAAAAAGATATAGAGACACAACCTCATGTTGCACATACTTATGATTACTGCATTGGAATATGACTGAAATAGTTTTTGTGTGGTAAACTCACCAGATTGTCCTCAAGTCTGGAGTCTCCTTTATTTCCTTTTTGCCCAACGGGCCCCTACAATGACAAATCAACATTTATTATAATCCTGCAACCCCACAATTGTATGATATATTCCATTAATACTCACTGTTAGTCCTGTCAGCCCAATATCCCCCTTATCCCCTTTTACTCCTGCTGTTCCAGGTTCTCCTGTATGACCGCTTTCTCCCTTCTGGCCCTGGGTGAGAAACATTATACTATATAAAGTACATGTAGTACATTTCTGGATGTCTCTGTTATTTACGTTTAATGACAACTTAACTCTGCTTTGTATAAACCAACCTGCTTTCCTTCAGGCCCTGGTGCTCCATGTAAGCCCATGTCTCCCTGTTGCAAAGATATTTTTGAAACGTGTCTGAGATATATTTGGACGTTATACTGTAGTATCCCAGCGATGGCATTTGCTACATGGCACAGTTGAACATTTCTGCTTTTCCATCTAATTTTCAATCATTAAACTGTATTACTCACTTTTGGGCCTTGCGCTCCAGGAGGTCCTGGAGGCCCCTATTGGATAAACAGAACAGATCAATACCGAATATTTAAGAGGTGCTTGGAGATAAAGATAGTTCTTATAGTGACACGGCACAGAATTTGACTAAATATGTGAACCTAGACCACAAAACCAGTCATATACTCGGTAACATTTGTAGTAAAAGCCAGAAATACACTGTATGCGCTCACAAAAATGGCCAGAAACACACCTACAAACTTCACTCGCCGCTGGCTGCTCTTTGCGAATTACACACTCAAGTTTGGTATCTATGTAAAGTTTAGAATTTCAGCTTTCAGGTTCATCTCCTCTCTACAACTTTATTACAGTGGTTAGCCAATAGAAAATGTTAAAACGAACCAGATTTTCAGTTTTCCAACTAGAACACCTCTAATGGACAACTTTACAGTGGCAGTTCGTCAGTTATTTGGAGTTTCCATGAGAGATAACAAAACTGTGCTATTTGGGTCTGTTTATGTTCTTATTTGTTTCATGTTATATCATCTGCAATGTTATCTGTGTTTATTATGCGCTACTGATGTACAGTGAAGACTCTCACTAGTGCACTGTCACAGGTACGTAGTGCCGCTTTAAAGGCGATTTTCTCAATATATTGCCCCCTCAGATTGCAAAGTTTCAAATAGTTATATCTCGGCCAAATACTGTCCTATCCTAACAAACCATATATGAATGGAAAGCCTATTTATAGATTATGTAAATATCTCAATCCAAAAAGTGTACCCTTAAGTCTGGTTTTGTTGTCCAGGGTCACATATTCTCGTACAAACGTTTACCTGCAAAGCTTGAAGTCTTATGTCTAGATCCTCAATAAAGCCAGTAGCCCCTTTCTCTCCAGTCAAGCCCTGAGAAAATGTAAATAGCAGATGTGAGTAAGATGTTTAAATAGAACAGACTTCATGTTATTAGTCGATGGGAGACTGTGATAAACCCTCACCTGGGGTCCTGGATCCCCAACTTCTCCCTTTTCACTCTATAGAATATTTCATGATATTATTTAATGACATTATTTTAGAATTTGTATTTGTAGCAATAGAAAAATAACATTTGTTAAAGTTATCAGTGGTTCAGACTCACTTTACCAGGAGATCCATCAATTCCTCTCTTCCCCTCATGACCTGGCATGCCCTGAACCCCCATATGTAAAAAAAGAAATGTGTGGATGAGAAAATAATACAAAAGATGTATTGTGAGATGTGAGAAATAATCAAACCTTTGGCCCTGGAGGACCCTGTGGCCCAGGCATGCCATCAGCTCCATTCAAACCCTAAATGAAACATTTAAAAAATTTGGGATTTCCTTTGACTTCCACACCAAATGAAACAATAATGATAATATTTCTTGAATTTTATTAGTGATAATGATAACGTCATAATAATGATAATGATAATAATCAGCATTACTACCTGCACACCAGGTGGCCCCCTTGGTCCCTGTAGCAAAAACAAAACAAAATTGAATCCATTCTCATAAAAATAGTATTTATTATATTTTCTTCCAAGTTTGCATATTTATGTTAAAAGCATAACACAATATAAAAATATTTATTAAGTTCTACCTCATTCCCATCTTTTCCAGGAGGACCCTGTTATAAAAAATTAAACATGATAAGAAAATTTTATAGTATTTAAAGAAACAGGCGCACATAATCTATCGACTGTCCACTAGATGTCAGACCTCTACAGGTCTATGATGTACAACACAGTATGACTATTCGTGTTTAGCTCAATAAAACCGTTATTTTCAACACGAAGTAAAAGTGATGTAAACGTGTGCCAACACAGACCGCCGCTCTGAATTCATTTGACCGCAGAGGTCTAATATGAAGCAGGGTATATCTAAACAGAACAGGTTATTTAGTGAACAATCTCAACCTTGGAACACATCATAACAACATTAAAGTAAACAACCACGCAATGATCATCTGTTCTGGCTAACTGTGGATTTGACATTTTCGTACACAAATATAAACACGCACACGGCTAATTTATTAATTTGTAAGATAAGATTTTTGCATTTATTGTTGATACCAAACCCCAAATGTCGAGCATCTTAACGCATCTAACAGGTTTTCTCACACCATGCATGACTGATGGTATTAAACCGGCGACAGCCATTTTTTCCTCAGGCTCCGACTACCGTCTAGTGCCTCTGAGCTATTTATGTTTGGCTTGTTATGCGGCACTCGCGAGAAGGACAAAGGCACGGCATCAGGCCTTTGGGAGCTAATGAGGTGGTTTCACTTAGGAAAATATAAACACAATTTGAGATACAACAACAGGAAATGGCCTTTGAGCTTACTGACCCCAGAACATCTGCTCTCAATATGAGGCACAGAGCAGGGTGAGAACCTCTGTCTGTTTTGCCCTTCATCATTGCACCATTCTTTGTTTGGTTTGGATGATGGGATGAGTGTAAACGGTCAAAGTGCATAACATATGTTGAGGAAAAATTACTAAAGCTTTGATTATTTACGCATTTATTGTAAGTATCATACTCGGGAGATGTGGTTCCAATCAAGTACCACCTCGGACTGTTATATAATTCTCATGCATTACTCAGAACATCATGTTAGGACTGTGGTTTATGAAATCTTGATGGAAGGTCAAAGTAATATAACCATTGGCAGTGGCTGTTATTTTCAAGACAAGCATCTCTTACTAAAGCTTATAAGTACGGTTAGGGATTTAAACAAACGCTTAAACCCTAAATTAAACTTATTAAGGACATGAACAAAAATCTTACTGTGTGGCTTATGGATAAGAAACATGGTAGTTTTCATTCTTAAATAGGTTCTTCACAGCAATTCCATACAAGATCTATTTTTGGTCCCAAAGAACACTTCACTGAAAAGTTCCTATAAGGACAATGTCCTTCTTACTTTTTTTAAAGTGATCACACAAAAAATGTCATCATTTATTCACCCTCTTGTTAAATTAAACCTATATGACTTTCTTTCTTTGGCAGAAGACAAAAGAAGTTATTTTAAAGAATGTTTTTAAATGAACAGCGACTGCTCAAGTTCACGTGCATTGGTTTTGTGTCCATGCAATAGAAGTGAAAGGGTGTCGCTGCTGTTCGGTTACCAACATTCTTCAAAATATCTTCTTTTGTGTTCTGCAGAAGAAAGAAAGTCACCCTTACAAAAATGAAATGTGGTTTAAAACCATGGTTTTGCTACAGTTGAAGTTTTGCCAATAGTAATAAATGCACAAAAAAACATGGTTAGTTGACATTTTTAAACTGAGTAAATGATGACAGGATTATCATTTTTGGCTGAACTATCACTTTAAATCTAAAGAACCTATTTTCCACTGTAAAAACCTTTCTTGAACAGAAAGGTTCTTCTAATGTGGTGACAGAATAGTTTTCATTGACCAGCTACTGACAGAGAAAAACTATTTTTTAGTTATTAATTTTTTAATCATATTGTCCTGTCCAGTATTTTGAAGCTTAAACTGACAGAATATCATCTTTTGTGTTTATCTGAACAAAGAAATGTAAACAGCTTTGGAATAACTTGATGGAGTGTAAATGATGACAGACTTTTGGTTTGGGTGAGTCTGACAAGTGCAAAACCAAAAATTCATACTGCATGTATTTCTCAAACCTCGAGCCCAGGGTTGAGTTCTGTATAGATTGTGTCACAGTGAGTAGCAGCACCTGGTCCTCTGAGCAGGGGTCCTCCACACAATGTGACTCATGTGTGACTCCCAGCAGCTGTACGACGAGTGAGCTCAGTACAGACACATCAGATGGAAAAGCAAAAGAGCTCATGTGAGATAGAAAGCCAGTGTCTTACCGGCTCTCCTGGGTGGCCCTGGGGCCCATCTCGGCCTGTGTTTCCTGGAGGACCTCTGGGGCCAGGTGTTCCTGGAGGTCCGGGGGGACCTGGTGGCCCAGCCTGACCCTGATCACCCTAAGAAAGAGACAAAAAAGAGACCATGGATGAGAGGAAAGTAAAACGTCAGCAAAATGTATACAGTGAAGTAATACAATAAAGGTCCAGTGTATGAAATTTAGCAGCATCTCGTGGTGAGGTCACAAATTGGAGTCACTCCACCCCTCCCCCTTCCTTTCAAAGCCTTACGGCGGCTCTCAAAGGACAAAGATGTCATCACGTTTCGATTCTTTGCCGAAGGAGAAAACATATTTACGAATCGCGCTCTGTAGAGTAGTTTGTCCGTTTAGGGCTACTGTAGAAACAACATGGCGAAATACATCTAAGGGGACCCGCGGTGTATGTAGATAAAAATAGCTCATTCTAATGTAATAAAAACATAACGCTTCATTATGTAAAGTCTTTTTAAATATTACATTGCATTTCTGTCAATACATCCTCCAAAAAATGACACATTGGACTTTTAAATAGGGACATTTCTCTGAGTGTATATTATCCATGTTACATTTTGAGTTAAACTTCGACCGCATCTATGAATAGTGATGTTGAAAGGTTTGAGTTACAAAAAATCTGCTGGTGTAAAAAGCTTCAAGGGCCGAAGTCCCAGGGTGCAGAAAGTAATAGTAAGGCTGTGGTTACTCACAGAATAGTCACTATTATCATATTAAGATAATGCAAAACACTTTACTGCCATAAAGAAAAAAGGCATTTTGCACTGCTCAAAGTGGTGTGTTTTTCATCTTTAATGCCAGTAAACACAGCAATTATCCCTCTTTTTGAAATTCGAAACAGACATGCAGCATAACATTGCACACGGCCATGGGAGCTAATTGAAAAGAGGCTGAGGACACACAAGAGCGAAGGATAAAATGATGGAGAGAATGTGAAAACACAAAGCGAGAAAAGAAGTGCGACATGTACGGAGCCTGCGCAACCTTTAGATATGCGCCTGTGAAAAGTGTGATCGTCACCTGTAGACGATTGAAAGCCATGCTCATAGCGGGGGAAAACATCGCTCATTCTTACATTTTACTGTGTAATATTTCTTCTTTGCTATCAGATAAGAAAGGCAGTGATAGGTGTATTCAGAGCTAGGGAAACCTGTGCCATCTATCATCCCCCACAAAACAATTTATGGGAGTGAAAATAAATAAGCAGAGAAGGGAATGAAGTGACTGAGATGATGGCGACAGTTACAAGAGATGCAGGAATGATAATCTGGGAACGACAAACCTTTACTGTGAGAATCTGATTACTGAGGAGGCCTGCAGAGGATGCATGGGCTGGTGGTCCCTGTGAGGTCAGAGGTCATATAGAAGTAAAAAGAAACAGCAAATGACATAAAAATGTAAATAAGGGTGATGGAGGAGATGGTTGGGATACGCATAATAGGGGGTGATAAAGAATGGCATCCAATAATGTGCAGAACTATAGAAAGCTTGTAAAGTTGAAGTCAACATGAGGTTAGAGCCGTTCTGGCTATTCTTTTGAAGTTCATGTTAAGTGGTTAAATAGGTCTGCAAAGGATTTTCCCCCTACATATTAGTGTGTTGATGTGTAGTAAAATAGAGAAAATGCTCTATTGATATACTTTATAGCTCCAATGCTGTAAAACATAACAATAATGTGCTACAAGATGAGTAGTATTGAAAGTTTTTATTGAAAATGAACGCTGGTTAAAACGTGCTTTCATAAAATTGGGGTTTGCTTTCAAATTCCTAATATGCCTTAAATTAGGAATATTGCTATCATGATACTGTAATGAGTGACTCCAGAAGTTTTTAATAGGTCATCAGACACTTTAAAGCAACACTATGTAGTTTTTCGACCGTAAAATAAAGTCTCTAAAACAGTTTCAGAGGTAGAACAAACCTGAAAAGCCTCATAGCGGCTACAACCACACTCTGTAAGTTATGTGTTTGGATGGACGGCCATGTTGAAGAAGACCGGTGAAGAACACATATTGAGAAACGGCCGTCTATGTCACTTCATTCATAATCATTTCTAAGTGCTTATCTCCTTTTTCTTGACATGCATACTATTTAGAATTTCTTTGGTAACTTTTCATGAGTTTTATCTCACTACAGTTCCCTTCAACTCTGTTGTATGTAGTATTTTATGCGATTATATCTAACAGTTTAAATGTTAAATGTTACTTACTTTATACATGAAACATTGTACAGTTTGAAAACCATTGTTCTTGAGGTTTTGCTTGCCTACTCTGTTTTCTTCCAACACATGAAATTCAAAAACTGACTGTTCAATTGATGCATAATACATTTCACAATGTAACAATATAATAAACGTATTCACTTCAACCGTCAATGGTTTTAAAGTTTTAGCTGATCAGCGTTAAAATCAAAGCGTCAAAACATTCAAAGAATCTTCAAAAAAACCATTACTATAATTTAGCATAACGTTATGGTTGTCTTCTTCTAACGGCACAATAACTTTGTGAGTCTGACCTGAACCTGCTTTTTCTGTCTGGGGCAAGGGGCGAAAAGTCAAGAGTATGCACAAGGTCAACTATCGACCTGCACTACAAGTCCTGCCATCTGGAAGGAAACACGGCTATAATCGACTTCCAGGTCAAGAGGCCATAGTCCCGTGGGATTTTCAGTGGATTAGATGGGCTAATAGTTCCTTGCTATACTGGAGTTTAAAAACCTCTAATTTGGCTCTAACATCAGGAACAGGAACATGACCCATGCGAGTGGTTTTTCATTTTGTTTTAATTTTCTTGACTGATCATGTCACCAATCCAAATGACTCTGCACTATTATAGTCTGACCGTAGAAAAGCAGCAAAAACACTCCAGTGCTAACAACACATATTCTTATCATTTAAAGGAGGAAAGGAGCCAAGCACGTGTTTTTAATTCTGCCTTATGATCATGAGCTATGATGGAAAAGAGGCGTTGGAAGCCAAATGATTTAAATGATAGCCTGAAAAGATACAGATAAAAGTGTGGTACGATCTTCACTAAAAGATTCCTGATTTGTCAAGGTTTATGGTTTTTCCTCTTGGATGAGGAAAAACCTCAAGCCATGATAGATGGAGGCAGGGGACCAGTAATGCATTGGAGGTTGGAATCGAAATGTTGAATGCTGTAGATGTAGAGTCTAAAAGGACGTTTGTGACACTCACCCTTGGTCCCATGTCTCCCTGGTCACCCTGTGGAAAGAACAGAGCATAGCGGTTTGGGTTAAGCAGATTTGAATGTAGGCATCGAACACTTGTGAAATATATCTGGCACGGGTTCAGAAAGCTTCGATTGGTGAGCAAATCTATCATTGCTTTGCGTCAATGGCTGGGTCATTTGTAAATGTATCATGATGGAATGTGTTCTGCATTAGAATAAATGTACCTTATCTCCTTTGGGTCCCGGCATTCCCTGGCAAAAGAAGAGAAAGATTCAAAGTGACGGATTAAAAATGCTTCTTGTCCGTGAAGGCTTTTTCATTTGCTCAAGTCACACCTCCCGCCTCTCAAAAATGACTGGCAGATGTTTTGTTGGTTCAATGAATCGGAATGCTTGAGAACTATTTTAAATAAAACACAATATTTCACAAATATACAAACTGTAAATATATCAAAAACAGCAAAGATGTTGTGTTTCCACCACATATTTCTCTTGTATCATGAGTAGATGGTTGGTTTGAGGCCACGAAGGATATTCCAATGTTTTATTTTGGCGCACAAGAAAAGCTCACCAAACCTTGCATGTGGCCTCAAAACCAACAAAACCCATTCTGACTATCACTCCATAATCATGCTTTCTGGTGTAGTGTTCTCCGCTGTTCATCAAGCACTTCAGTTTTGTGCCGTTTTATAAATATTAATATCACAGAGACGCACAGCGGTGGTGTAGTGGTATCATTCAAAGAATGTCAAACACGAGACTCGGTTTCCAAGAGCACTTAATGTTGAGTTCGTATCAAACTGAGAATTTACTCAGTGCCTGCGGACAATTGGAAAATAGCAGAGTTGGTGTCACAATTCATTTTTTCAAATTTTTCACAGACTGCCAGTATATTCTGTAAAATGTGAGCTGGAATGAAGTTGTTGAGCCCATGACAACAGTAGATCAATCACTCATGACGGAGAAGCCATATTAGATATTACTGACTTTAAACATAACAATAATAATTGACAGCCTCGCACACAGTACATAGATGGAGAACATTTACATTAGGTTGTGATGTTACATCTCCTGGAACGCAAAGTTTCCTTTGTTCGTGTGCGCCTGGCCCAAAACACAACACTCTTTGTGCTTTCTTCACCCTTCAATGGTCGCCGAAGTAAACACTCTTAAGTGCACTTCCACTTTCAGAAGGAGAACACCCTGCCAGGCGTGATGAAACCGGTGACTCTAAACTTTGACGTAATTGCAGAAAGCTGTTGGACGTGCAGTTCTGAACAATTAATGGCTCTGGTGTTTACCCTTGGACTTGGATCTAATGGCTTTTAAAGAGGCTCCTTCTCTTTCGGTCACTTCATTTCTCCCATGTCGTGAAAGAACTCCGAGGCCGGCCTCCGTTGTGTAAACACATGAGTGCATGGCCAGAAGAAGAAGATCAGAGGTCTGGCGGAATGAGATCGGGTCTGGTGTGATGGGATCACTGCTGTTCTCACCCTCGCTCTTATGGATGAAGTGATGAGGTGGAGTTTACCTGTGCTTTAGGAGGTGGGACTGGTTTGAACCAGATGTTGCTGTTATGGCTTCGGATATGGCTTTTGGCATCAGAAATGTATTGCACACACGCTTACGGGCGCATGGCAACATGAACAACACTACACAACAATACAGTCACTTTCAATCAGACATAATGAAAGTGTTATTACCTGACTGCCTTTTGGTCCTGGAGGTCCCTGTAAAGAGAGTCAAATCAATTTCCTGTGATGTGTAAGTGCAAGTTTGTTCTCTTTATGTGCTTTAAACCATGCAAATGTTTATTCTGTCCACGGTAAAGTGTGTTAACATACTGTATAAACAAAGATTCCTATAGCTAAATGGATGTTCTCTATACAGCAACTCATATAATGAAACATGACAGTACTTACAGGCTTACCATCCATACCCAACGGACCCTGAGAGAGATACAGACAGAAGACGACAGAATCAGTGTTATGCTTTTAGTCAAGTCAAGTCAGTTTTGTTTATATAGCGATTTTTTTATGTAACAATTTTCATTGTTACAAAGCAGCTGTTCAAGAAAACATTGACTATAAGTAAGACACATAAGGTTATGCAAGTCAAAACACAGGTCAAATACCAGACAGACTATAAATTCCGATATGCAGTGTTAATTAAATAAAACTTTACAATTCTAGCTATGAAATTTTACTGATATTACATTACAGAAGTCATTGATTTTGAGTGAAACTAAACTCCCACTACAGTAAATTCAGACTACAGGGCAGAAAGGTCGCTGTCCACGGCACTCAAGGTGCTGAATGAGATCTATGGTCTAGGACAGGGCTATTCATTTGGCGGCCCGCGGGCCACATGCGGCCCAGAAGCAACCTCAGAGTGGCCCAGCCCGTGGTCCCGCAATAGAAAGTATAAAAGGGAAAATAGGGTCCCGTCAGCGATATTTTTCCCCCCACTATGGCCACGCCAAGACCCGCCCTTCAATAGCATTCACACACTACTATTGGCCAGGTGTCCATGTGAAATGCCTAACCCCAACCAATCGAGCTGCTTCGTAGGGCGGGTCTTGGCGTGGCCATAGTGTAGACACAAAACTGTCATCGACCTTGTGGGACAGATGCGCGCATTCCAAGTTAAACTGGACCTTTTCGCAACTGATTTGAGCACAGGCCGAATGCTGCATTTTCCGACACTCCGCAAATGCATCTCATCCCCCGCACAAATCACGGATGTGATGACAGATTTCATTGCGAGCCTGAAAAAGAACTTTGCTGGTCGATTGGATGCACTTGTTCTGCCCACAGAGGTGGCCGTTTTTGCCAGAGAACCGTTCACTGTTGCAATAGAAGGGGACTTATCCGCCAGAGCAAAGGAAGTGGTCCCTTCCATTGACGAGGGGAAATTCACACTCGAACTTGTTGACATGCAGTCATCTGTAACCATGGCACAGGAGCTTTGCACTAACGGGCCTGTAATGTTTTGGACTGATGTCAACGTACATCAGTTCCCTAACATTAAGAAAGTAGCGATCGTCATGCTCAGTATGTTTGGATCAACGTACACATGTGAGTCAAGTTTTTCACACATGAACTCCATAAAAAGCAACTCTCGTTGCGCCCTGACTGACCGTACTCTCCACCAATGTCTTCGGATTGCATTGACAACTTACGAGCCTAAAGTCACTGCTCTCGTTCAAAACAAAAAATGTCACTTCTCCCACTAAGTCAGCAGGGTAAATGTAGCCTACCTACATCAATATAATGTGGGAACAAAAGGCATGCATAATCACACATGGTGGTGATTTAAAATATGTTCCCTCAATGTGCAGTAGTAGCCTACACTTTGTGTAGTTAGTTATAGTTGTGAATACTGTGCACTTTTTATTTTTATGCACTTTGAGATGTTCCTGCATGGGTCAAATATGAGCAAGATGTTTATTTTATTTCAAAAGGAAACTTAATGTTATTGCGAATTGCCTACTGTGCACTATTTTGTTTTATGCACTTTGTGATCAGACAGGTCAGATATGTAGCCTAGGTAGGCCTAGGCAAGAGGTGCCTAGGTCAGTTTCTTTTCTTTTGTAAGTGGAAAAAGTAGGAGCTACCTCAGATTCTGTTCAGTTAGCTCTTTTATTGTTTTCTATGCACCTTTTGCTGTGCAAACTGACCAAAGTTAAAAGAGAAACAATGAATAAACCTTACATGTTTTTCAATAAATTTGTTTGTGTTGGTTTTAAAATGTGTCATTACGAGCTGCTTTGCCGCTGCTATGAGTGGCCCAACTAACCTTTCTCGGTTTGAAAATCTGGCCCAACTGAATTTGTAATTGAATAGCCCTGGTCTAGGAGGTCTCTAATGGCGCTTTTCCACTGCATAGTACTGCACGGTTCGGTTCGGTTGAGGTTCCAAGCGTACTTTACAGATACTGAAATGTGACGTGTTTACACACAGATCACTGATTGGGCAGAGAAAATCATTACCAGGGTCATTGGATTTGCAACACATGAATACGCATTTTAATACATGGCATTTTATTCTATGCCTTGTGACAGTAATATAGAGATTGAGACACTTGCAAATGCAACATTAGCTTCCCCTCGTACGCCGTCGAGCAAACCAAATGATCTCTGGTATTTTAGCAATATTTGATGTTGCTGCCATTCGCCATTGATATGCTCTATACATCTCCTGTGCTGTGCGTGTGTTTATGTCGCGTTCAGAAAGATGTTACGGCAGAAGAGGCGGCGCAACTAAGACGATAAGGTTATAATCCCCACCCACGTTGAAGCGGTACTAAACTGCTATGGAAAAGCAAACTGACACGAAGTGAAGTGAGCTGGACCGACCGAGCTAAGCCGTACTAAAGCTGAAGGTCTAGAAAAAGTGCATTTTACAAGAAAATGAGTGCTGTAGATACAGACCAGGCAAATCTGTCATTTACACACGTTTTTCACAATTTGTTACAAGGCTTGATGAGTTTTTCAAGCTGTCAATGTTTTCACTGTTATACAGCAGGGGGTGCTGTTATATCTTTTGAAAGCATTCACAGATCCAAAAACAAACCACTGCTTTATCTGTTTTCATCATTGTTCTGTAAACTGATCTGGACGAAATCTTTAAAAAAATTACTTTTAAGAATGTTGTTTTTAAAGAAAACTGCCCACATGATTTAAAAGATAAAAACCACAACTGAAAATAGAATTCAGAGAGCATCGTGTTTGTTTAAAAGGAGAGGCTCTGTTCTCTTCACTATTGAAAAATAAAGCAGCCATAACCAGCCTAACCTGGGTTTCGCAGTTCTCCAGCCTGGTTAAACTGGTGAAGCATGCTGGTTTACAGAGGTTTTGGAACCCACCAGCTATAACCATCTTGACCAGGATGGAAGACCAGCTTTGCCAGGCTGTGTGGACCAGCTTAAACCAGCTACTTCATATCTTCAACCAGCTAAGATTAGCAAGTGGTTTTATCTGATGGGTTCCAGCTTGACCAGCTAAAAAAGGACCAAAACCTCACTAAAACCGGGCTGCTTAAAAAGCTAAAACCAGGCTGGGAGACTAGCCAACCAGCTTTTTTCAGTAGGGTCATTTGACATATTGTTCATATATTTATAGAAGGAACCTGGGGGCATAATTATATTATGTATGTGAATAACTTGTTGCTGGTTGACCACCCGTTTTAAAAAACGCTGGTTAGGGAAAATTAAATGAAATCTGGTTGATGACATATTGAGGACATCAAAATACAACAAATGTGTACATGCAATATTGCGTCAAATGACATTGTACAGATAACTTAAAATAAAAATAAAAAGTTCAACACAGCCATATTTGTTTACATTCTGCTGATCAGCAGATTCTTCAATAGCTGTTTCCTAGATGTACTTGTACGCCAAATAGTCTTTCAAATCGGACAGGTGACGAGAGAGTGTGCACAGGCTGCACGTGTCGGTCTGGTAAGGGAGAGGAGGAAAGAAATGGATGACTTGTGTTGTGATGGTTTCTGAGTGCAGCTAGAAATCCAGTAAGGGCCACATGTGGCGGAGTCCTGCACACAGCTCGGTTTGGATCTGCTCTCTTGTTATGCTTGGACAGGCTTCACACAGATCCTTATTTCCCAGTTGATCTTTATGCAGCACAGAGTCTGCCAGCGCATGCAACTGATCGCATCTGGAGCGCGCTGACCTGTCAGGGAGGCGTCATAAAAGTGATGCCTCTTTTAAAAGTAAAGCTATCGGGTGATGGAAAAATCAATAATTGTCTCTTTTGTAATATCTCAGTACTGCATTTGGAATATTTGATAAATATTTTGAATACAAATTTGAAATTAAGTATTTGGTCAAAAGTGAGGTGTATGCCAGAGCAGTTCGTTCTTGTCCTTGATGGACAACCAACCCTTCACGGAAGTAGATATTTAATAAAACAGCACTGAGAGTATAATTTGAAACAGGGGGTCTATATGTGTGTTGCTTTTCGACACAAAGTCAATCCTGTTTTGTCTTCATTTAAACTATTTTCATTTTCAAAGCATTATCTAGTTAATATTGACTTTGCTTATAGAACTGCTGCATAAAAGTCCAACACAGTAGGCTTTGGAAAAGCAAAAAACCTCAATATTTCCCACACACAGCTGCTTGTACTTTTTTGTGATATGTCCAGCAGGTGGCGCACTATGACACATTACGCTTCCTATGAGCCGAAAAATGCATGCATTCACTTGTACATCACTAGATAAGTGTGAAATAAAATAAATAATAACAAAAATATGAATTAAAAAAATTACAAAATTATATAAACCCGGTACACTTACCGGGTAGCCATCCCGCCCGGGATTTCCCTGTTAGGATAAAAACATTATTACAATCCAGCATAAAACAATGTCACAATTTAAAACCTTGCAAATAAAACATTAGATCGGCATTTATGTAAAAAACAAATAATATGATTAACGTTGAAAAATAGGTTTACACCCCCAAATGTGTTTTAGTAGGATAGGAGTCAGGACATTACAACTGTACTCCATATTGCATGTTTACATGGTCTCCACTTGAATATAGTTTGCAATACATAAACAGTGCTTATGTGACAAATTGGTCATAAAATTAATGGGACATGTTTAGGGCAGCCGCACATGTTTATAAACACTTTTTCCTTTAGTCCTTTGGCTTTCTGCTCACGATGAGGAACATGATGAAACCACACTACAGCAATAAAGTTTGTTGTATTGTAGTGTTGTTAGTGTGACAAAGTGTAAAGGCACAAATATACATACATAAACACATACACACTAGGACATTCACTAGTGTTTACGGTATTTGCGTTCTATCCGAGGGATAACGCAAAGATTTATATCACCTGTTAGATTTTGAGGCTGCTCAAAACAGGGCGTGATGGATTCAGATTTACCCTGGAGCATTTATATACTCCACATGTGCCTTCCCTCTTCTCTCACCTCATTTAGCTGTCAATATCGTGAATGTAATGACTGCTCAGATCATGCGATGCTATGCCTGACCACCTTCAGATCAACTCACATTTGTTTTGAGTTAAAGCTTCATCATTAACAGAGGTACTTACTGGAATTCCTGAAACACAAACAAAAACAAACAATTGTTGGTGAGAGTCATGTTATGTACTGTAAGGAACAATCATTTATTGCAATATGAAATACTTTGAGCAGGACACTATAAATGGCCATGTGAGTGTTGTATATCTGTTTAAAGCTCTGAATGAGAATGGTTTTGGTTTACATGCACTTTGAGTATCTGCACATGCACAATCTGGTTCTGTTTCATTGAATTTATTAATCAAAGGGCCCTGACACAGATCTAAACAGAGATCATTTATTTTCAACATTTGAGTAACTCCAGATATGTCAAAAGCCTGAAACTGACAAATAAAGTGGAAAACCTCACATCAGAACCAAAAGGGAAAACATCTTTTATATCTTAATTGTTTCACCTTGACTTCACAGTTATATGACATGAAAAGCAAACAGAGACCCCTGATAAGATGTAATAATCTGGTCCTCTTTACCCTCAACAATGTCTCAAATATGGTCAAATTTCAATAAACTTAATTCTGCCGAATAACATGGCTTTATGCATTTTCTTCACGACTAAATTTGCCTCACTTGTTTCTATTCTAAATTCGCCATAATAACAAACTCTAGACTATTCATTTCAGTTCAAATTAAATACCCGCATGAGGTGTATTTTAACTAAATTTGTCTTTCTGAATAAAGTGTTCAGAAATAATTATTGCAGATCAAGTGAATTTCAGCAAGAAATCCTCAATGATCCTTAATGATTTTCATTCAGGCTAGAATGACATCCAAAGCATTCCAGCACTGTGGGAACGATCCCGGTGTCCAAAAAAGCATTCTTGTGAAATAAGCTGTTCGTATTAATGCAGTGGTCTGCAGTTTACCACAAACAATTCTGATTTAATAGCATTTCAGCCTTGCAAAATCGTGCGGTCTATAACAGCGAAGCCGAATCATCCTCTCAACGGAAAAAATGCATGGGTTCACGGCGAGGTCATGCTGTTGCACTTAACCTTTATTGAGTGTCAAAAGAATCACGAGAAGACATCTGCGGTATTATTTGCTGTGCTGCACAGCTTCTTGATCAGAGCATGGAGCATAATGCATTCGACAGTCATTGGCTCTGATGCCTCAAAGATGTCAAAGAAGAAGTGGGGTGTGACATAAAGTGGATCTGGAGACACAGGGCTTGTCGGATTCAGATCTGCCCTGGAAGAGCAAATAAACAAGCGATAACTCCTTCAAATGGTCGTGATGATAAGAGTGGGAGAAAGAGAGAGAGAGGAGATTCCCATTGTGTCAGTTTAGGCCGCCCAGAGCCCCGGATGCAGGAGATGACCAGGCTGTTCCCATCATTTTTGACAGCCAAAGTCATCAAACACAGTACGAAGACACAATTCTTTCTCCTGGTTCAGGGTACATACAGGAGGTATGCTCCCATTGTCATGTAGCTTCAGCATAAAGTAAGATCTGCTCTTCACACTATCAACATGAGATGAAGAATGTATTAGAATGAAACTTAAAACTGAAAATGTACATAGCGTGGCTGCCATCATCCGTACCAGACCACCAGCAGACCAAATCCTCCTTATTTGCATCTTGTTTACTAATCCACGTCATTTATGATCCTCTTAGAATTCATTCAAATGGTCCATTATGCATAACGTTTGCAGATGCACATTAAGACCATCTGAGTGACTATAAGTTAATTCGACAACATTGACTTTGTCTGGCGGCTTGTTTTCAGTGCACACCTACCACAGTGTGTAGTGTACTGTGGGTCAATGTTGAAACTGGCTACAAAATATGAAATTTGCCTTCAAAGTGCACAGTAAAATGAGATTCATGTGCACAGTACATCTACAGGTTATGCAGAATGAGTGACAGGCAACTCTACAATGGGCAGTATCATAATTATAGTCATTTTTGACTGCTAGTGTGGTGTTAATACTTAGAAGCCCTCTCGGGTTTCTCAGGTCAAAAGAGATCAGCACTAAAACAAACAGCATGCTGGGAAAGTGAGTGAAAGACAAGGAGAGCTTTTCTCTCTGACCCCCGCTGATGAACGTGATAGAAATGTCACCATGCCAACAAGAGAAAAAGACGTTTCGGAAGCACATAATACGAATGGACATTTCTATCTGCTCAATGGTTCATCAAATAACTGCAAATCAAAGTTGACAAGAAGAATGAAAGATCTTGAACACACAAGAGGATGATCGTAGTGTTTCTCATGGACAAGAGACTCTGCATTAGAGAAGAACACATGTACAGTATTTTGCCTTCATTTTAAGGTTTAGGTACAGGTCTCTTTTAAATAAGTCTTGCTTTCAACAAATGTGTGTCTTTGGTACAGTATGGAAAGAATATAGACAGCTGTGCTAGCCAGCATGCTGGGAAACTCACCAGGGTTGCCTTTTCTTCCTCGTTTTCCTGGAGGACCTGTGGACAGAGAGTGAAATGTAGATCACTGACATAAATGCAATAATCCTTAAAGATGCGTTCAGCATTTTTGTCCGTCAATATTCAGCAGTCCTGGGGATTTGGAGATAATGCAAGTGGTCTGGTTGGCAGGTCAGCCCCCATGATTTGACTCGATCTGTTTCACATTGTGTGTGGATGACTTTCCAACATTGTTTTCTTTTTTAAGAAAATAATGAAAATGTTTTGAACTTATAAAACATTAAAGCTAAAAAATGTGAATGGTTGCTGTATGATATGTCGAACAGCGGTCATGATGGCTCTGTTCATACATTGCATACAGTACAATATGACAGATGTTAGGAAATGAGGTAAGTCATGATTTGAAGTGAATGGGTCCGATATAATCACATTATACAGGTCACTTTTGACATTGTCTGTAACTGCCCTTCATTGGCTGTGCAGATATCACAGACCCCTTCCTCATCGTGAGAAAAACTGCACATCCTTTTCTACAGACTCCGCTGATAGTTGCGGGCGGCAGCTTCCCTAGAAGTGTCCAGCCCTCAGATAAGAGAGGTGAGAAAGACGACTGTGACAGACACAAGGAAGTCCAACCCAAAAATATCTTGCAGCACAAGGGCAGCCAAGAATGACATCACATGAGTCAGGTTCTCATAAAATGGACAGATGGACTAAAGAGCATAAAGCAGAAACTGCTGTCAGTGAGACTGAATTTAGCAGGTGTACCCAGCATATCCCGCCAAGATTTGAAGTAACGGCGAATGCACTAATTTATAATCTATTTAAAATGAAAATTACATTCATATTTATTCGTTTTAAGAGACCAATTTAAGGTTTTGTATTCTAAACCCTTTACAATTTATAACGATTTAAAGGTACAGTTATGAAATTTAGTGACATCTAGTGGTGGGATTGCAACCAACAGCTCACTGGCTGACACAAGGACTAAGATGTCTTCACATTTTAGCTTCGCTTCTCTGTAGAGCAATTTGTCTGCTTAGGGTTACTGTAGTTAGTTAGTTAGTTAGTTAGTTAGTTAGTTAGTTAGTTAGTTAGTTAGTAAGTAAGTAAGATAGAGATAGATAGATAGATAGATAGATAGATAGATAGATAGATAGATAGATAGATAGATAGATAGATAGATAGATAGATAGATAGATAGATAGATAGATAGATAGATAGATAGATAGATAGGTAGGTAGGTAGGTAGGTAGGTAGGTAGGTAGGTAGGTAGGTAGGTAGGTAGGTAGGTAGGTAAGTAGGTACAATCTCAATATATTCAGTGACAGCTAAAGGCTTGAATGAAAAAACAAAGATTATTATTATTACCAATATTACCAATTGACAAAAGTGCTTTAAAGTCTGGATCACTCCACTCTCAATTTGCTTTTATCCATTACTGCGACCATAAGACTTTATGATTTCTACAAATTTGATGATTTTACCCAGATTAGCATTAGAAGCCCAAACACATTTCATTCCAAAATCCCAACTGTGGACTAACAACTCTATGATTCATGTGACCTATGTGTCATATGTCTGTTTTTCTGTTGTGTCTTCGACAAACGTAGTTTTGGCCGTTTTAAAGATGCTCTGTGTCTCATCCACATGGGCAGGGCACTTGGAGGATCTTATGATTTCACTTTCTCCACTGGGATGTTTTACATCAAATTGATCATGTTAGTGGTAAGTGAAGTATGGCATTTTTTCAGCATTGCCAAACAACTGGGTGCAATAAACATGCTGTCCCCTGACAATTCTGAACAGATTGTTCCTTCGCTTAAATTCAATTACCCTAATGCACAAGTGTTTATATAAAAAGGAAGCTCTTCCATCCCAAAATGTTTCTCAACGGGCACCGTGTTCCTTATGAGGCATTTGAGATTCATTGACATTTATTAGTTGCATGAAGATAAACTAACGGCGTTGGAATTTTTTTTTGAATCATTAATCTGTTGTTAGTTACACAAAAATGACAGTCCGTGAGAAAACGGTGTGGACGTGAATGATCGACAGCCATAATGTTTGCTTTTCAATATGCGGGTATCATATGGAAAACATTTTGCACACTCCCCTGTATGATCTGAGGTAATCTCAACACCCATATAATGTCTCGCATAAACATACCCCCTCTCCATAGGGCATGTGTTGTTCGTGAGAGATTTATCGCAAAGAAAAACTGGGACAGACTTTTCCAACTTTCGCATTTTAACTGCTGAAATTATCCTGGCCAAAAAACACTTTGAGGGAAAAGTTCACTTCCTGTTCATCTGTTTCAAACCATTATAATGCTTATCCCAAGTTTACATTAAAACATAACCGCATTCATCAAAACTTAACATGCTGCTTAACAAACAGACAAAGCTACACTTTAAACATCCCATCTAAAAACACAGAATCCGCCTGCAGATCTTCTCATAAATCTCGTGAGATGTCCACAGAATTTGGAACGCATGTCATTCACACATGCCTCGTCTCTTGCGTAAATGTTTTGAATCATTTGTTTGTGCTTTCCCTTTCGGTGGGTTGTATTTTCCGCTTCATTGAATTCATTTCACAATATTTCAACATTCCAAATAATTCTGCAGATTTTCTACCAAAACCAGTTAAGATAATGCGAATAGTGGGCAATTTCATCACCAAAACATTTTTAAAGGATCTCAAACACATATACTTTTAACATTTAGGTTATTCACATCACCGGCCGACGACCAGTCATTATAAAAGCAGCAAGTTAATGAAATCCGGCACGTATTTCCTTTGCGAGCGCCTATAGACCAACATGAGTGTACTTGAAAAGGCGCAAGCGCTTGATAACATTTACACTAGCTTTCAAAAAGCCTTGGTGTTAATTAAATCCTGAACACTTTGATTGTGAAGTACTGTCAGGTGCCTGGATAAAGGCTCCGGCCCTCCATCAGTGTTGTGTTAGGAGGGTGTAATTAATAGGGTCTTTTATTTTCATTTCCAGGGGCATCGATTGTACAGGTGTTATATGTTAAGACGTTAATTTTTAACACCAGAGAACAGGCTCATTTGGCAGAAAGGGTGTGAAAAGAAGGAGTAAAAGTCAGTTAATTGCCCCCTCGTTACCCACCCACCCGGGATCAAATTCAGACCAGACTGAGATGGAAGACGACATCTTAAGACATCAAGGCTCCGCTGCGGAGCCTGTCGCCAACACTGACCAATGGTTTAAATTGCTTAAACAGGGTGCGTTTGTTCTTTTCTGGTTATAGATGTGTTTTTTATACTTGAATATTGAAGCAATTTTCTTAGATGCATTAGTGAAATAACAGTTGTGCCAATTTCTTTCCAATCATCAAATGTTTTTAAACTATTTGTGACTTGCAGTTTGCGATTACTCAAGATCTGTTTAGCAAATGCATGCAGAAAATATGTTGCTGAGCATAGTATGGGTTTACTAAAAATTAAGTCTTAAGCTTTATTCTACAACAACATCTTTTCAGTCTTAAAATTGGTGAGTTAAAATATCAATTAGAAGACTTTAGATCAGGTATGCCAAATGTTAATCTAATGTACCTTACTAATATGCATCACATTAAGGTGTCTGCATATATAAGGCCACCCAAAATACAAATCAAATGCCATCATGAATTTACCCTTATTTTATCCAAAACATGTATGTGACTTTCTACTGTGGAACACGAGAAAATATATTTTGAGATATGTTTTGTGTCCGTACCATGGAAGTCAATGAAGGCCAATGTTGTTAACCTTTTTATTTTGGGTTGAACTAAGCTATTTCTATCTACATATACAGCGGGTCCCCTTGGCATGTAATTCGCTGTGTTGTTTCTACAGTAGCCCTAAACGGACAAACTGCTCTACAGAATGTTTTTCCCAAATACGTTATCTCCTTCGGCAAAGAAGCAAAAATGTGACGACATCTTTGTCCTGTGTCAGCCACCGTAGTGCTTCGAAAGGGAGGGGTGAAGCAAGCTGTTGGTTGCAGTTTGCAACCTCACCCCTAGATGCTGCTAAATTTCATACACTGGGCCTTTAAAAGCCACACAATATAAGTAGTTCACAATGGCCATAATAGATCAAATACACTAATTCAAGTCTTTGCTAAGATGTTAATTTGGACAGTTGGCCATCAAGAGCTTGGACTTTTGCATGAAGCACGTCGTTATAGAGGAAAAGCTGTGTAAAAACAGCCATGGTCTTGATTTTGATTTCATTCATTATAAGCTGATCAGATGTAGTAAAATATGGTAAAAGCAAAACTTCATCTTTATCACACTTCATTTCCTTTGTAGCAGCTAATCGCGGAAACAGTAGTTTGACAATTTGCTGTCTTGGTTAAACTCAGATAAACTGACCGCAGAACATCCAACTACTAAAAAACTACGTCTGCTCTCTCTCTTGACTGGCTTTAAATAATAGCACATTGTATTTTCAGCTCATTCTTTCAAACGACTGACGCGGTTGGAAGACGCCCGGCTGCAATAATCTTATCATAATCATGAGCGTATGGCCACGAGACGTAAGCGGCATGCGGCCTCACAACCTGATCTATTGAGTCACGCTTTGCTAGCAAATTGTTATGACAGACTGGAACACACTGCCTTCATTCTGTATAACACATTGACAAAACATTATGCTCGAATTAATAGTCGGGGTATTTTTCCACATAACAAATGCAACTATCTTTCATTATCATTATTTACAAGTATATGGTTCTACTTAGAATGGAACCGAATGCCCTGAGTATGTCGTAACACACAGACTTCACAAACTGAAGTGCATCTGTATTCTTGGCACAAAGTCTATCGACTTCAGGTTGCCAACATGCCGTATTATAGAATACATCATGTACCCAATTTGGACCTCGGTTTGATTCAAATAAAGCTTTATGGCATTGGATGGGATTTTGACACTATAGTGTTTGACATCAAAGGACTCCTGCAAGGGTTCAGCGGGAAGGTATGAGCGCCTCTGAGCTTACAGTAAATGGTCTTAATTTAGAGATCATAAAGCAGTGATGGGGCATCATTCTTAAAGTCAAACACAGCACAGATTAAGAGAGCTACGGTATAAGAAAAACAAGCCCGTGTTCAACAGCTGAACTAATGTATTTGGATACGAGTCAATCAAGCATGCTTACATTCACGGGCGGCTTTGGAAAGATCAGCTAAGATTGAGGTATAAAATGATCCCTCTGAACATGCAATGCATACTGAATTGATTGTGTTTATTTAGATTTAGTCCAATGGAGGGAATAATTACACTTCTAAGGAAATCATAACCTGTCTCCTTCAAAAAACCATATGAAATATTCCTCTATTAAAACACAGCATTGTTATGCTTTGAGATCTTGTGAATCAAAAGCATATTTCTCTGGGCTTTTACGGCATGTGCAGGCTACGAGACCTGTTTGGCTATTTCACTGGATGAATGCAAACTGCAGCTGTTGAGTTTACAATCAGGGAACGAGCCAATCAGAATGTTTGCCGCGGTCACGTTTCAGTACAGGTTCCCTTATATTTATACTGGAGAGTTTACATTCATAGATCAAGTAAAGAAACATCAAAGGCTTCATTATCATACAATAAATCATATTTCATAAATTCATTAACAAAGTTCAGGTTCAAAGCCATTTGCGTACAGACCAAAGAACTGATCTGAGGATTCAGCTTTTTTGGAGTGATTGGAGTCAAAACAAGCTGTCAAGTGAAATGAGATTTGGATGGTGGAGAACACAATGACCGCTTTTAATATATAACGAATGACAGTTCTTTGGTGAAGGAGAGCACAAACTTTTGTTTCATTCTTCATGCATCGTACCATGAAAAACACACCTATGATGAATAAGAGCTCGGCCAAATGTTCTCATTCAAAACATATGGGAGGCAAATCTATTGAGTTTATATGTGAAATGATAATATTTACCTCTGGCCTTTGCCATCACTTATGACTTCATTATCGTGAGAGAAAAAAAGGAAATAGAAATATGAACAGATGACTCTGTAGGTTAGTTTACATTAAACTTTAAAGTGTCAATCAAACTTTAAGGGTTGAATATTACCAATAACACAGGTGCAAATATAACCCTGTCTGTTAAATCCATACGAAAATAAAATAATCTATGAGATTAGGAATATCAAAACAGTCAGCCTCTGTTGATATGATATATAGACGCCTTTGATGTTAGTAAACATTGACACGTTTTTGTGAGTGGAGTTTAGGTGGAGGCAAAAATATCCCCTTGTCCGAATTACTAATGCTAGGTAGCACGTTTTGTTAGATTGCTTTTTGACAATGACTATAAAAAAACGGATTGACTTTTAACATGTTAGATCACTCACTGTCTAAGGCCGCCATTTAGAAAAAAAAAAGGTTACTTTAACACAAGGAACCTTGCCAACATGCACACGCTCACTCAATGGATCCAGAGACGAACTGACAGGTTACCTTCAGTTAAGTTTGCTGACATCTACACCTACCAGACAGAGAAACCAAGCGTGCGTATAGTAAAGATAAACTGAGAGCGTATACATCTATAGATCTAATTTTGTCTTCAACCGGGGGTGGGTCCAGCGGGGGCACATGGGGTGGCCAACTAGAGTTTGTTGGGGTCAGGTTCCACCCCTGGCCACCATGTAGACCCACTCCTGGACGTAAGTAAGAAAAAATATTTTTAATGATGAGTAAAGTAAATGATGATAGAATAGTGTTGGCAATTTACCAAGTGGCAGCCATCTACACATAAAATACATTCTAGTCTGTGATATTAGTGGCAACTGCATGCTGATACCCTAGACTCCTGTTTTTTAGTGACTGGCCAGTAGATCGCCCACATTTCTCTGCTGCTTTTTGCCAATACAGACACTAAACATGATAACATAGCCTTTACCTAACACAGGGGTCCCCCATAGCTGGTTCATTGCAGTTGGGGCCCCAGAAAGTTAATAATATTAAGTCACTTACATTTTAGACTAAATAATGACTGAAATTTAAGCACAGAAAATAGATCCGATGAATCCAAACAAAGATCACAGCATAGCACATCTCACAGCAACACTCATTCGTGTTTTGAATGATTCAGTGTTTTGAACGAATCTGTTGAATCAATGATTCAATGACCCATTCACAAACATCTGTCTCATTCTTGATGAATCGGCCGTTTGAACGAATCGTTTGAATTCCCCACCGGTTGAGAACCCATGACCTAACAGATCGGTCTGTGTAACTATAAGGGCTGAATTCTCTCTAAAACCAAGTTTAATGGCTTAAAAAAAACAGGATTAGCATGGAAAGGAAATGCAGGGGACATTATTTGCTGAAGTGGCTTGTTACTCTGAAAATAATGCTATTGTATATGAGAAATGATCCAGATGGGGTAAAACGCACACCAGTTGTGAAAACATTCCCTCTGTTCATTATGCTGGCCACCAGCTGAAAGCTTCTCTCCTGCAGCTCATGCAGAGAAACACAGGATGGAAACACGCCTCCTTTTCTTATAGACCGTAAGGTCTGCTTTCTGACCTTTTGAGAAGATAGACGCTGTGCACATCTACACGTGAGCAGACAGAGCAGGGCAGATCTCCAGATTGGGAGGTTCCACATGGCTCCAGATGTGGCGACCTGGTGTTTTCAGAGGGTGTAAGCAGCACTCCCATTGGACAGCCCCGGAGTCTGGGAGATTTGTGTCACCCAGCTGAACAGACACGGCTAACTCAGATATGAAAGGTGCCCGGAGGAGATCTCAGCAGGAGGGTGTCATTGTTTGGAACAGTGGAGATGGTGGAGAATAAACCGGTGAAGACAGATTTCTGGCCCACGGAGGAAAATGAAAACTGGATATCCAGTTTTGTGGTCTTCTGCTTCACAGCACCCCCAGCCACCCACATCCCCGTAGAGTTCGAGACAACACCAAAACACTAGACAATAGGCCTACATATAATGTAAACCCTCTTTCTTTTGTGGACTGTTTGAAGTGGAGACACAGAAAAATATCACAGTATATTGTTGTGCATTTGATCCATTCAGTGAAAATAAATGTGCATGCATAAATATGTGCTGTGATGTGTACATTTGTTTTATGTTTTGTAAGACAGTCCTCAAAAGGTAAAAAAACTAATCTGGTTGAAGTAGTCGTAATGGGAAATAATTCCAGCTGACAGCCTAATAATTCTTCCCTTTCCATTAGAAATGAAACAGTGTTATGCCGCTATAAAGAGGGTTTATTTCTGACAGTGTTATAAATCTTAAAATAAAGATGACATTCAGAAGTAAATGAAATAAAGGAAAATAAATTATTTTGGGCAGCTTCCATTAAATAAAAATAAGCAGAAAGAAATCAAAGCTGCTGTGTTGGTACAGTGTACTGCAGTGCTCATGTGGACAAAGTGAATTTGAGTCTGTTTCATGTTATTAAAATTTACTTTCTATACTTTTTAATAAAGCGGCAATAAAAATAAATATGCGTTGTCCTTTGCCAGCCTAGAAATAACTCCCATTAAAAAAGCGGTTAACACAAGACATGTTTTGCTTTCCATATGCAATATTATACATGCAATATTATAAGTATTTATACTTAAAGTCAGCATGAAACAAAAGTAGCAAGTGTCTTCTTCTCTGTATTGTAAAATTTTTGAGTGAAACGGCTTCAAAAATGTGCAAAGATCGCAGGGCGAGATTTTATTTTCATCCATCGAGAACTGATTGGATCGTTGTCAATTGCAAGTAACTTATCGCCGTGATCTTTTCCGGGGCAGAAACGAGTCTCCGACAGCCCCGCCCTCACGTGACAGGAAGTGAAGAGAGGTCATTTCGTGATTGTGAGATTATGAGGGCACATGGTATGATGTGCAACAAAAAACGATCTGCACAGATAAGTAATTTTTTTAACTCTGCAATATCCCATAAGCATTAGAGTTGGCACTTCAATTTCACAATGACTTCATTTCTCATTGTTTATTCCATTCCGTGCTGCCATGAAAGGCATCATTTAAAATGTAGTTTCTATCTTTATAAATTTAGTTTAATTGTTTTTTGATAGACAGCAAGGTGTATTAAGATCAGTTGACACTGGGGGGGGTTAGCATCTCAAGTCTATTGAGTTATGCGTAGTTAATGCGCCTATAAACACCTTCTGTTCAACTCTTTTAACACAGAGCGAGTCTCCAGATGTACAAATGCAGTACAGCAGCTCTGAAGCACCAAAACACATTCATCTCCACTTTAAAACTCACAATTCCGGACTACTATAATGATGTTCTTCATCCAAAACTATTTGGCCAAACAACAGGTATTTTCATTTGAGTTTGTACTCTGGAAGTATCTATTGCCTGAAGCCTCTGCACATCATTTACACCACTGGCTTTTTAATAAGACACTCTTATTGATTCATCTGTTCGAGTTGGTCTTTAAAGAACATTTTGTTCGAGTTCTTCAGTCGTAAGAGAGTCATGGCAAACCCTAAGTAAGAGCACCCATCTATTAGTCAGCAGTAAGACAGGCACTATGAATACAAGTGCTCTAACTCTCTCCTCCTGTGCTTGGTCATGTACCAGAGTCTGTTTCCTTTGGCCCCAATGAGCACGGCTCACATTTGAAGCTCATCATTATAACATTAGCGGAAAATTTGATCTGTGTGAGTTAGAAGGTTAAACAAGGCATGAAGAGCTGGCATCTTTCCTGGAGTTGCAGGTCTATACTTAAAAATAATACTGGGACTGGTGTTCCAGAGTGAACCCAACACATGATCTGGCAGAAAAAGTGAAAATTCAGAACAATTGCTATTATGGTAGCATGGTAGCATCACGATGCTAAAGCTTTAAAATCCTAGAAATGCCTCTCTATTTTTTAAACGGTAGTCTACGTAGTAGTTTAGTCTACGTAGTAGCCTACCATAAGTAATGCTGTATACGTGAATCAACAAGCACCCGAACACTTAAATCTGCCTTTTGTTGTGTTTCTCATGAATGTGCGTTTTGAAAGACTCGGACGAGATAATGATTCAGTGAGTCATTCAGCAAGACGCTTACTTCGTTCTTGAATAAATCGTCGTTTTGAACGAATTGGTTGAATGATTCACTGATTTGCCGCCACCTAATGACCATTTTAGTTTTACATTGAAAGTAAGCCTAACATTTCCCTTAATAAACATTGCTGTATAAATGAAGTTCCCCTTCAGTCGGTCTCTCGACGTTGTGAGAGACTGACTGGGGTTTGATCTTGAGAACCTACCTTCTCCGAGATAATTAATTAATAAAACGCCAATGGGCTTGGCGAATGGCACGCGCACGCCAGTCTCCGCCCCGTGCATACGGGTATAAAGGAAGATGGCGGCGGTCATTCACTCATCCTTTGTTCTTCGGAACCTGTGTGTTTGCTGATGCTACACGCGATACTCGACTTCGAGAAAAACCTGCTGGATTTATGACGCGGAGCAGCGGACTTCTCCTTTCGGTGGACTTCCCCTGGGCGTTTCGGCAGAAGGCTACAGACCTTAAGAGGTAAGTCCCTCCGGCTACGAGCATGTTTCGTAGCTGTATCCTTGGGTGCGACAGACTCATCCCGGAGTCTGACGGCCATGATTCCTGTGTCACTTGCTTGGGGCTCAAGCATGCTGAGGCAGGTTTTCACTGATGCAATGTCCCGTGTGTGCGGACATAGCAATCAGGGTGTTGCGGTCACGGTTGGCTACGTTCTTTCGAGCGCTGCCACCACCCCGTCTGTTTCCCAAGCGTGTTCAGCTGCCGTTTCGGCGAGGTTGACCGCTTTGGCGAGCGGCGGGGGTGATTTAGGGACGCGATAGATGTCGCTCCGTCAGCTTCACGCTCGCGGACCATCTATACCTCTTCACGCTCACCTGGTTCGTCCCCTACGAGCGGCAGACGGCCGTCTCATAGTGGTAAGACTTCGCACACGGATGATGACGCTATCTGTGTCGCTGCGTCGGACAGCTGCCTGCTGGCATCGGATGCGGAAGAGAGCTCCGGAGGAGACTCGGGCTAAGATGTCGGCCATGCTTTCCCGGGCAGCCGCGTGCATCGGGTTGCAGGGTGTAACAACATCCTCGCCGGAACGCTCGCGGCTAGATGCGCGGTTTCGGGGGCGTGGTCAAAAGCCACGCCCCGCTCCGTTACCATTTTTCCCGGAGGTGCATGACGAGCTCGCCAAGTCCTGGAATGCGCTCCTTTTGGCGCCTTTCAGGCCGGAGGGCTCTGTGGCTGTGACTTCCCTGGTTGGTGGGGCGGCTAGAGTCTATGTTGACGTTCCCCGCGTGGAGCGTGCAGTCGCGGGCCACTTGTGCCCGCAGACAGCTGCCACTGGGGGGGGCTCGACCTAGACTCCCGTCCAGAGCACGTAAGCTCTTCGACACTCGTCGAAGACTTGCAGTGCTGCTGGACGAACCGCCTCCGCTCTCCACGCCATGGCGGTCCTCCGGGTTTTTCAGGTAAGTCCTGAAGGATTTGGACGACGGGAAGTTCGACCCAACTCGTATGAGAGCTACGTACTGCCACAGACCTCGCGCTACCAGCGACGAAGGCCACGGCACGTGCACTGGGTCGGTCGATGTCCACAATGGTGGTCCAAGAGAGGCATCTGTGGCTTAGTCTTGCGCAGGTGAGCGGCGCCCAGAACGTCGGTTCTGGATGCGCCCATCTCGCAAGCAGGGCTGCTTGGTGATACCGTGGAGGACGGCAGTTCTCCGCGGTCTGGCAGACTGAGGCGATCGAACAGATCCTGCCACGCGGCAACGTGCCCGCCAACAGGTCGGCATGGTCTCGGGCACAGTCTGGTTCCCAGCAGCCCTGCCCTCCCGCGGCGGCCCTCCGGTGAAGGAACCTCCCAGAGGACGACCCACCAGAGGTGGACCCCCGCGGAAGAGGGCATCTGTTCCCCGTCAGCAGCCCGCCAAGAGGCTCTTTAAAGCGGCCCTGACGGGACGAACCAGGGGGAGATTTTACTGGGCCCGAATCCCGGCCTTTCCAATGCCGGATCGGAAAAGGACGCTGCCTGCCGCGTTCCATCGAGTCTGGGCCCTTTTCAGGGTCCGGCGCCCACATACTCTCAAAGAGACAAATCTCCCCTGGGTTTTCCTCCACAACACTCTCGTCCAGACGGTGTATGGGATGGATCGGGCCGCCGACCGCAATCTCCTCCGGACATTGCGTTGGGCCGCCTGAAGCAGGTAAACATACAGAGCCGTCAACCTCCCTGGGGGTCCCCCCTGTGCGAGGTGACCGTACTGTCAGCCACCGAACCAGCCTCCCCCGGCACGGTGAGGCAGATTGTCCCTCTGGTCCCGTTGTCACGGTTCTTGGGCGCTTGGTAGCGCACCAGCCCGTCACACTGGATAGAGAGGACGGTCCGTCTCGGTTACTCGATCCAATTCGCCAGGCGCCCCCCCAAGTTTCGTGGCATTCTGTACACCTCGGGGCGAGGAGAGAATGCTTCCGTACTTCGGCAGGAGGTCGCCGCCCTTCTGGCGAAGGGTGCGGTCGAACCCGTCCCTATAACCGAGATGTCGTCCGAGTTTTACACTTCATCGTGCCCAAAAAAGGGCGGGGGGCTGCGGCCCATTTTTGGATCTGCGGCACCTGAACAAGCACCTGCACAAGCTGCCGTTCAGAGTGCTGACGCAGAGGCGCATCCTGGGCTCGGTACGTCACCAGGATTGGTTCGTGGCGATCGACCTGAAGGACGCGTACTTTCACGTCTCTATTCTCCCCCGACACCGGCCGTTCCTACGGTTCGCGTTCGAGGGAAGGGCGAATCAGTACAGGGTCCTGCCATTCGGTCTGGCCCTGTCTCCACGGGTTTTTTCCAAGCTAGTGGAGGCTGCCTTAGCTCCTGGCAGGGAGCAAGGCGTGCGAGTGCTAAACTATCTTGACGACTGGCTTGTCTTGGCACACTCGCGAGATGTGTTGTGCACGCACAGGGACCCTGTGCTTCGGCACCTAGACCGTCTAGGCCTCCGGGTCAACCAGGAGAAGAGCAAGCTCTCCCCCGCGCAGAGCACCTCTTACCTCGGTATGGAACTAGACTCTGTCCGTATGTCAGCACGTCTCACCAACGAGCGTGCACAGTCAGTGCTGCGTTGTCTGAGGTTGATCAGTCAGAATCCCTCGACGCCGCTGAAGAATTTTCAGAGGCTCCTGGGGCACATGCCGTCCTCGACGGGGGTAATCCCTCTCGGGTTGATGCACATGCGGCCGCTTCAGCACTGGCTACAGAGTCGGGTTCCCTGGACGGCGTGGCACGCCGGCACCAGGCGGATTACGGTAATGCCTCAGTGCCTTCGCACTCTCTTACCCTGGTCAGACTTGACCTTTTCTCCGAGCGGGGGTCCCGCTCGGACAGGTTTCGAGGCGTGTCGTGGGAACGACAGACGCCTCCCTGCAAGGGTGGGGTGCGGTGTGCAAGTGGGCACGCAGTATCGGGGCGGTGGACAGGTCCCCGACTGCGTGGGCATATCAACTGCCTAGAGTTGTTGGCAATCCTTCTGGCACTGAGGAGGCTCCAGCCCCTCGTGCAGGACAAACACGTGCTAGTCCGGTTGGACAGCACGACTGCCGTAGCGTACATCAATCGCAAGGCGGCATACGCTCACCGCAGTTATCACAACTCGCCCGACGCCTCCTCCTTGGGAGTCAGCAGGTGAATCCCTGCGGGCCACGTTTCTTCTGGGCAACCTGAACCAGACAGCCGATGCGCTCTCTCGACAGTGTACTCCCCACGGAGAGTGGCGACTCCATCCCCGTGCAGCCCGGCTCATGTGGGAAGCGGTTCGGCAGGCACAGGTGGACCTGTTGCCTCCCCGGACTCCACCCATTACCCGCTATGGTATTCCAAGACCGAGGGTCCCCTCGGCACGGATGCCCTAGCACACAGCTGGCCGCGGGACAAGCGGAAGTACGCCTTCCCCCCCAGTGAGCCTCCTTGCACAGGTCCTGTGCAAGGTCAGAGAAAGGGGCATCAGGTTCTGGTGAGTGGTGCCATACTGGCCCAACCAGACCTGGCTCTCGGATCTGGTAGATCTGACGACAGCCCCCCTGGCCCATTCCCCTGACGAAGGACCTTCCGTTGCAGGGGAAGGGCACGTTGTGGCACCCCAACGCAGGCCTCTGGAACCTCCATGCCTGGCCCCTGGACGGGACGAGGGCTTGCCCGTTAGCGGTCCGGGAGACTGTCTTACAGGCTAGAGCCCCGCCTCTAGGCGGTCATACGCTTATAAGTGGCGCCAATTGTCCTGGTGTTCTCCCCGGGAGGAGAACCCGCGGAGTTGCCTGATCGGATCAGTGCTGACCCGCAGGTAAGTATCCCCGTCAGCACAACCTGGTCACCAGGTTCCTCAGGAGCGCGAGAAGGGTGTGTCCACCCTGGCCGCGCTCCGTACCCTCTTGGGACCCTAATGGGGTCCTACAGGGCCTTGGTACGGCCCTGGTGAGCCCCTAAGTATTGCCAATCTTCCTCAGTCGGATGAAAGATGCACTCTTTGTGGCGCTCACCTCCATCAAGAGGGTGGGGGACCTACAGGCATTCTCTGTGTCCCAAAGGTGCCTGGAACTCGGGATCGGTAATTCTCACGTGGTCCTGAGATCCTATCCCGACAACGAGCCCAAGCTTCCCACTACTCCCTTCCGGGACCAGGTGGTGAACCTGCAGGCGCTCCCCTCCGGAGAGGAAGACCCAACCTTTCTATGTGTTGTGTCCAGTACGCGCGCTGCGCCTCGGTCTGGACCGCACACAGAGCCTCAGAAGCTCTGAGCAGCTCTTTGTCTGTTCTGGGAGACGGCACCCGGGGGGGGCTGTCTCCAAACAGAAGTGGCGCACTGGGTACCAATCCCAGGATCGCCGTGCCCGCTGGCAGTGAGAGCCCACTCCACTCGTGGGCACTGGCACAGGGCGCCTCTCTGGCAGACATTGTAGAACTGCGGGTTGGGCTACGCCCAGTACCTTCACGAGATTTTACAATCTCCACGTGGAACCAGTTGCAGCACATCCCTTAAACGCCGCCAACGTTTAGGGTGGGCTCCTGGTTTGGGCGTACGCCTGCGAAAGCGCCTTCTCCCCTCATCAGGTGAGACTAGTGCGCTATTGTAGCCTACCTACTTTCCCCTCTCGGGCGAAGTATAGGCATTCCATCCATCACTAAGCATTGCACTTGGTAACAGACTGGGCGGAGCCGTCTGTTAGAACCAGGTCCGTTACAGGTAGAGTCATCCCTGCTCAGGCAGACCCCTGTATTAGGACTAGTGCCCCATACGTAGTGACTCCCCTTTGGGTCGTCCCGTGTGTTGAATTCCTCACTCAGGATTTCCCGATTGGTGAATCTGTGACCTCCCCGCCGGTGGTAATCCCACCTGGATCGTCCCCCTATTCGGGCTAACACCGTTCCGCATGTTGTTCTCCCCGCCGGGGAGACCATGTCATGTCTCCACATGTACCTCCCCTCCGGGTAGGATGTGGCCTCCGTAGCACACTCTTCTAAGAGGAGAGCAGTGTTTCCCCAGTGTTCGGCTCCGGACAGCTCCTCGCTACTAGAGGCGTACGCCACTGTCCGTGAGGCCGTCAGTAGAGGCTTCTCGGTATGACCAATACTATATGACTGGAAGATTACGTCTCGCGGTAGCACTCTGGGACTCGCTAGCCCAGTCAGGGTCGCTCCGCTAGAGGTCGTGATATCGGTGCAAGCGCTGTGGCGTTTAAGATTGATCCCCAGTCAGTCTCTCACAACGTCGAGAGACCGACTGAAGGGGAACGTCTCGGTTACGTCTGTAACCTCGGTTCCCTGATGGAGGGAACGAGACGTTGTGACTTCATGCCACAACGCTGCACCGAATCACTGCAGTGAACGGGAGTGCCCTCTCAGGTTCCTCAGTACAAAGGGTGAGTGAATGACCGCCGCCATCTTCCTTTATACCCGTATGCACGGGGCGGAGACTGGCGTGCGCGTGCCATTCGCCAAGCCCATTGGCGTTTTATTAATTAATTATCTCGGAGAAGGTAGGTTCTCAAGATCAAACCCCAGTCAGTCTCTCACAACGTCTCGTTCCCTCCATCAGGGAACCGAGGTTACAGACGTAACCGAGACGTTTTTAACACATTTGAATAAGATGCACTGTTCAGTATAATACAGTTATATACTATAGTAAATACAAATTGTTTCATTTACTTTATCTGTGTATGTAGGAAGTTTAGTTTATCAACATTGCACAGTATTGTGATACTTCAGCTGGTATAGTATCGTAAGATATGTTTATGGCAATTAATGTTTAAATAAATAACGACACTTTTTGATATTACATGTTACATTTAGTCATTTAGCAGACGCTTTTATCCAAAGCGACTTACAGATGAGGAAACATTGGAAGCAATTATAACAACATCATATAATATTACTTATTATAATAAGGTATTATTTTGTTAAATAATACTCAGGGCTACGGTGCGACTGCCAAACAGATCATTATATACTTTGGCACATTATAAAGTTAATGCACAGAAACGTTACATTGTTCAAGCGGCGCAGCCTTTCGCATCCCCTCCTTCAGCCGTTCCCTTATCTATCAGTGCCCTCCCCCTAACAAAAAAATGTTCGCCTGCAGAATGCAAGAATTTCCACAGCTACAAAACAGTAACGATACTGCAGGAAACAACATTTGCAACAGGGTGTTTTATCTTTAAGCACTATACTATTGTATTAAGCTCTCCAACAATACTGCAAAGCATAATAATGTTAGACATAACATTAAATACTGTTTATCGAATTATATAGTTATGGATAAAAGCCAAACATGTATCAATGCAGATTTTATGAAGATAAATCTTGTGAGTCCTCCTTCACGTCTTCTTACTCCGATATTTATATGAATTTGTAATTAATTTATTAATGTTTTTAAGTTTTAGTGCTTATTTTTGTTTTGCCTCACCCCACGACTCTGGTGCTACCAAAGTAAGGGTTGGTGCCACCTCTCTTAAATGTTAGTCTAGAGCGCTGAACACTGTATAATTTAACTGGTGAAGATATAAATCAGTAACCCTGAACACCATTGATAAACTTTTTTACTTATTTTGATTCAGTTTGGTGAAATACCAAGATGTAATACCACAGTTATACCATAGATAGACGGTTAAAGAAATCCCACATGCTGCCAGGCACATTAAAATGCAAAGTCTCGAGGAGAGAATTATGACATAAATAGCGTGATGCTCTCCGTCAAGTGGATACACACAGGAAATTTGCTCGGCACCACAACAATGTTTTCTCTGGAATAACTTCTATCTCCATTTTCTCTTTCTCGTGCGCACAACCCGCGCACTGGAAAATATGTCTGACCATATACAAACTAGATCTGGGATCTGCAGAATCCGAGACAGCCATCTGATCTTCCTGTCTTATCCAGATACCCCGCTAAGAAATGACAGGCTTTATAATTCAACAACGAATACTGAAAGCACCAAAAAAAGACACGCTCAATCGCCTCCGTCTGATTTATTTGGGTCTGCGACGTCCAGCGAAACATGAAGGAGGCCACATAATGAAGTTTTAGAGGCATGTTTATCTTTTTGAACAACACCGTCCATTGTGTCCACACATGAATGAGAATGCTGACTGTAATTGTGAAGTATGTTTTCTTCTGTGTGCACATAACTGATTTCATTCCTCAATGGTCCCAGATAGGGATTGGGTTTTGCAGTATTCGGGTTGTTGGTCTCGACCCTTTCAACTGAGGAGTTTAGATAGATGGGTAACATGAGGTATACATATGAAAAGAGTACCGGCCAATGCATTTATGACATAAGACTGGGTGGGTCCAGTGCGATCTCTTAAATAAAAAAATACCACATAACAGGCTTTGCTCGGACTCGAGATAGCTGTGGCATCAACATATTTTTGCAACAGTGCTGCTGTGAAGAGGCCCCAATAAAAGGAAAGTCATTCTGGACTCCAGATGGAGCGTTATTGACACATTCTGTATTCACACTCGCCTCCCTCCATCTTCTTATAAGCAGAAAGCACACACTCAGTAATGTGAACATAACCCTATTATTACAGATTGTGCTATTAATCTTACGAGTTGGGTCATTTTTAACTGCATAATTGCAGTGCGGAAGCTGTGTGTTTGTGTTCATATGTGTGCATGTACTGTCAAATGATTTGTCTACCTGTTTGGTATACGAGCGTCTGCTGTAGTTATGGCAGCTGTATAAAGATCCATACAAAGAGAACAAATACACAAACCTTTGAAAGGATCACAACACTCTTTTCTGACAAATTCACATCGATGTTTTAAGTGTAACATTCACAACCAAGATAAGATTCATCCAGAAACGTGATGTGCGTAATTGTTTTGAAGGATTGACAGAAATGCAATATAATATACATAACTACTGCATGTGTTCAGAGGTATATAAAGACTTTACATAATAAAGCGTTATGTTTTACCTTGGAAAGAGATATTTCTATCTACATACACCGCGGGTCCTCTTACATGGAATTCACCATGTTGTTTCTACAGTAGCCTTAAAAGGACAAACTGCTCTACATAGCACGTTTTATAAATACATTTTCTCTTTCAGCAAAGAAGCAAAAAATGACGACATCTTAGTTCTGTGTCAGCCATCGTAGTGCTTCGAAAGGCAGGGGTGGAGTGAGCCATTGCAATTCGCAACCTCGCGATGCCACTAAATTTCATACGCTGGACCTTTAAGTTCTAAGATAAGAGTAGAAACTGGAATAGTGCAAATCATATTTTAATAATGATTTAGTATTCAACACTGCTGAACAACATCTGGAATTTAACAACAGATATTCTGACAATCACAACACTGAATAATGGTTTCATATGAGATCTGAGACCATAACAACATACACAAAAAACATCCAGGACAAAAGCGAAACACGTTTTGTTTCGCCAAGTACAAACACTGATCAGTAACAGCTATTGTTCGAGCCGAAGGCTAGCATGTTTGTTGACAGTACAAAGCACAAGAACATTCGCCATACAACTTTTCTTTTCAACCTAATATATCCAGGAAGCAATTAGAAACATTGAGGCCTTGTTAATGCGTAAGACAAATAGCTTGTAATATAAATTACAAATGAACCTGACAAAGAAACCCCCCTGTGAGGAGTAAGAGGCCAAGTAACTAACTACATTTTATTATTTTTAAGAAATATCTGGCAAAGTTCAGTAGTTGTGCCCTCATTAGTGAGCAGAGTAAAATTATCCCTAAAAAGAGAAACTTGCCATAGATCAAATTTAGCAAAACAGCCAGATTGTGCTGTAACACAATAAGCCGAACACACTCCAGAGACCACTGGACGGGTGTTAAACTACGCTTGCACAGTAAGTGTAGACAATATAATAATAAAATATATTGTTTGTTTAAAACAAACCATATTAATGGCATTTAAAAACAGTACATTTCCGGCTCTGACCATTAAGTTCCCAACTTCACCGCCACAATTCTCACAAGAACAGCCCTGGATGACCTTCTCAGTGAGGGATGTTCTGAGCGCACTGGTTTTTTGGTAAACATCTCTCTGGCTAACAGACGTTCATTGACTTACAGGCCACTCGTCACCCAAGTCCACTGGGCCTAGGTATCACAAGCAATACATAAGAAGAAACCTAGCATGGAGGAAGCCCTCTTACCCTGTGATTTAACTCCGTAAGGCGTGTGAGCGTCAGGCTAACCAGGAACAGCTTTCTGAGCCGACCATAATGATCACAATATGGTTAGGTAGGTGGTTGACCAGCTCGAATGCGGACGTGTGCAGATTGAGACGAGTTAGCCATTCAAATCAGGTCAAAATGAGGCGAGTAATATTTAGCAATGACGGTCTTCCCTAAGGTTGTATAACAAGATCCAGACTCCCCAAAAACAACAGCTAAATAACAAAAGAAAGCTACATCTGAGATATTCTTTAATATGGTAATATCCAAATCAATGCAACATGCCTCCACGCCTCTGCTTTCAAAATGTCTGTGAAATGCTGATCGGGTCATGTGGGAATATTCTCTGTGATACAGCTCTCCGGAGTCTGCACCGTATCCCTGCGAGCGATGCTCTGTGAATGCCCTTCTTTCAGCTCGGCAGCCTCAGATCCATGTGAAATTACTCATATCTGCAGCTCATTATGATAAACCGCTCGAGTGCATGCAGTACTCCGACCCATCTGAGGAAAGACCTGATGCTTGAAGATAGTCTGATACAGAACAAGAAGAAGGTCCGGGGCTGTGGTCCTTCAATGAGACATGTGGGAACGAAATGATAAAAATGTTTTTGTGTATCCTGCCAGGCGGTCAAAAGAAGAAACAGGCATCGCTTACTGATAAGAAAGATACGACACAGAAACAAATCAGTTAAAGAGAGATTTCTCCCCATGATAAAATTCAACCACATGTCGTTCGAAACCTCTATATGACTCTTTCTTCTGTGGAACACCAAAGAAGATATTTTGTGAAATGTCTAAGTGGTCTTGTGTTTCAATAGAAGTCAATGGGGTTCAATGTTGTTTTGGTTACCAATGATCTTGACAATATCTTTTGTGTTTTGCAGAAGAAAGTAAATCATACAGGTTGAAATGACATGAGGGTGAATAAATGATAAAATAATTTTCCTTTTTGGGTAACCTATTCCTTTTAAATGGTCCCTAAGAGCGAATAAAACACAAATCTGGATTATGCTAAAACGCACATTATCCTCAGAAATTGTACAAACCTAGTAAGGTTTATTTTCCAAGAAACATTTGTGTGAAAGTGTAGGATTGTGTTTATCTTGTTCTCCTCTCACAGTGGGAACACATTACGACTCGGCAGGACCTCCTCACAGATGTGCCGCATCACCCGGTGCATGCATTCCAACCTCAGGTAATCTAACACTGCAAACTGCAATGCAATCGAGTAACCAGCACCAGCTTGTGCAAATAAATCCCTAAAATACAGCTCTTAGGTCATTTACTCCAGCTTTAATCCAGCAAGACTTTACAAGTAGGTCAACCACAGGAACACTCCGCCCGCAGCCCTTACCATCCCGATGCATGTCAACAGCGTCCGCGTTCGGCCCGCTGCAGTCTGATCACGTAACAGAGGACAAGCTGTGTGTGTAATGCGAAACAAAAAGGAGCAATATTGTTGCTCAAACCGGCCTCTACTGTCATCAAAGCTGTCTGCAACATGTCTACTCTAGCGGATGTGTCATGAGGAGCTTGGAAACAGGAAAATAGCTTTCCTACAATGTGTCATAAACAGACTAGCTGTTTGTGTCATGATCCTGTCCGTCTTATCAGGAGCTTTATAGTTCTGTGGACGGGTCGTGGAAGTATCATGTATTTTGTGCTTGGGGTGTTCTGTGTGGAAACACGAGGCCTTTCTCCTGTCACGTACCTTGGCCCACACCGTTATTTCCCGTATCTCGCCCTTAGTGTTTCATTCCCCCCATCTGCCCTTTATAATTTCCCCTCGATAGTGTTCCCCATTTAACGCCCTCATGTTCACTGCCCTGTGCCGGTTCGTTGTGTTAAGTCCTGTGGAGTATTCCCCAACGTCTTATTTCCGTGGTCCAATCTTGTCATACAAAGTGTACTTTTATCTTTCATTTGGACTTCCTCTGTTTTGCCCCCTTGTGGGAAGTATTTGTTTTTGAGTCCTGTGTCATTTAGTGTTTGCCAGCATTGTGGGTTTATTATTTAATAAAGTCTTTGTTGCTACCTGCTGTCTGCATCTGGGTTCTTCCTGTCAGTTTCAAGACAGTTTGTCCATGAAGCATGGCTCTGTGATCGGTAGGAAATGCTGCTCGCTCTAAAAGCATTGTGAGTTTTAGTCGATTATAACGTGCATTTGAAAAAGCAACAGCCATCAAACATTATAATTGTAAATAGTCTATTGTCATGAAAATACCCGAGGAGGCTTAAAGAACCCCTCCAAACTACAACTTTTGTTCAAGCTTTTTTTTCTAGTAATATAAATAGCCATTGTAGTTTGGCCTAACATACAATTTAAAAGTTTATCCCTAAAGTAATTTATTTATTTATTTTACTATTAAAATTAAACTTAAATATTTAAATAAATTATGTAAAATAATAAAAGCTTTAGCCTGACAAATTGCTTAAAGAGAGAGATCATGCGGAGAATCTGCCACAAGGAAACATTTAGAAACATGTTAGACATTCCACCGTCTGAACATCAGGGGTCCGAACATCTAAACTCAACCACCTCCGTTACACCTGGAGAGACAAGAAACACTCCATATCTGACACAAAAAGAGAACGAGATAAACAAGATAAACATGGAAAAGAGCAACTGGGAAACCTAAGAGTGTCGTTTTTGTGATTGCATTTGAAACTGTCAGGTCTCAAACGTTAACTCACATTTACTTAATAAATATAAAACAAATAATATGAGCCTATACACCAAGCGAAAATTCAACAAAAGGACCTTATCGGTGTTAGCTGGAGATCAACTTTAGCATATAACCATAACCAGTCATGACACAGGATTCACTAAAGGAGAAAAGACACTATCAAACAAAAAGATGCAATAGTAATGTGAGCAAAATAAAACTGACTTGCCCTGTCTTTGTGGATGATGTTGCGGTAGATGTTAACAAGCTGAGAGGGGAGAATTTTCTAAGCTTCTATTAAACCCTGGGCTGACTAATTGAGAGCAGATTGTGTCAAAAGCAGGTCTCTATAAAACTAAAATAAACCAATTTCCTCTCAGCATCAAGCCTACATAATTGTAGACTCTTTTTGGACATTTTTATCATTCTCTAACAATATATTATTTGTATAGTCCATAAGTTTTTCATCCTTTCAATGAAGAGATTCTAAGAATGTATCAGGAATTCTTAAACCATTAGAGAGTTTACTGTAATACTTAAGTAAGAAGCGTTGGACAGTCATTTGTAATTGTCCTCTAGTAAAAATGCAATACTGTGACTATAAACAAGGCTGCTTGCTTCCTGTTTGTGTTTGTAGGTGTCCTGGATAAGTCTGTCAGTCGTCGTCTCTGATAGCCTCTCTCACCTCTGCTGACGCAAACATCTTTTCCTAGCATCCATTCCTGACAGGGTCATGACATCTGCGCCTCCTGACCTGAGGGATTGAATTACAGTGATGCTCTATGGGAGATCAATGATGCTCTGCTAACTAGCCATAGCTAATCACTGACAATAGGGCTTAACAATCTGATGGATGTAGGATAGCTACCGTTTATGCATATTATTAAAGGTTGCGTATCACATGTAGTTCTGCCACCTCATATTAATCTTGAGTCTTCGAAGAGTATTTAGTTTGATCAAATTTATAAAAGAGAGATACAGCTGTACGATTATTTCCAAAAAACAAAAGCTTTGAGAGGTGGGACTAGTGGGGAGAGTGGGATGGCTCTAGAGCGCAAGCAAGCAATACATCATCACATTAATCCCTTCGTGTTTTGTACGTTTTGCATGTACACGCCGATTGCCAACAAAACACAGATGTCTGGTTAAGTTTGAGTTCGGTTCATATCCGTCATCTATTAGCACTGGGACCACGGCATCTCAGTTTCAAACGATCTCCTAATCCAGCGTTATATCCACCGATTACAAACAGACATACCTAAATCTCACTATCGCAAGAGTTACGAGCTGCACGGCAGCGCAGCCCATCTTGACACAGCGCAGATAACCTTGATGGTAAGCGGGTCTCGCTCGTTGGTTGGCTCGTGGGCAGGCTCTTTCTTTCGCCTTGGCGTGCTTTTCCGGGAGAATTGCCCAATAAAATGCACCAGCACGTTTAACAGTGTAAAGAAGTTAGAATGCATGACACAGCATGATACCCGATCTTTAAACATTCCTCTCTGTAGTTTTCCAATATTGAAAACAATGCAATATACATTGGTTCAAAGTACAGCAGATTGCAAACTTTTGCTTAAGTCTCCATCATCCGCCATTTCACAGATGTATCCATTCGAGTTTCAGAAGAGATCTCAACAAAGTCACAACCTGAGCTCAGATTTGCCAAGCCTGCAATCAAAAGTCATTATTTTTAAAGATCTCAATATGTCAACTCAAACATTTCTCTACAAATTTCCTCGAATCCCCTCTACAATCTACATTCATTTTACCTCCATACCCATTTGAACAACCGTCCCATTTGTTTCAATTTTTAGTGATGCACCGAAATGAAAAGTGAGTCTGTTCATGTAAACAGGCTTAAAATGAGCTTCGGTGATATCAGCACCTGCCAGATAATGGTCCACACGAGCTACATCATCAGTTACTGTCAGATCGTCCCGCTGATAATTCACATATGAAGACTTTGTGGCGTTTAAAGTTTGGCTTTAAAACATGCACGAGTCAATGCGTCAATAAAGAAATATAAAGCAGGTCACGGTCAGCTTGCGTGTTTTTTTCTGTTCGCTGGTTTTGAGCTGTTCTTGTTATATTTATTAGTAACAGCCTTTGTTATGACGCGCTTACATGATCGTCCTCACCTAATAGAAAACACTGTGAGAGTAAGTGCCCTAACCCTATTTCTCCAAAGCAATTTAAGAAGAAACATCATAGACTAGGACTATAGTTTAGCTCTCCAGAGCAAAGGTAGAGCAATCTTTGAGCAATAAACTGTTCCTCTGGGCTTTGCTGCCTTGTACAGAGTCACAAATATCATGCCAAAATCAAATGTATCATGTGTGACTTATACCAGCCCTTGCCTCTGCGGAGTATGAAAGCATTCGAACCCATGGGTCCTGACACAACCTCCAAGAAATTCAGCTTAACCTCACAATCAGTCAAAGTGAGTTCCTTAATATCTTCCAAACCAGCCTGGCCTCTCCATCACTCCACTCCTGAGCGCTCATGTCAAAGGTGAGAACCAGACCTGCCACTTTCATTGATACTTTCTAGCAAGCATAGGTGATTTATACTGGCAGAACATCAGCTGTGCTGCTCTTTGTCAGGGTCCTTTATAGTCTGACCTCTGCTCTCTAGTTCTACCTCCATTCCAAACCCAGAACCCCATGGACACCTCACCACTGGCTTTCTTCACCACCCTGCCAGCAGGCCACACATGAGGTAAAACATGCTTAGCAATCACAAGATCTGCCATTAGCAGAAACTGCAGTTTCACACACATTCCCCAGCCAAACAGTCTCTGCCGGGCCCCGCACACGAGGACGAACACTCAGCATTCTGAAGTCGTGAATTCAAGATTAAAAATAGTCTGGTTTCTCACTGGAGATCACCATTCAAATGGTCTGTTCCCCAGATTGCTTATCATAACAGATAGCAAGGCCCGTTTTTCTTTCACAGTCTATCATTATTTCATAAGCTCGTGGTTAGACTGTTAAGAGAGAAAATCTTGAGGTGGTTTTGTTCCGTGGTGAATCCTGACATGGTGATTCAGTGGTAGAAAATGTACAAAATAATAAGCGTTGTGACTAAAAGCATGTATTTATCTCGAAACATTCATCTCTTGGGGGAGGACTATAAACAGTTTAGCCAGGCAATAATAAATGCATTCTTTGCTGCTCCTTTTATGTTGCATTTAAAAATGGTCAAGGTTTCTGAAAAGCCCAACATGAGCCTCAGGGTTGCATGTCAGTCTGGGTAGAAGAAAGAGACCAAATAGTCACTCTCTTTACAAACAATAAACAGACCACAAACAGTGTTGTGTTGCGGTTGAAGCTTGGGGATTATTGAATTATAAGTGCAAACTACAGGACAAATATTTATACAAACATAGATTCCCAGATTTGTTGTGTTGGTGCACTTCTTACACAGTGAATCGTGCATCACTTAATGTTCCTCAACAACTACACTTTTACGATGCCATAGAAAAACCTTTACAGGTTCTTTGCAATTACCAGGTATTTATGAGGCACGAGGTGCGGCTGGAGGGCAGCAAGTGACAAAATTCAGTCATCCCAAAGAACCACTGAAGAACCTGTGAAGAACAACTGAAGCGCCAAGATATGGTTCAATATAGCACTGAAAGTGGTTCTCCTATATGATTACGAGCCAAGAACCACTTTTAATGCTATGTAACACTTTTTTAGTCTAGAGTAAACTTGGTTCCAATGAATGCATTATATTTTCTATAATATTCCTATAAATACTTTGTTTCGTAAAGGAACACAATATTCTTGACTGCATGTCAACAAACAAAATAGAGGAAGGGCTTTTTCCACAATGTTGGCCAGATGTACACAAAATAGGATCAAATTTGACAAAATAGAATAACAAAATGGGAATCATCCTGCCTCCCCTCTTGTGCATTTTTTGCATTCTCGTCATTTCCTTGGCTGTTCTCTTTAGTGCGCAAGTTGCTTAAAATGTATTGCAACATCTGACACTAGTGACAGCAGGTCTCAAGCATGCATACATGGGCATCTACAATGGTCACATGCTACGACCTGGAGATTTCTGTATGGTTCTGTAAGTGTATTTTAGAACACCGTTCTGTCTGCAAAGATAAAAGAATGCAGACATTCAAGGGCTATTAAGGAGAAATTGCCCAGATCCATATTTCTTAATAAACCATTCGGAATAAAACCCATTATCAACTGCCAGCCCTAGTCATAAACTACATTCACAATCATGTCTTAGGAAGTCACTTTTTTTGCAAAGCAACCCATTTATCCATGCATGTATTGCCTGGGAATCAAACCCATGACCTTAGCATTGCTGGATCTGTGCTCTTCCATCTGAGCTACAGGAACACAATTACATTTGATGCTTACATTTACATTTACATTTATTCATTTGGCAGACGCTTTATCCAAAGCGACTTACAAGTAGTTTTATACAGTGGCACATTACTGCAGAGCAATCAGGGGTAAGGTGCCTTGCTCAAGGGCCCTTCAGTCATGACCTGCTGGCACTGACATTAGAACCAGCAACCTTCTGATCACAAGCCCAACGCTCTAACCATTAGGCCTATGATCTAGGAATAGGTGTGCAGGTTAAGAATTCACGCACACGCTATGACCCGTGTTCCAGAGACCACAGGGAATTTGTGCACACCACAGAATCACAAAAGGGAGCAAGAAGTCAGAAGTTAGCAAAACAGCGTTCTCCCCTCTCGACAAATGGCCGCGGACCAACAACTGTCAACATCCAGTCCTCATCCAAGGTCCATGCTGCTTGGGCCTCATTCTTCTTCAAATTATTTTGCATTATTTTAAAGTAATAACACATGAGCTGCTTTAAGTAATGGCCCCTTGTATCTTTCCACACTGGAATGTGATCTAAAGGAAAATAGAGAGTAATGCTCACTTCACTCATCCTCAACAGGCCGTGCATAATGAAGAGCCTTGCTCCCTGTGTTGGAAATGTAATAAAGGATTGTAATTTTTTATTCTGGATTTGTTGATTTCCCACTGGAAGCAGTGAATGTTGACAGAGACAACAGCCAAGCCCGATGCCCGGGGTCCATGGAGGAAATTGCAATGAATCCCTGGGAGATTAACTCATACTTGGCCCCGGGAGTCCTGGAGAGGAAACGTGTCACAACCTACCAAAGCGAAGCATTAGATAAACACGAAATATGAAAAATGGACATGACAGTGTATAAATGAAAGTTTTCACATCAGTCAGCACAGCTGACACGGGCCCCCTAGGTCACTTGCTTTCTTGTGTGATGTTTTATCAATGGTTCATTGAGGATGTGTTATTGTGTAAGCAATGACGACTGTCGATGTTTAATCATGTTTGTGCGGCCCACAAAAACAGGCTTTGACACCAAATACAACAGGAAAGAGCTATAAATCCAGAGGATTACACATTGTTTGGACCTGGTTTGTGACCTCTGACATGCTTTCTTGCACTTTCCTTATCTGTTGGTCTCTTCTTCTCTCTTTGTTTATATCCCAGTACGCTGCCCTCCATTGCATTGTGAAACTCATAGCATGTGGAGAGATGAAATACAGTACTCAATTTCACAAGACTTAGTTTAAATGTAATGTCCAAACGCACTGCTTAAAAAGTCGTTTTTTGCAGAAAAGCACAAGCGAAAACTGTAGTCTAAACTAAGTTTTATCCCAACATTTGCATGCTTTAGGGTCAAACCTCTTTAAGAAGCTCTTAAAGATTTCAGAGCTATCAAACACTCCACGGTAGATCTTTAATGACATGTGTGTAAACTCAGATCAATCTGCGGTCTAATGCGAGTTGAATCTCCTCCATGTAGTTACAACCACACTTCATACGTTTCTTCGCTGTGTTTGGTGTATCATTCATCATCTTTTATGAGGCATAAGATAACCTGAGAAGTGTTTGGACATAGATTTTCAACAAATATCATTATGTGTAATGGGGTGTCAAACAGTGTTAATACAGGCGTTCCATCGAGATTTCCTCAATGTTGCAGCCAGATTTAGGTTTTGTTTTGTTAAACTTTTGGAAAGTACTTTAATTAATTATGATTATAACTTGATATGATAAACAATTATGAACATATATAAACATAAATTTGTCATAGCCTTCCTAGTTGAATATGCTGAGACTGCTATAAGCAAACCAAGTGCAGGTTAAAATATACTTTGGCTTGACTGTAATATCAAAACACTGGTCAAATTGTCCTGACCACACTGTAAAAAAATCTACTAAAAAAATTTCTAGCATATGGGGCAAGAAATTATACAGTCAAATAAAAAAGAATTCAGGTCAAACATTTTAATAAAAATGATCAAATTCTGTACAATTCTGGATTTTTTTCAGTGCAGCCTGACACAGTAACATTGTGTCTCATGGCATTTGATTGAGACAGGTTATATCTACAATAACTTAACAGCAAAAGCATATGTTCATCCTTGAAAAGCAAGTCGTGACTATTTACTAAAAAACATGAATTTACAGTCTGTCGAGAAGAGTTATGGAGGAAGTTGGTGCTGTCAGGGCACCGGTATTCCCAAATACCAAAACTGAGGACAATAATGAGCAAAGATTTGCATTCTCAGGAAAATAAACACACATTTAGACCCTTACACAACATAATCCAACCCCGGGTATCCATGATGATTATATCATCTGCTGTCATAAAGTGCTACAGCTAGTTCTAGAGTTCACTAGAGACTGATATGAAAAACATCATAATGTCGAAAACCTCTCAAAAGCGGATACTTTCCCACAGTGCACAGTGCCATAGGTTCAAGAGGAACGTTCGCAGCTGGAGAGCTGTTCTTATTTAGGTATGCCCTTGTTTAGCGGTTGGAGCCAAAAAGCCATCTCCTAAATAAAAGCGTTGAATGACTCACTGATGCTGTGTGACAGGACGTGTGATTAATAACGGTAACATCAAGGTCTTGTTGTAACATCGCTGCCAAACTGTTTTTCTAACAGCACATGAAATATTCATTTAACAGTGTTCACTGTGACAACATTTTACATGGGCTGTGTTAAGCATGCTGTGAAGTTACAGACACAAGCGTGTACTTTCTGATTATTCACATCCTATTAAGGAAGACTTGGTCACAGAGGCATCAAAACGGGAAGCTATTATTCTGAAAATGAATCATCCTGTCAATAAGCTCTAATTTTCATCTTGGTCTGATACATGTTCGAAGAACTTAATAATCATTCATTTAATTGTTCATTACAAATCTGAACTGGAGACATTTGCATTGCTAGAATTTAGACTATAGAGCGTACAATCATTCCCTTAGTTGGCAGGACACAAAATCTTTCTTTGAGGTTTAATAACCTTTTTATTACTCTACTTCATATTGTTGAGTATTTGTCATGGTTCTCGAGTGGTGAGACACGGAGAGAGGACCCAGGTGCAGACAGCGGGTACAGAGGATGGGAACAAAGACGAGACCGGAGAGAGAGAATGGAAGGCCATAAGAACAATAATAGCCTCTCTCCACATTAAACATGAGGTTCTGTCCTGATCCTGCCACTACACTAAGGGAAACATGACATGATGCAGCAGAATCATGACAGTATTGTGTTTGCAACACGAAGCTTTGGGTTTGAATCCCAAGGAACACACATAATGACATAAATGTATACCTTGACTTTGTTTCTGGAAAATCCATAAATGTTTTTATAAAATAAAATATTATTAAAGTAATATTTATCATAGTCATATTTTTTATTTGTATTAATTGTATTTAATGATATTACATTTATTGTTTTATCATATTTATATATAAATGCATCAATTATTTTTTGTTTTAATAGTGTGAGTAAATCATTCATATGATTTGTTATAAATATATTTGTAATTATATTTTTGTATTTTTGAACTAAAGATTTATGCGTAAAAAAATGTCTTGGGAATCTTGAAACTTCACAGACTAAATCACAAATAAGTTGGTTTGGTATGAACTAGAGAGCTCTCGTGAACCAGTAGTTCTTGGTTTGCTTATGAACTGATCAGTGCCACATGTCCTTGAGTGAAGAGACAGTGGTAAAGAATTGGAATTAGCATCCACAGGACCCCCTGCCCCACCGCCTCAAACATCTCTATTTGCCACGTCAAACCCAGATAAAAGTCTTGCCTCCAGCAGGGTTTATACCTAACAAACGCTTCAAAACATCATTTATGTCAATTTGAAATAGTGCTGCGTGAAAATTATACCTCTGAAGCGTAGCACTGACTGCAGGGCTAATGAAAACTGTCAAGCATCTCAAGTTTTTCAAAAATGAAAAAACGAAAAGCACATTACGAACGGTGCCATCATTTTTAAAATTCCTCCTAAAACCACAAAACCTCATCTCACCCTTTCCTCTCTGTAACCTGTAAAGAAGGGTGAGAGGTCGAAAGTTTAAGAGGTCTAACCACCTCCATCTGGACTAACACTGCCACATGCAGAGATATATGAATGCTCAGGGTACCACCTGAAGACGCACAATTCAGTGCAGCGAGGCAGGCACAGCGAGGGGCATTGCATCTGTCTGTCTGCATCTCTGTCTTTCCACTTGTCATCCATCATATCTGTCCTACTGTAATTCTTTCTGCTTTTCTTTAGAAGTGTGAATGAGCGATGCGCCGCAGTGAGACACAAACCCAGAGGAAAACACTTAAGTGGTTGCTCTTAGACCTTACTGGGCTTTGTTTCATTCAAGTATCAGCTTTGCCACAGATGTTTCCTCTCAAACGTATTGAGGGGAAACAAAAATAGATGCAAATAAACACAAATATTGTTTACACACAGTTATAATGTAGGAATAATCGGTATTTGGCTGCCGACTCTATATTACAAAAATAAAACAACAAAGCTGTTAAAACGATCTCATGTGTGGATTTTATACACATGCATAGACTCACATCATACCTGTTTAGCCCCGAGGAGAGAGAGAGAAACACTCCTGACCTGTATGATATTCAATTAAAAACACATGCTGGAAATCTGTCCAGCCATCAAAACAGTGGTCAGACTCATTCTCAACACTCATGCTCAGAAGCATCGCCTGTTTTCTCCAAAGCAAAAGTATGTGGCATAATAAAAAAATACAATTTCCTGCTTGCTCATATGATAAATGACATGTGCTCTTTTTTTGTTGTTTATATTCATCATCAATATCTTTGGGGTAGATTGGCTTTCATTACTCGGTTAAACATTTAACCTCCTCGGTTAGGGAACCTTTATGGTTGATATGTGCGGGAAGGGCACATATGGGGAGAGTTATTTGTTCTGTCTCTCCTCTGATGGGCACAAAGCCGCTGTGTTGGTGTTTATTCTGCCTGATTTCTCTTAACTACAAGCAAACATTTGGGCTGTGGCTGCTGCGGGTGTGGACGTCCATAATGAGGCACAGACGTATAATGCTATAGCTTTCGTATCCGTCGCACTCGGATTAACTCCGGTTGAGGCTTTCCGAAAGGACCTTTTTCTCTCATGTCTGTAGTCTGCTGAAGTAAACACATTAAAAACTATTACAGTGGAGGACATGAACAATGTTAAGGTCCCCGCTTGTGTCACACACCGTAGTTCCTGAGCTCAAACAAGGCTTCTACCATCTCAGGGCTGACCAATCAGAAACAGCAGACCACGCTGTAACCTTCCGCCCGAGCATAGCCCGAAAGGCCCAGGCGAATGTCCCTTTGGGGGCTATGTTAGAAAACAACTGCCGTTTGACCAGTTCCAAGCCTATGGTAATCCACAGCTATTAGAGAGCCATTAGACACGGAGGAAATGCTTCCCATATTTGTACTCTAGTTCCCAACCCGACTCCACCAGACTCGTTCCCTTCTGTAATCAAAATGAATGAGTTCTAATTAATAAACGCTGGCGAGCGTGTGCAGCTGTCGAGAATAACTGTGTTTATCCCCTATCGCAACCGTCTTATTTAGATCTTTTGCAACCAAAGATGGAAACTCGACACGCGTTGTGTATAAACATGGGTGAGCTGGATGGATGTAGATATTTTATAGTCTTTGTGGAGCAATCAGCAGTGGTAATAACCTCAAGTGAGTGCTGCTAAACGGTTTGGGCCGATTGGTCATGATGTACTTCATCCTCAGGCTACAGGAAAACTGGGGTTATAGGGTTCAGTGCCTTGATCTGAGGCGGACGAGGGGTCTTGCTAACCCAGAAAGCGGCCTGACAATGCAGCCCGATTCAACTCTGTTTGTCGCAGCGTTTCATGAAGCTTTATTCAATGAATCACAATAAACAAAGGGTTCTTATGACACTGCTGTTTTTAAATCTGAAAAACATTCAAATGACCAAAAAACCCACAAATTGTATATACATAGGCTACATGTAAAGAAAAAAACAGGAGCCCATTTCAAAAGAAGTTTTCCTAATTTATAAATTTTACCATTTATAGGCATTTTTGTTTCATTCTGTGGACTGCAAGAAAACAAGCTCATATACATTTTAAGCAAAACAACTGAAATATTTATATTATTGTAAATGTATAGTACATATTTAGGAAAAGTTCAGATTTTTTTTTTATAGAAATCTGTTTTCTATTAAAGTGACAGTTCACCCAAAAATGAAAATTCTGTCATCATATGTCAATATCATTTGCTCACCCTCATGGCATTTCATACCCGTATAAATAACTTTGTTCTGATCAACCCAGAGAAAGATATTTGGAGGAATGTTAGCAATTTTCAATTCTGTGACATTGACTGCCATAGTAGAAAAAAATTAATGGTAGTCTAAGGTGCCCCAGAACTGTTTGTGGTCCTAAATTCTTCAAAATATCTCACTTTGTGTTCAACAGAACCACAAAATATAAATTTCTCCTACTATGGTAGTGGATGATGTCACAGAACTGAAAATTGCTAACATTCTTAAAAATATCGTTCTTTGCGTTTAACAGAACAAACAGAAGTATACAGATTTGAAACAACCTGAGGGTGAGTAAATGATGACAGCATTTAAATTTTTGGGTGAACTATCCCTTTAAAGCTTTTATGTGTCTTGCTGTCATCTTGTTAGTCTTTCAGTCTTTCTGCTGTTGGATGACTTTGTCACTCCTGAGGTTTGATTTTGTTGAAATTCAACACTGGACTGGTATGGACACAATATATCTAGAAGTCTCTTGTTTTTTCTGTGTCCTCGAGTTTCCTACAGTCATATTCAATGAAACATAATTTCATAAACAATTGATTATTTTTAGCTCACTGTGTAACGAATCTCTAAATCTTTAAAATGTTTTTACTGAAAACAAATAAAACAAAAAATATGTTCTCACTGTCTTTTGTCATTTATTCACCAGATGAGACCAATAGCATCAGAACTGAAACGATTCAGCTGTGAAACACTATTACTTGTGTCGCTATTTCACAGGAAACACTGTGCTTAATACAAAAAGGCCCACGAAGATTGAAAAGCTTAAAGACAAAAGACCCGCAAAGCCTCAACGCCACCAGAAAGGGAACGTTGAGCAAGATGCAAATTAACCTCGGCACAAAGACATTATGAAAACTGACATTCTTAATAGCTTCATCTTCCAATGCCAGCATAAGAATAAAATGCACCAGATGGCCAACAGATCTCGCCCGCTTCGTAAACTCATGTTATCACTCTTGGATTGAATAAACCAAATCAGCATTGTGAATGCTACCAAAAATCATGCAAAGAAAATTACCGATCCTGCCTAATGGAAAACAGGTGTTTCTTATCTAAAACAAATAAATTAGATTTATCAGGAAACGGGAAACAAATCGCTTCTTAAAATGACTTAATGGCACAGTCGTTTTTGAAGGAATTTGTGGACGATTAAAGCAATTAAAACTCTCCAATCATTTCTTTTGTGCAGTTAAGGTCATTTGCTTTGCTTGGACTGACAGATATTTGAATGTTCAGCCCCCCAGCAATGCAGTCCTGGTACAGCAGGTGTTGTCTTGCTCGGCCTGAGCGTTGATCTATTGGTCATTATACCTGAGCTGCCCTGTCGCAGCTGTCCACAGCAGCAAACAGCCATATTGACATTCCAGACAAACTGTGCTTGATTGATCAGTCTGCATTTCGTCATGCAGGTGGAGGGCCACATTCTTCCCCAAAATCCATCTCGTCTTGAGAGGTTACAGAGATTTACTCCTCTCTGACATTTACCCTGCATGTACATGACCTCATGCTCACCTCCACATGGCACAATGTGATTTACACAAGCAAGTACATGTTCCCACATCAACATCCTTTTTTAGTTCTGGAACAACATTCATGTTAGGGATGTGCAAGTCCATACAAAAAAACTGGCCTTAGACTTTTGTCAAATATGGATTATGCATTATAAGAGGAACATTTCATTTATATTTCTGATAAACAATAACAGTAAAAGCCAATGAACAATGAACAATACTTCTATAACATTAATTCATCTTAGTTTATGTTAATTTAGGCATTAATTAATATGTTTTTTACACTTAAAAGTACTTTGTTAAAGGTGCAGTGTGAGAAATGTAGCGGCATTTAGTGGTGGGGCATCAAATTGCAACTCTCGGCTCACTTTACCCCTTGCTTTCGAAGCACTACATTGGCTGATACGTGCCATCATCACATTCTCACTTCTTTGCTGTAAGGGGATAACATATTTATGAAACGCTCTGTGTAGAGCAGTTTGTCCGTTTAGGGCTACTGTAGAAACAACTTGATGAATTCCAGTGCAGTGTATATAGATAGAAATATCTCATTCTAAGGTAATAAAAACATAACGCTTCATTATGTAAGCCCTTTGAAGACATAGTTATGTATATTATATTGCATTTCTGTCAATAGATCCTCCAAAGAATTACACAATGGACCTTTAACATTTGTTAATGCAGGATGAACTAACATGAATGACTATATTGCCATTAACTAATGTTATCAAAGATTAATAAATGCTGAAAAACTACATTGCTCATTGTTAGTTAATGTTACAGTAGCTGATGCATTTCCAAGTGTTAACAAATACATTTGTATTAAAAAAGTATAACCCGAACTTACAATTCTGACCCTACAGTATACGGACAACACAGCATCTAAGCGATCACTGGCTCTGACTGACATCTTTATGAAGTGAGAGTCTGCTTACAAGAATTCTCAACAGCTCAAGAATTCTCAACAGGCATGACTGCGAGCAGTGGATCTGCCACATTAACTGAAATACCGCGTAGTTATTACCAGCGTGCAGTTGAGGTGTGAGATTGACTACCGTGTGCTTACATCTAATTTAAGCGTCTTGTCTGTAACTGTTTTCGGCATTTCTGTGCAGTTCCCGCATCGATCACACAGTGTCTGACGCACTCTTTGCATCGGGGGTGTTGACACCAGTCCTAACTCAGCAGGGTGCCGTAACCAGACCACTCATTTGAGCCATCACTCTCAGGGTGACAGTTCCATTCATCCACACCCCACCTTCCGACCACTGAGCATTTTTAGACTCGTCTTACAGCTGGTGATACTCTAAAACCAAGGCAGCGTGAAACCTAAACCAGCATACACAGGAAAAAAGTGTAGCAAACGATTTACAGTACATTGATATTTTTTATTTATGTTGCAATAACTTGAGAAATATGCAGTGTTTGTTATGGACCGCAGAGCTGCAGAAAACAGACATGAAAATCAGTGTCTGTATTCATTTCCTTGTTCTGATGAACACAGAGAAAGACATTTGGAAGAATACTGTAGCCGAACAGTTCTTGGCCAACATTGACTACCATAGTAGGGAAAATTACAACTGTCTGCTTTCCTACATTCTTTAAAACATCATCCTTTGTGTTCAACAGAACAAATGAATGTATAAAGCAATTTTTTGTGGCCACGAACTGTTTGGTTACAAGGATGCTTCCAAATATCTTTCTTTGTGTATACAAAAGAAATGTATACAGATTTGGGAACTTGAAGTGAGTAAATGATGAGAGAATTTTCCTTAAAAAGACGAACAAAATCTTTTACAAACTTTTGTAAAAGAAAAACACTGACACCTGATCATTGAGCATTAACATCCCTGACCTGATCTTTAAAGGTGGCCAGAACCCCTAATGGAGTGTGTCCATCTGCACCTGATGTGAATGATCCTGCATTAAACACACAGGAAGGATTCTGTTCTACTGGGTTTAATTTTACTACCTGTATTCCCAGTCTGTTCTCTCTAACAGGCAAAGTAACGACATTAACACGTGTGGGCCAGAAGCCCTGTCTGTCTCTTGTGATCCTCCAGCATCTCTGCTATGCCTGTGTCTCACACTCTTTCCATAGAGTCAAGGGAGAGAAAATGCCAATCCAGGACGTTTAAATCTGGACTTGTTGTAATGGGAAACACAGATCTGGAGTTCGGCCCATATTTTATCAGAGGTGCCGTGCTACAACCACCTGAATATCTCACACAGGTCAGTCTTCTTAACAGGCTTTTAAAAACAAAAATAGAGCAATAATTCAGCTTTGCTCCATCCTCAGGCAACTGATGAGAACATTAACATTTCTTTCTTTCTCGTGTGCCATCAATAACAGAATATTATTCTATAGGTTTAAAATGTGTTTCCCAATGAGTTACAATCACAGGCATTTTCGCAAAGCTGGAATGCTATATTGACTATCAGATATAAGCACAGAGAACAAAAATCTAATCTAATTTATAACTGTTTACTGCTATGAATCGACATGGCTTCCATGTTATAATTGATGCAGATCCGATACAGCTAAATGATTTTTAGAGCCCTCAGAAGTGATGGAAACTGATGCTCAAGTGGACCCAATGAAGATTCACTGAAACGACAATGATCACATCTGCAGACGGCTAAATTAAATGCTCCCAGTTTGGGATAAGAGTAAATAGAAAGCTAAGCCAAAACTACTGAATGAGAGAGACAAAACAATCCAAAGAAGTCTATCTGGAATTATTTCCTCTGCAGTGGATCAATCGTAAACAGACAAGTTTGTGGGATTAGATGAAGATGAGTCACTACAGTATCTATCCAAGAGCGTCTGGTGTGTGTGATGTGTGATGGTTCGTGCATGGTGTGTGCGTGTGAGCTGAGAGGAGCAGATGTGCTACTGAGTGACTGGTGTGCTATGATGCCAAGCCATACAAAACAGAAATTCCTGTGAGGTGAATGAAAACAGGGCAGCATACACATACCATGTTCTCTGAGCTGTCATTACGCTGTGTGACATCTGAAAGGGCAAAACCTGTTGTGCAAATGACAGCGGAAGTGAGCAAAGTGAAATCGGTGCTTTTTAAAGTGAGCTGTTTGTAAAACTCTCAAAACTCTGATAACAATTTCTGTTTTCTGTTATTGACGTAAGAGTCATGTTTAAAATGTATACAGTATATATTTATATAAGGTTTGTATAATATCTTTAATGGCAAGTAATGTTTTTCAATGATCGTTTTTCTACTGCATAATATGACGGCTTAAGTCGATTTTTTTCCCAATAATTTTAAATGTACTATTTTCATTATTTTTAGTGTTTTTATCAAACTGAGACACTTTTGACTTCATTAAGTCTATTATTCTGAAATTGCAAAGACTGGAACCACACCGCACTGATGCACAGTGTTTCGCGTTGATATCTGACCTTTGCTTGACTTCGTGTGGACTGTGTCCAAGTTGACAGGGGAGTCGTCAGTCTAGATAACAGTCGACAGCCTCACTGACACAAGCTATGCTTTAAGACCTTGTAGTAAAAGCAACTCCCATCACTTTGAATCTTTGGATTTCCATCCCTCACTTTGAATGCCCATTTCAGCCATAAAACAAAACCAGATTCACAATGTTTAGGCAAACCTCTAATTCGGCCTAACGCATCAATGACCTTTCAAGCACGAGATGTTTCTCTTCAAACCAAACTCCACATTTTTACTCTTCCACAAAAGCCATGTGAGAGAAAGTGGAAAAATGAGAGCAGTTTATTCTGGCTCATTACTCTGTTTATCGTAACTCGACTTATTGTCCCTCTTCAGAATGAAATGCACAAAGAAAAACAAAGACCTACATTTCTAAGTAGATGAGAGTAACAGACCCACACACACACACACACACACTGACACTGAACACTAGAGGGACATCCTGGTCGGAAGTTTGTTTTTCTCAGTGAAGGATAAGAGTGATGGAGACAGTCTGTGGTGTGAGTCACTCATGTCTGTGTAGACACATGGGTCGTGGTCGAGTTGGGGTAAAAGAGAATGTTGTGATGAAACTTTGTCCTTTTTAATGCAGTGATACACAGCGCTGTATGATCTACCTTCATTAAAGTGAAAAGATATCCTTAACAAGAATATTCAGCAAAATCATTTTACTGAAACATTATTAGGACCTCAACTTTAAACGTAGAATGTGAGCTGTTTTATATTAGGGTCTCTGAGGTCACAAATTTGCATATAAAAAGCTATGCAATCCAAAGCAGAATAATATTTATTTGACATTGGTAAGGCATTTGAGACTTTGAGAGGGTTGCCAGACTTTCGGTGCATAACCCCCACCATGCGCTGGAGGCCAGCACATTCACTCAGACTTCCAAAACACAAACACACATATATAAACACACACGGTCTACCAAGAGCCAAAACACACACATAAACAAGCTTTATATGCTTAATAGAAAATACAGGAAAAACTGCATAACCAGGAAATTTCTCATTAGCATTCTGTCTATCCTGGAAGATTCTTTGGCTCAACAGTAAAAATAAATGTGTTTATTTTATTAATTTCCCTGGATATGTAGGTGTACAGTACAGGACATCTTGACAGGAGTCTGGTTGACTGAGGAAAGCATCTTATCTCTCAGCCAATCAGAGCGGGTTACAATAGCACATGTAATTAGGAGATTGCCATCATCCTGAATTCAACGAATGCACGCAACTTTGACTTAGTCTGCAAAATAGTCTTCACACGAATAAGCTTTCTACGGCTGTTTTGGTAAGATAACTCTCTTCAGCTGAGACCAGTTTTTGCTATGTTTGTTCAATCAAACCATCAGAACACCTATGAATCAAAGCAGCAAATATGGAACGTTAACAACATAATTATTAGTGGTGTTTGTTAAGGCGCCACTAAAAACCATTGATCACTTTTTGGTTTGGAGGTTTTTCAAAACCCCTAATGCAAAGTTTGAAACAAATTCTGCGGCTTACTGAGCGGAAGCGTTCAATAGGACATACATTTAAGAAGGGACTGGAGCCAGGGTTAGGAAGCATAAAAAAATCTAGATTCAGTTACTACCGATCCGCAAATGATTTGGAACGGTTACTGTCTTACTATAGTTTGATGTTAAGCTAAGCAACATATATTGCTGCTGTCCATCTGAAACCTTGCATCTCCATATTTGGTGATTTTTATTATTAGTCACCCTTTATGTCTCTAGGTTTTGCAAGAATAGTTTTTCCATTTCCTGAAAACTGTGAATTTGGACATACAATGTTTCAGAAGGACGGCAAAGATATGTTTAATAGTCCAATATGAATGTGGCTAGGCATTGTTTTTTTGTCTTTTAATCTCAAAATGGGTTTCCAGATAATCCACAGGTGTAAATGATAAAAAGCTATAAAATAAACCTCAGATTAAAGGCGTTGCAGAAAAATGGCAAGAACTCCTCCTGTTACTGAAAGTGAAGCCTGGTTCAAATCCCCAGGAAACTTGAGGCGCCACAGATCCAAGGTTTTGCCGTGGACCATGCGACCCACAAGTACAGTCTGGGGAGATGCAGGCATGAAGCTCAAAACGGAAAAATGTAGAAGCAGAAAATAGATTCTTTAGCTCGTTGGAGGTATTTGAGAGATTTGACATTAAGGTTGCTCGGACAGAGATCAGGCTCCGTTAGTACATACCAACAGACATAGAGACACCATGATGTCTGTCATATGATGCTTAACTGGCAACAAAATGATTGAAAGAAAATTGGGATATCAGAAAGATTCAATAGGGAGAGAAAAGCCAGGTGGATTCTACGAGTCACTGACATTTACATCATGATGGAGTGCGATTGTTTGTCACATTTGGATTTAAAGAAGCTAACAATAGGCTTTTAGTAGATATTTAGTTTTTCATGGAAGAAAGAAAGTCGTAAAGCTTTGAACGACATGAGGGTGAATAAACACTGACAAAATCCGGCAAACTGAGCAGATGGCTTTTACACTACACAGAGTCTGAGGCCCTGTTTACACTGCAGGTCTTGAAGCTCAATTCTGATTTGTTGCCTATATCCGATTTTTTTCGACCGTTGTTTCGTACTTTCAATTGTGACACATATCCGATTTACGTGCTTACACATGCCAAACCATTTGAAACAGTGCGCATGCGTGAACGTGGGATCTTGCGCCAAGATTACTCACTAGACATGATGGACGAACGTGAAATGTGCTTGATGTAAGCTTTGCAATATATGACAAGTTCGCCAAACATTAAATAGATTTTGAGGCGGAGGAAAAGAGGCGTCATTGCAGCCTGTGCATATGCTTTGATTGTGTCCTCCTCGACCATTGATGAGAACATCTGGGTGTGAGAGAGATCTCAGGACTGGTGGGAGCATATTGTGACTACTGCCTTGCATTTTCCTCCTCCATCATGTTTCCTACGTTTTTGTCAATTGTCCGCCTCCACACATTGTTCCTCCTGATAATAGCCTACGTCATAAAACTGCAGGGAGAAATACCAAATTGTCGCCTTTTTAATGACGTACAGCACGGAATGCCTCAGAAAATCCGATCTGCCTGTGTACATGACTGAAAAAGGCCTGAGAATGTCTGTGCTCAGCCAATCTCAAGTGCTTGGACAGCATTTTAACACTTGTTTTACGGATTAAACAACAATTTAAAACAACAACAGCCATAACAAATCTTCAGTGCATGCAAACCAAAACAAACTGCTGTGCCAAGATCGTACGTGCAAAAAAGACTCATAATAACCAACACAAGAAAGGTTTTCACGGGTATGAAAATAAAGACTGCACAACACGACAGCCACCAGTTTCACATGCACAGTGAGGTTTAAAAGATCACCGTCTTTGAGTTTGTAGATTTTATACGTAATTCATTGCTTTTGACGTTATACTTTTAAAAGAATGTTTTTACGCTTTTTGAAGATAATAATGTACAATGTACTTGTATGGCATTTATCAAACATTACAACAGAGCACCAGAGCTTGTCGGTGTTATTTTACTGTAATACGAGACGAAAATCTTCAAAATCATCCAGGATTGAGCAAGAAATGTTCTCCAAATCTCAAAGGTGTGACAGCGAGAACCGACGAAAATAAACACTCTCCCAGGTGATGGACAATCACCTATTTTTTCTGATAATCAAACCTAACGTACCATAATTGTTTCCATATCTGCTCTCTGTTTTCAGCGGGTACACAGCCTCACATTTCATTCAAATGAAATTGGGAAATGTTTCAGCCGAACAGGGAGGGAGTATTTTTTCATGTTGAGAGCTTGCCAAAATGCCCTCCCACAAACTACAGACAGATGCTTTTAATAAGCCGAGAGTACAGCATCCATACCACCATCGCCTTTATTTTTTATTTATTTAGTTAGATCCTGATGGAGATACGTTCTGACTGGCCGTTTCGCAAAGACACTTATAAATCGAAAGGAATGAGAAACGTTTGTGCTGCATGTGTGCACCTAAAACAAAAGAGCATCTACAACATTTCTGCTTATTTTTGAGCTACAGTAGACGCCTTGAGAAAGCAACAAAATATGCGCGCAGGAGATTCGATCACTAAAGTAGGGCAGCCGGTTCTGAGGAGAATATTTATTCAATTTTCCAGTACAGCAACCCTGAGCCCCCTAGGTTATGAGATACACTGTTTCTCAGCGATGGAAACAAACCTTCTAACACAGTGTGGAGAAACACATAAGCGCCGGGGTGCACGGAGAGCGTTTGATTTTCACATTACCCCCTTCCGTGGCTGACTCTGTTAAATCAAAGTGACAGTACAGCATACGACTACACTCACGCACACAGACGGACGCTTAACGCGGGTCACGCGTGAAAAAGACCAAATCCAATACCGAGGCCAAATCCTTCTGTCTCACACGCAGCGAGACCCAAGACGGCTTCTGGAGGAAGTATTAAAGCTTACAGCCTTCTCGGTGGGAAGCTAATAAAACTGAGGCGGATTACATTCTTAAAAAGTACATTTATCCAGACACATCACTGCTGTTTCCAGAACAGCTTCCCAACTTGGGAGAGGAGTCTGGGTGTCCAGATCCACAGCGGGTTAGATGTACAGCCGCCCTTAGGCTCAGGGTACGGGGTCATGCGGTTGCGTGAAACATTCTGACCTTTTCTACCGTAGCTCTTCACAGTCACGCTCAGCTCTTGGTTTTAATGTAATGTATTTGTCCATGCCGACGATGCCGAACAGCAGTTTTCAGTACACCGACCAGTATAGCTGCAGGCTCAAAAACGAAGCAAACGCAGATGTAATATTGAACTCCGCTGTGAATTGTGGTATCTAACATTGGAGTCTTGATATAGAATGCAAACATGTGCGTTGTGGTGATGGCTGTGTTGCAATAGTAGGGCGCTTTGACATTTTTATTTGCTAATAATGCACGTCCTTCGCGAGACAATAGGACAAATAAACTGTAATAGTTATAATGATGGGGTCAAACGCATTTGCTGGAAAAAGATGAACATCAACTATTTCCAGCTGTTACAGATCTCGTAGTTTACACGCAACACAGAGATTTCAGGCTCGACTAAAAGTGGATTTGAAACTCACGCTAAACGGAGTAGATGTAGAAGGGTTACAACTAACGTTTCAAATAAATCATTAAATCGCAACTTCCAAGTCTCAGCAACCAAAATGTCTTGAAAACATTTGCGATGGTGTTTAGATATTCAATAGTAAACTTCTGTTTTTAGTCTTTACCACAGACAACAACAGACTCCAGAAAATGTAAAAGCATCCGTTTAACATTTCGCGGTCTTTACTTATTCGTATGTCAATAATATTAAGACGAGACATAGCACATCGTTGCCTTTTGGAATCCGAAAAAAAGGCATTACTGGAATTGAAAGACCACCAGCACTTCCTAATTGAATTGTCTTTATGTGATTATGTTTGCTTGTGGTTTGCTTTAAGTCGTTTTAGTTCATTCCCGCTGAACTACACAAGTAAGAGCTGAGTGGAAATGTCTGAACAGCTAATTGTTTAAACGTCTTTTTGTCATTTTGTGGTTTGACAGACCAGTTTGTTGCCATCTCAGGTTCAGAGGAAGCCAACATCTGAGTGGATTCGGTTTGAGGAGGCCTGAGCCAATTAACTGGTTTTGTGAGCTCATTAGCTCACGGTCCACAGATTGCAGTTCTTTTGTGTGTGTGGGTCAAGTGCGTTTTCTGATGTTTGTCTCGAAAAGGAAGCCCATTGAAGGTAAAGGAAGGAACAGAGAAGTGTGGAGACGGATATGACAGAGGTCCTCAAGAGAACAGCTCAATTGACAAAAAGCACCCGAGCTTTAATTGGAGACAGGAAGAGCAACTTCAGTGATGTACACAAAATTTCAGTAGTCCTGGAATGTGTGTTTCACTCTAATGACTTAAAAATAGGCCAAAAACTTTAACTGTGAATCTGTGATCTCCTAAAGTCACAACGTTTCTTATTTTGAAGTCTCTTAGAATTCTTCCAAAACTGAATTATAATCTCACTCATGAGACCATATTTAGAGGCTATAAAATAATAGAACAGTTAATTCTTTGTTCTGTCTTTGTTTCTTCCGCGCAGAACACAAGACAACAAACTGTTTTCCAAAGAATATATGTAACCGAACAATGGCCATGTCCATTAACTTGCATTGGTTTTGTGTCCATACAATAGAAGTAAATGGGTACCACCATCGTTTGGTTACCAACATTCTTTAAAAAGCGTTCTGCAAAAGAAAGTCAATCATACAGGTTTAAACTGGCTAAGCGGGTGAATAAATTATGCGATTTTTTTATAATGTGAGTACAAACGTCTTACTGATGGTCACAAGCAGTCACAAACGCTCACTCCCAAATCTCTGTGATGTTCTGTTTCTGTTGTGGTAATGTTTGCTGATCTTACAAAATAACTTGTTTTGCCATTTCTTTCCTACTCTTTCTTGGGTTGACAGCTGAAGGAATTTGTGCTCTTTGATATGTTGATATCGGGAATGAAAACACTGGATTTCATTTGTGGCCAAAAATACCCCAGGTGATATTAGAAACAAAGCTCTGAAAATATAAGATAATTTTTAACATGCTCTTTGCTTGTGGCAACATTTTAAACTTGGTAAGAGAACGACTTGCATCATAAAGATAAATAAATAGAAACATTTAGATGTCATCTCCATTCGGACCAGGGAAAAAAAGAGAAAGGAAAAAAGAAAACAGAACTTAAACAGTGAGTTGATTTTAAAGTTTAGTGTCCCGTGGGATGTGACGGAAGTCAAATTTAACCCACATTTTAGCAACAGCTTCAGAGGGTGCATAGGAGGCCCTCTTTTGGTGAGCACCAGTTACCATGAAATCTTCATAGGATAGTCAATTTCTCAATTCACAATACCACTGCCCTAAGAGGGCACACGCTGGTGTAAACCTGTTATTTTCTCTCAGGCAACCAGCAAATTTCCATGGGTAAAACATGAGAACACCGCAACAAAGTGAAGAAATTCATGCAAGGTTAAGTATCCACCGTCTATTCCATACGTTTCCGATAGCTAGCCATACATTTTTACGTTTCAGGACGGAAAGCAACTATTTTCCTTTTACAACTTCCACATGTGAGTTGTTTAATTCAGCATGAAGTACATACTGTGATTCTGCACGTGGTTATGCTGATACAGTATGTCAGAACACATCACCGATCTCATAAAGAGGATTCTTTACAGAAGTCTTCAAAAACTCTCAGATTTAAACAAAGATTTTAAGATTAAAATGAAATACATAAACACACACTTTAGGTGGAAAACTTAGATTAAGTAAGACCCTGTTTCTATAAACGTTTATAGATGCTGAAAGTCACCTGTTGCGTCAGTTATTGCCTTATATATGTACCATTCAGATTCTAAGATGAAAATGAGTGAAGATTTTATTATATTTAGTGATAAGGCTATATTAAAAAGCAAAGCATCACAGGTTTATACATAAGAACATACCTGGAGGACACAAGCACTCTTGCGATGCTTCTCTCGCTGTGCGACTTTTCGACACCCCTTCCTTGAGTCTCTGTGAAAACATTACACATTATGTGCATTACAAACAGAGTTTGGGGATGTATGCCTATATATTCCATTTGATCGAGTTACTTTTACTTTCAATATGCTATAATCATGCAAAGCCTTTCCACCACGTGTTTCAAACATTTCCAAAACGATATATCCATTATTTAACTACTAAGCATATTTGTATTTATGTTGCATTTGTTTTCTTGTTGGTTTATTTAACTGCGCATTACTGACAGTACAGTATTGTGGAAATCAAAAGGGCTCGAAAACAGAAACCAGGTGTGATGTTTAAATGATAAGCAGTATCTAAGTTAATAAATATACGAATAAAAAACGTTTAATCTGAGACTTTAACTTACCACTTGCACAAGTTTATCAATCGCATCCCACAGGGTCGCGTTCTCATCCAACGTCGCGCGCACAGGTTGAATAACAGACAGTCGCTCCATCTCCAAAAGCTCCATTTTACGCTCAAGGTGAGACGTTTTCGCGTTCGCAAACAAACAAACCGACACCGAAAACGCTGACAACATGAAACACATGAGAGTCGCCAAGCAATGAAATATCTGTGACTTGTGATGTCTACCGCTGTGTGATGTCTTTGACGCTTCGTTTGAATCCCCATTTGAAACCGTTTTTGACATTGTGGTTGGCTGCCAAAGATATTATCCTTGTTCTTGAAACTTCTTTTGAGAGTCAGGTAGAGCTTTATTTCAGTAAAGTTGAGTTTATGACTTCAGCGTGACTGCGGATGACAGGAGACGCAACGATGTGACGCGCACAGAAAGAGAGCGCGGGCTGCACTAGCTGCTGCGCGAAACGAACTGACGGGAGCGCGCCTCGGTCTTGTAGCGCAGGTTCAGTTGTTCAAGCAAACACTTTTCCGGCAAAATGAGCAAGTTACGCCATAAACCTATAAACCGACGTATATGACTTTAGGGAAAAGCAAAAATAATTTTAAAATACATTGTATTTTGCGCGTTTCTACTTATTTGGTTTATTACGGGAAATTGGTTGCAATTTATTTTGAAAAAACGTGCTTATAAAACAACCACTTTAAAAAAGTTAACCACTTATTACACGTTATCATATCCTCACTATAGGTTTTGTCTAAAAAAATAAATAATTTGCATTACATGACGCTAGTGGACCGACTACTGATCTTGAAGTGAATATGCAATAACAGGCCATGTGGTGCCATCTGCAGGACGGGTTTGGAAGAGACGTATACATTTCTAAATGTTAATGAAAATAACTTAACTTCATTCTTATCATCAAGGCAGAATAACAAAATTCATATCTAAATACAATATTATAAAAGAAAAGCCACAGTGTTTATTCCAGTTCATTCAAGTTTATTTTACCAAAAGTACAGATCTATTTGACCAGTATATTCAAATTAAATAAATATGGACAGAGGTAATGAAGCAGGTGGTCTTAAAGCAGACTGATACAGTCAGCGGCAGTCTCCCTGGGAGCTGTAAAGTTCAGTAGATGTTATTAAGTCACTTTCTCCTCTCCTTTCTTATAGGATTGAAGAATGGATGTGCAATGGCCTGATCCAGTGTAATACGTTTGGATGCATCATATTCCATCATCTTCTGAAGCAGGTCAAACAGCAGCTCATGCTCCGGGGTTTTACTAGACATGTATTGCTGAATAAGGAGGAGCAGAGATTGAATTCAGTAATATCACTCAAAGAATGAAATGGCTCATTTACAACAATACAATTAAAAGTGCATCAAGACATCTACAGACAAAGTCCAGAAGACGTTTGCCTTTCAAACACAAATGGCAATAATGGAAAACAATTCTAAATATACAGATGGAATGTATAAACAAAAAACATCAATTCAGAGGAAAAATAATTAAGTCTGTCATTTTGTTAATGTGCATAAAATAGTACAAAGCAAAAAGAAAACAGTCATAATTAGTAGCATATTTTTAAACAAGTTTTAATGTGAATATGCATTTAAGTGTTTAACAGGCATATCACAAAGAGTAGTTCACTTAGATCCTTACCCTTAGAGGTTTACAGTGTTTCCTCACATATCTCCCAGCTGAGCTGTGTTCATCCCAGTCCAGTTTATCATGATGCACATAACGGCGCCTCCTAAAAATGAACCAAAGTCAGTCAATCATTCAATGAAAATTCACTTAAATTGTCAGATTCATAAGGATGCTACATTTAAAATGTTATATCTTCCAAAACTGCACCTAGTTTTCTGGAGAAGTTGTGAAGGAATGGGGCCTAGAACCCTCTCCATCATGGCCAGATGCTCCTTACTGTCATGAGTCTGAAAATAGAGTTTACGTAAGTATTCTGCATGTCAAACATGAAACAGCGTTTTCGGTGGTATGATAATGATGGTAAGAAAGATGTTGTACCTGAAATAGCGTTAATCCCAGATAGAACTCAATCAGGATACAGCCCAAACTCCACACGTCACATGCCTGGTTCCAACCAAGTTCTGCCAACACAGATCATCATTAGGTAATGAAAATAAATAAAACTTTACAAAAAACAGATAGTATTACTTTTTCAGAGTGATGGAAGATAACTAGTAGTTTACCTAATATAACCTCTGGAGCTCTGTAATGACGAGTTGACACCACAGATGTGTGATGCTCATGATCATATGTAGCATTGCCAAAGTCCACAACTTTTACATCCAACTTCTTTAAGGTCCTCTCATCTCGCTTCTGTGATAAAACAGTAGTTACAATAAGCATCCTCTCCTCATAATAAATCGACAGTAATCTCTTTTTAGACACGCATGCAATTACTTACCAACTTGGAGTTATATTCAATGTTGTAGGTGGAGTCCACAAAAAGAATGTTTTCCGGCTTAAGGTCAGTGTGTGTCAGCTTGTGTTGATGCAGAACTAATGGCAAACAAACAAACAGTATTTTATATGTAATTTATAATTAGAATTTTTTATTCTTTATTCAACTTATTTGGGGTCCGCTTGTATGCGAAAATGATGCAGCGTAAAACAAAAAGACTTCTAACAATTTACTGTTTATACTCACAGTGCACAGCTTTAAAGATCTGATGTGCCATGGGTCTGATCTGTAAAACTGAAAAGGGCATAAATCCATTCTCCTTGAGGAAGTCATAAGTGCTCAGTCCCAGCAGTTCAAAAACTATGCAGATGTGGCCGTGGTGATCAAACCAGTCCAGCATCCGAACACAGCCACTAAGAAAAGAAATGACAAATTAATAACATACTATATCCAAAAGTAAAAATTTATTAATAAAACAATTTTTTATCATGAATACAAAAGCTCACAATTTCTTGTCGCAGTCAAGCGAGTTTATCTGCTCAAGCACTTCGACTTCTGACATGGCTGCCTCACGATAGCGATCAATATTTTTTATAATTTTCAGTGCCACTTTTGTGCTACCTCTGAAATCAAAGAACAGTTACACTTTAAAGGATGAAATCTGGCATATTGTTACATCACAACGAGAAAACTCAATGCAGTCTTTGGAAGGCTTACTTTGAGTGGTCAAGGCACGCCACCACTTTTCCAAAGGCCCCTTCACCCAGAGTACCTACAATCTCATCTATACACAGAATAAAGGGGCAGACATTAGTGAAGCTTTGCGACAGCAATGCAACAACATAAAAAAATCTGATTTTATAGTATTATGTGGACTTTGTAGTTAGACAAGTAGAGTTTATTTTATTTATGTATTATACATCGAGAACGTAAAATTCTTGATTGAAATATTGAATTAAAGTCCCACATGACTGTTAAAATTAAAAAGTGAAATTTTCCAAATGTTCCCTTTTATCCCCCAAGTGTAGCTTGATTGTCCCACTAACAGACACAGAACAGACAGTTATAGAGAGAAAGATTTGTGTTCTATACATCTTGCTTTTAGCATGTCTCCATTGTGATAGACCAGGTGACCCTCCTCATCATCCTCAACACTCTTGGTTCTTTTCCTGCGATGACTTCTCTGGAGGGGGAAGGTTCATGGGGACCACCATCATCACCATCAAACACCAGTCAGTTTCAGGATCGTACGCGTCATTCATTCATTCAGCGAGGGGGGTTGATGAAGGGGAGGGAGTGATTCGGACCATTCAGAACCCCGCGCCAGGCCACGGCAGCAGCAAATTCAAATTCATCGCCAAGCAACGGCACAGGGCCACCATAGTGTGTGTTACAGAAGAAAGACATGGCAACACATTTTCAGACAAGAAGCAACTTTCTTATGGTGGTGTAACAATGAAGTGCACTTAAGAACGGTTATTCTGTTCATGAGCCTCAACCCATCAACAAATATCCATATTTCTGCAACCAATGAATGAAGTGAAAGAAACACATCTGATTCCCTGACCACCCCACAGCAGGTTCAGAAATATTAGTCGTTCTTTCTACAGTCATTTTAGACCAAGAAGCTTTCAAAGTGAGGTAGGAATGCCATAAGGAAAAAACAAGAAAAAGTTAATTACCGAATTTGATGGAGTGCGGTGGCGTGATCGCTGACGCTCTCTGCTGCTACGTCGACTCCGGCCGCTGCGTGCGGATGACTTGCTGTAGTGGTGCCAGTCCTTGTCTCTCTCCGTCTCTCTGACTGGGTCCACCCGACCACCATAGTCATCATGCCCCAGACTGGCCTCTTGGGCCCTGCGCTCTCTGCACTCCAGCCTCTTTGCACTAATGTGACACCTGCCACTCACACAGATCAGACTGTGAGGAAAAAAACATCTCACAATGTTCAATGTTTAATGCAGATAACATTTCAAATTGGCTTTCCCTTGGGTGCAAATCATTAACACTTTCAGCAGGAGACAAGGAGGTCTGTATGGTGATCTGCTGGGTGCTGAAAGCATCAAGTGTCTTTTCGAAGGAAACCACAAGGCTATACTTAGGAGGATGTCTGAGCTGATGACATGCTGCATTCCCAATCACAGAACGTTTTGCTGCTATGCCATTAGTTGACAACTGTGTAAGAGCAACTGGAAGCCTTCGTAATTTATCCCGCAACAAACCAAACATCAACACGCTGTAGGAGCTATTATTCAAAACCATTAGATGTATTCTCAGATACACCCAACGTAGTTTGTTAGTACAGAACAGTAATGCCCCGTTGTGCTTGGAGAAAGACCATTTACAAGGTCTAAGCTTTCATAAAAAAATGCCTGGAGGGTCAAAAGAAAACTCAAAAAACGGCTGTTCGCTTTCTACCGCAACACATAATCTGTGGTCTTTAATCTTATACTTTAATGTTTTAAAATGCAACAAAATGTGTTTTGGAGCATGCGTCACTGGTAATCTTGACTCATTAGGCTTTTTAAACTCTGAATGACACTGATCATGTCCCTCTGACAGGCCAATTACAGGTCACCCTGATAGTATATCATGCAAAACATTGTGCAAACATGCTTGACAACATGATACACTGTCCTCTAATCCAACACTCAACAAACAAGATTCATTGAAACATAAATAAATCATAAACAGATTCCAATTTTTTTTTGGTGAAGTCAAATTTGTATTTCATTTACCTCTCATATGTTTTATAGTGATGATAGCGTCCAGGCTGCTTCTCTCTCTCTCCGCTATGGGAGCTGCGCCGTTGTCTCTTATGTACCTCCACTCTCTCCTCCCAGCTGTACTCCGCGATCCAGCCATCCGGCGAGCGCATCCGCTTAGACCGCCGCATCTGATCCCACCAGAATAGAAGAAAACGTACAAGTCATAAAAAATGATCGACACCGAAACAGTATACTGGGACATTCCATGCATCTCGCTGGGTTGTAAAATCTTAGACGACCGACCGATGTGATGCAAACCCTCCGGACCGAGTTCTTAAATTTCAAACTCTGACCGTGTTGCCGGGTAGTAAAAGTTGTTTTGACTTGTTAGATAGCTGACCATGCACTGTATTTGGGTTTGATAAAAAAATTGCGTATTAATTGCCCATTAATCTATATTAAGGTTTGGACCTAAACGTATCCAAGTGTTATGATCCTAATGTCCCAGGTAAATACAAAAGTAATGTAATGTTGCATGTGTGATGTTTATAAAGTCACACACCGGTAAATAAACATCCACTCTCGCTATTTAAATGCGCATTTGAAGAACTGGTTGCTTGTTAACAAAGAGCTAATCTCACTTATTTACCTGCTAGCCGACGCCCTTATGTCTCAAATATAAACAAACCACGTCGTCTCAACGTCAAAATAACTTATGCTGTTAGGTGTTTTATCCGTCAAGTTTAATGGGTCAACAGACCGACAGAATGTCGTTTATTTAAACACAGCGTCTTAAATATTCGCTCTATTTACGAGTTTAGCTTGGGCGGCTAGTCAGTTAGCTTCCAGGCGAACACTTAACGTCAAATATCGCCGACTCGAGTTATCGAATAAACTTGTTAAAGAAAGTCTTACGTTACATATTTAAACTTAAAATACCCTCACCTTTCACCCGTCCCGTTCCTTCAGGTCGTGAAATAAGACACGGTACTTTTCAAACTACAACCGAACTCACAGCCGTTAATGACTTCCGCTTCACTTCCGGGATAGTTTCCGTTGGTGAGGATTTCCGGCTGAACGCCACCAAAACAAAATAAAGGTCTTCCGTTTTGAATAAATGACATTTCATGTATACAAAATGTTTTCCTGTCGCACAGAATAAAACACAGTTCCTGTTGAATGTTTTTAAGAGGATCACCTGAGATTTTTAACTGTTTAAATATTAAAATGAAACATGTTTAGATTTATGGTATAGATTTTCTGTATACTGGAATATTTGAGTCCCAGAGAACATCATTCACAATTCATCATTATCAATGATTCATAGATTTCAATGTTAACGTTCAAAACATTTATCTTATCGCATTCTCTTCAAAAATCAGGATATGTACTGTCCTTAGTGACTGACTCTATGGAGTTTGTTCTAAGACGATTTACAAAGTCTAAATTTTCATTTCAAAATATAGGGAAGGGTAACTAACTTGTTTGTAAAAATAGCAAAATTGCTAAATACATCTTAGCGATAAAATCCCCCAAAGCATACAACTTTACTCTCTTTAATAGTTTTAAATAACGTTTTTGTAAAATTGGTGAAAAAAAGCCCCTTTATTGTGGTGTTACGTGATATTTTCTATTTATGCCATTCCGGAATAGTTTTCTACAGTGGCATGCCAGACGTCTGCGATTATGACTATATCAGCCGTTGGGACTTCATAAACTATTATAACATCAGTAATAGCACCTATCATGACATCACCACAAATTATGGCGTCACATTATGACATCATCATTCATAATTACAGTATCGTAATTTATTATGACATCAGGATCAATTATGACATCATCCTTCATTATGAGCTCACATGTAGAATGGAATGTTGTATTGGACATACAGTGTAGGTATTTCTCATCTGTTTTTTAACCATTATCATTCAGATAGATTAGACAGTAGAATTCTGTCATGTAGGTTAAATGGGGGGAAGGTCTTAAGCCCACGTGACTCTCATACCACTTGTTTACTAACCATAGTATATTGTAAGTGTTGCTATTTTACAAATTTGTAAGCTTCGTGAATGACACTCTCCAAAAACGTTCTGAAAGCGTTGAATAAAGTTAATTAACCTGATGAGTGTTATTTTGTGCTTCAGACAGCATACTAATGCTTGCAATGAACAGAATATGTTAGGGAAGCCAATGTTTAGAGATACAAAACACAAATGAGAATAGTGACAATGACCTGATATAAACAGATACATCACAGTTTTTAGGTTGCAGTTTGGTCTCTTTCAGCAGTGTGAAATGAAACAATTGGCAGATTTATGTTTTGATCTTTTTAGAGATTGGAAGCAAAGCGAAGGCTTCTATGTAAATTAAAAATAAGGGCTGTGTCACTCACAATTCAACTTTCCTACTCCACTCTATTTCAATTTCAGTAAAAAGACAGGCCTGTCATTCGATGAATTGTCTATTCGCATGTAAATGAATGGTCATAGTGTGTAACTTGCATGTGTGTGTGTGAAGTTTCATTTTCTGAAGAGGCTTCGCTCAGCACAAAAATGTGTATCGCGTGTATTGACACAAGAGGAGTGGAAAGCTCTTAGTGATAATTGGAACTGCCTCTATTGTGGTCACGAGTGGACTAAAATCTGCCCAGCTACTAGGCAGCACGGTTCAGATCAGAAAAAGGCTGAATCTGAAAAAGATGTGTGTCAGAATGCTTTTGCACATTCCAACAGCTTGCAGCAGACAGTCATTTTCTACAAGATGAGATCAGCAAAGGAAATCTGACACGGCAGATTTGATTCAAACAGGTTGCTGCAGGTTCATCATATGGCTAAAAGACTAAAAGTCTTAACACAATTTTTCAAAGCAATGCCTTTCAAATGACCAAATATCATCTACACACATTTACTAAATTCTTTCTTAAAGAACCGCTAACAACCAAACAAACCATTCCTTTGGAATCATTTACATTGAAATCTTTATTTGTGAAAATGACCAATCTATTAGGTCTGTATTGTATATTCTGTCAGTGGCCGCATCAGTAAAGCTACGGCTCCTAGACTTGATGGAATGTGTAAAGTCTACTGAAAAGGCCCATTCCTCATGCCAAATGAAGTGAGGCTCTTTCATCAGGATCAATATATGCCTGAGATCTTGCCAGACCAGGAATCATAAATCTGGCTTTCAGAGAGAAGGAAAGAGAGAGAGAGAGAGAGAGAGAGGGCAGATGGAAGAGAGATAGAGAGAGAAAGGATATGACAGACGATAGAGCGAGAGAGAAAAAGAGCGTCTCCTCTTAGCCTAATGGAGGACGGTTCAAAAGTTTAACGTGCCGGCCACACGCTTACGTCTTTATAACCTCTTTGAGTCATTGTGTGCCGGTGAGGGCCAATTGCATCGATGGCTATCAAACCATATGCCGGGCCGGTCTGCGGGCGGGGGGTTGTGGTGGGGGGATGGGGGTGGATGTGGGGTGGATGCATTAGGGAAATTGGTCCTGGCTGCCCAAGATGGTATACTGTACTGAAGTAATTATAGTTGCCGGAGGGATGATGAGGTGTGTGTGTGTGTGTCTATGCATGCGTGTCCAGAATAGTCTGCCGCAGAAGGCCTACGCCCCGCCCTCCCATCTCCCCTGGCAAAGCGTCTGCCAACGGGATTGGGCTGGGGCTTTATTGATGAGATGGATCAGGAGGGAGATATGGGCAGTGAGACAGATGGGTCTTTGGTTCAGGCCATGGCAGTAGTGAGGAGCCTGTGCTCAGGGATGCCGCCGCCAGGACGCACTCAGGGTTGCCAGCCTTCACTGATTAGCGGCTGCTGGAGCTCCTGCCCCAGCGCTCATGATGCATCCCCATAGAGGACCTGAGCTCGGCTGAGGCATCTGAAGAGACATCCATCTGCAGGATGGGACTCACCTGCTTCAAGTCTTGGAAGTACAACAGCACTGCACAGAAAGGTGAGCGAGGGAATTGTTTTGGTGTGCCACTACTTTGGGTTCTCAATGAAGCAAATGATACAGATTGTAAACTTTTTAAAAAGTGTTATTTTTGTGGTATTGCAGAAATTGGAAACAAAGCGTACATGTGGATAAAATATATAATGCAAAAAACAATGTCAAAAATAATCTTAAAGCAGAAATAAAAATATATATACTGTAAATAAAAAAATTAATATTATTTATATATAATGTGATTAAATAAATAATACTTAAAGGATGAAGAATAGAATAGAAAATACACTATATTTCACCAGCTCTTAAAACCTAGTAGCTCAACCTCAAAGAATAGTCACAGATTTTTAGCTAAACAATGATTTAGTGAGAAAGAAGATAAATGAAGGACAGTCTTTGCTGCATTGACCGATATTTCATTCATTTATGAACGCTGAGAAATTACTTAGAAATGAATAGGGACATAATGTAGGACGATTGTTCAGCAGACATACAGAGATGTGAAATTTAATGGCTCCAAAAGGGAAGAATTCAGACTAAAGTCAGTCTTTTTTAAACAAACAGCATTGGTTTAAATTGAAAAGATATCATCTATGCCCTAAGTACTCTCATCCCATAAATCATTTGGAAGAATTGCTCAGTTAAAAATGAAAGTTCGGAAAATGTACAAAACGTATATCTTTACTTTCTATATCATTGCTTTTAAATTAATATGACAGGTTTGTGTGAGGATTGTACATACAGTTCCTTACAAATTAGTTTGTCCACCTGTCAAAATCTTTAGTCATTTATTAAGGAAATAACTAACTGAAACAACCAAATATATTCTCTGTGTTTTGTCTCAGAAGTCAGAAATGAATCAAGCGTAACATTTAACCATAAAACAAATGTTAAGGACTGTAAGTAACTGAGTGGGCATAATAAAGTACAATTTCTTCTTTTTTTTTTTGTTAAGCAGTACATTCGTAAATCTACGTAGAACAATAAATCAGATTACTGCTGACCTTCTGAAACCTTGTATTTCCATATTTCCTGATTTAAATCTTTTCATAAATCATTAGAAGCCCCTCTTCATGTTTTTTAGTGGATTTTCCAAATATCTAACCAATAAAAGCTTTAATAAGTATCATTTAAAAATACACTTTTCTTTCTATTTCCTGAAAGCGAATTTGGACATACAAGATTTGGGAAGGACAAAGATGAAATTTGAGCATTAAAAATACTACTGAGACCAAAGAGCTTACGCATACTTATGGACTTACCTTTACAGAAACATACAAATTATTTTGGTGATCACCAATACTGTGGCACAAACCTTACATTTTGGTGGTGGTGGCCTAATAAGCAATATGAATTATGTATCATTAATACATACATGCTTCCCTAACATTGACTGTCAGATGTGCTAGAGAGTAGATGAGAAGACAATTAATGTTGCTGAAAAATCCGTTAAGCGTTATGTTAAGTGCAAGATCAGCATTGGTGCCCATTGTGACAGTCACCGCTCTGAATCTGTCGAACAACCTTTCATGGCATTTCAATGCTCTCCTTTTAATAGCATTATTGCAAAGGCCAGCCTGGGCGAGGGCTCGCTATTGATAAACCACTTAGCTGGATTTTACAACTCTCGTCTTGTTACGGAAAGTGTCCTCTTTGGAATTAATTACGCCACTCCGCCGTGAGTGGAATCTGTGGCATGCTTTAATTGTGACCAAGACCCATGCGGTGATTAATATTGTTTCAGAGAAAAGTATAAGAGAAAAAACGGCTTTTAATTAAATTATGAAAATCGATGCTCTCAGTTTGCCTTGCCGAACTGTTGTGGTGCTTAGAGATAAGAAGTGGTCATCTAATTCATCTTGGACTGTCATCCAGTGTCCTCACTGATGGACTTGAAGGACACAGTGACCATTAAGGGCCAACACAGATATTTCTCACAGTAAACAGTACACTCTTATTATTAGTATGACTGTACACATGCCAAATTTATGTGATTTGTTTTGTGTTTCACTTGAATTTTGCGTTGTGTTTTAGTGTAAAACGAATGCTTGAAGCTGTCAAATTGTAGGAACAAATAGACATTTACACATAAACATGTACATGTATACCTAAATGAATACAACATAAATGACTTTGACTCAAAGTGTCCGCCAAATGCATAATTAATTATTTGTTTTACACTAAAATATTTGCTTTTGTTTAGTATTTTTTCATTTGTAGATCTTTATCGCAATGCAAATGTTGGCAAACACATACTCTACTGTATATGTTCACAAATTAAAAGCCCAAGAATTTGTGAAACATCTGAAGGACCCCAAAGTCTATCTGATACGGGGTCCCTAATGCCTCCCGGATCCCCCAGCACCCCTCAATTCGAGCCATTCTCACAGCAATTTGTCTTACAGCAAACAAGCCATCTCGTAGAGTTACAAATTCCGGTGAAATCAGACTGTGAAAAATTGCATATTTTACTTGATATTAATTCATTCCATTTCTCAATCAGGAGGAAACAGAGATGTGCTTGTTAGTCCTGGTTCATATTTCTTCCTGTCAAACAGCTGTGGTCAGGGGGAGGAGTGGCTGAAAAGTCTAAACAAAGGCATCTGGATACCTTTCACAGGTACATGCACATGCACTCACTGCATCATGACCCCATTATCAAACGGATCTCCAACCTGTGGTCTCTGGAAAATCCAGCCTTGTGCAAGTTACCGTGACACTTGATCATTTTACATTCGGTGTGACCCAACTGCCTGAATACGCCAAACCTTGAAAAACAACATTGGATCGGTCTTCAGTACACAACACACACACATTCCACTCACTTCGAAATCACGGGCCATGCATGATGACACACACTCAGATGACTAGACGTCTCACAGACTTCGCATTGTCTACCTTAGCGCAAATCTCTCAAAAATAAAAAGCACATGCCACTAAAAGTGATGTCATTCCAAAGAAGGTAGACATTTTTTAACAGTACTGCTACTGTGTTAGAGTTTAAGCATTCAAAAATACTCAGTGTGCTGTATAAACCAAACAAATATACACAAAATATCCCAAATACAGATCCTTTTCATGAATCCTTGTTTTATTCACATTCATTGGCCGAAAATATAAGCAAAATTAAAGATACACTAGAATTATGTTTAATAGGCCCGGTCAAACGATTAATCACGATTAATTGCATCCATAATAAAAGTTTGTGTTTACAAAATACTGTATATCTTTGTACTGTGCATAATAATTTTGTAATTATAAACACAAAAACGTAAACAAACTTTTATTCTGGAGGCGATTAATCATGATTTATCGTCGAACAGCCCTATTTGATAAAAACGTCAATAACATAATTCTCATCAATTCTTTTGTCCACAGCTATATACACAGTACATCAATAATATACCTCAAATTTTAATGACTTTTACATCATATTCCACAAAGACAATGTGTGATGTCCTATAAGATGCAGGCAAGGTCTACACATTCAAATCTAAGCTAAACTTAAACCATAGAATCCATGTCTATGCTTATTCCCCACAGATTTACATTCCCAATGAATTCCCTACATTACCTCACAGACTTAAGTCCCCACAGCCTGAGGCTCTGAAAAGGTGAGAGATGAACCGAGATAGCTTACAGCCACATGCACTGCCGGGCCAGTGTCTCAGGCACCGTTTTAGACTGGGAATCTCATCAGGGGCCATGTTACCGGGTTCAGATGTATAAAAAGAGTTTCAGGGGGGTGTGTTCAGTTTTATCCAATGGAACATTTTTGGATGCAGGCCATGTGAAGTATAAGGGGACGGAGAGAAAGAAAGAAAGTAAGAACAAGAGAGAGAGAGAGAGGTAAAGAAAGAAAATAAAGAGAGGCAGAAGGTTCCAGCTCATGTATTTTTAGTCAATCTGTGTTTTGTTGCGTTAATGATTCCTAAAGAGGGCACAAAGATGGGGGAAAATAGTGCGTGTTGATGCCATATTGGCTATGCTCCAGTGAGCCTGCAGTGAAGTGAAGAGAGAGGTGGGAAAGAACAGGCAAAGACAAAGATTAATACAGGAGAGGAAGGGTGTACAAAAGGCGAATGAAAGACAGAGGAAAGAATCCTGAAATGGAGCCACGTACAGATCGGGAGGAGGACTTAATTTGACAGTGAACCAAGGAGGTGCTGATTCATGTCAGAGGAAACTTTGGACAATTAAGTCCAGACAAACATAACCTCCCCTTGCGGGAGAACGCAGACAAATAGACTGTCAACTATGGCATAAGACCGGGACACCCGCTTGAAGTGGGGGCGTCACATGGAACATCTGCATCATAATTTTCTCTCGGGAGTTGCCTAAAAGAAGCCGGTGAAGATCTCAAACACTGAATGAATGACAGCGTGGACTCAGATGAAGGGTTTTCATAACCCTGACATCAAGGACGCCTTAATACAAAGAGATAGCAAAAAGAGATCTTGACACTGCTGACACTTATTTTTTATTGATTTCATTTGTTCACTCATTGCAAAAATGTGGTAACGTGGTCAAATGTATAGGGGCATGTGCTTGCCTTGAACAATAGCTCTTGTTTATGGAAGAGGACTGTCAAGAATTGGAATGTTGATATATCCGATAAGCTGGCATATCTGAGCTGGAGGGCCAGCGTTGCACATCAGCAGGAGAGAGAGAGAGTGCTTCTGCTTCTCTTCGATGCACCGAGCCTTATCGGCTTACCTGCAGATAGGAGAGAAAGAAAAGGGAGGAGGAAGAGAGAAGAGAAAGGAACATCCAGTTCTACACCAAACAGGAGTTTGAAAAACAAGAGGGAAGAGGATTTAGCTTCAATGACGATATTTGCTTAGTTCCAGTTACAGGTTTATTACAAAGACTGGAAAGACGTAGTTTTGGAAAAGATAAAAGCAGGACGGAGTAACAGATGTGTGACGAGAAGACAGAGGATAAAAGACACAGAGATGCCTGAAAACAAGCAGACTATCCATCGAACTGGAAGCTATCTCTCTCACTCTGCTTACAGGAAGATTAAAAGGGTCCTGAGCTTTAAACGACGTGAGTATTTAAAGGAACAGTTTATTCAAAGATGAAAACAAGTCTCATGTCGGTCCGACTTCCTTTTTTGTTTGGATACGAAATGAGATGTGTGGTATAGTTACTGACAACTTCAGCCACCAGTTCCTTTCATTGTATTCCTAGAGTGATTGAAGCTGAAAGACAGTCATAGGGGTTTAAAAACATGAGAAATTTCAGAATTCTGTATTTTTGGGTAGACTGTTCCTTTAAAGACAACATTAGCCTGAGAGAGAACACACACAGACTTGCTTGCATTTTGGTGCAGTGCAGTAGCAGCCAGGGCGCATTTCTATTTATGAATCTGCACTTTTTACATGACAATATTTCAACATTCAATCTATATCAGTTGTGTTAACATCTATTTGCTGTTTCAGCACATCCTAGCTAACAAAATTAGGTAGTAATCTAAACAAGGTTTGTGTCTGACAGCTTTCTATCCTGGTTTCTATCACAGGTGTGTTTGGTCAAAGGTTGGAGGAGACGGTCCTGTATGAGAGGAGATATGGGGATCACATGGCTCCTCTGGTGGTGGATCAGTGTGTAGTTTTCATCCGTGAGCACGGGCTGACAGAGGTGGGACTCTTCAGACAGTCCGGTCAGGCCACACAGGTTAAAGAGCTACAGGAAGCGTTTGATGCTGGAGAGAAACCATCCTTTGATAGGTAAAATATTTACATTTAAGGTGATGGTTCACCAAAAAAAATTATATTAGGTTCATTTACTCCCCCTCTTGTCATTGCATACCTTTATTAGTTTCTTTCTTCTGCAGAACACAAAATAAGATATTTTGAAGAAAGTTGGTAACCGAACATCGGCAACACCCATTGACTTCTATTGTATGGACACAAAACCACTTGTGTTCATACAATACAATCAAACATTTGTCAAAATATCTTTTACAGGTTTGTAATGGCATGATGAGGGCGAATAAATATCACAAAATAAATGTAAGTGTTGGCTCTCTTAGCAGCACAGATGTCCACACAGTGGCGTCTCTACTGAAGCTTTACCTCAGGGAGCTGCCTGAACCTCTGGTGCCATATTCCCGCTATGAGGAGTTTCTTGTGTGTGGCAAAAATATTCCCTTAGACAGAGAACAGGTATCATCGTGTATTTTAATCAATGTATGCATCAATACTGTTGTATACTGACATGGAGGTCATTCAAGTACTTTTTGTTTCTTGTCATCTCATCCTGGTCTGACTTGAGGGTTTACAAGAGTTGAGGAGTCTCCTTTATGAGCTTCCAGTCGCAAACTTCAACCTGCTGAAATACATCTGCCAGTAAGACTTAACTTCATCTTTCTCATTCAAAGACCTTTATTTCTATACCTAACAGTATTTTGCGCTGTTAATATAATTTGAAAGACTTTGAGTTTTAACATTCTACACATCTCCGTTCCAGATTTTTAAATGATGTCCAATCATACTCCAACATTAACAAGATGAGCATCCAGAATTTAGCAACTGTTTTCGGGCCAAATATTCTCCGACCTAAAGCTGAGGATCCAGAAAGTATCATTGGAGGTAAGCAACATTTAGCTTTGTATAAAAGGGTTCTAAGTCATGTAAAGCGATTTTGACAGATCTTGAACTCTCCAATAACATCTCTCTCACACTAGGGGCAGCAGTTGTGCAACATCTGATGTCAGAACTGATTCGAGAGCACATCTTGCTCTTCTCAAGAGAGAGCCACATCCTTCCGGAGGCCACTTTACCATCCATCCATCCCAGTTCACAGATTCTTGCGGAATGGGTGCATGGTGAACCCCCTACCCAACCTCTTCTGACTGATAACCCCGCCCTGCTTCCAAACCAGGCTTTAGCCTGTCCACGCTCTCTCTCATTGTTGCTAAAGACGGGGAGGAGAGGGTCTCATCAAAGCCCTTGTGACAAGAATGTTACCCACCATCTATCAGAGACGGGGCACCAGCTCACAGAAGAGTCTTCATGTGCCAGCTCTGCCCTGACTTATGACAACTACAATTGTCAACATAGCCCAGCACATGAATTTCTTCAAACAAGACCTTCACCCTCCTCTCCAACACCTGCCTGCATGAACAAAGTTATGGAGGATGGGATTGAAAGTTGCATGCAGTCGAGGAGCTTGCCAGATATGGAAGAGGCCACTTGGGGACCAGAGAGAGCCCTAGGGGACAGTGGAGGTAACAGTGAAGCCCAAGACAGTACCTTGTCTGTCTATGACAACATGGGTGTTGTGGATCAAGGGAAGGGATATACAGAAGACAAAAAGTCATGTGCTATTGTGGATGGAAAAGGTGGTACTGCTAGTATAGCTGACAGCAGTAGCTCTTGGTCCTCTTGTGAGATCGTGCCTTTGGATGCTGACAGCGGGAGCGGTGGAGCAGCAAGTCCTTGCCACAATTCTCCCGGACACTTCACCTCTTTCAGAATGGACTTTGGTGAGGAAGGTCCTCGACCTAACTCCCTGGCGTCCTCTTCCGCACCCACAGATGCCCCTTTAAGTACTGGCAGCAGTGAAGTCTTCTTGCCGAATGCTCCCCTTGAGCCACTAGGTATTCCAGTCTCCCATGCGATGCAATGCGTCGTCGCAGGGCTTCGGCAACAGATGGCCAGGCAGAAAGCCGAATGTGAAGCAAAAATCAACAGGTAAGAAAATGTAATGCCAAAAAAGGGGGAATTGTCCAGGGAACAAAACTAAACTCAAATTCAGAATGTCTCCTAATTCTGTCTCCTTACACCTGATTATCATTTCTGTCTTTAGGCTGGAGCAGAGGAACAAGGTACTACTGGGGGAAGTCACAGGGTTGCGTTCCACTCTGGACCAACAGCGCCGCTGGGTCAGCGTGGCTGAGATCAAGATGAGGAACATAGAGCGCGCCCGTGCTGACGCAGACAGACGCAACACCACTCTGCAACGGGAGATGGAACAATTCTTTGAAACATTCGGCGAGTTGAATGCCGAGGCCCGAAAAACAAGTCGAATTGCTCAGAGTTTTTAAATCATCACGCTGTGCTACAAAACCAACCTAAGCTGGTTCTCAAACCAGTAGTAACAAGGACATATTCCTGAGGGAAAACATTGGCCTATTTTTAAGTAAAGTTCAGTTCAGACGCCTGAAAAACTCTTTGGACTAGCATGTTCAAAATCCTTTTAAACCAAGTACTGAAAGAATGGAATGACCCAAGTACAGTATCATAGTAAGCATGGATACCATGAGAAGAGCTGTTGATAAGTAGACCCCAGGGATGCTTGAAACGAAAATGTACTGTAAAGGGGTTTAAGACTTTGACTTGGCTGGGGTACACTGTACATTATATTTTATTCAGTCCTGCAAATAAAAGGGGACACTGATTGTATCCGTACCATGAAATCAATTAAACATATAGCAAGGCTTTAATTTGAGCATTTTATTTGGCCAGTTGTCACAGACGTTAACTTCTACTTCTTTAACACAGAAAAAATCTCAACTACTGTAGACAGATTTTGCATTTGTTTGGGATGGTTTTGTGATTTGGTTGCTCTATAACCCATTAACAGGGTACCATATGTAGCACAACAATACAAAACACATGAAAGCTGAACAGACATTACTAGCACAGAGCAGATAACTGTTCCTTTAACAGGATTATAATGATGTCATGAGAACTGTTTTCTTAGGAAGATGAGAACGTTGGAAGTAAATGAAGGCATATAAAGTGATTATTCAAGTCATTGCTGATTCACCTCTTGTAAAGGATTGTCGGTGACAAACACATTGTTTATCACAGACACACTCTCTCACCTCCAAAGGAAACGGATACTGACAGAAGAGAAAGTAAGCCCTTGAGAAAGCGGGAGCCAGCTTTCTTCATTGTCTCGAGTCTCGATGTCACAGAGGTCAATCACTAGTGTTCAAAGTGAATTCACAACATGAGTGGAAATGATAGAAACACAATGGACTATTGCATTATTATGATACATATCACTGAGAGTATGGTGAAGAAGCACCAAATGAGAACCCAAATGCTGGAGATTGAAAAAGGGGACGTATCTTAATAGTCTTTAATAGAAATCCCTATAAAGAGAACTAAAGAAGTGCCATGTTAGCAAACAATCCAGCCATGAGGAAAACCAAAACTTGATTATAGGTGCATTCAAATCATTTGTTTTGATTTTCTGGCAAGGCTGCAGCGGTGTTAGTGAGAAGATTAAGGCATGGATGTGATGGTGATGCATTTCCACCTGTCCTGTCCATGTAGGACCAGTCTTTCTGATTCAGTCCATCAACAGAGCTTGGAGGCACACACGAAAACACAATCACATCGTCCTCTGCTATCACCTAAAGCCAGAGGATGAGGACAAGGCTTGTGGCGTAACAGTGACATGGAACATATACTGTACAACATTTGAAATGACACTGGACAAACCGAAAACTGGACTATTTTGCTGAAAATAGAGCTTGATGACATTGTTATTTGTGACGGTGACGTGACTACCTCTCAATGTTAAGACTTCAATGCTTTTGATGGTAGAGTTGTTGGTTATTATGAGACATGTCAGGCCCAGATAGAATCAAAAATTATTATGTTTTTCTGTGTCCATTTTAAGGGGCAATTCTGAAAAGTGCATTTAAACACGAACGTCTCCAAGTGTAGAGATTTAAATCAAAGTTTACCAGACTTACATTTACGCATTTGGCAGAGGCTTTAATCCAAAGCAATTTAAGGTACAGTTCGCCCAAAAATTGTGTCATAATTTTTCTTCCTAATCTGTATGGTTCTGATGAACACAGAGAAAGATGTTTGGAAAGATTGCTTGATTTTGCCGCCTTTAAATACGATAACAGGACAAATTACAATGGTGGTTAAAAGTGCCCTAGAACTGTTTGCTTTACTACATTCTTCAAAATATTTTCTTTTGTGTTCAACAAAGCAAAGAAATTAATATTTTCTTCTAGTATGCAGGATTTGCACAGATTCTATATGGGCCTGCTATACTGCCTGGATGCACATGGTTAGCTACAATATATTGTTAGACAGAACGCCTCCAAACACATTAACTAACGGTAGAAAAAACGTATACAATAAGAACTGTTAACTACTGTAAAAATAAGTCCTCCATAATTCATGTCATTACTATTTAAGAGAGAGAAAAGCGAAGAAATAAAAAACGATAAATTCGCTTCGTACAACATTCTTACGGGCTTTTCAATTTAAAGAAGATTAAAAAGGCAATGGTTTGCATTAGCTCATGCAATTAAACGTACATTCTTACGTGACGCGTTGTGAAGTTGCCAGCGGTGATAAACTACTTCGTCATAATGACGAGGAGCTTTGATGAAGACGTCACATCTCCAGCTCACTTAGATTTGTCAGTTTGAAATGTAATCTCTCCTTTCTTTTCAAATCAAATTCCATATTTCCTTACTTTACAGTGCATACGCGAAAGCATATTTACCAAATGACGTCTCAACAGCACAAAGAAAGAAAATAAGAACATACACCAAATCTCCATACGCATATACACACATAACTACACCGGGTACTGTTATAAGCAGTGACCGTACAGAGGCAGATGCTCCTATTCTGTTTTTAGGTGTGTGTGTAGCATATGTCAGGGATCTGTAGTCACGCCGTCTTTCTGGTAAGTGTTCTTTGTTAATAACATGCAGCAATACTTGTAACAGGAAGTTGCTCTAGAGGGACTGACTAGCTATAAAGTTGTCTGTGAATTTATATCTGCTTCTTTTAGCTGATGAAATGAAAGGCAATAAAAGCCACCTCAGAGAGAGAGAGAGAGAGAGAGAGAGAGAGAGAGAGAGACAGAACATTAATGACTAAAAGATAGATCTCTCTAGTGCACGCTTCTTAAACAGGTTGCGACAGTAAAGATGCCATATGAGGGCACGTGAAATGTGAACACATTTACTTATTAACCATTCATTAAAAAACTAAAAGAAAAACGTAGAGATGGGGTTAAATGTAAAAGTACTGGAGGCAAGTTATCAGTGGTCTGCATTTAAAGGTTGAGCCATTGCAGACATATCCAAATGCTAACAACGGCTGTGTTCATTGTGTGAGGTGGTACAGAATTACAGTGGCACACCAGCCCTATAAAAGCGGGAGTGAAGGATAAGGAGTGTAAACTTGAAGCCACTTGAACATGCACCCACAGTTCTCTTCAGTCAAGACCACAGCACGGCCCACACGCGAGAGAGAGGATTGTGATGTATGTGAAAGTGATGGAGCTGGAAGCTGGGTCACTCCTCTAGCCCTCCTGTGAGAGTGTCGATGCAGGAGCTGTCCGTGTCTGAGGCCAGCGTCTGTTCTGTTGACATCGATGAGATGTCATTGATGGAGGAGGACTGGGAGGCCGTGGCGCTGCTGTTCACTGTACCGACTACTATACACAAACACACACCAAGGAATGCATCAAAACAACAGCTGCTAACAAAAGTTGTTATGCTTGCTTATGAGATTAACATTTATTAAACACATTTATCAGTTTAATATTGCAAAATTGTCATACACATATTTTATGATTTCTCAGGGTTGGTAGATACAGGGAACAATATCGTTGGGATCACTTTCAGGGCTTTTTTATTTCACTTGATGAACGATAACACATACTGTTAAACAGTCCCTGGCAGATCGTTAATGTTTGTCTATTGATGATCACAACGCAGGTTTTGTGTCAGAATTAAAGACTGCAGCGGTACGTTTTCGGCGGGAAATGATATAATGATGTAATGCTAAATCTGAGCAGGCTAGCTAAAAATGTGCTTTACTTCCCGGACACGAGCGCCCCTTCAGCCTTCAGAGAGAGCATTCAGCCTTTGCTGTCATTCATGTTTTGGAGAAAAGACGTTAATGAAAATGAAAGCAGGTCATGTACAATAGATTCATTTTAGGGCCTGTAAACACTGCAGCGCGTGAGCTTAAAATAAACATAACGTTATCGTCCGCTGGTGTGGTTACAAATATAGTTTCCACCATACAATGCAATTGGATAGCTTTGCTTGGATTAGACAATAAAAACTGGGTAAATAAAAGAAGAATTTTTGCTTAGATTAACTTACCTAAACACTCGTCTTTCAACACTCCATTCTTGTTCATCTCCTCCCAGTCCATCACTTCTTTATAAATCAGCTCTGCAAGGATAGAGAACGTTGTGTCATCTGCTCCATAATCTATCAATATTCTGACATATTTTGAAGATACTGTGAAGTTAAAAGAAGACATTTTTTGTCCACTCAAACGCCCTCTACAATGTAAACATCTGTCCCCTTAATATTACCTGCAATCATGCAAGACATCATTTCAAGCAATCTTGCTTTTCTTTTTTTAAATTGCCAACAGTAAGGGCCTTCCTCAAAAACGATCAATTATGAATTGCTTTGCTTTGTTTGATGCATTGATTTCATTTTAAACGATAACAAGTAGTTAGGTTGGGAAATAGTAGCCTCTTCAGTACCTTTCCATTGCTCAATGCTGTGCTCTCTCTCTTCTAACTGCTTGTCTGATATCTGTGGAGGAGGCTGAACACAAGCATCAATCATTACAAATGCAAGACTCTAGAGACAGCATCTCTCCAGCATTGTAAACATGCCCTGTAAAACGGTTTTAACAGGAGAGTCTAGACAAGGTGACAGGAAACAGGCGCACTGACCGCATCAGCCTCGGCTGGGTCGTACCACACGTGGATGTAGGGGTGATCGAGGGCCTCCTGTACGGAGATGCGGCTCTCAGGGTCGATCACCAGCATCTTGGACAGCAGGTCCCGTGCTTGACTAGCTGTGTGTGGATAAACAAAATACCAAACAACATGCAGCATGTCAAAAATACTTCGTTTTGATCAAAGACAGCATCACGTATGTTTAGCATTGCCACAGGCTAAGTGAAAAATAAATGCAAGATGGCAGACAAGGCAGAAAAAATTTTGTATATATGTTTGTATATATTGTAAATAAACATTTTATGCACTACTAAGAGCATGCATGCATCAAGAAAGAAAACTAAGGATGTCAGAAACATGTCTTACTCTTGATCTTGTCATGCTCTGTCTCTGAAGGAAACGCCCAGTCGGGAAACAGTTCATTAAAACTGACTCCGGGAAATTGAGGTTTGTTCATCACATAGTTCCTGACAGTCTCCATCAAACGATTCATAAACTCTAGAGAAGGAGTTCCTAGTATTTCAATCACCTTATTCCACTGGTCAATGTCTGAGATGAGTTCAGGAGCTCACAGTATTAGAGAAAGGATTTAGAAATGATTCATGGAATTCATATAATAGTTTTGTGAATGCAAAGCCAGTGTGCCTTATTTGCAACAAAGTTGTCGCTGTTTGCAAAGAATATAATATTAGACGGCACCACAAGCAAAGCATGGCTCCTTCAAAAAATTAATTAGCTTTGTTATCGTTCACGTATTGGTGCCGACTCCCCACATTATAACATAACGTTTCAATGCTTCACTGTTAGTTTTTTTCATATCCCATATTTCGTGGTGGCTAATTTAGAAGTGTGTCTAGCGATCGACAGGCCGACAGAATATCTTTTAGAACTTTTCAAATTAAAAGCTCTCAATTCATTTCAAAATAAACCTCTGCTGCAAAAACGTTCTCATACTTTTATTTTGAAGGCAAATTCACTAAAGGATTGATTGTGATGGATCTATTTCAGAACCAGCTGCGAGCAAAATAATCTAAATATGCTGCTGGCTCGGGACAGATATTATTGCTGGCAGGCCAGTTTTGCCTGTTGACGACCACTGCCCTAATGGTCACAATGGAATTGCAGGTGAACAGGAAGGATACGATCAGTACCCTGAAATATGACGCTCCCTTTGACCATCTCACCCATGATGCAGCCCACCGACCAGATATCCACTGCCAAAACACAAATTCACTTCATATAATATTTCATGTCTTTATATACATTTATATTAGAGCAGTAAACTGAATGAAAGTTAATTTAGCTATACACATCATATGCACACACATTACAATTGATTTTATTATGCATATACAGTATGTTAAATAGGACTGGGCAAAAAATGAACGATTAAATAAAAACATTACCATTCTCTTTGTACTTCATGCCCAGGATGACCTCTGGTGCTCTGTAGTATCTGGTCACTACATAGGGGGTCATCATGAAGTTAGTGCAGGCGGTTCTGGCCAGACCAAAGTCTAAGATCTTTAAAGTGCAATCGGACTTCACTACTATATTACTGGGTTTCAGGTCCTGAGGGGAAAGAGAGGAGACATGCGGTCACTGCTCAAAGAGAACCACAGACTTTGAAGGTTACTTTGTAGTACATAACACAGTGATGTTGCGATGCTCAAAAATGTAGTGTCTGAATGTCATTTATACTAATGTCAATTGACTCATAGAAACACAGTTGGCGAAGCGTCACGCTGGATGTGCTCTTTGCTCATTGGCTCCTTTGAAAAAAAGGGGGATCACACGATTCTACATTGACCTTTTCTTTGAACTCCTCAAGAGATAAAATACGCTGTCCGCTTAGTATTTTTAAATGCATGGGTGAAATAAATGTTTTCTCTAAGATGATGATCTTTTACTCCATGATGGTTATGATAATTTCACGGCCCCGGAAAACAACTCACTCTGTGAATAATACCAGCAGAGTGTAGATGTCGAATGCCACACAGAATCTGGTAGAGCAGATAGGACATCCTCTCATGGTCCAGGTCCATATGGATGACCTGACAAAGGCTAGCATCCATCAGCTCCATCACCAAGTACCTAAATAAAATGACAGATATGTCAGATTTGCTGAGCTCATTTTCACCACAAAAGATCTACGGCATTTCCTTGCATACGTTATACTGAACTGCATGTCTCAAGATCAATACTCAGAGCAAGATTTTGACAGGAGCCGTAATTAATTATGATTTAATAACATAAATTCGATCCGCAAGTTATAATTATAACGTGAAGGAATAGGACAGTATTGTGGTCTCAGCATCGGCTGAACGATGCATTTTAATAACCACACAGAGGGCCAATGCACCAGCGACCCGTGACCATAAAACTAAGCTTCAAATATAAGCTAATAATAAAAATGTATAAACACTCAAAACATACAAATCCTGGAATTCTTCCAGTGACTTTTGAGGGGTGAAGACATTCAGCAAATGGATAATCTGAAAGAGAGAGACAAGATTCATTTACTAAGAAACTAAATACGCACAAAAGCAACTGAAGTGTAAGTCTGGGTAGAGAAACACAAAGCAAAGTGAACATACGTTCTTGTGATTTACACACTTCAGCAGAACCAGCTCTCTGTAGGCTCGTTTCGCATGGGTCTGGTTCTGAAACGGCCGGCTCAGTTTCTTCACGGCAACTGGGATGCCAAGTGCATTGTCCAAAGCCGAACTTGAAAGATATAGGACACAGTGAATGTTGTGAACATCAGATTCATTTCACTCTGGTTGCCAAAAACAAATCTTTCTCAAATCAATTATTTTATCATGCAATATGCATAAACAAAGTGCAATTGAGTGAATGTCACAAGACTTGCCAAAATTCAAAAGAAAAGATACATTTAAAAGGAAAATATAATTTTTGTTTTGTATAATTACATTACTGACGGTTTCTTAAAGTAACAGAAATTACAATGCAAACCAACAGCTAAAAACATCCAGAACACATCCCAGTTTGTCGTTGGAGTACACATACCCCACATTCCCAAAATCCCCAAAAGGCTGTTTAAGATAATGTTACTTGGATTGGTGGGAATGCTTAAACAATCAGGGCAATGTCTTACATTTAACAATTAAAAATATAGTTTTTAGTTGTCTGTGCATATAGAGCAATTAACGTTTTAAAATGTTACAATTCACTATTATTGGTCCTACAAATAGGCTTTAATACATTCACATGTAAATTTTGCCTCTCTATCACCATCTCTGTTTAAAACATAAAATTACAGGTTACTTTGCACACTTATCTTTACATAAATTGAAGATGTCAAACTGACATTCCAATACATTCATACCTAACAGCTCAAATTATAGATCATCATTTTTTTCGTTTTTATTAGGTTTTTATCCCTATTAATCGCATGCAGAATAAAAGTTTGTGTTTACATAATATATGTCTGTGTATGGTGCATATTTATTTTGTATGTACAAACCTAAAAACATAAACATATTTAGGAAATATTTCGAGGTTATTATTTATATTTACCAATAAATTAAATTACTGTATATATAAATATAACATTATATATATATAATGTTTAATATATTCTTAAATATATGCATGTATGTGTGTATATGTATATGTTTATAAATACAAAATAAATATGCACAGTACACAGACAAACTTTTATTCTAAATGCGACTAATCGTCTAGTTTTTATGTACCGGATTTTCAAGTGGACTGCAGATTTAAGAAAAGCACATTTCTTTATTTCAAAATGTGATCTTCAGTACTATTTAAGTATTTTTTTCTGTCATTAAGGTAGCAGAGCAAACAGTGTTTAGTGTCCATCAGGGTAAACAGTTTAGACATGACTCATTAGCACAGCTGTAAACCAGAGATCTTACTCTCTAATGAGACACACATCTGCTACAGCCATGACAAATGCAGACAGGCAATGCCTAATGGGATGTTTAATGATGACATCATTACAGCTTGGCTTCTTTGTGACGGTTGTGTGACTGATAGTTTTACTCACCAGACGATACCCTGAGCACCAGATCCGATGGCACGGAGCTGCTGGTACCTCTTGAGCACCGTAAAGGTGGAATCGCCCACCTGCACACTGTAGAACTGCCCCTCCCCCTCAGTCATGGCTCCTCCCACCGAGTGTCTCTAGATGAATCAGACCTGAAAAAGAAAGTGCAGGTCAACGCGAGATGCTCAACCGATGACTACATGCTGAGCTCCCTCCCCTGTGTTAACTGCACGGTGCGTGGGGGTGACACTGCCGATGACTCATCCAAGGAGAATCAGATATAACACACGGTCAGAGACGGAGCACAGGGATAATGATATGGGTTAGGATCAGATCCTGTTGGTGTAAATCTAAATTGGTTTAAATGAATAAATACATAAATAAACACAAGCACAGGTCTCGCTTTCCTCACGAACAGTCAACAGAAACAGAACATGTTTAGGGCATTCAACTAACTGTGTTCAAATGAAGTAAATGACAGTTCAGAGAATAGGAGAGAAAGCAAACAGATCTGAAGTGTCTAGTCTTAATGCAAATATGACACGATGATGTCATAAACATGCTTGTTTGCCAATGATGTCATCCAGCCACCTCCCATTGTCTCCCAAATCCTGTGGGAAACACTGTCACCTGTTATTTTTTCATTTCATCATCTAACAAATTGAAGGTGTGTTTTTAATCTTCTGTATCCCTTTCATGCGTTTCATCTCTCTTCGGCCAAACACTGAGCAGTAGCACAGACTCCAATCACAGCAGACATTAAATAAACTTTCTAATAGGATACTTCAATGGAGATATCAAATGTGTTCGTAAAAGTCAATACAAGCATGTAAACAGGTTTACCCTCTTCCTGTTATTTTACAAAAGAAAAACATCCCTCCGGTGATTTGCAACTTTCATCAAAGATGCAAAGCAACATCCTTTGGTGACTCACCAGTAAAAAAAAAAAAAAAGCTAAAGCACTGCAACTTTCGGTCCAACAGGCTAAAACAAGATGGTGTCTTACCCTAAACTGATCTAATTCCATGAGGACAGCATTATCTCTTTAAAGAGGGCCCAATAATCCAATACAGTAGGCCAGAAGCATCAGTGTTTGGCATAAAACGTGGTCACATGATACATGTTTAAATCTTGGTGTTGTATATTATCTATTTAAATTCTTAATAACCCAGTCAAAAGTAGATTTGACTTACTTATATCTTTTAAATGGTTAAAACAGGTAACCACATTAACACAGTCACATCCATACAAAGTCGAACCGTCAATTAGATTATAGAAATATATATTAACACTACTGTGTGCTCCAGAAGGCCAAAACTCATTCTGTTAAATGACAAGTAACTGACTGAATTACTGTTCGTATCAAATAAAAACATTAGGGCTCCTTGAATGTCTTAATCTAACAGCAAATGAAAAAAGATTTATTAAATCCTAACAAGAATAAGCAATGAAAAGGGCAATAAGCCACAGTATTCGTTGTAATTTCAGTGAATAAATCAGGGAAAACGCAATGACCACTCAAAAGCACTACAGGTAAAAGTTGCACATTTTGGTCAGTCCAGAGTTAAGACCGTTCCTGCATGCAGATCACACAGAAATGCAGCTATGACAACAACAACGTTTTCACAATGTAATACTGTAAGCCTATATCTAACACACTTCCTTTTAATGTGAGCCACTACAGACACACCGACCCTACAGAACTTACTCAACTTGTCCCTGATAGGACTTAAATGGACTCTCAAAAATGACTCACAGGCAGAATCTCGGATGATGCATAGAGGCCATTCTTCTTATCTTTGTGATGCTGCCGGACGGGATAAAGATGATGCTCCAACACTTCTCCATTTCTCCATCCTTCCTCACACCAGATCCGTGCTGCTCTGACTATAGCAAATGAGTCAGCTTGTACCCAGCCTGAATAACAGTCCTGCTGCTAGGCCATGCTGTGCTAAATCACAGTCAAAACGGCCTGGCCTGTTTTAACACAGTGCTGATAACAGGACCATTCGGCTGAATTTTATCTCCGTCTGAGAGACGTTTCAGGCAAGCATTTCTTCATTCTACTATGTTATTTCACAATAAATGTGGAAATTGGGAATTAGGGAAAGATTTAGGGAGACATGTTAACACAGCCCCTGTCTCTTAAATATGTGGGAAAAAACACACTCTTGGCTCAATTTAAACCAGACTGAAACTATGCTGTGTTGAAATTCTTGATCAGAAGGAATGTTTTTACTGTATAAAGAAAAACTGCAGTGTACCATATACTTTCAATAATGCAGCTACAAAGTAAAAGCATAACACAAATCAGTGAATCAATATCCCTAGTTAAATAACAACTTTCTATTTACTTTCTTATCAAATATAAACATGAAAGTGATCATTTACATTGCTCGTATTTATTTTACATTGGATAAAATAATATTAACACCCAATGTTATGGTTAATATGTGTATGCTACTGTGAACAAAAATGTTGAATTTATCTTTTGTTACTAAGGTATATTGTCTAGGTTGCATGCCCAAACTTTAAACTGAGCTAGAACAAGTAGTGTTCAGCAGTGGTTAGTAGCCTACAAGAAATTGGTAAATTGGGTGACTTGTAAGATTTCCAAAGGGAATTGTAGGAGCCCATTTAGCTCTGTCAACATTTATTTCTTTACTACTCATCATTACCAACATTCTTATAGGGATGTGCACGAATGTTTGAATATTCGATCTGCAATAACTCTTTGAATATCAAAAATGCTACAAGGTTAAGTTACCGCTACAGAAGACCTTAGAGTTGTCACGTCTTATTTAACGCTTCTTCTGTGATGATTTTATAATATACTGAAAATATAAAAATAATTTGTATGTGTTTATATGTTTAAATATTTTAAGTTTACACACCGAATAGCCAGATCGCATTTTATGCTCGGCTCACATCACCATATAAAACATTTTCAAAACTGGTGAGCCACATGATTCGTTAAAATTACTTAAATTAGGTATAAACATACCAACATAGTATTAAATATTTAACAAATGTCTGTTTTCATTTTGTATTATATCATTGTATTTTTCAACATTAAAAACCCTATAAAAGATATAATGTTATTGCGTTATGAATTTCTAATGATAATTATAAGCTTGATGTGAAATCAAAGACTAATATTTGAATATACGTTTTTATAGGCTCAAATATGAAATAAAAAAATGCCCATCCCTAAAATATATTTTGTGTTCTGCAGAGTCAGACAGAGCCGATCCTTCCTATACGCAGACTACACAAGTTGCGTAGTGTCCCCTGCACCACCAGGGGGCCCCCTTGACTACCGAATCAAAAACACTATTGCAAACATGACCCTGTATTATATAACTAGAGGAATTCAACTTTAGAGGAATCATTCGGAAATTTCCTTTTTAATAATGAATTCATTTATTGGTACATACTCGTACATCAGTGCATGGCAGAGCCTACATGCGTCACTTTGGGATAAGAACTATTTACATGTCAATCAAACTGTAAATGTAATGTTATACTTAATTGTTCCTACCATCAGTTTAATGTGTTTTGGTCGTTCAGTGTTCATTCATGCGTGTCTATCGATTTATTATTATTATTATTTATAATTTATTATTATTTACTTCTTATAGTGTACAGTTATGTTTATACCACATTTTGTCGCAATAAGTTTGAGGGCCCCTCACAAGTTTGCTTAGGGCCCCAGACGACTTGGATCGTCACTGTCTGCAGAAGAAACAATGCAATGAAACGAAACGAAAAGAGGCGAGAGTGAATAAATGATGACAGAATTTTCATTTTTGGCTGAACTATCCTTTTAAGAGCAACAAAGAAAGATGCCGATTCCTCTGCGTTCTTGTTATTTCCTCAAACCCTTCTGCATACATACATATAATAGCTAAATGACTAAAAATGTACACAAACAAAGCTAATATTAACATCCCTGATGCTTTCCTGGGAAAACAGAAGACACCACAAAACACGTGATGCATTTTATCACAGACACCTGTTGCTCTTTACAGACTCCAGGTACTGTGTCGTATATACTGATCAAACCAAGACAACGTCCAGCGTTGTTTCAACGAGCCAATAAAACAATTCCCACAGTGCAGTAGCGTGACACGCACTCCATCGGCAGCGGGCTAGCTAGTTCAAAGACAGCCGACCCAAACACGCTTCGTTTGTGGTGTCCTGCTAACACATGTCAGCTTTAGTTACTCGTGTTTAGTCAAATATGTGAGTCCTTCTCGTTTCGGCCTGATCCGGCTCGAGGCCGGAACTGGCTGCAGATGTGTCGCGAGCTGCTAACTCCACGTCAACCTCTCGGCAAACTGCCTCTCGCAAACACCATCCTCCCACAAACACGCGCCGTCCTGCGGTTCGTCATTAAAACGATAACATGCACGTTATACGGTTAGAGAGTCGCACGCTGACACTGGTTAAGGCGGACGAATTGGTGCTAGCTGTGTGCTTACCTCCTCTTGCTCTCCTCGCACTCCCCGGTTCACTCCCATACGCCAGCGAACCGATCCTCGCGGAAGTGCTTATCGCATTTACGTTAAACGGCGAGATGATGATAATGAGACAAACGTCCTCTTTTTTTAAGAAGTTTGACTGTGAAAGTCACAGTATCGCACGTCTGACGGTGGCATAACTGCAGGGGCGGAGGTTGACGGGACAGTACGTTTCGACGGAGCGCTCGCGCTCGCACTGGGTAGGGGATGACGTAATGGCGCACTCGTAACTTTTTTTTGATGCGGGCGGAGAAGTTGCGGACGGATCAAAGTGTTCTGCGTAGGATGGCACAATAATTGGCATCGGTTGTGTCTTAAATCCAGACAAGCTGAATCACTGTATACGTAAAAGGTGTCGAGGATCCTAACCGAAATGGACGCCGGTCTACAATGGGCAGTGCGTGCACAGTACCCTAAGCATTCACATGGACACAGGTTTGGTGTTAAATAGCAACATATTCTGTGAATCCTTAAGCGATTGCTAATAAGTGCAGTTCTGTTTCCACTGGTTCCATGAACATCATCTGTAAGGCAGATGTTAACCTTAAAAAAGAATGACCTCGGCAGTGAAGCACAGGTTCCTCTGTGTTGAATGCTAAATGATAGAACACAGTTAGATCTGTAGCCTGCCGGAAACGTCTTTCAGTGGTGCTTTTAAATGCTGATCATTAAATCACAGTTGAATTAGATTTGTAAACAGCTCACTGTGGAGAGGAAAGAGAGACTGAAGCAAGCACCATTTTTAATAACGTAGTTTTCCTTTAGTGGTTATGTACTTTTGAAATAAAGTTAGATGTTCTAATACTCTTAAATCACGAACTAAAGCTGAAAAACCAACAACGCATTGTTCGATGTGCATGACAGGACCCAGAGAGTGGTCGAGTGGTTACTGAAAAGTTGTGCTGCTGTTGGGCTGCTGCTTTGTCACAAAGGCAGCAGTACCCTCAAAACGTGCCTCTACATTTGTATTTGTCATATATTAGGTAGAACAGTCGACACTGCAGGGGTTGTACAGCACTCTTAAATGGATACTCCACCTAAAAATGAAATTGTCTTATGAGTCATCCCCCTCAAGTTGCTCCAAACCTGCATGTGTACGTTTCTTTGCTCTGCTGAACACAAAGAATGATATTTGGAAAAATGTTAGCGACTTACATTTCTGGGACATTATTGACTACCATAGTAGGAAAAATGTAAATGCCAGTCGCTTTTGAGGGCTCTTTTTTAAAACAAAGTATTGCAGATTTTGCAATGATTGCAGCTCAAATGATTCTATATACTATTTTCATGAAACAGAAGATATAATACAAGTTCAAGTTCGACTTTATTGTCATTCCGCTACATGTGGGGACATACAGTGGAACGAAATGTCGTGCCTCACAGGACCAAGGTGCTACATATATACAGGCATAAATAACTAATACAGGCATACAAAACTATGGTAGTTTGACAATAAATTACTATGTTTTCATACAAATGATGCTGAGTCTTTTGTGAGATTTGTACACACAGCAGTGTGTAAAAAGTGTCTGGTGCAATTAGAGGGGGGGGGGATGTGGTGGTCCTTATTACGGGAGGTAGGGGATGGTTGTATGGGGGATCAAAGAAGGGCAGGATGATTTGAGTTCAGGGCTCTTACAGCTTGGGGGAAAAAGCTGTTGAGAAGTCTGGCAGAGCGGGCTCTGATACTCCGTTAACGTCATCCTGATGGTAGGAGCTGGAAGAGACTTTGGGAGGGGTGGGTGGGGTCCTTCACGATGCTGTTGGTTTTGCTGGAGCATCGTGTAAGGAAGATGTCTAGGAGGGAGGGGAGAGGGGCACCGATGATCTTTGCAGCTGTGTAAAAGAGGCAATATGGCAAGAATTGTTAACGAATTCAGAAATTAAAATGCTATTAAGACTATGGAAATGCAGAAAAAAGTTATGTATTCATTCATAAAGAAACAAAGTAATAAATACAATGATAACAAACAACATTATTCAATTTAATTATGTCTATTAATTAATCAAACGAGTACTTATTATTGCAGCATTTAACAAATCATATCTCTCAAAGAAACAGCTAAACCAATGTAAAGAAAGTACCTACGTTAACCGCCAGATGGCAGAATAACCTTGACAGTGGCACTAGATAAACTGGTGTCCTTAGGGACTGCCAGACTGAAACAAGTTCACAGAAATGTGTTGATTTGAAAAACCAAAGAAACATGTGAATTAAAAAATAAATAAAGATTGTAACTTTACTTTGCAACTTTAAGGGAGTCAGTGGTGGTTCTAGCTTTAATGGTGCCCTGTGAAATTTACCGTTTTAAAGAGATCTGTTTGGGTTCATACATCAAAGCACCATGAGAGCAATACGAAAGAACACAGAGTAGTGTGATTTTATAGCATCCTACTTGATGTCGTGTTGAAGTCCAACACACCTTCCCTATAGCACTTCTAGCCACCCAGCATTTTCTCTGTCCAACATTATTTCTTTGGGAAATGATTTGATATGAAAAACATTGTCGTGATCGCGGGTGGTGAGACACGGACAGAGGACACAGGTGCAGACAGTGGGTAAGGGGTTAACAGAAGACTTTAATATAAAAGACAAAACAAAACCCACGAGGGGGTAACAGAACAAAACATGGAAATGTGATGACAAGACAGAACTGGACTAAAATAATCTTTAAACATTAACTAAACTAGACTAGACTAGACTAGACTAGACTACAAGACACAAGAACTCACCACACAACCACAATGAACCAGCACAAGACAGAAGACACAAGGGCATTTAATAAGGGGAACAGGTGTAGGGCATGATTCAATAACGAGGTAACGAGAGGATGGGAACAGAGATGAGACCGGAAGAGAGTATGGAAGGCCATAGGGGCCATAACTGCCTCTCTTCACACAAGACATAAGACTCTGTCATGATCCTGCCACTAAACCAAGAGAAACATGACATGATGCATCAGAATCATGACAGAAGCCCCTCCTTAAGGAGCAGCACAAACAAGACAAGACAGACTGTGACTGTGACACTGACAAAAACAAGGCAATATAACAAAAACAGGGAACCACAAGAGTCCAAGGGAGGGGCACACAAGAGTCCAAACAAGGGGGAAGTCCAAACAAAGGCAGGACATGGACTGGATAGCCGGTGGGACACGGACTGGATAGCCGGCAGGACACGGACTGGATAGCCGGCAGGACACGGACGCATGCACCGGGCTGGAACGGATGCATGCACCGGGCTGGAACTCCCGGCTGCACCGACCTGGAACGCCCGGCTGCACCGACCTGGAATGCCCAGCTGGGGATCTGTTGTGGACGCAGGATTCCGGCGGCTTCAACCCTGGAGGGGAGCCTGGCAGTCTCGACCCTGGAAGGAAGCCTCGAATGCTGCCGCAACGATCCCTCTGTCTGCTGGGTCCTGTGATGGCTGGTTCATTCTGTCGTGATCGCAGGCGGTGAGACACGGACAGAGAGAGAGTGTATGGAAGGCCATAAGGGCCATAACCGCCTCTCTCGACACAAGACATGAGACTCTGCCATGATCCTGCCACTAAACCAAGAGAAACATGACATGATGCGGCAGAATCATGACAAATATGGCCAAAATAAAATCAAATATGTCCCCATATGCAACGATCCACTATATCAACTTCCTAAAGTGTGTCATTACGTGAAAACGGATATGTAAGTGTTTCATTACGCCTATGCAGTGCGGAGACTACAGGCACTCACTCACACACAACTCTTTCAATCAGATGATGCCGCCAGCCTTCCGAATCAAGTGGAATGAATCCATCTTTTACACCATGGACAATAAACAACTTTGTAAACAGACTTAATTATATACGTGTAACTGCTGATTATTCATTCAGAGCTTCTCATTATATTTTTTAATACGAAAAAATTACAGAAGCCCAGATCTCCGTGACCTCATAGCTGGCTACGGCCTTGACTACAGTGATTTTGTCACAATTTTCTTAAAAAGAATGTAGCTTTATTCAAACATATAAGAAGAAACATGAACTGTTGTTGGAAATTTTGGTATTAATTGTTGCTTATTGTTTTAGGGATTTATAGTGGGAACAGAATATGCAATTCAAAAGGTCAACACATCTGTAAGAGTAGAAATATCCTCATAACAGGATACAAGAGGATTGATGAAGCTTCTTTGAGGGACTGTATACTGACCATTTTAACATAAACATTTCGGAATTATTCTGCTTATATAAGAGTCTCTAACCAATCATAGAAATATATCTTACATGAAAGTCTTGTGGATAAAGGATCTGCTCAGGGAAGCGCCCTCTGAGCAACCAGGATGAGCTTTTCTCTTCCGTATTGCTCCTTCTTGCAAAAATTGACTTTTTGAAGATAACCTTGAATCTCTATAAGTGATTTTTCTTAGAATTTGGCATCCCAACATGGGTCCCCGACATCTCTCCGGTCTTCTCTCAGAAACAGAAATTCGCCAAACAGTGGGTTGGACCTGACAGAAAGATGAACACATCAGTGTTGAAACCATGTTATTACCTCGGAAGAGTGTAGCACCTCATTATAGGCTTAACACAAAACAGGTTGGACTTGTACTGAGTTGGACTCACGTTTACAGGTTGGGGGTTTATTAAGCAAAAAAAACCAGAGAATTTTTATAGTAGTTTCAACAATGTTGAGTGTGATCCGAATAATCAAGATGCTGATTTCATATTTAGGAAATTTCGTTTCTTTGCATTGGTGACAGGAATTGTGGGGATCAAAGACAGCTAGTTTTGTCAGTAATGTAACCGCCCTAATTGTTTTAATTAAGTTAACCAATTATACAGTAATAAATGCATAAAAATGCAAACCAAAATAATGATTTATTTATACAAATAGTTAAACGCTAGTTTTGAGGTGACTCAGGCATCATTTTGGAAATGAGCCTTTTGTGGGAATTTGTCACTGGTGATTATTGTCACTGGTGTTACATCAATAACAGAAAATGCAAATAATAAGTCATATAAAATTATTAAATAAGGAACTAGATTAAAGTTGCCCATTATTATTGGTAACAGCTTTTTCTGTTCTGTATTGCTCCTTCTTGCATGTTTTAATCCTCCTGTGGCTTCGGGTACAATCTGCTTTAAACAGAAGGGGTGAAAACTCATACGATTTTTATAGTTAAACATAAATGTTTTTTTAAAACAACACTTTTTTTCCAATAGCATTTATTCATAGTTTTTATAAATTGCTCTTTATAGAAACACCAAAGGAATGATGGGAAAGCCCCTCATCAAATAAAACTTTGTCAAACGTTCCTTAGCAGAACACAATCTATTCCACTCTGTTTTTTATGCCGCCTGCCAGCTTTAGGGACGAAGAAATAAATAAATAAAAGAAACAATCTGTACGAAATGGATAAAGAAACCGACACGTATGCTGGTTCTACATTATTGCTTTATTTATTTCATTCGGTATTGATCAACATTAAGAAATATGAAGTATGTCATAGCTGCTCTTAGGTTAAGCATGCTAAAAACCCATCGCCCATCACTTAAAAAAAATAAAACTGATTTAAAATGGATGTACTGTATATAAAAGGCTTACATGGAAAATTATGGTTTTAGTTTTAAACCAACAAGATATCATTCAGAGACTTAAACCCAGCAAAACCATAAAAAATAAGTTATGGTTTGTTTGACATCTCATCTCGGCATATCATATATAAATTGTGAAAAATCACTAAAATCATTCATAAAAAATGAAAAAGCATGTTTAAAAACAATGATCGTTACCACAATGAGTCCTTCACAGTCAATGTAAACTCAAACAGTACAGTAAATCTTCCAGTGGAACCCAGAAATTTGGTGATTTGTTTTTCTCTGAAGTGATTGAATGTGAGTTAATGTAATTAACACTTGTTTGCTTCAGTTGTGTTATTTATCTGTAGTACAAACTAATTTGCAATTGTAATAAATGTATCCTTCAAAGTTTACGAGTTATATTCGGCTGTAATCAGCCCTCTTTTTAACTATACATAAAACATTCACACATCTCTCACTCCTTTACCCACACTCCATAAAACATCTTTGGTCACTGTGATTTAAGGCACGTTTCTTCGATACACAGATTCATTGTGCAGATTTAAGTATTGCACACTGGTTTGTAAGAGGTAAACATTTGACTTATTTACGATGCTTCAGGCTCAGTTTAGAGCTCATGTACCAGGGTTTAAGGCACAGTTAGGGGTTCCCTTAAATTGCATTAGGCACTATGGAGTAAAAAGCATTAGGAACCACAATGGAGCGGAGCATCCCCAACTTGTTCTGTAGGGTTTTTGGTCATAATTCATAAATACCCATAATCCCACATTCACACTGATGCAGACACACGTAAACATCCACACTTGTAATTGCACTTTGGTGATTGGTATTCTCCTCTTCTGCATTCACCACTTCACATTTTCTGCGAGGAGCTACTCCACAGTCACAGATTTGGCCAGGTTCCTTGGGCAGTCCACCTAAATAAAAACATAAATAATTATAATGAAAAAATAGCATTGTTTTGTAATAACAGGTTATGATTTTATCTTGTAGCAGCATCCTACTAGCCAAGTGGTCAACGTTCGCTGACAAAACTTATGCTTGATATTATGGCTTTCAGTCTATGGAGTGAGATTTCAAGGCCTTGGCATTCTTAAATTTCCTCGGATCTAATCCAAAACATCCCTCAGCACATACCACAGGCATTATCCTGACTGTGTAACCCTGGATTTTCCTTGGGTTCTCCCACACTTGAATCACCGTGGCCATGCGCAATCATACATTTTTATGGCAAGCCACAGAGGGATACATATAAAAAATAGCTTTTGAGTCAGCTAATAGGAGGTCTCCTTAAATGTGTGTTTCTTTATTGTAAGCTGACGTAAACGTACATCATATCCTCTGAGAACAGCCAGATGGAAGGAAATGAGCTGCAGGGGAATGACACTGAGGATGCCCTGCAGACAGTCCACCGTATGAGGGAGTTCAATGGTCTTATATGCCATTTTACTGATCTCTGGGTCGTTCTGGCAACAGAGGATTATTGGTCGGCCCTAAGACATAGACACAAGATGTTAACCATCATATTATTATAATTTTTATTATCATATTATATAAGAGTCTGAGAATTATTACATGTCTGGCTGTAACTTGTTGTAAGGCATTGTGGCACTTTTGGTAGCAGCTGTCTTTCATGATGATCATAATAACCGGCATGTCTTTGTCGATCAGCGCCAGTGGGCCGTGCTTCAACTCCCCAGCCATAATCCCTTCTGAGTGCATGTATGTGATCTCTTTGATTTTCTTTGTTACACACACACAGATCAAGAAATGAGTGTTATGTCATGCACAATCAACGACACAATTTACTTGAACAATTTGCAAATGTAATTCAATACGAATGCCTTGAGCTGCACAAGCAACCACATATTATGTTCTACTCACCAGCGCCCCCTCTAGGCAGGTGGCGTAATTGTAGCCCCGACCCATGACCAGTAGAGATCTCTGATGGTCGAGCTCATCAGCTATGGCCTTTATCTTGTCATCAAGAGCCAGAACTTCCTTGATCAGCTCTACATAAAACACAGTGTCAAAGTTAATATCAAGGCGCAGTTAAATATAAATAGGTCACTACACATGTGACACACACCTGGCAGTTTCTTGAGGCCATCGATGATTTCCAGTCTTCTTTGCTGCAGTGAAAGCCTGTCTTCACTCATCATCAAGCCAAACATGATGAGAGACACAAACTGACTGGTGTAGGCCTGGGGACAACCATAACACAGATATTAGATACATGCAGTATATAGCGCCAAACATTAACTCCTGTACATAACTGAAAAATGAATGAGGTAGTGAAGCATTTGTATTTTGGCAAAGATCTCTGCCTTGTTAGGTTCCTTGTTCTGTGTCTGTTTATTTATTATAATATACTCGTCATCGATATAATCCATTTGATGATGTCAAATCTACCCATAAGAGTGCAGTATTTTCAGCTATGTTTAATACATCTGACTGTTTTTTTATTTAAACCCCAAAATCAACACAAAGGCAAATATTCCACACATTTTGTCTAATGTGGTGCCCAGCATGTGATTTAGATGGTGGTCCCCAAAATGCTGCTACCATTGTATCATTGTATTCTACTATGATAGTCAATGGGGGGCAAGATCTGTCCAGGTATATGTATTATGTGAATAAATGATGACAGAATCTTCATATTTGGGCGAAGTATCAGTTTAAGCCTAATCCAAAGGTTTAACATTGGACATCCAAAAGATTATGTTGGTTAACCAGTTATACCAACACCAAACCAACACTATCCATCAGACAACAGTCTTGAACGGCATGCAAAAACTGGTCTCTGTTTTGTTTTCAGCAGGGTATTTGGTGGACTACATTAAGACAATTGCAATGCAAAAACTCATTGCACAAATTCTTCAAAAGGCTAATGTGAGTTGTGTTTGACTCTGTTAAGTACCTTAGTGCTGGCCACTCCGACCTCAGGCCCAGCGTTAATGTGAACTCCGCAGTCTGTCTCCCTGCAGATGGAGCTGCCCACAGTGTTGGTGATGCCAACAGTCAATGCCCCGCGCTGCTTACAGTACCGTAGTGCCATCAGAGTGTCCGCCGTTTCACCTGATCATAATCAGATAGCTTTATCAACACCAATGTCGTGTCAATGGTATCATAACCTGCATCACATGCCAAATGCACTCAGATGAAAATGTTATTGCTCAATTGCTTGTTATTGACCGTGTATACATTTATTTATATAAATTGTTCTATTACTACTATCTATGTCACACTGTAAGAGTTTAGAGCAAAGAGGAATGCACATCTGAGAAGCAGACCTCACGCAAAAGGCTCCATTTGCTCTCAATTTCATCTAGGGGGCGCAATCCAGATATTAAAGAGATCTAATTTTACTGCCTGTGGGCATGAAGCAGGAGATGATACGACCTTATGTACTGTTGTGTAATATGTAGCACAAAGGTCATCATTATCAACTTCCAGAAAACGAAACATGACAATGACGGTAATTTGCACTTTACCTGACTGACTGATGAAAAAACACACATCGTCCCTGAACACAGGAGTAATGCGATCCAGGAAGTCACTGGCAAGCTCTACCATTACAGGAAGTTCAGTCAACTCTTCAAGGATCTGACGTGTCTACAGAAAAAGATAAAGAAGATAAAACTTGCTCCGCAATAACCATATAGCAAACAATAAAAGGATCTCATGTTTAGTAAGGAAACTTACTGCCACTCCTGCATGGTAACTGGTTCCGCAGCCAATCATGATCAATCGTCTGCATCTTTTGATCTCCTTCAGATGGTCTGACAGGCCACCGAGAACAACTGTGCAAAAAGTACTCATGTTTAGAATTCACATTCTCACTATCATCACTACAGCAAGGATGTGATGTTTTGGTAAGCGGAGGGTTGTGCTGTACCTGCGTTAGTGTCAAAACAGATTCTCCCTCTCATGGTATTGACAACCGATTCAGGCTGCTCAAAGATCTCCTTCTGCATGAAAGCCTTGTAGTTACCTGTTGATTTAAAAAGACTGTTAGTATTTCTCATCGCGTTGAAATGAGTCTCATTGTAGTGGCAGGTTGTTTATAATCCCACCCGCTTTGAAGCGGTACAAAAGCAGACTGAGCCGAAGTGAAACGAGCTGTACCGAGCCGAGTCAGCCCAAACCTCAGGTGACCGTACCATGCAGTGGAAAAACGCCAATAGAGACGTGGTACCTTTCATGATCTGCTGGAGCTCCATCTGAAGGGTCTGAATGACACGGACTGGATCATCCCCTGATTTGCGCTTAACCCGGTGCACATACAACTTCCCCTCCATCACCACAGCTACATCATCATCCTCTAGGTAGATCACCTTGTTGGTGTGCTCGATAATGGCACTGAAAAAAAGAAAACAAAAGCAAAGCTCAACAAGTATTACGTATAAAGACTGATTTGGTTAACTTCTCAATAGACTGTTTGAAGATGAAAATGATGTAATACGGTTTTGTGGCCAGCAGGGGGCCAGCAGTTCATATGTGCTCAATTTGATCAAATAAGTTTGTTGCTGTTTAAATAATGTATCCTTTTCCTGCTCAATGGAGAGGCCAGTTTGTCAGTTGAGTTTCTAAGTAAATGTAAACAGTGTGGCTCTGCGGTACTTTGAAAACATTGCTTTGTTTGTTTAAATTTGACATACTGTAAATGCAACAGCATTAGTGGGGCGGGACTATCCGTTTGAGCGAGCAATGAAAATCAAGGAGTGTGTAAGGGTATCTGACCTAAGTGCCTTTACAACAAAACTAAAAGTTATTTTTTGTGGTAAAAGTGTAGAAACCACAACCATGCTTTTGATGGTGCATTGATTACTATTGGTAAAACCATGGATTTAGTACAGTAACCATGATTTGGGGGTTTTAACTGTAGAGGAATGGAATAGAAATTAAGTGGAACTACTTGATTTACCAGGATACACATCGGTGGTAAAAACTAAGACATTTAAGTAGGCATTTCTTGTGGCCAAACCTCAGCAGTGACAAAGTTATCCAACTGCTATGTGAAAGACTGACACCGTGACAAGACAAATGAAAACTGATAAAAATCAAGGTTATTATGTAAAAACATGTTTGTTTTAGACTCCTTATAGAGGGCAAACAGTCTACATGATGTAAACTTATTGTTAAACACTAAATTATGCTTATATGAAAAAGTGAAAGTGCAAAAAATGTTTGGTTTAGGGGATAGAAAATACTGTTTGTACAGAATAAAAGTCCCTGCAATGTTTAAAAACAAACATGTTTGTTTTTTTAATTTGATTTATCCTTTATCCTTTTACCAGGAGATGTCCCATTGAGATAATCAAATCTATTTTACAAGGGAGCCCTTTGTGTGTGTTACCTAGCATCAGAGGCGAAGTAAAACTCCATAGCCATTCCATCGTGGACTGAGTGTAAGGCATTGAGGCTGCCCTGGCGGTTGCGGAAGTTTTCCTCCTTCACTGTATCGTTCTTAGAATCACCTACAGAAAACATAAATGAAAAATTACACCTTAAGGTCCAATGCATGGAATCTAGTGGTGAGATTAGGAATTGCAACCAATGGCTCTCCTCCACCCCCCTTTTGAAGCACTGTGGTGGCTGACACAGGACAAAGATGTTGGCATGTGTTTGTTTCTTTGCTGAAGGAGCTAATGTATTTATAAAACATGCTCTGTAGAGCAGTTTGTCCGTTTAGGGCTACTGTAGAAACAACATGGTGAATTCCATGTAAGGAGACCCACAGTGTATGTAGAAAGGAATATCTCATTCTAAGATAATAAAAACATAACGCTCCATTATGTAAGGTCTTTATACACCTCTGAAGACATAGTAATGTATTTTATATTGCATTTCTGTCAATAGATCCTCCAAAGAATTACACATCGGATCTTTAATCCATTATTTGCTATTGTGTATAGCTGTCGCTTAAAAAGTTATCTTTGAATACAAAAATAAACACTTTTAATCCTAATTTTATTTTAGGAGTGCAAAGAAGTGGATCAATAAAGTACAGTCATGACTGATAACCTCATAGCAAGGATAACAGGGTATTGTGTCACATTAGAAACCTTATTTACCCCCGACATAACCCCTTTGACATTGCTTTATTCACATAAACAGATTAGAGCATTATGACTATTACAGTCAAGAACCTGTTACAATAACTAAATAAAGTTATCAGCTATATTACTGAACCATAAAGCTTTATGACAATGTTACACTGGCGCCAGGCGCAGCCATTATGGCAGCCTGAATGACAGTAAATAATAGGGCTGAACGATACATCGAATTTTCATCGTCATCGCGATATGAACTCGTGCAATGAACACATCGCAACAGACAGCCTGACACGATGAATAAGGGAAAACAGTTTATTACATGACCTAAGCGCATGTAATAAACGTTTGACCTATCACGTTTAGCCCTGAAGACATGGTTGGCGCGTTCATGCTATTTGGCCAATCAGGTGAAGCCCCCGGAAGTGGTAGCTACGCTCAGATTGATTTGTGAGGTGTCTGTCAATGTAGTTGCGACCGTGAGCCGTTATACGATGGCGGAGGAAGGAGGGAAGAGTGAGGTAAATGTGGTGGCTGACGAAGACCTTGTGGTGAAAAAGAACAGCACTTCAGCTATATGGAATTATTTTGGATTTAGGAGAGATGACGCGTTACAAACACAGGTACTGTGTAAAACATCCCGAACAGTGGTGGCAACTTCAAGAGGAAACACGTCTCATTTATGTGTGATTTGTTCAACAAACGCATGTCAAAAATGATCTATTAGATTTCTTTATTCAGTGGGACTAGGCTATTCAATGTTTAGGTTCGCAAAGAACCTATTAAAGCACTAAGACATGGGAACAGTATAGTTAACATTCACATTTGAAAATTGATCGTAAGTCATATCGTCATCGCAATGTTAAACACTGTTATCGCACATCGCAGCTTTTCCTCATATCGTGCAGCCCTAGTAAACAATGTAAAAATTATGCCCTATGGACTTTCTCTTTCACCTCTAATTCATAGAGGTTCTTTAAAGTGATAAAGTTAAAGTTCACCGAGAACTAAAAATTCTCTCATCGTTTACTCACCCGCTTGTCATTTCAAACCTTTATGACTTTCATTCTTCTGTAGAACACAAAAGAAGATATTTTGAAGAAAGTTGGTCATTGAACAACACTGGCCCCCATTCACTCCTATTGTATGGACACAAAATCATTGGGGTTGAATGGGGTCAAGTTCACAACCCTCTTCAAAATATCTTCTTTTGTGTTCTGCGGAAGAAAGAAAGCCATTCAGGTTTGACACGACAATAGGGTGAGTATATGATAACAGAGTTTTAGGTGAACTATCACTTTAGGAAAATGTAGAGGTCAGGGTGAAGCGGACTTACTGCAGTTGTACTGAACAGGGATCTGCTCTGTGGAAAACTCATACTGACTGCGCACACCGATTAACAGCGGGCTGCCCCTCCTGTTTCAAAGAGGGAGAGACAGAAGATACATTTGGTGTTTGTATTTATAAACAAAGCTGGAGATCAGAGAAACGGACACATTAAACAAAGTGTTTAACAGAAACTGACTTTCTTTGAGAACAACAGAATACCTGCAGGACTTTGTCCCAGTTGTAATCTGGTTCTCTCGCTCTACCATTGGTGTAACCCTACTGTAAACAAGACACCTGTGCACCCGACACACCCATCTTTCTCTTTCATTCCCATATCCTTGTTTAGATCCGACCCTCCCATCTGCTTGATTTCAGACCTGTCCTTTGAATGCACTAGCTATCTTTCCCGGACAGCCCACAGTCCCTAATGCTGTTGTGCCAAAACGCAGATCACGCTGGATGTGCTTCTCAGCACTTGCTTTGTTTGAACTGGTTGGGCTGTTGGATTTCAGTGTGTGCAGCGAGCTAAACATGCACCACCCCATGAGGTAGATTTTGGACTGACTAAAAGACGAAATGACGGAGCGCTATTGAATTGTTTTTTAGTGTCACTTGTAGTCAAATGATAATCAAATGAAGGCGAGTTTACGGAAAGACTAAACGCACTAGGAGGAACGTGGCAAATATCCAAGTTAATCCATTGTAAATATGATTGAAAAATCATCATGGGACAAGAGAGAAACACCCTTTTTTGAAAGGGCCAAAACTAATAGAAAAACTAGATTTTGTGAAAATCTGAGCATTTGTCATGGTGTTAGGTTCTGTGAGTGGTTGAATAGGTATTGCTAAGTGGTTGTTAGGGTGTTCCAGGTAGTTGCTAGGGGGTTTTTACTAGACAAAATGAGCCCCTAAATGTGACTCACATCCCATCTGCAATTTAAAGTGGACTCTTTAACCCATTTCGTCCGTCACTGGGCCCGTAACAAGCCACATGATTTAAAGTTTCATTTATGTCTGTAGCATATAAATATTTGAAACAGTGCAGAATGAGTTACGCATCGGAGTGTAATGGTGGTTATGGGTTTGTTCCAATCCCTAACCCTAAGTATGAGCAGTAATAGCTTGCCTTAAAGGGGACAGTACACCCCCATAAAAAGTCTATGCATCACCCTCATGTAGTTTAAAACCTATTTATGACTCTTTCATTTGTGGATGAACACAAAAGAAGGTATTTTGAGAAGTTTTGTTTTGTGTCCATGCATTGGAAGTCAATGGGAGCCGATGTTTTTCGGTTGACATCATTCTTTAAAATATCTTCTTTTTTGTTCTTCAGAAGAAAGAAACTCATGCAGGTTTGGAATACAATGAGGGCGAATAAATGATGAATTAAAGTGTTTAAGGTAAGCTATCCCTTTAAAAGCTACAGAACCCTACACAAATAACCCTGAAGAAAATCTCTCAGGTGGTGCTAAAGCAACACAAGCAAATTTTACTCTGCCTTACACTGAAAGGTCTTGCAACATGGCCTCTCTTTAAATGTTTTCCCCACAGCGGGACAGAATTGACCAAAGCCAACATCACATTCGTTCACAATCACAGACGGGGCAGATGGGAATAATTAACATTGCCTTGGCTTTCACTCAACTCAAAGTTAAATATTCAGGACAAGAGAACGGCTGAATATACCTTCACATACACCTTTATTTGTTTCTTACTGCTTGGTCATGAACAGGTTTTGAGGTTAAAACCTAGTACTTTATCTCAAGGTGTGGAAAATGGGAAGAAAAGCTATAAATCTCTTCTGGTGATTGAACACAGACAGGGGACGGTCACCTTCGGGCTCCTGTTCATTGCCAAGGAACAACATAATGCAGCGATCCAGGAAGTTTATGTCAGAAGAAAGCAGGAGCAAGGGTAAGTGAGAACATTAAAGTAGAAAGGAACGAGGAAACCTGAGATTTTTACACTTCACAGGAACCGTAGTTCTTACTGACCTTGTGGCAACGGCCTCTCCTGGGAAATGGATGCTTTTGAAAACCAGAGCGAAAGCCCCTTCCTGAAGAAAAAAGAATAAATGAGAAAACAAGTTCTTACACAATTCCTATGAACAGCTAAAGATCAAAATTGAAACCTCGTACAGATGCCGAACCTTTTTTAAGCAATTACATAAGAAGACATGGATGTGCTTTTCTGCCTGTCAATCATTTTGCAAGTTCACAGCCTGTACGTGAAAGTAAAGTAGTGTGACACTTCGGTGAATTCTTTATTCTTAAGCTGTCAGTTGGTAGTTTGTTGAACAAAATGTTATCAAGGCTCATGTGATGTGATGAGGCTCTCTCGCTCCATCACCGATGACTAAAACTCTCAACGGTACGATGACATCTCGTAGGGGGTGGGGTTTAAGACAAAACGGCTGAACGTCTGGCAAAAGTTACATCTCTTACAGCATCTTTAAGGTCTCGTGTTTCTCCGTGGGCCCTCCTCCACAGCCACGAGCAGCTCAGGATCAGGCCTGGAGCAGAGGCCCAGAGAGGTGGGGGGGCACCAGGGAGCTGAGAGGAACAGAGCCCCACAGTGAGGCTTAAGCTGAGGGGAATAGGGGCCCTTTCTATGTGCTGAGGGAACTAATATTTGCCCCTGCCTCCTCATTGAGCTTCTCCTGAATCGCTGCCCAGACGAAAGAACACACATCAGCACACACACATAAGGCAAACACTCTTGCTGGACATTTTTATCTTACTGCCCTGTAAACACAGACAACGTTTGTTACCATCAAACACAAATAAAAGTGGATGGCTCAAGTTCTACTTTTTGGCAGTTCTGGCGTGAAAAGATAATCAAAAACATGACAAGAAAAGAAATCATGATATTTTTCACTAAGACTATTTTTGCACTATTCTTTTCTTTATTGAATTGTATTATGTACCAATAGCACCGTTTTAGGCAAATGTTTCTAATGAAATCATGCTTGTAAACATTTGGCAATCCTTATTTTCAAGCGTGTACGTCTTTGCGTTGTTAAACGCACATAATGCCCAAGCCTCAGTCTGTTTTCAATTATCCTCAAGACTTTCCTCACTCCTGGACTTTCCTCTCATATCCCTTCAAAAGTAGGGCGACTCAATGACGTGCCTTTATACATGTAGGTTGCTACAGCCGTCCTAAGCTACAACCGTCTTTTACATTATCACCGTTTTATCTCCCAGCCTTTCGCTGCTAAGACCGAAGCAGTTTAGGTAATATAATCAATATACAGAAGAAGCCATAAAACATACCCGTGTACCTTACAGTCATACAGCCATAATACTGATAGAAAGATCTGCCGTTTTGTAAACTCATGATAAACACTAAATTCCTGTTAGTATTATTGTAAGGGCACAGCCCTTGGTTATACAACACGTTTGATAAAGGTAAACTTCTGTTTCCCAGCAGAGGTTACTGCGAGTTGTCCAAAGGTGCTAATAATGACTCATAAAACAAGGTCCACCTGTCCTCATTTGAAAACCTTGTTATTATTAATAACATGGAGATGAGGGAGAGCGTGTTTAGCCTTTCAGTGTTGATAAATGTTTAATTTTATAACTCCCAAACTTTGACTGCGCAAAAAATGTGTGGAGGATCTTGCAGATAAGACGCTGCCAACCTAAATCTTTCTTCGTTTATTATCTTAAATGGATAGTCCAACAAAATAAAAATTCTGTCTATACATTTTTTGATACCTTTGTTGAAAACCTAAATATAATTTTCTTTATTTTGTGGAACACAAATGAACATATTTTGAGAAATGTCTGAGGGGTTTTGTGTCGGTACAATGGAAGTCAACGGGGGACAAAGCTGTTTGGTCATCAACCTTTTTCAAAATATCTTCTTTTGTGTTCTGCAGTGGAAAGAAAGTCATACAGGTTTGAAATGACAAGAGGGTGAATAAAAGGATTTACTTCTAAAATTGACTTCAGTTAGTAGTCAGGTTGATACAGTTTATTTTTTAAATTTATATTTTATTTAGTATTCATTTTTTAGGTTAAGCATCTTACTCAGAACTTCTAAAACGCTGTGTTAGTTTTATATAACACGTATCCATCTGTGGTATTTACAGTAAAGTACCTTCCCACATTTTTCTCTAAAAGCAATATGCGATCTGCTCCACAATTGATTTCGATTTGTGACTCGGCCCACTGTACGTCATTCTTTCTCTAACGCATCATCGAGAACTGAGAACTTATTTGGCAAATATCATGAAGACGAAACAACATCATAGTGCTGCTTCTGAACTTCTCTCTGTGTCTTTAAGGGGCCTGTAAATGAGTAACAAATGGCCTTTAACTTTTACAATATGAGCAAGGGGCTCCAAGAGGCATGTGACTAAGACCACCCCCTCACCCCAAACACACGCACGTACACACTCCTGATGCTTACCAGCTGCAGAATGACGCGGTCCACCAGGGTGGAGAAGGACATGGAATCGTTCTCGCGGTTGTCATAGAGATACTTGATCAACTTGGGAATGACCTCCGTGTCTGTTTCCGACTCAAAATCGTATCCTTTGGAAACCTATCAATGGGTTGGGAGGGAAAAGCTATGGTTACAGACGCAAGCAGAGCAAAACATGTTTTCCATAGTGGAAAGAAAAGAAAAATGATGAAATTGTCAATGTCTAATTGTTGAGACATTGTGAAATGGAATTCTACGCATCTACTGTAGTGTGATGCTGCTTCCAAGAAACACAGCATGCATAACTGAAATAAGAACGATTACTTTTCTTCTTATTCACACAGCTACTATCTATAATCGTCTTACTTTCACCGAAAAACGTACGAAAATATACAAAAGAACGCATGCGAAAATTTCAGACTGTTTGGGCAAAGACCTTTAATGATGACAGAATTTTACCTGAACGCATGTCTGAAGTTATTAAACCGAGTTGGGATTGAGGAAATATAAAAAAAAGCGAAGAAAATCTAAAATCACCACAGGCAAACTAATATCGGTTTACACAAACTCTCGGAAGGAAAAATATTTTTGAAAATAATAGTGTGGTGAGGAAGGCGGGACGAGAGCCGTGACGCGGGGCCGGTGGCGTGAGTGATAAGTGGAAGCAGCTGTGCGCGCACCGGTCCCGCATCTTATCACGGAGGAGATTGGGAGCTTAAAAGGATGTTCGGCAGGATTGTTGACGAGAGAGGACCGGGCCCGAAACTGTGTTTAGTTTGTGTTTGTTTTATGGCCGGCAGTCGACCGTGAGGTGGCTGTCGGTCAGTTACTTCCGTGTTTATTGTTTATTTAATTAAAGTTTTATTGTTTGAATGTTCGCCGGTTCCCGCCTCCTTCCTTCCCTTCTACGAACTTTATTACAAATAGTAGTGTATGTTAAAAGAACAGTTCACCCAAAATATTCGCATGCGTTCTTTCGTATATGATGCTCGTTTTTCAGCGTCTCTGAATTGTCTAATGCCTCTCAGAAAACTTGCTACGGCTGAGAAAAACGCAGAAAATCAAACCCAGTCTGATTTATTTTATGACAGACAAAAATATCGGAGGCGTACACCGTAAATGTCATACACCTTAAATGTATACAGTGTGTAAATGTGATTGACACAACTTGAGGTGGTATTTATTTTCTCATTGTGCAAGGGCCTTTCGTATCGACTCTGTTTTAATATGTATAAATGACTTTGTTCTGATGACCACAGAGACAGATATTTGGGAGCCTGTGGGAAACCAAACAGTTCTTGGCCGCCATTAACTACCATAGTAGGACAAATGACAATGGAAGTCAAAAGTGCCCCAGAACTGTTTGCTTTCCTACATTATTCAAAATATCTTCTTGTGTGTTCAACAGAACAAAGAAATATAGGCCTATAAAGCGTTTTTTTCCTACTATGGTAGTGAATGGTGGCCTAGAACTGTTAGGTTACAAGCATTTCTCCACATATGTTTCTTTGTGTTAATCAGAACAAAGAAATGTATACAGATTTGAGGGCGAGTAAATAAAGATAGAATTTCATTTTGGAGTGAACTGTGCCTTGAAGCACAAATCATGTTAATGCTTTATGTTAAGTCCACGCCCCTGACAAATGATTATCACGTATGTTGTGACATCACTAGACAAAGCTTGCGACATTTGGTCTTCATGTGCACACAAAAGCCCTCCGTACACGGTATTAATTACACTTTCAATACATTATAAATGCTTTAAAATATCACTCACCAGAAACTTCTTTAGCTCTTTGTAATTTGTGATGATCCCATTGTGGATGACAACAAACTCTAGAGGCAAAATGTAGAGAAAATATGAATACATTTACTAATGAATGGCCACTTGAGTTATAACATCAACAATACTTAGAACGCAATTTAAATTATTCAAAAAGGTTTAAAGCTGAAAGCATACATTACATATCAAAGTCAAACATGTTTCATCTCTCTATGTCAACTATTTTGTTGAGTATCTAAAAGAGTAGCCTACATTGTAAAGTAGCTGGTTGGGCTGCATTTCTCTACAAAGACTACTAACTAGCATAACTGGCTATATGTGGTTTTTGTAAGCCAAGCACCGAACGTCATGCTTTCTGTGAAATGGGCATGGCAACGGTTGTACCTTTAAAATCTTCGTTTGGTGTTGGTATGTCATAGAACTTAAGTCTTGATTGAAAAAAATCTCAAATATTTAGACACACCCAAATATTTCGAATGAGCTAATTATTACATAACAGTATAAGTTTGTTTAATAAAGATAAATATGACTTTTACACAGTATATATAATTGGCCTTATGAGCGAATGGCGAGACTGTGAAGAGCTGTGATCTAATGAAAAGTTACTACTTTTCAAAATGTGAGATTTGAGATTATGTTTTATGAGAATTATATCATAATTCTTCAGTGCTAACATTTGCGTTCAATTTAAGTTTCAGTTTATAACTATACCTATACCTATACTAAAACTATAATAAAAGGACAGTAAGTGTGTCTAAGCTTTACTTTGTAGATTAAGGTCTAAAAGTACGGGACCATGCTGAGAACAAACAATGATCACATATTGTATCATTTTCAAATAGAGTTTGGATGTAAATGTAGAACAATATCCACGATTCTGCATTTTCTGTTATAAAAAACGAATTTCAGTGAACATGTTAAGGACAAAATCAGAAAAACTGACCATGCGTCCTCTGCACTACATTCTCAAACCATGCTGGGATAACTCGGCTCATCAAGTTTTACACAAACTTGTGGAAATTTAAAGCAGCAGGTTAAACAAATACTAACAAATAAAATGTTTTCACTCAAATTGCTGTACTGGCACTATAATTTGTAAATCAATGGAATGGACAACAAAAGCATTTTCCTAGTTAAACTACCCACCGGTCTCCTGTAAATCCCTGAATTGTTGATTTTATTTAGTGTCTATAAGCAAAACCTGATCTCAGATTCATTCAGTTTTTACTGCCTGCTTAAGTTTTTATTTTCAGAGGTGAACTTTCACTTGTAAGGCATCATTTACAGCACTGACGCGTTTGAAAGCTTTTCAATACCAATCCAAACCTAATGGTTTTAAAGCCTGTGTTAACTGCCCAGTCCTGTGTTTTCTGGATGAGTTTTAAAACTCATGAACTGACCACAGCTGATTTCCTTATGGGCAGAGAGAAACCAGATGACGGTCGTAGCGCTGCATTCAGTGTGTTAACGGAATCTGTGTTGTCTTTTACCGTTGTTCTTGTCCGATCGGTGAGGGTGACTGTTGACAGCACTGGGCTCCCCGTGTGTGGCCCAGCGGGTGTGTGCAATGCCAAAGTGTGTGTCCAGTTGTGCGTCAAGATCAATGGATTCATTCTCTAGAGATGCAAAAATGCAGGGAAGATTAATTTAGATAGAAACATCTCGTACAAAATAAAAGAAGCGAGAAGAGATAAAACATACTGTAGATCTCTTCGTCAAGGGCTTTCACCTTCCCTTTTTTCTTAAATAGGCAGATGCTTGCTGCGTGATCTTTCCCTGTGCCATCTACTGCAATACCTGCCCCAAAACAAAAAAATGTCACCAAGCAAATAAGACACTGGGACTTTTTCACACACATCAACATACAGTATACACCCATTAATTATACATTTCATTTTAAAACCACAGCTTCCTGCAAACGGCTTTGTTCTGTGAAGGAGTTTCTCTATACAGCATGTGTATGTCAGGAGTTGCTCCTATTCAAGCTTGAGAGCATCAGTTGGGAGATTACCGATGCTGAGTGATGATGTCGAGGTCACAGTCCATATTCCAACTCATCCCCAAGGAGTTTAATGGGAAACGTGTCTTCAGAAATGTATTTTATGTCTGATTTAAACCTTTCGAACAGATTATGATGCCTGAACTGAGAAGACCCCCTCCCCAAACCACTGCCAGAAAGACATACCAGGGCATTCATAATGAATCTTCACTGTAACTAATGAACTAAGCAAAACACATTTTAATCTCTTAATCCCTATTAGAAAATCTCGGAGAAATGCATAAAAGGCGAGCTGAGGATTTAACAAAATGAATCCCACAATAATCCCTTTCACACAAGTGTCGACTGACTGCTAGAAGCAGTAGAAGAACTGACACTCGGACGAGCTGCTCGTGCTGCCAAAAAACAAGAAACGAGGTCGCTGTTCACGTCGCCAGTCGTATCCGTTACCTGCGGATTACATTGACATTAGCCTCACAGAGGTGGGAGTGGCACGTTACCTGCGGAGTCATAACCCCGGTACTCCAGCCTTTGAAGTCCCTTTACGAGGGTCTGAAAGATATCCCTCCTTGACCGTGGCACTCTGTAATTCAGGTATGCAAAAATTCCTGCATGATACAAAGAACGTAGGGACATTTCACAAAAATTGCTTAAAAACAGTAGCGTGAAGACAATTGTTATGACATTTAAAAAGACCCAAGAAAAACTATAACTGTTAATGTCGTAAAATGGTCATGAAATTGTATCCAAAACATTTGAAGAAAATACGGCATTAGAGATAAATCACACAAAATCACCCCAAAAATAAAATTCTTTCATCATTTATTCACCTTCATGTCATCCTAAACCTGTCTGATTTTCTTCTGAAGAACACAAAAGATCTTTTCAACAATGTTGGTAACGTGGACTTCCATTACATGGACACAAAACCACTGACAGATTTCTTAAAATGTCAAAATAGAGATTTGTGTTACACCAAAGAAAGAGCCCAAAACTGATTTTGTAAAACATGATGTTGAATAAATAATATCATTCTTATTTTGGGGTGCACTATGCCTTTAAGACAAAGTCCCTTTAAACCAATATTAAGTGGGCGATCAATTACTGTACTTAGGGTAATTAACTAAAAACCTATATAAATCTTTACAGCCACACTGTGCATACAAATAAAGACTTATATTTTATACAACACGTACAGTATAAACCGAAAAACATGTACACATTTTTAAAGGTCTCATTCGAGATCAGCCACGTCGCCGGGTGAAAGTGGTAAAGCCAGAATGTACGTTGGAGGTGTCTGAAACCGTCGAGCGGCGCATCATTAGTGCATGACAACTACGACGAAACCTACCGAGCAACCTACGTAGACAACGTAATTAGGCACTACGGTGACGTGCGTACATTTACGCCAACTCCAGAAATGATGTCTATGTAGGCAGCTCACTTTTGAGACACACCCGCTGTCGCTCTCCAAACCGGATCTGTCACCTGAGCTGTCACACATCCCAAATGATGATGCGAATGAACGCTCGAAAAGTACGACATGAAAGTTTTGTCGTCTTTAAACGGACTTCATATATAAGTGCGTGACAGTTTAGCGGTGACAATCACAGAAGCGTAAGCGAACGCAGGCTACGCTGTTACGGCGAGTCATATTCAGTTACGTTGATTCCATACACCGTGTAGTAATAAAGTAATAACAAACAGTGTGAACGTACCGCACATCGTTCGAGTCTCTTCTCTGAAGCAAAATGTAGTTTTGAGGGTCTGCTGGTGAAGCGAAGCGGCGCGATATGATCCAAAGACTTGGAGGAGGAATTACAAACAGCCGCCTTATAACTTAGACTCTGCTCCACCTCTGGCTACTATGGCAACGAAGGTCCCGCCCTCCGCTCGCGCTGACTGACTGACATGAAGTGTGGGTGATCCAGGTTGATACCAATGATTGATGTTTCCATGAACCCGTTTAACAGCTTCGTTATGGATGAATGATTATTGTGTGCCATAAATAGCATTGTTTATTTACATGTCTTTAATGGAGGGACATAATGGTGAATTAACAGTTTGCGGCTTTATAGACACACTACGTTACTGAGTTAGCCAATGTATAGCCTATAATAAGGGATTAAGGAAACAACGATATACTAGTGTGCATGCTCGAATGCAGTTCCGTTTCCTGGTCTGAACACACGACACGCGTGAACAAACACACACCTATGCAAATGAGGACAACCCCCATAGTTTAAATGTTTGTCAATAAGGATTATTATTATTATTATTATTATAAAGTACCACTTATTCAGACTTTTTCAAAATAAATAAATACACTTTTGGGGATATTTCTGAGATGGCTAACAGTGATTTGTTTTAGAAGACAAAACAATATACAGCCTATATACTCTTTTCCTAACATTGATAAAAAAAAAGTGTGTTTAAGAGAATGAGAGAAATGGAGAAATACTATAAAATATCTTTTTAAAGATAGGCTACTGTAATATACAATTTGGCAACCAGAAAAGTTGTTTTATCTCAACGAAGTTCTTTAAACAGAAGCCTTTTTTATACGTGTCGTTTCGTTGAATCGCTTATGTTCATCACTACTTTACTTCTGTAAAACATGATGTGTAAAGAATGATTGAATTTACAAAACAAAATATCTAATGTTTACTTAAATATATTAAATAACTATAATTTTGTGTAATAATTAACTGTTTCTAACCAAGTCCATGTATAACTGGATTTATAACTGGCAACTTTCCTGCTTCCTCCTGCTTGAATTTACACTTGAAAACTTTGATATTAACCATGAATCTTTTAAAAATTATTTATTAATAACTTTCTACGTTTGATAACATAATATTTTACATAGACAGTCAATTACAGAGTTGTTTTAACATTGATTTTGCCAAAGTACCATTACATAGTGTTACAGACAGTGTGAAACAGGTCTTTTGTGTAAGCATCTGTGTCATGTTAAGCTAAAGAAGACATGGACCCTGTGTGGTCTGCCCTTTGGGGGGCTATTGTGAGGATTTGTGGAACCAATGTATTACCCCACCAGAGTGCCAGGGACGTGTGACCTCTCTCTCTCTCTCTCTCTCTCGCTCTCTCATCCTCTCTCTCTTTCTCTCTATCATTAAATCACAATGCTAAAAAAAATATGAAATAAGTCTCTAAATGTTTAAATACTTTGTTTAACAGATTTGTTGAACTGTTGTTGAACTAGCCCATGTCCCGTAAATGTATGTATAGCCAAAAATATGTAGAAATCCTGTTTGATGAACAGGTGTGAGTAAGTCAGTTATTTCCAGCGAAGAGAACTTGTAATGTAGGAAGCACAATAATTCAGATTTATTTGTGTGACAAATAAATGTGTGCTTCTTACAATGAGGCAATAGTTTGGGGAGAGAGCTATGTGTACAAAGGTACACAGCCGCTTTATAAAGAAATATTATAGTGGTGCTGTAAGAAGCCTGTACAGAAGTCCATACCTTAATTCCTCTGAACACCTTTGGGATGAATTGGAATGTGGGCAAACCCATTCCCCCAGCATCAGTCCTGATTGCAGAAAATGACTGACATGTTAAAAATGGAACAGGAAGGGTAAGTGGAACCAGTTAGGTAAGACCAACTCCCTATATAAACGTCAGCAAAAATTGTTTTACTACATACGTTTTTATCAATTGCTGATTTTGAAGAATATTATAATTTTATAAATATACATTTTGAAATGTCTTATATAGTTTGCTACATAATAAATGAAAAACAGATGTAAATAATAACAGAGCATTTCTCTTACACATCAAAACATAAGGTCCACACTTCATAATTGTGAGTTGTATGTCAGATTCCTGTGGTTAATACAAATAAAAGTAAAAATGAAAATAGGTTGGGGTGGCAGTGGACTGCAAGTGTTACATTAAAAACTTAAACTCAGTCTGTTACATGAAAAACACTTTTAAAACACGTGACAACATAATAACAGGAAAAAATTTAGTAATTTGTCTTAAGCGATGACCATGTCCCACGAAATGCAGTAAATAGCTTATTAGCGTGTATGCTGTCAGGGCTGCCCGCTGTCATGAGTGGGCAGCTGGTGACCACTGAAAGGGTGGTATGGAAGATGAACAGTCACACCCTCAATAAAACTTTTAGAGTCAAAGTGCAATGCTACGTGTTGCAATGTGTTGTGTTTCAGTACCCAGATTATTGTTATAATATTTTGTAATCACATATCTTCATTTAGTGTCTTGTATGTTGGCACCAGTTCAGTAAGACATAAAACAGTCATTTACATTCAAACTGTTTATAATAACCTTTATCAATAAACCCGATATCATTCATACCAGCTCAGTAGTTTATTGCTCATAAACAATATATGAACAATATAACAATGATAATATAATATATGATTCAAAATTTGCCTTCATGCTCTTACAAAAGTTTATTTTTCAGATTTATTCTTCTGTTTTGAGAATAACTTAATTTAGTCATAATAATTCATATTTTAGATTATTAGTAACAAACATAAGCAAACAATTGATTAACTGACTGACATATTGACTCAAGATCATAAAACAACTGTTAAATAATTCTGTAAAAATGAAGGGCAGCTGTATAAGTTGTCAATTACAAATATGTTTGTTTTTCTGCTGTGATAAACCTGAAATAAAAATAAATTTGACCGTAACCACATTTAGCTTTTGCCAATGACTATTTTAGATGTCAGAAAGGCATTCTTGCTCTAGTACACCAATAGAATATTTTTACAATTCAGTGTTTTAGATTTCAGCCCATAGATAACTGTGTTTTATGATAAACGTGTTTCATGTTTTAAACATTTTGTCTCAGATGCTTTGCGATACTATCTATTGTTAATTTGTTACAGTATTTTGGAACAAGCAATACAATGAAACAACCAACTGAAGTTTTAAGTCTATGAGTGAAAAGAATTACCAAGTATACTTCGATTTTCTGCTTTTAACCAGACAAAAATTTGTCATTATTCAAAAACAAAATACTGCACCAGCTAGATCAACATTTCCTTGTTATTGCATGACTTTCATAGTGAGCAATGTTTCAATTGCTATGAATCTTCCACACCCAATGTATTAACCGAACTCAGGACCACAGATTTAATAGTTCACTGGTCAAAAACTTGCTTTGATCATTACATGACTGAAGCAGTGCACGCGATTTCATCAAGATCAGTGGAGCCGGTGTTAGGCCGAGAAATGCACCCCTGCCAGATTATGCACCCCACCTCCCAATTATGGTTAGGATTTGGTGTGGGGAGGGGTTAAATTAACCAATCGTACAGCCGTGTAATCGAAGGGGGTGCATCATCTGGCAGGGGTGCATTTCAAAGCATCCGCCATGTGACACTGGAATGCACCTCGAGTGATTTACTTTAAAATACAAGATCCTCTCATTAATTCAAATTACTCTCACTTTAAACTGCAAGTCATTACTAATTATACAATGCATCAAGTGCTTATTAGCAATCGTGACTATTATTACCATGTTCCCTCAAGTCGATCAGGTTCACTAAATATGGTTTTATTAATGCGAAAATGAGAATACAGCCAAAACATTCAAAATATGTGACTGGCAAGTTAAATAAACAACAAGACAAAATCAAGCTTAAGGAAAGCCCCTTAAAAAAAAACATCTACTTCCTTCTAAGAAAAGAATCTTTCCTGATCTTATCTGGAAAAATGCAGATAAAATAATGTAAAATGGCATAAAAAGTTAATCCATTTAAATATATATATATATATGATCTAAATCATGATTTGAGACTGAGAGAGCAAGGCACTTTCCCTACAGACAAACTTAAAACAACACAACCTTCTCATCCATGAGCCCTAAACCCATGTCTGCATGTTGCGGCCAGACTGTGATCTCATAACTCTATCACAATGATTCACATGCAACAGAGCCCCTCACGCTCTCAGAGCTGGGTGGACCACCAGGCTACATATTAAATCCAGACATCCCGACGGGAACGCCAAGCGTAGGAAATGACAGCATGCAAAAGTACAACGTCACAGAGGTTCTCTGGAAGGTGTGTGTGTGTGAGACATAGAGAGGGCGCTGTTGGGTGGAGGGTGGCCGGGGGATGGATTTCCAGGAAAGCATGTTTACCATGGCAGCATTGGCTGTGAGGAGATGGAGCGAATTTAGGGACTAACATTACTGTTGTGTGCTATTGTTTATGTACAGGATTTTGAAACTGTAAAGAATTTGGTTTTGATTTTGTTTCTCCTGTAGGATGATACCATGTTTAGGCCAAGGGTAGTTTCCTCTAACAGCACCCACGAAACCCACCAACATTCTACAACTGTGATGCGTCAAGCGCGGGTCGAGTCATCATACCTGATAAACATGTTGGGAAGCCACTGCCTCTGTGTGGAAGATTAATATACTACAAGGCGAGGGATCAGTGTCACATGAACAGATGGGAAATAGAAGTGTTCTGGAGCCCACAATAATACACAACAAAGGAATGAAAAGAGGGATTTATAGGATTTTTTGGGAACAGATTAACACAATTTTTTCCATAGTTCTGACTTTCTAATATTTCAATAATATTAGATCATTTTAAATAATAAATATATAAAAGCTCTTAAAAATTGTAGGCAGATAGATCTATACACATTAGTTGATATGTTCCTTTACAATATAATATTTTAATTCAAGTTATTATTATATTAAATATTTATTCATTTTAGAGTATACAATACAATTAGTGAAAAAGAAAAAGTACTAAAGGGAGAGAAAAGACTAATTTATTATTTATTAATGTTCAGTTCCAACAAGATCAAAGCTACTACATTCGATCTTTTGAGAAATTCAAAGAAAACATTTAACTTGTAACAAAAATCCAGCAGATGCTAACTTCAATACAATTTCGCCCCAAAAAACCTTCTTAGCCTTCTGTCATTTTAGTACCCTTATCATTTGTTAGACCTTCTTTGTCACAGCCGCATCAGAACGATGCTTTAAATGTCACAGACCATTACACAACAGTAAAGACTTACAGAATTAAGTTGAACCTGTTGTGTACTGATGTTATACAAAAAGAAAACCATTATGTCATACAGTATGTCAACCAAGCGAACAAAAACCTAATTTTCAGGTTATTATATAAAGTTGCGGCTATGTGAAATACACACCCTCCATAAAAGCCAGCAAATAAAACCACAATGGACAGTCAGTGTTCAGTGTATTTGATCAGTCAGTGTTCACATGAAAGCTAATGAATATACACACCACAGTATATCCAAAAACATCAAGACACACACAAACACACGTTCTAAATTAAAGAGATATTTCACAAGCAAAAGAAATTCTGATATCCTTAAATCACCCCACATTATTCCAAACCCATGACGTCCTTCCATTAACATAAAAGAAGATACCTGAAGAGTGACAAACGTTTAGGGTTTGCCTTTTTCCCTAAACGAAAACCGAAACTGAATAGTAACAGATGTCATTCCGATCAGATGAAGGTGAGTTGATCAGACATCTTTAAATTTAGGTGTTAACCGTCCATTCAAAAGTAGTACCAAATTAAAACACAAAACAAAGATGACAACACAGACAATGGCACGAGCAAAAGTGATCATTCACACTTAACATCTGTTAAAGCTAACATTTACATTAGACACTAGCAAAGTGGTGTTGTGAGGAACGTGGGGGCACGTTCTCCGTGATGGGGAAAAGCTATTAGTACTGCAGGCGACCGAACAGCAAGACAGCACAGGGGAACACAAGGGTAGACCAGCTACAGGTTCACGATGTGTACGATCTGAGGGTTTTTTCAGGAAGTGGTTCTCAGAATCCTGAGGGCGTAAGCACGTTCATATCACGGTGCTTGAGTTTGTGAGGTCGGGTCATTGGTCTCTTCCCCTCCACGGTGGGGATCTCCATCCTGGGGGGCGCTTTGAAGCCACCAGTGTCTTCGGCCAAGCGCGTGGCCTGAGCCTTCATCACTTCCATCGGGGTTGGTTTCTGGGCTCCCTTATAAGACTGCAGAGCGAATCCCCCTGTGGAATGCACAGGAGTGACGTTCAGCCTTAGTGTGTTTAGAAAAGCTAGGGCGCAAGCAACATCAGATGATAAAAACATCTGAATGCAACATTTGGAGAGCTTCATATTGTTTGACTGCACTGGACCTTGTTTCTGTCAACAGAACTGGTCTGATCTCCGCAGTGGCCGGTAAATATAGATAAAAGGTCTTGGATAAACATGAGAAGCTGGCTAGTCCTAACAATGACGTAAAATGGAATAGTGAGCTCAAGTGCTTCATGCCTCCTAATGACATTATTTTGTCATGGGTAAGCAGTGCTCAGTTAGCCGAGGTAAATATTCACAATTATCATAACACACAGCCTCTTCTGGCTTTTAATTTATTTCAGAAAACAACAGCATTTTAGAAAGCTCAATGATAAACATTTAGATTTTTTTATTTAATTTGGTGGAAGAATATGCAATAGAATTATCAACTTAAATAATGTTTCTTAATGATTCAGTCCTACAGAGAGTGTTTCAATAAATAATATGAACAGAACTGTGGGTCATTGGATTATTTTTAATCTGTAGGTACACTGTTTGGTTTACCTGATGGGGCTGGATCTGTCTCTCTGGTTTGAGGGCGCGGTCCAAAAACGCCCCAGCGCTCTACGGCTCCCTCTCCTGTTGTCAGATCTATACTGGAGCTGGTGCTCATCTCAGAGCCTGTGATGGACGTAGTGGAGCCCTGACTGCTGAACCAGCCTCTGTCCAAAACACACAACAGAATCAAAATGATATCAATGATGCCATCTCCAGGGCACACAAACGTCATTGTCAAGCTTCTGCATAAACATATGTATTGCTCTTGAATCATTTATTTTCACCTTCGTTTCTGTTTAGGTGATGACTGCGGGGTCCCTGCAGGTGTTGACTGACCAGAAGACGGCTGTTTCTCTTCCTTGGTCTCCACATTTTGCATTTTTAGTTTCTACAATATCAGAAAACATAGAATTTATGTTTTGAACAACAATCATGAATGGACTTTTTGCCTTTACTGATACTGTACACAAATGTAGATCATTTAAATGACTATAATTTCAACAACATGTTATGTACATGTAAATATGAAATAATGTAAATATTTAAAATCAAATGTGTCCGTCCGTAGGTTATTTGCAAAGTTATGGAATATATACATTACGAATGACTAGATACGTTTCATGAATTTCTTCTTTTAGAAAGTAAGGCAGTGAGAAAGCTTGCAGTCTGGTTGACACATGCAGTTTTCAATCTGATAACTTCTTTGTATCGCCATGCAGCCAGCAACAATTGGGATGCATAACGTGAATGTGTCAAATCCTAAATGACTAAAGTGAGTTCAGCACTGATGGTTCTGTCTGAAAGACATTATCTAAAATCTAAAGTGGGCAACTTTATTTTGAGATTTTAATTCTAGTAAGGATGGGTCACAGTGGTTGACTTGGTGTCCAAATGGCAATATGTAACATGACGGATTATTTGCAAAAACATGTTTAAAAAATATCGAAAGTAATATGTGGTGTTCTTTTATTTGACTGTTTGTAGATGTCAAAAACTTTATACTGGGAGTGTTTGGGAGAGAGAAAAACATTTTGCGGATGTCCACAATCTGTTTATTGCCATTCAAATGTGATGTAATGATGGTCTCTGCCTACATGCATGGACTCTGCCAGACGATGGAAGCGGGTATCTTCAGCAGTCAGGCCTTTGTGTGGAGTGTAGCCTGTATCAGTCAGTCCTGCCTGCTTCTCAAAGTTGTGCATGCTCTCCTGGGTCTGTTCTGTAACACAAACAGGTCAAGATTATTATAATTTTTTTTAGAAACACCAAACAACAGTGTCAAATAAATTTCATAAAGTTCTTTACTGATGATGAGGGAGTTCATGACAGAAGAGGCTTTAGCTTTAACCACAGGGTTTGGAGGTTTGGAGGATTCTAAAGTTACACTTTGCTTTGCTCCTCCATCCAATTCGTCCTCCTACAGATAAACAGAAGACACCTTAGCATTTGCCTACTAAATCACAAGGCAGTGGCATTGGACTGTACTTGACTAAGATAAAAATGAGTTAAACGTTATCAAACATTGAAAAACCAAATGTGTTTACCATTATTTAAAATGTATTTACTATGACACGAAACTGGTAAAACATTCAAAGCAGCAGCCAGCATCAACTGTTTGGTCAAATTCTGTGTACTAAGATGCCTTTAACTGGTCAGCGTAAACATATCCTTCACGGTTTATGATATCCCATAATCCTGTATGGTCTGGCTGTTCATGAAAAGAGTATCGAAATCTGAATTCTTAAGAAAGTTTAATTGAAGCAAAAACTATTGTTGTTAATAAGTCTCTATGAAACAGGCAATGCCTTTATACAAAAGCACTGTTGGTTCAGAATCAGACATTGACAGACTGGGCAGTCAAAGGGCTCATTTCAGTTAGAGACTGCAGAAGAAAAAAGCAAATCAGATAAACGAAGGAAAAAACACCTCAGCTAGCCGTGCAAACTTCCTCTCAGGAATAACCGGTCGCTTCCAGAGGTTGCTAATATTAATGTCAGTTGGAGGTGGAGACATGGGCCGCTCAAGGTTGTCGTCATAGCTGATGGCTCGGCGTGTCATCCCGATGGGAATGGACATGCCTCCGAGGAGACCATCACTGACACCTGAACCCGCTTCCAGGGCTGAAATAACAGAACACAGCATAGTGTAAACAACATCTGCATTAAAAGCCACCTCAAACAGACTTTTGGACTTGTCATCATTTACTCACCCTCCTGTCATTTCAAACCTGTATGACTTTCTTTCTTCTGCAGAAGACAAAAGAAGATATTTTGAAGAATGTTGATAACCGAACAGCAGTGGCAGCCATTGACCTCTATAGTAGGGACACAAAACCAATGCAAGTGAATGGCTTCCATCACTGTTCGGTCAACAACATTTTTCTAAATATCTTCTTTTGCGTTCTGCGGAAGAAAGAAACTCATACAGGTTTGACACGACAAGAGGGAAAGTAAATGATGACAGAAATGACTTCAAATATGTTGAATAACTATGCAACAGTAGGTGTGTTTATGACTTACTATTATACCTTCACAAGTTTAAAAACTTAAAAAGTGAGTTGGAAAAGTGTTATAGAAACATAGTCGCTTTCTCATTACCTGGAAAATCTCCCGGTCTGGACACCATCTTTACAGAATAAGGTGTTTGTTATATGAAATGTGAAGAGCTGGATAAACCCAATATGATTGGAGACAGGATCAAATCTATGGGGGGGAACAAATCATGCAACGGTCTCAGATTAATCATTATACAGAGAAAATGATGCAACCTCCCGGTACAATGTTCAACCGACCTGTGTCGAGTAAACAGTCACAACGTATCATTCCTAGTGAACAAGTGTCTAGATCCCCTACATTTCTGGTCCATGCGGTAAACACAACATAACCATATACAAGTATATTCATCACAAGGTGCTGTAATGGACTCCAAAAACACAACTCATTTATCACTGTCATCATTTACTCACCCTCACTTGTAAGGTTTTCAATGATATAAGGGTGAGCAAATGATGACGGGACTTTTATTTCTGAATAAACTAATCTTTTAAAGAAACGACAAATCTAGTACTCCAACTGTAAACAGACATTTCTACTCGCACTGTCAGCAGCAAAGCATTTGTTATAGTTCTGCTTGGTGACCCCAGCTGCATTTAGTTGTATAACAAAGTCTCTTGGTTGCAGCATCATTACTATAGCAACAGATCCAGATATCAGACACTGCCTAATGTCTGAACAAAGAGATCAGATTTCAATGCCTAAACCCATCACGCCTAAACAATGTTCTCTAAAAGCGTTTGTGCCTCCATAAGATACGAATCAACATCACTTACCAGGAGCAGATGCACCACTGCTAGTGCACAGGCTGATCTTGCACACGTTTACAAAGTGAAGTATGTACACAGATCATTGCGAAGGACTGATAAAAGAGACTGCTGGAGAGGAACCAGAAGAGCCATCATAGGCAAGCAATGCAATACGTGATTATAAAATAAAGCATCAGACTGGAAACGCGGTCTATTATCCACTTTGGAACACTAATGATAACCATTAAAAACACGTCACGTCGCCAATGCAGTGACTAAATATTAACAATGCAACTTATCTGACTAAATAAAAGAAATATATATACACAAAGCTGGTTATAACATGCCACAAAGCACAAAAACAACCGCACCCGGTCTTGTGCAAGGTTCACGAAATAACGACACGTTATAGCGGTTATAGCGATATTTGAGTACCGCTGTGCGCTACGTACGTAAACCGCTAACACACTACAGCGTCCAATATTACCGCTACAAATTCTCGTCAAACATTATAACGGCCATGTTAACAACCGAGAAGACCCCCTCGAGCGGATAGCTTCCGAAATGTAGCGCGTATGTGATAAATGATGTGCGGAGACTAACGTTAGTTGTTCGATCCAGTTTGGGCGACCTGAAACCGGTTTGAGAGATGTGCTCTCGTGTGCCCAAAAACCATCGTTTTACCTGCCGAAGCGTTCTCGAGCCTTCTCTACAGCAGCTAACAGTCCAGCGGTGGCATAAAGGGAATTTGTAACGGAAAGGCTACATTACACATCGCAAAAGCTTGAAAAGTGCTAAGCTTAGCATCTGCCATTGCGTCCCATTCCCGGTGCTTTTGACAATACAGCGCCAGCGGACGCAACCGGGGCTGCAGCTGCCGCTCATTCTCGCGATATTTTCGACGGCCGCAGTACTTGATATAGCCACAGGGGGCAGTGAAAGACGCTTTCATATTTCAGCTAGATTGCCTGGAGATGGTTTGTTACCGCGGAGGTCCTAAAGGTGGGCAACATTTTAAAATAAGTAAGCGATTTAAACTATTACAATTAGTGAGCTTAGCAAATGAACACGATCTTATAAGCGTACGCAAGGTGCAGTAAATCCACCTTGCATGAATCTATTTGCACATTCAATTTTTGTTTTACCATTTTTAATAAGAATCCTTTATATTATATCTGACATTTTGCTATTGCCAAATAGTTATTAGAAAAGGTTTACAGGTCTCATTGACCCGTTTTAAACTATCTTCCCCTTTAACTGTGGTTTTATTAAAGTAAAAGTGTCACTGTTAACAACATACAAAGTCTTACTACAAATATCATGGTTAAACTATGGTGAACTATGGCAAATCTGTGATTACTGTGATTTTACTATGAATAGTAAACAGTAAAATTATGTAGTAAAACATAGAGAACTTTCACAATAAAATAGATACACAGAAATGAAGTACCACATCCAAAAAACACCCTTAAAACACAGACATTTTAATTATTTAAAAAAGTGGGGAAAAGTACAAGGCTGTTGAAAATGTACAAACAACAGATTTTCATTACTCATATAGTGCTTGCTCTTAGATCATTACATCCATCGTAATAATCATTTAAATATTTTTTATGTATGAATACAAAATAATTTATAAAGTCACATGCATCCTTACTACTTCTTCTTTTGACAGTAAAATATCTAAAAATACTGAAACACCAAACCAATGCAGAGAAACAGGATTTTTGAGTGTATACAGACAAACAGTCAAACGGTGATAACAGTGTAGATCCATGTTGTCAAATCCTAATATCAAAATTAGGTTTTTTTTCTGTCTGTTTTGAACTGATGTAATTCCTATGCAGGACATGTCAGCATGGCTGCGTTTCCTTAAAGCATCGTAAGCCTAAGCAGATGGTAGCTCCATTAGTGACAATGGTTTTAAGATCAACTTAAGGTTACGATGCTTTTGTGAAACGCAACCCATGTATGTATGTTTGTCCTTCCCTTCTAATGCTGTTATTATATGTGCTTTAAACTGTCAGACCATGCTATGTTTGTGAAACTAGATAACATGAATATAAAGGCTTTTTCAACATTATCTGTATAATATTGCCATGGCAGTGAATCATTATAGCGCAAAATAAAGATTTGGGACCAGTCCTTGGTTATAGGTTGCTTTCTTTGGCCAATATGTTCATTTCTGCATCTAATAACCTTTAAACTAAATGATCTAAAGATGTCTGTGGTGAAGAGTAGGAGAAACTTACGAAACCTTTAAAAAAGATTCCCAAATATAATAAATGTTGTTCAGGGGATGCGGTAAACCTGTAATTACAATGCATTGCTTCACCATTGGACAGTTAGCCTCTTAATTATATTGGATTGAGCATTCTTTATAAGAACTGCAACTGGAATGACACATCATCTTTCCTTTTTGAGTCTGACTAAACTGTGTCAAAGGCGTCCAACAATCAATGCATTTATTGATCACAGCTGGACATCACTGGACTGACTCAGTCTTATCACTGACATTCATTGTAACTCAATGGTGTGGTATCAACACGGCACCATCTATTGGGTCACGGGTTTAGAAATACATAAACATTTATATGCATATAAACCTGAAGTGCAAAGTAATATTTCACAATAATTCTCTACGTGATGTTTCCTTGTCCTGTTCAGCTTCACCAGAAAAGGATATTTGCGGGAGTAGATTACTTCTCGGCAATGGCGGGGAGCATGCACGCACGAATGCGGGCCTCCTTCCATGCACTGCGGCACTCGGCGATCCAGTGGGACACTATGGTCTGTTTGTCCATGCAGCGGCTGCTCTTCCCTCTCCAACCAGCAGGGGTGCCGTCGAGCTTGTTGGGAACGCCACTACGTCCGGCCAGGCTACCATCCTCCAGCTTCTTTCTGTTAAGCGGTGACCGCTGTAGGACTGTCGCCGTAGTGACCGTCGCTGCAGTCACCGTGGCCACAGTGACCGCCTCGGCCAGGCAGAGCTCTGGGCAGCTGCTCTTACGCTGGGTTTCAGGTGCCGAGGAGAAGCATGGGAAGGTGTCACAACGTGGACGGCATGGGGGTATGCTGCCCCTTGTGGTGGAGGAAGCTAATGCTCCTGTGTGGCTGTAGAGGTACTCGAGTGGATCAGTGGTGCCTGGGCCGTCACTTCTGCATACGTTGTCCTCGTCAGAAACCGGAGGCTGAATGGGTTCTGATGGAGCACATCTGATTTCTTTCTCTTTCTGGGCTTGATGAACTGCACAGTCATCGCTTGTTGAGGTGTGGGCCTGTGGTGGTTGCAGATGCTGACGCAGGCGGTGCAGTCGTAGGCAGGGCTTTGGGGAGTTCATGGGGCCGATGGAGAGGATGTCATAGTCGGGCTCATGGAGAGGGAAGGTGGGCCGGGCCAGATGGCAGATGGAGAGGAAGTAGTCCTGTGTGGTAGTGTGCTGACTGTTGGTCTGGTTTAGGTCTTGCACCAGTTCCTCATAGCCCTCCCTGATGGTGGGAAGGCCCCGTTTAGCCAGTAATCTGGACCTGGGACGCATGACTGCAAAAGTGGAGAAAGTGGGTCATTATACAGGCATGTCAAAACAAAAGAGAAAATCACAAATGAGATGTTTTTAGTTTCAGTGAACAGATGTGAGATTGAATAGAGCTTTTGGAGTCTCTGTAAAATTAATAAATATCCACAATGTTACAAAGTATATTCAGTTTTACCGGACTATGCTATCTACATTCATAACTATACTGTTAGCTATCTTCTGCCTAAAATTAGTGGTAAAAAATATGAATTTTGCAAAATAAAGTTGGCTCTATTATATTTTCCCTACTAAAATATACAAATATCTTCAGATTTTGGAAGATAGCATATTGACAATTATCTCATTTGTTTCTATTTTAAGAATTCAATGAGAAACATGTTGATTCCTAAATAAAACCTAAAATATCAATATCAGAGTCAGAGTCACCTGCATACACATAAACTCAAATACTTCTCATACATCTTGTGATGGCCTTCAAAAGAAACAAATGACCCTTGTCATAGTTTCATTCATTATTAAACAGATTTGTTTTAGAAGTTATTACGGCCCCATCATTTCTTATTTATACTCTATACTGTAAACGCCAGAAATCAATGCTTCTAATGGTACCAATTGGTTACAGGAATATGTGCAGAGCCAGTCTCCATGGCAACGCCTCTTCCCATCACATCCCAGGCTGTTTTCAGATTTCATAGCAATTGCTGAGTGCACACACAAACACACACACGAGCTCCTCCCCACACACCCTGCCACCCCATGCCCAAATCATTTGTACACCCCTCTTTATTGTGGCAGACCAATGTAAACAACCCCACACCCATTCTCAACCGTCCATTCAAACTAAATGTTGCCGCTTAAACCAGCAAAGCATTTTCATCGCACCTTGATGCACCTACGCAGTTTCTAAAAAACAAGAGAATCCCTTTTGTGACCGCAGTATCAATATTTAATGTATCACTGCTGCAGGTTGGCATCGGCGGATGTGAACCTAAAAAATAATAATCTGTTCCACTTTTAAAATAAATATCAAGAAAATAACATGCTTCATTCAAGCAACAACTCACAAAAGCACATCAGATTTTGCGTATACGTAAGACCCCAGGTTCAAATAAATCATATTTTCTTCTCTCACCTGAGCAGGGTCTCCGTCCGCCCGGTGTTTCTGATGTTCTCTTCTGCCTCCTGTCCTCTTTCCCGATGCTGCCTCCGCTCCCTGCCTCTGCTCACAGCCTCCAACTGCTTTTACACACAAAAAATAATGATTTTCTCCCCTCCTCTATCTCACTCCTGTTTGCTTGCTCGCCCTCTCTCTCGTGCGTCTCACTCTCTCCCCTCTCCCCTCCCTTGGTCAGCGCTAAAAATAGCACCTTCATGCCCGTCTCGGTGACTGTAGAGAATCATTTGTAAAATGGATTTTACAGATGGTAGGAAGGAAAGACGAGGGAGAGATAAAGAGAGAGAGAGCGAGAGATGTATAAGTAGAAAAGTGAAGATAAAAGAAAAATGTATTTATAAGACAGATACAATGACCTTTTAGAAAGATGTGATTTAGGGGTGACACTGGCATGCCTGTGTTTACATTTGTTTAGACAGTTTAAACTGGATGTTTATGTTTACATTAATGCATTTGGCAGACACTTTTATCTAAAACAACATACAGTGCATTAATTTTTTCAGTACAGAGTCAAAATACTGTACAGTTTTAATCCTGATACTAAGTTCTATAATTTATTGTTTAAAGGTATAGTTCAACCAAAAAATACAAATTCTGTCATCATATATTCACCCATATGTGGTTCAAACCCAGTATATGACTTTTTCATCTGTGTAAACAAAAGAAGATCATTTGAGAAATGTCTTAGTGGTTTTGTGTCCATACATTGAAAATAAGGTCTTATATTGTTTGGTTATCAACATTCTAACATCATCATTTGTGTTCTGCAGAGGAAAGGGAAACAGGCTTGGAATGACATGAGGGTAAAATGTTTTGTTAACAATCCTTGTAACTCAATATTCTCCATTGCTTTCTCAGTAGCTGCATTTCCATTACCCTTCAAAATGTTCAAATTGAAAGAGCGCATTGAAAATACGCCCAAAAACACAATTTAGCAAAAACGTGTTTTTTCAGGCGATACGATAAAGGCATGATTCACAAACACCTTTTGTCGTATATACAAGTGGCGTGAATACATTCAATGATTTAATACATTTGTGGGAACATTATCTTTCATTGGATGGAAAAAAGAAACATAGAAGTTTTGTTAAATGTTTATGTTAAATGTCCACTCAAGAACTTAAAGGAACTATTCACCCCAAAAAAATATCCTGTCTTCATTTACTTTCCCTTGTTCTCGCCGGGAAGATAATCGCACGCACTTATCGCCAGTGTTTTTCGAGAGATTTTTTGACATTCATACCCAAACGATTTTCACCCACGATGAGCTGAGTGAACTTGCAAATGTCAACCTGACATAGATGCCGCTTAGTGACAAACAGAAACACCTTTTCAATCATTTTTGGTGAACTGTCCCTTTAAAACCTCAATCAATGACCTCACCTGTTGTTTGTTATTACTGTGTGATGTTGTGAAGGGACACTGCACTTGATGCCCGTGTAATAAACAACACCACTGACTGCCCATATATGATACACACATTTATGTTTAAAACACTATATGTAATCTCTAGAGGTCTTTCTCACACCAATCTGTCTTTGTATTTATATCATGTTCTGTCATTCCAAACTTTGTCCTTGAATATATACAAGAAATGCTAATTCTTTACCTGTATTGTTGGTATATTTTCAGCAAATCCGGAAATTATGGGGTGAACTCTTGCTCCATGCGTTTAGCGGGTGAGATCCTCAACGTAAACTTCTTGAAAGTTAGATTCTTCTCTTTAAGCCACCGTCATGTTCACTCTAAAAATGTGTTGTATGACAAGAAAGGGTGGGAGAAAAGAGAGAGAGTAAAAGGGGAGGGGCCGGCAGGGAGGGAGGAGGTTTGTTTTGAAGAAGAGACCAGCACATTTACAGACTGGACCTGCTGAATCCAATACAATCCTGTTTCAATTATTTTAGTTTATTATTATATTATTTATGATTGAAAATATAAATAATATTTGATACTGCGAATACAGGTCTCTGTTGTGCATTTCATACTTTTTTGAACCATGAAAACATTACCATTAATATCAGTGTAATGTTTAATCTTATGGTTTAAATGCATCGTCTGTGTTAATTGACCCAAATCCAGATTTAGGGAGGAAAGACACTAAGGACAGAAAAGAAAAAGAGTGCTGCAGAGTTCAGAAAAGATAAATCCATAAATGAGACACAAAACTATAGACAGTAACACAATACAGAGGGAATTCAATCTGCTGTGTTAAGTAGGTCGATCCAAACCAAATGAAATGAGAGAAGAAATGGAGACTGAATTCTGAGAATATACAGCAGAAATTCAGAGCTTTATAATAAAGACTGTGACAGGGCAAACTGCATTGCCCTCAATGAACAGTCACATTGAGCTGATATAATCTCATGTTGTCATCTTGAGCCGACACGAACTCTCAGAGATGAATTAGATTCACACCCTCAACTGATTTGAATTGAAGAACACATCTCTGATTGTCTGGATTTTCATGCTTCAAATAGAGACTGACTGATGTTTATTATTTACAGTACATTAAAAAAATGATATTATGCCTTAATTCAAAGCAACCTACAGAAGAGTAACATTGAAATCTTTGGTTTACCAAGATTAATGTAAAGTTAAGGATTTCTGTACAAAGTAGATTTTTTGTGAAATGGAAGACGGTTCTGAACAGAAAATGTTTAGATGTTTCTAAATATCCCTTTTGCAATAATTAGTGCTTGTTTCGCCATCATAACACACTTTTACACAACAGCAAACATTAGTCTCTGATGCTACATGGTTTTATGGTCACCTGTGTTTATTTTGATCATAACAGTGTCTTATGAGCAAAACAAATCCTACAATGACCTCACATGTTAATTAAAAATAATCAAAATCAGATAAAACTTGCCTTACCAAACGGGTTTTAAGGGCTGTTTTCAAATAAAAGCAGTTGTCCACTTTTTGCCTTTTGTTTCAGTCTCAGGGAATTTTATGCAAATATTTAGATACTGTATATCGGTTATCGGCTTCCAATGTTAAAGAATGATTGGTTATCTTTATTGACCAAAATGTACATATCGGTGCATCACTAATATTAATATTTTAATGTATAATAATTTAATTCAATAAACAATTTGTTGAATGAGTCATTTAAATTTTAAGCTTAGCCAACTAACGGTTCTTCTGTTACTGGCTAGACATACTTTTAACTTGCTATGTAATTTACTTGTTATTTATTTAGCTTGTCATCAAAAATAATCCGCAGGCATGTGCAGTAATGCTTTTTTATGTTGTTGCTTTGAAGCCATCTATACTAAGCTTTGACCTGTAGGCTTCTATATTTTTTATACAATTTTTGGCATGTTAAATGAGCTAGAGTTTATAAAATGAAATTTGAAGATGCTTTGTGTGGTTAATAAACGTGATGCAGGTACTCTCTATTGCTCCAGGATATACAGGACACTGTGATACTGTAAACTCTGGTTGATGATTAACTCTGCACGTTTACTTTATCACATGTAACTTATTTAACATGCACAGGATAGCAACCCACTGTGTGATGTTTCTGTGAAAAAATGACCTTTATCATCCGGCCCCAGCATGTACATCGTGCTTAAATAAGAAACATTTCAAAATGTGTCATACTTTATTTTATGTATCTGTCTTTTTTTGTGGCCTCAAAATGCATTTGAAACCTTTACACCTTTTCAGTTTTAGTTTTATTTATTTACAGATTATAATTTAAGTGCCTCAAATTATTTAATTTAAGCCTTTCATATTTTAGTAAACTTTAGCTTTAGGTCGATATTTGATTTGATTTAAATGAACAAATGTTTTAATTTTCAATTTCACCTTCAGTGTCCATCCTCTCTCGAGGAGTGTGGTTCCAGAGCCCAAGCCATGCGTAGAGGTGATCCCGACTATCTCTAGTCGGAACCTTGATATCGGAAAAGGGTGGCTTGCTCACTCCAGGTTGGTGGAGAGTTCCTTCCTCAAGTGGAGGAGTTTAAGTATCTCGGGGTCTTGTTCACGAGTGAGGGAAGGATGGAACGGAAGATTGACAGACGGATCGGTGCAGTTTCTGCAGTAATGCGGTCGATGTACCGGTCCGTCGTGGTGAAGAAAGAGCTGAGCCGCAAGGCGAAGCTCTCAATTTACCGGTCAATCTACGTTCCTACTCTCACCTATGGTCATGAGCTTTGGGTCATGACCGAAAGGACAAGATCCCGGATACAGGCGGCTGAAATGAGCTTCCTCCGCAGGGTGGCTGGGCGATCCCTTAGAGATAGGGTGAGAAGCTCGGCCACCCGGGAGGAGCTCGGAGTAGAGCCGCTGCTCCTCCACATCGAGAGGGGTCAGCTGAGGTGGCTTGGGCATCTGTTACGGATGCCTACTGGACGCCTTCCCAGGAAGGTGCTCCGGGCCCGTCCGACCGGGAGGAGACCCCGGGGAAGACCTAGGACACGCTGGTGGGACTATGTCTCCCGGCTGGCCTGGGAACGCCTCGGTGTCCCCCCGGAAGAGCTGGAGGAAGTGTCTAGGGTGAGGGATGTCTGGGCATCTCTGCTTAGACTGCTGCCCCCGCGACCCGGCCCCGGATAAGCGGTAGAAAATGGATGGAAGGATGGAATTTCACCTGCGCTGGTTGCCTTAAAGGGATATTTCAGAGGCAAAACAAAATGACTGAATATGACTTTCTTCTTGAAGAATTATGCAGTCAGAGTTTTGTTTTAATAGGATACCATCTTCGATGTGCAGGAGCATTCGTCACCATCATTTGCTGGAAAAACAAGCCTTTCATTCACGCGCAGAAGACTAGACATTAATGTTAATAGTGCTATAAATATGGATATTTGTCTTAAAAAAAAACATCGATTAAAAAACATGGGAAATTTTTTGTTGCCTACGAAATATCGCTTTTAGAACCATAAAATCTACAGAGATACACACGTCAACAAATATATGTATCTATAATTGTACCAGCTTCTGGGTACCATTGCTACCTCTGCAACCTTATTTATCGTCAAAAAAAGGTTAATGTTCGGTTTTGGACACTGTAAATCTCATTAGTCCAGCCAATATGCAGGAGACATGAAACTGTCACATACACTGTTTTGTAAATACGCGTGTTGTTATATTTTCTCAGATAAAAATAGTCATAAGCAGAATGCTGTAAATATTGTTCAAATGTCAATTTCCTACGTACACAATATTTAGTCTCAAACGATCCCGCAGAATCATTCAATCTCTCTGTTAATCTGCAGCTGACCATGATTCATTCCATTCATGTGAAAATTAGAGCGGCTGCGGCGCCGAGCCTCAGTGAGACATTTATTTTTTTCCTTTAAACAACATTTTTAACAGTCATTCTCTAGACATTTAGAGGTAGGTCCAGTTCATTCTCTAATTTGATCTTGTTAACATACAGTACAAAATATCCCAATGTTATCCTTTGATTGTATTGCACACATTGTTAAAGAGAAGGTAAAGTGATTTACTCGCAACACCTGAAAGCCAGTGTGTATACACAAACAGTAAAATTATGCAACAGCATGTTACTTCTCAAAACACAGAGAGTAATTTACCCAATAAACTCAGGATTGTTAGTAACATTTAGGGTCGTATAAAACCTCAGCATGTAGAAGCGTGTGTTGTTGAAGACAGTTAGAACAGGTCCTAAAGGTTTCGGTTTTGTTCACTTCTCTTTTGAATTATTTAGTGAAAAAACTTTACCAGAGTAAGACGTGCAGTGAGTGACCATTAAAGTTTCAGTATGTTCTCTGTGGGGAGGAATATAAACTTGAAATATTCATTTGAGGACATGAACAGATTTTTTGTTGTAAATGCTTATACTGTAAGGTAGCAAAAAGCGTGACAGAAAATTATTGTTGTCAAATGTATGTTTTAAAAACATATATATAAGCTTTATTAACTTGCTACAGTTCGTATACTGTGTAATAGTTCAATTACACAGATGCATCCCAGTGTTTTATGTGTTTTTAGGCATCATTTTAATTTTGTTAATTTTGTCAACAAAAATTTCAGTTTAATCAGATTTTTGCTGCTATATTTTCTGGTAGCCAAAAATACATCCATATTTTTGTATGTTACAATTTTTGCTGTTTCATAACTACTTACTGGCTAAATTTGTGATGATGTTGTATTACATTGTGACAATTTAGCTCATATAGTGTAACAATGTACCCTAGATCAACGTGTTCAGGGTCAACAAACCTGTTTTATTCTGGACAATGTCGAAGTTCAATAGCTTTAGAACTAGAGACTGACACTAAAAGTAAATCTAGCCTGAAAAATATTCAACAAAACCTGTTCTTCGCATACAGTACATGAGGTTCTGGGTCAGTTTGATATGCCAGAATCAGACAACCTTGGTCTAAAACAGCAGCGACATGGAGGCTAAACTTGGGACTGGAAAAACAACACAACCTTAGAGGTTTGTTTGAATCTCGAATCGAGAGTAACATGACATTTGGTTAAACCCCTTTAAGGAAACATTTCCATTTATTAAAAGGGAATGCTAAAACACAACTGCACTGGTACAGACATTCACTTTAATTATTTCAGTTTATTTAGTGGTTGCCAAGATACCACAGCATTTATTCATATAAGGTTATTTAGAGAGGAAATTGACATTATAAACATGACCTCAACATGTGTTTGTTTTTCCTCACATCACAAGGACACTTACTACATATTAGTAGTGTAGTCTTTAAAGACAGTATTACAGTATAAACTGCCATGGTTGTAAAATGGCATAGCACTCAAGTGCGTGACTGCATATTCTGTTATACTTCAGCATTCTACCTTATTCATAATATAAATATTATGTAACTGCAATATTCAAAGTGCGGTGTACTGGTACCTTTGCCTCCTGCTAGACTGTCAATGGATCAGTATTTATTTGGGGAGGATCCATGTGTGCTTTCTAGCTGTAACTATTGGTGAGTCACATAGGAGTGTCTGTATAGCTTTAATTCAACAAATATAAAAACAACCAGCAATAGATTGGTAACAAAAGCTTTATCCCTAAAACCTTTTGGTAGAATGCTATATATTTAACCCAAAGGTATATACAACTATTTTAAGGCTTATCCTTGTTGTGGCTCATCTCAACTATATTTGATTTATAGTTATTTAGACTACCCGCCCACCAAACACGCGCTGGTCGCAGAGGTACTTTAGGATCTATAGGCTAATAGCCAATATGTTTTTCAGGATTTAGGCAGTGCAACACTGACACTAACGTTACATTGAAACAACATTTTTGTCATGTTGACTGCACAATCGCAAAACAGTAGGCTAAGCTATTTCTGTGAGGCCTTCATTTGGTTCTAGTCTGATGACAAGATTCATTTTGACAAACAGGAGCTGTAAGGCCTTGAAAGATAGAGGGAGTCTCTGCTTGTAGTAAAATCTTGTCACCATGCTGCCATCTGCCGTCTATACGGAATCCAATTATTACTATTTCATCGCTGTTGTCAAATACAATATATGCATGTGCCCAGCTTAACAGTAACCTTATAAACATATGGGGCTTAAAGGAGCAAATCAACAAATCAAATCGCTTCACAGTCATCTGTCTGTCTCAGAGTCTACTGAGCAGACGAGGGAATTCCTCTACAGCCGTACTTTCAACTTTCAAATAGCTTGGTTTCCTTTAACAAGAACATGTGAAATAATATAAAGTCTATATCCATATGATAGGAACATCTGGCGACATAATTTAAAAGCGATATCTTCTCACTTAACGTTATTAACAAATAATGAATTATTGTTTTATTGCATTTTTAACTTTAACATTCGGGGGCTTGTTATTTCCCTTTGCAAGTATTGATTGTGAGGACGCCAAACAGACAAAAGTGAGGACAACATAAACAGACGACAGGGAGTACGACACAAACAGACAATAGTGAGGACGACACAAACAGACGACAATGAGGATGACATATACAGACGACAGGGAGGAGGACACAAACAGACGACAGTGAGGACGAAATATACAGACGACAGGGAGGATGACACAAACAGACGACAGTGAGGATGACATATACAGACGACAGGGAGGACGACACAAACAGACGACAATGAGGATGACATATACAGACGACAGGGAGGAGGACACAAACAGACGACAATGAGGATGACATATACAGACGACAGGGAGGACGACACAAACAGATGACAGTGAGGACGACAGGGAGGACGAATCAAACAGACGACAGGGAGGACGACACAAACAGACAATAGTGAGGACGACACGAACAGACAATAGTGAGGACGACCCAAACAGACGACAGTGAGGACGACGGGGAGGACGAATCAAACAGACGACAGGGAGGATGAATCAAACGGACGACACAAACAGCGGACAGTGAGGACGACAGGGAGGACGACACAAACAGACGACAGTGAGGACGACAGGGAGGATGAATCAAACAGACGACAGGGAGTACGACACAAACAGACAATAGTGAGGATGACACAAACAGACGACAGTGAGGACGACAGGGAGGACGAATCAAACAGACGACAGGGAGTACGACACAAACAGACAATAGTGAGGACGACACAAACAGACGACAATGAGGACGACAGGGAGGACGAATCAAACAGACGACAGGGAGTATGACACAAACAGACAATAGTGAGGACGACGCAAACAGACGACAGTGAGGACGACACAAACAGACAATAGTGAGGATGACACAAACAGACGACAATGAGGACGACACAAACAGACAATAGTGAGGATGACACAAACAGACGACAGTGAGGACGACACAAACAGACAATAGTGAGGATGACACAAACAGACGACAATGAGGACGACAGGGAGGACAAATCAAACAGACGACAGGGAGTATGACACAAACAGACAATAGTGAGGATGACACAAACAGACGACAGTGAGGACGACAGGGAGGACGAATCAAACAGACGACAGGGAGTACGGCACAAACAGACAATAGTGAGGACGACAAAACAGACGACAGTGAGGACGACAGGGAGGACGAATCAAACAGACGACAGGGAGGACGACACAAACAGACAACAGGGAGGCAGCGCCATCTCATGGTCATATGTTGACAACTAAACCCACATAAAATATGACACTTCTGAAATGAACCAGAACTTTTTCTTCATTGCAACCTTATTTATTGAAGAATAGACGCCCACTGCAGTGCTCAGACGGTGTGGTGAATAAATCATAGTATTGGTCGATGACGTGCTTCATAATATGTGCAGTATTCTCACTAATGCCGCATGCACAAAAAAAGCGGGACAGATAATCCCTTTGGAAAAAGGTACGTCACATCAATAATAAATACAAAAAATAAAATTCTCGTACATATTTACAACAGTTATCAATAGACTGAATAGATGAATGGAAATCTTAAACTAGATGAATGAACTTAATCAAGAAATAGACATTGTGGAAAAAGAATATGTGTTTTGTGGAATTACATATAATGATCTTAAGAGCCGTTCACACAGGACACATCCTTTCCTTCAGAAACGTACAGAGGCGTGCTTTGCAAACGTTTTTATCCTGATTCCGAATAACACAGGCTTTAAACATCATTTTTGCATATTTGCAAATATTTACTTATATTTGTTGTGTCCCAAATGCCCCGTCTGGTTCATACTTTCAGAAGGGCTACTGTTGTCCCAACTGGATTTTTGATTTCTAGAACGTTCTGTGAAGGTACTTTTTTGGTTGCAAACCAAATATCTGTGTTTAAGACACCTGCTGTCTAAAGCAATATGCCTATGCAGCTAAAATATTTGGTTCCCACAATGTTCTGGGAAGGTTCGTTTTTATTAGCATAATTTCAAACTTATAAATAATTTCTAAGGAACATTCTTTTTAGGTTGCCTATGAATAACCATTCTTGCAACGTTCTGGGAACGTTATTTATTGGTTGCATAAATAAAACATTAAACTTTTTTTCCCCAAAAAGTATGCAAATGGAAAGCAAATACTAATGTTAGGGTAACATTCTGTGTTTGTCAGGGCAAATGTTTCTAAACACAGGAGTGAGTGTGTCTTGTGTGAACAGCTCCTAAGTGGAATGAAAACAAAGTTTTCCAACATATGGCTCAACATAAATAAACAGTGTTATACAGGATTCTTGTAAGTGGGCAGCTTTATAAAATCTGTATTGTAGAGAATTGCAGTAAATGAGAGAATTATGGTAAAATGGTTGTCCAAATACAAACCATGATTTTTGGGCCTCTTCATTAATAAAACAGGGACACGTGCAACCAACTTTCATTCGGGTACATTAAAAATATCCTTCACTCCTGCAGACTGAAGCTGACAAATTCAAATACTCTCCTGTGTTCATTCCATCTGTTTTCAGACATGGAAAATCCCTGCGACGGTCTCATTTTCACTTAAGCATCCACTACACGTGTTTTTCTTTCCAGATCGCATGTGTTGAAACGCCTCGACAGATACTGCACGAAAGACTGAGATCTGCTGCAATTTCCTGAATAATAACGTAAATGCCAAGAGTGAGTGTAGCGGCTTTGAAATCTCTTCGAAAAAAAGTACTAATAAAACACCACAGGATCAACAGGGATAAGCAAACACAAGAAGTTATTTCTCAGTCTCCTGGTTTTCTTTTCAGTCTGTGAAGGAGAAAGTCTTTCCTCTTCTCCGCGAGGAGCTCTTGGATTCTTTTATTTTGTGTTTTCTCGCGGAACGGCATTCGCTTTCTGGGTATGTAGGGGTTGAGTGAGACTTCATTTGGATTGATAACACTGTAGGAAACGTCAATGGAGTTATTCTCCTTCTTGTCATTTGATTTATGGAGTCTTATTATAGTAGGAGGGCTTGTCGCAGTCATTCGAGTCGTGTCGAGGTCATCTTGAAAACTTGTGTATTGGGGAGTGGTTGGCCATGGCTTTGTATATGGAGAGATGTACTCCATTATATGTCCTGTTGAAGTTTCACCCCATGTTACCTCCTCGCTGAAGGGGAAGCTGATATCTTCTTCATAGTGGGCCGTGCTGGGAAGGCGATTGTCCGTAGAGGCAAAAGGGCTCTTGTGGGTGGAGGGGGGCAAAGTGGTCACGTAGGTCCAAGGTGTAGGGTCGGTGCTGGGTCTCCATCTGCTTACTGATGGTGTTATAGTTAAAGGGGTTTTGGGCTTCGTTGTGGTGTGAGCAGGAATGGAAGTTATGGGAGGAGCAACAGTGGTGAAGGTCCAGGGTCTGGTAAGGTTGAATTCAGCAGTGTAGTTGCCTTCTTTGCAGGACTTGCAGCACATCTGCCTGTAGCCGGGATTGGAGCAATATTTACTGAGAACCTCCATCCGACAAAACATGGATTTGTCACCTTTGCAACGTAACCCTGTAAAACAAATTAAGAGACATACAATATAAGTTTGTTTAGTTTTAAGTATCATTTAAAAGGTGGAACAAGGTAGAGAGTTTAGCAGTAGTTTGTCCGTTTAGGGCTACTGTAGAAACAACATGGTGAATTCCATGTAGGGGGACCCGTGGTGTTTGTAGATAGAAATATCTCATTCTAAGATAATAAAAACATAACGCTTCATCATGTAAGGTCTTTTTACACATCTGAACACATAGCTATGCATATTATATTATTGCATTTCTGTCAATAGATCCTCCAAAAAACTACAAACACAGGAGCTTTAAATATTGACTTGTAATAAGTTGCTTATAAGAACAAGTTGAAATAGCTTAACCTTTTTGTAAAAATATTTATCATGACTTGTGACAAGATAATATAGCCATAGGAAAATAATTAGTAATGGAAAAAAATGAAGACAAGGAAAATGTAAATAAAGTTAGTGAGCTGTAGCGAAACAAGTCATTTTATATCTGTTGCATACAATTACACAGCACAAGTACAGAGAGTTTAAATGTCCAATATATTACTTGACCCTTTATTCCCATAAACACAGCTGACAAGAAACCACATTAGTTACACAGAGACTTTCTGTCAAATACTCTATAGTGCGTGTACAACACATAAAACGTTTCTCATTACAATGTAAACTGCTTTGAAATGTCACACCATTCACAGTTTAGAAAACACTTTGGTTAAACATCTCTTGAAACCGTCAAATCCATTTAAATTGTACACAATTCTGATGAATATAACTGTCAAAAATGATAATGGCACATCCTTGATGACAACAACACGACGTAATCTCAGATAGCAAAATGAGATGCTACACACTGGAATGAAAGTGTAATGTCAAGTATGATCTGCAGGGGACAGCATTTAGCAGTGTACAGGAGCAAACGCTGCCTTCCAACACCGCGAGGCTTTAAATGTCATTAATATCAGGTTTAACCTAAGTTAGTCTTCTCATTTGTAATGTGAAAAATTCTGATGTGAATTGGCAGAATTTCGTTGCACTGTACTTGTATGTGTGTAATGACAATAAATTGAATCCAATCTAATCCAGAACAGTTTTGGCAAATGCTACCGTGCTTCTTTATTGCAAACCTTGTCTTGTGTGTCTGATGTTTAACCTGGACCCTGTTTATTCCTTTCACTTGGATGAAGAATCATTACTAAACAGCAATACATCACACGCACACACATACAGTACGCAGACATGAATAAACTTTATAATCCTTTAAAATATCATATTAACATTAAAGTCCCAGTGAAATTAAAAATTACGATGCCTGTTCTTTCATGAAATATTGCAGCGTTTATTGTAAATAGTTTATAAATGTGGGTCATTCTCTTTTTAAATTTAGTATGCCCTAATAATCTTTAGTTAAAATTCTGAAAACGCACTTCTTTCCTGTAATGATAATCCATCTCAAATCCATATCAGTCTGCTGCCAATTCCAGTTCAAAATGTAACGTCTGTTTCTATTCATCCAATGAAATAGCAGAGAAAGTCAAAGCCACGGCCACAATTTTTCTCATTAGAAATACAATTTCACTCTGACATGCGTCAAAATACGGAAGTAATTTGATCGCAACTTCCAGTTCACAGGGACTTTAAATACTCTGAGCGCTTTCATAATAGAAGTCTCTCAAATCAGGCAAGGAAATCTGGCCTGTAAGGTCAAGATACATATACAAATACAATATTTTTGATACGGGTGTAAGAGATAACAGTCATTTAATACGTTATTAAGGTTACTAAGTATGTCAACATAATTATATATATATATATATTATATATATATATATATATATATATATATATATACATAGACGCATTTGTTGTATAGTTTATAAAAGTCCTTTTAGACATATCGTCTGCATTGCTAAAGCTTTGTCTTTTTACACACTTACAATCATAATACAGATGTGAGAGACCACGATATAAACATCTGAGGACAAGCAGCTATCTGACTTGACTGTAAACATCCACAAGTTTCTCTCTGATAGCTGCCTCTGTTTGGTGGCCATGCAGACTTAGTGATACCAATGTCACATCTCTTCAACCTAAATTAAGGCAAAAAGTTTTCACTTCAATGTCAAACATCAACACGCAACCAATATCTAAAATAAAATATATTGTAAAATAGCTCATGGGATGTGAAAATGCAGGCTACCAGTTTTCCTCAGCATCACTACAGAAACCCTTTTTTGGGGTTAAAAGATTAAAGGTGCACTTGGTAATATTTTTCTCACCGAGAAAGTTTTATACCTAAAGTAATAAATAGTATTTTTAAATACAGTTGAAAACCATTTAACTCACACAAGTTTAATAAAAGCTGAATTATATTACATAGAAAGGGTCGTCTCATGGTGGCGGCCACTTTGAGATCACATGACCAATCAATACCACTCACATCGTCTCAGAAACCCCTGTTATTAGACCCTTTCTTAATAAAATAAAACAAGGGCTGACTGCAAATTGTGCATTTTTACAATTGCTTTTGTGATCAGATAAACAAATAACTGAATGCACCTTTAAAGAATGAAAGCTGCTTTTTGTATTTTGATCTGTATCCGCTCTTAAACCACTACTCAAGAAAATATGTACAAAAATACATTACATTTAACAGTCAAAACAAGTTGGGATTATAACTTTATCTTTTTATAGGTATACAGTCTTTATGCTCAAGTGTATATGCATATTATTAAAATCAAACTGACTGGAACATTTCAGTCACTAGTGATAGCAAAACACCTCCGATAAACAGAGAACCCTATTCCGTTTCCTTGTTTGAATGATTCTCCCTGGAAGTCTTAACAACAGTCATATCCATATTACCCGACACAGCCTAACCATCACTGCGTTTTAAAACAAGACCCCCTCCGCTCGAGCATCTACTGCCCTCTTTCGACACATTTTTTCAGAGGCAGTGTTTACCCCTCAGCCCTGCAGAGACCACGTGGAGAGCAGACAAGGGCAGAGCAAAGAAAGAGCCCGCAGAATTCCCTCAGAAGGAGAAGTGAGAAGTAGGAGCAGACGGAGAGGGTAAAAGGTCAGGGCAAAGTGTAACAGAGCCAGAGTGTAAGAGAGAGAGGCAGAGTCCAGGTCAGAGTGGCCATGCAGCACACAGAAGGCTCCTGACTGGAGAACGGCCGTTTACTTGAGGAGATCTTGGGTGCGGGGAACTCAGGGTCTGCTCTGGAGAGCCACTGGATGAGGAAGTTCCCTCGGTCATCTGAAGGTCGAGAGAAAAACGGTTGAGATGGTTCAGCAAAATCATTGGTTTGGATTAAGGAAGATAAAGCTGAAGTGTGTAACCGTTAAGTACTTTCTCACTTTTTATTGCAGATACAGGATTACTTTTTGTTCATCTGCCTTATTTTGGGCATTTTTTTGTGAAAGTGCATTACACACATCACCTTTATTTTTACTATGTGTATAACTATGAGGTTACTCACTTGCACATGGGGTCAGCAGACAGGTTCTGATGTTCTCAGGTTTGTTGTCCGTACAGATGCCGATGGCATTGTCAGGGGTGCTGCACATAACCTGCCGTTCCTGAGTCCCATTACCACAAGTCACAGAGCACTATACACGCATACAAAACATATAAACATGCATATGAAGAGTTTGAGCTAATTCCATTTTTAAAATGTTTCAAAAATCCTGTTTTTCATTACGTTATCATGTTATTATTGTGTTAGTTGGCTGTATCTTTTTGTATTATGGCTTAAATCAAAACAAACCAACTGCAGTTTGATTGATATTAATTGGAATGCACAATAAAAAACATGATTTATTAAAAAAATGTAGACACATTTAACTCCTTTGGAACCAAAATCTTCATATATACACTCTTAAAATGCTGAGTTCAACCCTACACTCTTATAAAAGGGTGCTACAAAAGTACTTGACCTCATTTTTGGTTTCTCTAAGAACTATTTACTCTAAAGACTTTTATAGTCTAATTACATTTCACTGCAAAGAATCTTTTTGTGCAACCTAAAAGTTTTGTCAACGTTTATGGTTCTTTAGGGAACCATGCAGCCAAAAATGGTTCTTAAAGGGCATCATGAAAATCTCCAATAGACTGTAGTTGGGTGAATTACTGTATGTCCCAACTGTTAAATAAACGTATGGTTGTTTCAGCCCATGGTTGAGTCAAATATGGACATTTTCTAGATTTATTTAAAGGAGCCGTATGTAACATTGACAAACCAATATATGAACTTAGCATGTTTCCAAAATGTCTACAAACATATGAAGGTTTTGTTTTAATGCAGTAAAATTATTACTTTAAACCAACGGTTGGGTTTGTCTATATTTTACCCAACCATGGGTTAATACAAACTAGCATTTTTTAAAGTGTACATAATATACTATATATGTGTCCAGAACTCATTATTGTAGCATATGAAATTCTTACATTTTTCATTATTTGGCATCTAAATTATTTATCCACCCCTTTATCTCTTGTGTAACACTATCCCTTATATAACAGCCTCAATAACAGACTCTAGGCAAAGCCTGGATTACAATATAAAATGTGTCACAACATTTGTCTTAGCATATTCTTTTTGTTTTAAAGGTCCAAAAATGTAAATACATCTAGTGGTGAGGTTATGAATTGCAGCCAACGGCTCACTCCACCCCTACCTTTTGAAGCACTATGGTGGCTGGCACTGCTTAAAATCACACATTGCTTATTTTATGCATAAACACAATTTTTCTGAAAGAAAGACATAATATCTTCATTTTGATTCTCAGTTTCTAGATTCTTGGAATGGAAAGCAAGACAAAAGCACTATGTGAGAAACTCATTTTTCACAACACTGATATTGTTGAAAATAAACTAGTTACAAGGTATGACAGATTTTCTTTATAGATCCTTCTTTTGGTGTTTAACAATAATGCTATGTGCTAGGCTTTCTCATAAAGTTTAGTTTCGGAGTTTCCAAGTTTCTGATCGCATCATTAACATGTAAACACTCATCTGTACAACAGATGGATGTGGAAATTGAGTATGAGTCTTTTTCTGCAACAAGTTTTTAATAAACGCTCTTCTTGGACTGTGGAGGAAGTATTGAGTTCTGAAGTATTGAGTTCTGTTTCTTTTATCTCAGGAGAGCACGAAAAATGTGATTCCTCATAATCCCTTTAATGTCATCCTCAACATAAATCCCTTTTGTGCTTTATTTGACAGTGACAACTCAAATTTGGGGAGAGATCCACAGCTCGGGCGTTGACGTTTCTCACCCACACCCTCACCTGAGACCAGGGTCCGGTTCTCCACTGCGCAGGGCACAGATGACGATTACACGGCAGGCGTCCCTCGGGCCGATCATCATTACAGTATTTGGCATTGATGGCTTTGTACGAACCGTCCAGTTCAGCTCTGACACAGCGCACAGGTCGTGTTTGAGTACCAGTTTTACCGCACGATTTACTGCACTCCTCCCATTCGCCCGTGACCCAGCTGACGTACAAAACACAACAAATACAGATACACAAAAATGATTTCTACCAGTCGCACATATAGTGATAAACACTTTGTAAACCCAACAAACTTACATTGGTTCCGAGCACTCCTTCTGGTTGCAGGCTCGGCTGATGGCGCGAGGTTTGGGTATGTTGGAGCAGAGCGTGCGGTGGACCATTTTGCCATCCGACTTCCGCCGGCAGCCAAATCGTGTATACTGCTTCCCTACAAACCAGACAAACAATGTCGAGCTGTTGTGTCTCTCTGCACTGAAGTTTGAATCAAAGCTCATGACTGTGTATTATTTCTGTGTACCTCCACCACACGGCTTGGAACAGTGTGACCATTTCCTCAATGCCCACTCGAAGTAAAGCGTGTCGTCTTGAGGCAGCGTGTTCTCCATGGATGAAAGCGGGTCCTCCGGCAGGATGTATTTGTATGAAAGTGTGACCTTAGAAATACTTTGAGACTGAACCTGCAGTAGATGTGTGACATTAAAGCAGCGTGTTATGTTTTGGGAGCCTTTGGAAAGCCGTGTTTTTAACCTTCACTGACGAATGAATCGGACATCTTTCTTTTACGTTCATTCTCACCATAATGAGAACTCCATATTTGAGCGGTCCAGTCGTCTGGAGCGTCTCCATATCATCATTGTTAGTGTATTCCCACGCCACGCCTTTCTCGATCACCGTACGTGACTCTGGAAAGTCACCCTCGTCGTTCAAAAACAGATGATCCGTGGCTTGGTTCTTCACCGCTGTCAGAAGACAAGTCAACTTTATCAACAATCTCTATGTTGTGTAATTCATACAGAGGAATCTCGTGAGAAAAAACATAGATCAATCTCTATCCGTCTGACTTTCTATTCGTTTATTCTGACTATAAATCACAGTATTGGAACGCATTACTTCCAACCGGCAAAGGTGCTTCGCGGCCGCTGCGCTGGAGCTTGTAATATTCTCAGAGCCAGAAGTCTAAATCTCTCCATCAATAATATACAGTGGGAGGTCAGACACTTGAGTTATGAGTGCCAGTGTCTAGTTATTAATCAAACAGACATCTGCTGATGCTCCTACCTAGAATGTGTGGGGTTCCTTTGAATTCACGAATAATAATGTGGCGTGCCCCTCTGGGAATCTCCAGGATCTTCAGAAAACCTATAAGGAGACACATCCCAAAAGCTGCCAATAAGCCATTTACATTATAAGATACCTAAACACTAATGAATGAAGGTATCAAAACTGTAGGTTTCACACACTATATAAATTGCATGAAATGACATGACATAATAAAAAACAATGAGTTCAGAGCATATTTAATGAATTAAAAGTTAACATATTTACAAAAGCCCTGGTTAAAGCAAAATCTGAATCAGGAATGTTGTCATCATTTGTTCCTGTCATATCAAACCTGTATGATTTATTGTCCTCTGCAGAACACAAAAGAAGATATTTTGAAGAATGTTGGTAACCAAAAAACTGTTCGTACCACTTGACTTTTTTTGTCAAATCCAATGATTATCAATGTTATCTACTGTTTTTTGTTGTCAACATTCTTCAAAATGTGTTTTGCAGAAGAAAGGACATGAAGGTGTTGACATATTTAAAGTAAGGTCAAAGTAAAGATGGTATACTTTTCATTTTCGGGTGAACTCTCCCTTTAAGATTCTTTATCCTGGCCTCAAATATACATTTCTTCTCAAGGATTGCACAGTCAAATGAGGTTTCCACTGAGCTTTCCACATTTCGCTGATCATGTCCAACTAGAATTTTTAAAGGGACAGTTCACCCAAAAATCACCCATCCAGTTGTTTCCAACATGTATCAATTTCTTAGTTGGGTTGAACACAGAGAAACATATGCTTGTAACCAAACAGTTCTTGGACCCTGACTACCATAGTAGAAAAAATTACGATGGTATACAAAAGTACACCAGAACTGTTCCTACATTCTTCAAAATATCTTCTTCTGTCATCAACAGAACAAAAAAATGCTAAAGCAATTTTTCCTTCAATGGTACGGAACGGTGGCCAAGAACTGTTGGTTATAGCCATTCTTCCAAATATCTTTCTCTATGTTCATCAGAACAACATTTCGAAGGTGAGTAAATAATGACAGAATTCTGAAAAACAGACGTTTGCCTCTGAAAGGACATTGAGTTGGCTCACCTGGTTTTCTTGTGCTGCGGGTGAAGTTGCCCTTCACGATCGTGCAGGTTGAATTGTCTCCCCCACACACCCCACACCTATCGTCCTCTAGCTCAGACGCGATCACATTGTCACAGCCCACTTTCTGTGCAGAGTGCAGAGTTAACAGAACCAGGAATACAAAAAAACATAGATCAGCCATGTGAGATTCACAGAAATGTACTTTATCGTGAACTTTTAACTTCACCGTGTTTTGAAGGAATTTGGGTGTGACAACACAAAGCAAACTTTAGCCAAAGTTTATCTACTACTTTATTCAATGTCATGTTTTAACTTTAATCCTCGGTCAGATTTAACTTTCGATTCTGGATTAACCAAAACAATTTGTACATTTGCAAATGTTCTGGATGCGTTCTTTTATTAAATGGATATAGTCAGAAGACATCGTTACCTCATTCCTTCATACATAAATCCAATATAATGGTTTAAATCCATGTTTAATCTTTTAATCGCCAATTCGTTCTGTCATGTCTTAGCGTAATTTAGACAATAAATGCCAGTTATAAGTGAAAGACATTTGTGATATGTGCTGTGTATTTACACGCAAAAGCTCTCTTCAGCAGACTACTTTGTGAAAACAATCACAAATCCCGTCGTTCTTTACACGCCAATACGAATGAAAAGTTCTTCTCCAGACGTTCAGATCCCTCACGGATTATAAAGCAATGCGTCTTGGCATGCACTCCATCTTTATATCCCATTAGCAAAACACAGACATCTAAGAATGTACTTTATCAATCTGCTTCAGCCGCAACGGCAGCAGGACATTCCTTTCTTATATTCCACCACAAACAGAACACAAAAACAAACCAAACGCATTACAGGATTCTACTTGAGCTGGCAACCTTAATAAACAGAAATAAAGTAAGGTTTGTGCGATTAGGTCCGATATTATTCATTCTATGACATTTTGGAGAATGAACGTCAGTGACGGATGCTCTGTGTGTGTGTGTCTGAATGACCTTTACCTCACATTCTCCCCGCACACACACGCTGTAAGGGTCTTTGTAGGAGCAACGCGTGCCGTCGTGCACCATTCTCTTCATGAACACCACGTCTCCGGTCTCCTTTGACTGACAGTACAGCTGGCATCTCTCCTCAGCTGTCCAAAAAACACAACACAGAGAGAGCGGAAAAGTCTTGTGTGGTGTTCCAGTTGGGTTTGACAGGATCGTGGTGGTAGGTATGCATGCATAACAGAATCTAAAATTGAAAGCTTGTTATGTACAGAACGTAAAGATGCTTCAGGGGTCCAAAACCCAGAATTATTTTAAATTAAAAGATTTTTTTAACTAGTTTTCAATTGCAAATATTGTAAGATAATACTTAACATATTATTCTTCATTCAGTTCTATGCAACAGATTAGCACAGAATTTTAACTTTAACAGAGAAGCGCCAAAAAAATAAAACACTCTCTAAAAGTGTTTTAAAAAGAAATAGAGTTTAAATTAAGTATTATAAATTAGCATCACTTTTGTATTATATTTTTGCATATTTTATTTTCAGCTTTAGTTTTTATATTTATTTATATTCATATTTGGGCAGATGGAGGGGGCAGATTTTTTTTAAATAACATTTATTTATAATAAAATTTACATGTTTTTACACAACCGACATGTAAATATGATTTTTATTTTATCTTAACTGTATAATATTTAAATTATAACTATTTTAAGGCTTATTAATATTACAAGTTTATAATAGTTAAATAATATTAAAGCTGATATCTTTTTTAACAGAAATGTTTTTATAGTTTATTTAGTAAACTTTAACAACCTTGCTAGACTCTTCCTGTACAAACGTGTTTGCAAATCAAATCATAATAAAAAGTAAAATGTAATAAAATAATTTCTGCTGAAATGTTGTTTATGCTGTTTTCTTTCTCTCAGCAGTAGAAAGTGAGGCTGGAACGGTTATTAGCTGGCTAACTGCATTCCCTCTAATGTAAAAGCTATCTGGCCCCAGCGGATAACTGGAGATGCCATTGGTTCTTAATCACATTTCCATATGTTTCTTCCAACCACCGTTGTCCAATGCTTGGCCCAAACCCATCTTCCTGAGAACCACTGGGTTAAACCTTTGGCAAGAGTTTGAAAGAAGCTTAGAGGAACTCTTCAATTAAACAGCAACCATATCTACAGTCCTATTGGTAAAGTCACTGTAATTGATGTAATTGCAGAATTTTAAGTGAAAGTAACACAAACCAAAAACCCAGTTTTTCCAGACATCTGTTTGTCGTCTTGGTGACAGAAACTAACCTTTCATTTACGTTATGCAAGAAAAGGTTTTTATGGCGTGCCATGCAACTCAAAAGATATTACAAAGCGGAGAAAGGATTGCAGCATCCAGACACCTGAATGCAAATTATGTTGCATATGCCACATAAATTGATATTGTAAACAAGCAGGAGATATTTTTCAGTTCCATCTCAATGCATGGAAAATAAGTTGACTGTGGATAATATTTTAAAAGGACATTCCTCTGAATTAAAATAAAACGGTCCAAGACATATGGCGGACATCAGGAGGCATTCATATTCATTTACTCGTCTCCGCCAACATGCATGTATGCCAACTACAGATAAACTTCTGTTTCTCCACCATAAAATACAATTCTTCATTGGGAACACCTCCATTACTGATTAACAGTTGTTCATTTATTAAATACCAAACAATACATAAATAGCTTTAAGATCGAAAATAACAAATAAACAAATCCCCTGTGACTCACGATCAGGATGTTCGAAAGGCAGCCAATGGTGTTTGGTGCCCTCATGCTCAAAGTGGGGGTTCCACATGATGCACTGCTCCTCTCTGAAGTCAGCCAGGTCCTTTTCGCACTCGTCAATGCTGCACAGCTGGAACTCGTAGTTGTTTCCGTAACAAGTGCGCCCCCCATTGGCTGGTCTGCGAAATAGCGGATATCAGGCTGGTTCGAGGAGAAAGCGAAGAATTGCAAAGCTCTGATTAAAAAAGACACTCACATCGGGTTGTTACACTCACGAGTGCGGAATCGAACCCCACCGCCACAGGTGCGAGAACAAGAACCAAACTTGGTCCACTGACCCCAGTGGCCGTCCTGCCTGAGAATGTCTGGTGTCAACTTAATACAGTGACCCTTGAAACAGTGCTAGAGAGAACGGTAGATTTCATCAGAAATTCTTTTTTTAGGGGTTCCATCAAATTTAAGAAACAAATCAAGTTCTGAAGTTCTAACCTTCCCTGTTGCACACTTGGTCCCATCTATAGGAGGGCCCTTCTTGGTCTTGCAGAAGAAAGGGTTCTCGGGGTGGCTGCACCACAGCTGCTTGCATGGGTCGTAGGTGCTGTACTAAAAGAAACACGCATGCTCGCATTCATACACGTAGTCTGTGAAAGCAAAAGCCAACTACAAGCAGGCCGGACCACATGAACACATGAGACAGTAGCAGCTGTCAAGTGTTTACTTGGACGGTAATGTGCTTTAGTGAGATTGAGAGGTCATGTATTATGATGATGTCATCAAGATAAGTCATTAAGTCTCCCTTACACTCACCGCAGTGCACATCATGTAGCCCATGCCAAAGTCAAATCGACACTGTTCATTCATAGAGTAGTGAAGACCAGGCAGCTGGGGTAGAGTCGGCCACTCGTGATCAAACGGGTCATCACGCAGACAATCATATGTACTGTAAAATCAAGAGGAAGAGCAAAATTATATTTAACAGGATTATGTTCATATAAAGCAGTGAGAAAACCATCCAAACCATTAGGAGTATCTGAGAAAGGGTTAAGATCTTGATTGGTCTAGACATTGGATTCTTCCAAAAGACCAAAAAGTTATTGCTATGATATAAATTTACAGTAGTTAGCTGTAAAGTGTAGCACGAAACAAATATAAAACCAAGTCCTGGGAAATATCTTTTTTCAGCTTTATAGAAAACCATACACGTACCACAGGGTTAGAAAAAACACACTTTGTTTTTCTTTTTTATTAAAAGTCCAAAAATATTACTCATTTAAACACAAGTTCAATGTTGTTTACAGCCGTTTTAACAAACTTGTAATGGTCTCATTCTTTAAACCATCTACAATACATTGGTGCTGATCCCAGAAACCGTTACACTTCATCGTCAAAGGGTGAACACTATTCATGCGACACACATCTGTAAAAGCTTTGATAAAATATTGAATTAAAGGTCCAGTGTACGAAATTTAACAGCATCTAGTGGTAAGGTTGCGTATTGCAAAAAAACATCTCACTCCAACCCTCCCTTTTGAAGTACACCGTGGCTGATACAGAATATAGATATTGTTACTGCTTCTTTGCCGAAGGAGATAACGTATTTACGAAATGCACTCTGTAGAGCAGTTTGTCCGTTTAGGGCTACTGTAGAAACAATATGGTGAATTCCATGTAAGGGGACCCGCGGTGTATCTAGATAGGAATTGCTCATTCTAAGATAATAAAAATATAACGCTTCATTACGTATGGTCTTTATAAACCTCTGAAGACATAGTTATGTATGTTGCATTTCAGTCAATAGATCCTCCAAAAAATTACACATTGGACCTTTAACATAGCTCTGATCCAAATGGTGAATGATGAATCCAGATAATCTACCAGTTGTATGATCTCTCTGTGACAGGAACAGACGGTGCTCACCTGAGGTATCTCCTGAGTTCCTGTTGACTGCATCTGGACCAGTGAAAGCGATGAAAGGCTGCTTGAACCAGAGGAGCCATAATACTGCCCATGGGCACCTCATCTCCACATTCATTCGCCTGGCCATCATGTTCCATCCCCAGACTGAACAGATATATATAATTATCATTTATATAATTTATACTGTACATTTCAAAACATAGATTGTAAAAAGAATTGGGTAAATAATGCGTCTTTTTAAACTACTATAAAACTGAAAGTTGTCAGGCTATAGGCTACGCATAATTTAAAGCAGATTCTCCGGCGGTTTGTAGTGTTGTGGTGAAAGTTCTGATCGAGTTCTCACACATGTCCTGTCTCGTGGGCCACCACGAAAGCAGAGGAGAAGCCGTCTTCGTGGTTCAAAGTGCAGCTTCTTACAGGGTGACACATTCCTGTCACAGGAGCATAACCTACAAAGATACAATTTAGAAGTATTTGCATAATCACGAAACAGTTGGGGACCAGACCATGCTAAGACAAAAAACAACTGTAAACTTAAGCTTCGTTCATATTGAAAGCACATAAATCACTTTATACCGTATGCAATTCCAACATTATGTGTAGCGCTGCATAGTTAACATGGGGTTTAAATTTGAGTTGAAAATGGTTAAGCCCAATGTGAAAAGCCCTATTTGTAGTGTCATGAAAGTCTATTATATTTCAGAAGCACCATTATTACCCTGCATGCCAGTGGGCCCAAACTCTTGTCTGGTGAGAAAGATGGCGTGATCGTGGTATTCCGCATCATTTTTGTCTTCCTTCTGCTGGAGGAAAGCCCAGCGGCAGACGTTCTCCAGACTCTGGGAGGCGTTACCCAGCTCAATCAAACCCATGGACTGACCATAAAAACAGAAACTACATGTTATTGCTGTACAACATGATCAAAGAGATGCCTGCAACAATTAGAAATCATACAAATTTGGACACTTAAAGGGATAGATCACACAAAAATAAAAATGTATTCATCTTCATGTCATTTGTATATTTGTATGACTTTCTATTTTCTGTGAAACACTAAAGATGATATTTTAAGAAATGTCTCAATGGTTTTGTGTTGTCAAAGGGGGCCGATGTTGTTCGGTTACCAACGTTCTTTAAAATATCTTCTTTTGTGTTCTGGAGTAAAAAGAAACTCATACATGACATGAGGAGGAATAAATGACAGAATTTTCTTTTTATGTTATCCCTTTAAGTCACACCTAAAATGCATGATACACATAATACACAAAACTATCAAACTAAGTTGCATTGACAAACAAATGTTTCCTTTGTTTTACTTTAATGACCTATTTTTGCTTTTCCTTTCGACTAACTTTCTTTTAGCATGCATGTTCTCTCTTTCTTCAAAACATCCTCCACTTGTTTTGATATTTCGTCTTATGTGACGACATTCATGCATTTGCAAGTGTGTCACAACAACATTTTTCTTGGCACTGTAAAAGCTGCCAATGTGTTTTTCAGAGCAAAGCTTTGCTTTTGCACAACTGTGCCCAGATGCCGAAAGACATCTTAATTTAAAGCTATTTGTTCAGCTGTAGTGTTTAGACTGTGCCTTGGACTGCTGTTGGACAGCTACTGAAGTCAAATATCATATCGGAGACATTTTTGTACTTAGAAGTGCTGTTAAATCATCCTTCAAAGTTTCAGAAGTCTGTTGAACGCATGAGAAATGCAGTCTTACCTTTTGTGAACACAGCATCATGATTCTAACCAGCACAACATTGATATGGGCACCCAGAGAACTGTCCTGATAAATCTCATTCACCTGTGGAACAATTTATAAGAAAAACAAACAATAAACAAACTGAAAAAATCAATTGTAGGGTTTCTTCAAAGGGTCTGGTGTGATGAATGGGTGTGTGATTCATCTGGGCAATAGCACAGGCATAGAAAAACTGTCACAGAGCCAAATGCGATTTTAAAACACTTAAAGAGTTTAACAACTCACAAAGTTTACTCTCTTTACAGAACACAGTGCTTAAACCCTACAGTGACCTTCAAACCCGTTTCCTGGTTAACCCTCAACTCTTCATCATGTCTGCCAAAAATTTATTTTTACATATACATTTTTGTCCATTTCAATTTGGCTTTGTTTGTCTTTGTTGTTTCATACATTTAGCAAAATGAATGTATTTTTATTTAGGTTGGACTTCTAATATTTTTAAGCTTTTTTAAAACTAGGTTCCATACACACGATTGTTACACTGGTTACATTGGACAAAATGTCCTCATTGAAACTACACATTTTTAACTGTTTGCAATGCAAGCATAAATCATACATTACATGATTATGTTGGCAAAGGGTTCAAAATGACAAAAAATGAATACGTTTCAAGACAATTCAACATTTTCAAATGTGTAATATTTTGCTTATACTATTTTCTAAAAATGTTTTGGAGCTTTTCAGTTTTTCTGTTTCTGCTCTATTATACAGCTTGGCGGGCAAACCAAACAAAAGACACAGCTATAAGTTATCACTGTGTTTATGTGTTTGTATAGATGTCAAAGTTTGGTTTGTATGTGTGTACTGAATGTTTTTGTGTGAATGTATTCAGTTTGAAAGAAATACATGACAGTTTTCAGCAAATCACAAACCCAACTCCTTATAGCTTACTGAGCAGTGGCGGACCTAGAGTTTTATATATGGTGTGGCCAGGGGTTTTCCAAGGCTGCTTAAGGGGGTCCAGAGACCATGTTAGAAAATAAGTATGTAACCCTGACCTGACATTGAATTATCATAAATAAATCCTAGAATTGCTGAAACAGTTACAAGTGACAATTCTGGTCATGTATTAGACAATTCCAAATGTATGAAAGTGAAACAGATTTTAAAATATAAAATGATGAAAATGTTGAAAACATAGTAAACCCTGATAACTCGTTTAATTTACACAGCACCAGAAGGGTCTTTAAACTGAGGTGGATTAGAGCAGTAAGTCACATATTATAAATATAAAACATAAACTCATTCCATAGGAGTGCAAAGTGAAAACAAAATCATTGATGCTGATTATTGCCCTTGATGTTGTCATCTTGTTTCGATTATTACTTTCAGATATTAGAATAGATGAAAATGTTTTACACGCTACAAAACAAGCTGAGAAGCTCAGTGGTAAGAGCACAGAGTTGTGGGTTCGATCCCAGGGATTGCAGATACCTATGTATAAATGTATAGGATAATGCAATGAAAGTCGCTTTGGATGAAAGCGTCTGCCATATGCCTAAATGTAAATCTAAAATGTAAACATGAAATCTAAATAGTTAATTAAGGGGCAGTTTTGTTCACCTTGTTGTAATTTCTTTCCAAAGCCTCTTTTGATTTATGTAACGGTTATGTTGGGAACCGATCTCTCTTCTGGAATTAATAATCTGTTAATGGAGCCTAACGTTAATTTACTCAATGAAAAGTTGTTTAGGAATCCTAAACCCAAGGCCAAACAGTAAAACTTATTTAAAATACGATGCTTCCTTGTGTAGCGTTATTTCTAAAGTTTCTATTAAGTACACCTTTTAAGAAAGTTTAAAGAAATGTGGGATCTCTCCCAACACCGTGTTTAAAATGTATCTAAGGTTAGAGAATGCTGGGAAAACTCTACATTTACGCAACAAAGGTGTAACATTAGAAAGTAGGTAGGTAACACTATTACGGTATGGTTCAACATAAGAACTTGGCTGGCTGAGTCTGACATGAAAAGGCTAGCAAGTAGGGATGCTCATATTGACTGTTTAACCGTTAACTGAGAGTACAAAAAATGGACCCATTAATACTGTCAGTTGTTTATTTATTAAGTTAAATAATATTAATAATATTTTGATAAGAAATGTTTGTAGTAAAAGTACTTTGAAGTCATTGAAAGTGTGAAAAAATATGGATATATAATATTTTTATGCCTGTTGGACGTGAATGGACATGGATATGGTTCTGAATTTTCAGCATAACTTTTGAGTTTGTAATCTTACATTGCTAAAAAAAACATGCAGGTTGTTGTTGATTAATAACATATCCAAGACTAATAAAAATAGCTTTTACAACAGGGTCATCATGTAAACAAACTTGTATTTAAAGGGTTAAAATTCAGAAAATGACTGATGGGTTGGAAGTTATGGGAAGAACTGATTCTAGTGAAATAAATAGTCATTGCAAGAATGTACAGTAAGAAAATCCGCTATGATATTGCAGACCAAAGCATCGTTTTTATCATATCCGCACATGACTTCATCTCTCCACTCAATTACACAATCCCCCAGGGCATCTTGGGAAGAAATCTGTAAGGTGGAACTGAGAGTCTCGCTGGATGTCCAGGGTGTGTGAAGAAAGACTAATGAAGCCCTGATACACACACATACCCTGACAGATGGATGACAGCTCGAATAGAGGCTGTTTATTAATCTGAGTGTGATTAAACAGAACACACATTGTAAGAGAAATTCTCATCTTTGTCTTTTTTCCACAATGTGTGTATGAATACAATTTTGAATATATATATACATATATATATATATATATATATATATATATATATATTTAAAACAACATGTTGTGTTAGTGAAAATAAATGTCAATGAAAAGTCCAATATACTGTAGTAAGTATGTTTGTGCAGATAACTTCAGGTTGCTTTAGGGTGATTGTTTACATAAAACTGTAAAAATACGGTAATCTGTTATAAATTGATATGGATAAATCCATCTATTAAATAATAACTTGCTATAGAAGGTTTCATTGGACGCACAGTGCTGGACGGAAGTTCACTTCTGGTCTGTGTTTGGTTATCAGTCTGGCTAGTGGCCAATAATATAACTCATCATATTTAACTTAAAGGCGAGGTGTCCGATTTCCGAATTAAGCCTGTTTAGACAAAGTCGAGCCGAGTACCAAAACAACCTTGTAGCCAATCAGCAGTAAGGTTCACAGACATAAGTCGAGCCGAGCGCTGAAGAAAGCGAAAAATGGGGGGTGGGTGTGTTTGTTTTGGTGATTTGAACATCAACAACGGCTAAGACAAATCGGACACCCCGCTTTTAATCTATATTAATATTGATTTACATAATTATTTTAAATTAATTATATTTAATAAAGCATATGATGAATTTGGATGTATGTTAATTGTATTAAATAAACAATTCATGTAGGTCAACAAGGTCTTGTAACTTTGTCGCATTTAAAGAAACTGTATGGCAAGTTGACATCTAGCGGTTGAGCTTGGTATCACAGTCTAAATTGAAAATATAGGAGAGGCAAGTTTAGCCAAATAACGGTTCTTGGTTTCTTTAACTTGATGTCCGAAAAAATCTACAGGCACTTTATTCGATGTATACTGAACGTACCGTTGCGCAGTGCATGCGCAGAAACACTTTGTTTATGTTGTTGCTTTGAAGCCATTTATAACATTCATGTTTTAGATTGAATTTATATGAATATGTTATTGTATATCAGTGGTATTGAATTCACTGAAAACTACTCAACAGTTATCGATTCTTTGTGGCTGTCTACAGGAAGTTAAGTTTGGGCCGTGTTTGGACTCATTAGGAAAAACGTTATTATAAATCATTATATCTTCACCTTCCCGAAACCTTGGGTGTTCAACTTTGATGCTTTTCAGGAAATGGAAAAACATAGCACTTTTTAAAATGCTGTGTTGTCAAAGTTGACATGCACTTTTATGATTTATGGCAAAAGAAAATGTCATAAATAAAAATCACGAAATAAGGAGTTTCAAGGTTTCAGAAGGACGCAGCCATATAGCCCTCAGTAGAGCAATATGAAATATATTTTCTCTGGTTTATATAACAGTTCATAGTTATTGTTGCTGAGGCCTGCATCTGTACCAGGTCCTTCACACACAGGACGTTCTCAACCACTGGCGAATAACAGCTCATTAACTTGCCACATAATTGACTATTATCAGCAATGCTCAACACACTCTCTCATTACCATGTTTATTTATTCTGTTTATCCATGATCTTGTTCACGCACACACACACACACACACACACAAAACAGTACTAATCACTTTAGCAGTAAGTCTCTCATTAGCACCGGTCTCTCGCTTTCTCTCTTTCTCTCTCTTCTCTCTCTCTCTCTCTCTCTCTCTCTCTCTCTCTCTCTCTCTCTCTCTTTCTTTCTCTTTCTCTCTCTCTCTCTCTCTCTCTCTCTCTCTCTCTCTCTCTCTCTCTCTCTTTCTCTCTCTTTCTCTCTCTCTCTCTCTCTCTCTCTCTCTCTTTCTTTCTCTTTCTCTCTCTCTCTCTCTCTCTCTCTCTCTCTCTGTCTCTCTCTCTCTCTGTCTCTCTGGCCCTCTGCAGGACCCGGTGGGTTATTTATTAGTGCAGATTCTTGCACGTAGCAGGCAGGTAGCTAATTGACGGAGGCCAAAATGCCAGAAAATCATTATGACTAAATTAATAATGCAGCAAGGTCTTCCATCTGAGCTTCTCTTCTGCTTAGCAACACAACCATCAGGCGAAAAGAACATGAATGTGTATGAGAGAATTACAGGCATGGACAGAACATTGCGAAACACTCAAAAAAAAACATTGGAAGAGTTGATAACTGGTTAAAGTTCAAGTTCATCGCGAATCTGGGCTTGTCTGGGATCTCGAGTATATCAATCTTTCGGGTAGGAAACCTTGTCGAGGACGTGGATGGAATTTTGAAGTTGTCAGGAATAAAAAGAAAGTTCTCAATCAAGCACCCAAATGGTTCAGTAATAAAAAAGAAGTTACAATGGGGCCAGATAAACTTACAATGTTCATGAGGGTCAGCAGGTACTTCTGGATGTGCTCTCGACCATGAAACATCACCACAGAGCAGTCGACCCCCAACAGAACCTCAATTTTAAAGATGTCATCTTCATACGTCTCTCTGCGGGCTCTTGCGTTACTTGCTTTCGTCATAACACTGTGGTGTAAATCCTTCATTCCAGCTAGACCGCCCAGAGGGGAACCTGAAGGCAACACACAAAATGAAATAAAAAATGAAAGAGTATCATAAAAATGTCATGCCTGTTTTAAACAGTATTCAGCCGGTCAAAAGAGGGAAAGAGTAGCCGACATCTTTACTCAAGAAAAAGTACAAGTAACTAGAGAAATTGTTACTCAAGTAAGAGTAAAGTGACTATTTTAAAAGTTACTCAAGTAAAAGTAAAAAAGTATGCAATGTGAACTACTCGAGTCGCAAGATCCTTTGTAACTGAGTACATACTATTCATAAATTAATGTTTTTAATTATTATTATCATAAGCAGATATCTTCAATAGCGACCTACTGCAGAACAACAGAACCAAACGTCACTGCAGCCACATCAAGGCAGCAGCGCCATGCCAGCAGTCTTATGCCGGAAATGGGTCACAAGCTCAGAGAGTGGAAGTAAGTGCGCGAAAGTAGTGAGAACGTTATGGTGGAGAAAGCACACACGGTAAAAAGTTGTCTATGTGTTGTTAATCGATTGTTTTTGGATAATCTGACGTAGAATAAGGAAGACCCGAAAAAGGCCCTGCTGCGGCTTTCACAGGAATAAACGAATGATGAGACCAAAGAGCCTTTCGTGTTTCGCTGTGAATTTGAGGGTGATATGGACATTTTCCTCAATGAGCGTCTGGAAAAAACATGCCTTTAGGATTAATTGCATGTTTTTAGAATTTGTATTTATTTATACAACTTAGTTAGGTTTGAATTTGAATAATTATTGTTTATTGTGTGCCTTCTGTGCTTTTGTTAGATTTTGTAATGTTAGTCTATGATGTGTATCAGGTGGAAACCTGTAGACTTCATGTGCCATCCTCTTGCGAGATCCTGTGAATTTAACTGATCATCCCAGTTCCAGCCCAGGCGATCTCCGTCAACACTCATGGACTCTTGTCATTTTAATACTAATACTAACACTAACTTTAGTTTATTTTTGTCTTTCACCCTGTAAAGATGCTTGGCAACAAAGAATCATTGTGAAAAGCTCTTTATATATAAAACTGAATTGAATTGAATGTGTATTGTATAGTACACAGTATTAAGTATGTACTATGATGAAAAATTGGTTAATACTTAAATGATTGTATATGTGTATGAAATATTTTTAACTAAATCAAAATGTTCTATAGCTCAAATGTTTTGTTGTTGTTGTTTAAGCATTCGATGTATACTGTTTATCTTTTAAGACACAAAACTGTTAAAATGTTAATGAATTTAAAACTGTTAACAACAGGATATTACCAGAGACTTAATCAGAGCCTGTCATTTCTCACAAGATGTCACACAAAGAGCAATAGTACAATAGGTGCTAAGTTACTAGTTTCAACAAAAGCTAGACCACTACCTGTTGAGAGAAGAGTATTTTTCTTTTTCATCTGTCTGTCAAGTATAATAAAATCTCTTGGTAAAATCCAAATCAAAGATACTGCATTGATCGAACTGCTTCAAAGATTATTGGACTGAATGACTAGTATCCAAGCTCTGTACGAGCTATGTACATCGAACGAGGCCGATAGGATTTTAAATAACTCCTCTGAAAGAAGATACGTTACAAACTAAACAGATATAGGAACTTAGGACTGCTGAACATGGAGCATCTATTTGTATAAGTATGTCTTATCATGTGTACAGTATGTTTCTTATGTATGTATACGGTTGGAGTCAAAACACAACGTTTTAGCTATTGATGTCCAATGCCAATTTCCTTACTAAGGACAATAAAGTGAAGGGATGCACCGATAGCCTGTGTACATTTTGGGTGAACTATCCCTTTAAATAAAGATGCAATAGACTACAGATTAGATTATTTGATATTTAATAACCAAAGTAAACATTTGTGTTTTGTATTATCTCATTTGTATTATCATCTGATTTGCAAACAAATGAAATGAGTAATTAATTGCCTCATGAAAAAACAAGAACACCTTATATTTCATTTTTAATGCCATTTGGGGAAATTAAATTGGAATATTTTCTGAGGCGAATTGCCATCTCTGTTTCACTCTACAGCAGCAGCAGCAGTGACCTGTCATTTAGCGTGTACTTACTTTAGTACACATAACTGCAGAGCTGGTACCCCTGGAGGAATAACCCGAGGTTAAGTGCCTTCATCGAAAGAACAACAGTCATTAAGATGGATCCCGAGTCGTCTCTACTTGAGAACAAACCTCCAATTACATTCTTAACCATTCTGCTTCTGGCTCCATCTCTCTACAGAACCAACAGCTCTGTGTTCAGTTAAAGAACAGCTATTTGCATAAAACAAGTAAAGATTTTGGGTGATCAGAGATTGGGATTTTCAGATCAATACGCATTGTTAATGTGCAGTCAATTGTGCCACAAAAGACGTACCATCAGGTACATTTTGCAAGCCGGTAACAATTTCCAACAGTAAAGTTAACAACACCACATTATACTGTATTATATCGGTGTCTAATGATTTAGAATTTATTTAGATGTCATATTTTATGTACATTTATTATTTCATACGCACAAATTTACACGAAAATATCAGCACGTAAAGGCTAAAATACACTAAATGACTTTTGCTCAGATTTTGCCCAGATTTTCAGTCTGGACTTGTTGCAGAAAGTCTGTGCCAGTCTGCGGATTTGATCAGTTAGTGTGTTTCTATCGGAAGCTTCAAAAAGTCTGCAAGTGTATGATGTCGAGTGTATTCCAGCCATAGCCCGACCCGCCCCTACACCTAACAGTTTGTATATTATACAATATAAAACACAATACGTAACAGGAAGTTGCTACGTATGCTGTTTATTCGAAAAGTGCAATTATTCAAAGCATTGTGATTAAGAAAAGTGAGAAAAGTGACTACTTCCTGTGGTGGGGACGTTCAGACATCATTGCACATATAAAGCTCACAAATAATCTCTTAAAACGTAGATGAGGATTAGTTCACGGAGTAGTTACTTATCAGGGAACACATTTTGCACAGTTACGTGTTTCCAGACCAGGTTGAATAGTTCACCCAAAAATGAATGAATGTTGGCAACCAAACAGCTCTTGCCCGCACGGACTTCTACAAAACCACAGAGACATTTTTCAAACTATCTTCTTTCGTGTTGCATAGAAGAAAGAGCCATATACAGGTTTTGAATAAATGACAGGTTTTTTGGGGTGTAATTATTTAACACAGTCTATTAAAATAGTTCTTGCAGAGGCAAAAGAGTGTACATCTAAATAACACATTTTGATCAACTTTTAGTTATCAGCTGACATATGCAACCAAAACAGATACACACAGCACCCGGTACTGCATGAACGCTTATATCAAAATATACGGTACAACCATCTGAAAATGTTTATATGCCTGTTTAACATGACAAATCACCATACGAAAAACTTGTAGGCTTTGATTGTGCAACAGACATCTGCTTTCCTATTTCTGAATCATCAGCGTACTTAAAAGCCCATTACAGTTTAAACAAATTGGCAACCTCGTACCCTGTGACTCAGACTGTGGAGTTTCAGTATAGAGGTTAATTAGACTCAGGACAACAAGATCTAGCATGTAAGGGTGACCTGTAAATGTGCGTCTGTTGGAATGCCACCAAGTATGAAAGCAATTACCAGGACATCAACACAAAAGGCCAGTGTCATGGACAAAGGTTAAGAAATGTCTTTAAATTACTTTTAAGCAATAGCAGCCCTGTGCTGTGCAATTGTGTTACTTGGATACGGTTTTTGCTCAACAAATGTTTGTTTTTTTCTCCGAAGAATACATCTGAACAATACGAACTTGATACTAGAATAATATGCCTAATATGCCACATTCAAGTTTTCCACCATAATGTGTTTGCAAAAGCTTTTGATGTAAGCAACTTAAACAGATGGGCATGTATTGTGCAGTGCAGCATGACTCTACACTATCACTGCGAGCGAGTCATGTCACTTGACACGCATTTGATTGGCTAAAAATAGAAAGCCAGAAATAAGCACAAAAGACATGAATCCCCCCTTTAAATTTTTTTTATGGTAGGGCCTCCCCCCAAATCATGAATACTTGGTTTCTTCCTTGCCCTGACCTATGTCTATGTTCCTTCAAAAGCGCTCTGCAGAAACGATGCTGATGTACAGAATATTGATGAAGGCCGGGCAGTCTGTAACTGTTGCCAATTATCATACTTCCTCGGATCGATGAGCGTTCGGGTTGTCAGTTCTGACATGCCTGGCTTAACGGGAAATTTGCATTCAGGAAAAAGAGAGAATCGTGCTACGGGGATAAAATAAAAGTTTTTCCTTTGAAATCACTGCTGTGGATTGATGGTCTATACTAGTTTAAGCTGGTTTTGACTGAGGCAAATTACATTTTCAAATGTATAGCTTGGAGTTGCGTCATTGCTGGCAGATGTATCTGTTTCTGGGCAACCCCTGACAAACAGACAAACAGCGAGGAGTATAAAAGCTGTGCTACATGAGGAAAACAATTGAATGCTAAAGTGTACATGAATGAAACCATTCTCTAGTTTTGCACTACAACATTAGTGACCTGAGGCATAAGTCTGGTCCTCATTGCAGTTTATTTAGGCCAAGAGAAATCTATTACTCCACTGAAGAACCATGTTGCTTTGCAGCATATTTGAACGTCCATCTGCTTAGACAAGCAATACTGGCCAACTATAAGCCAACGTACATTGGCTTCTCATGTACACAAAAAGGCTGATGTACCAGTTATTAGTTGATGTTTGGGTCAATGCCAAAAAATGAACCCCCAAAAAATACATAATAGAGTTTGCCTAAACATACAAATTTGTCTTCATTTATCCACCTGCATATCGTTCAAAACCTGTGTATGACTTCTCTTTCTGTGCAACACAAAATAATTTATATACCAGAATCTGATATTTTGATGAATGTCTCAGTTGTTTTGTGTCCATCCAACTGAAGTCAATGGGGGTGGTTGTTGTTTGGTTACCACCATTCTTAAAAATATCTTCTTTTGTGTTCTGCAGAAGAAAATAAAACTTTTTCTCCAATTTGACTTAGTGCCATATTCTACCAGGTAAGCAATAGGATCAATCACTGCAAGAATTATGAGCCGAAATGCATGAATATAAATAAAAAGTTGACCATTCTTTTACACAAGTTGATTAATAAAATATCCAGACCACTGGCGGATCTCTGGGATGGGCCAGAGGGGCACTGGCCCCAGTTGAAATCTTATTGCCCCCTGAACTCTTGGGGCCTGTGTAGCCTACACCTGATATGCATGTCGCTAAATACGGGTGTAAACGGGGTGTGAAACCTTTTAAGGTTGTCAACTTTCTACCACTTCCAGAAGCAGTCGAAAACGCATTTGACCAGATTGTGTATGTGGTGTAGACGATCATACGTCATCAAAATATCATCAAAATATCATCAAAATACCGCCTAGTCTCCACGCGCTAGTCAGACATGATTTACACTTTACCGGCAAAAGACCTAAAAGGTTGGTTTAAAGACAAAAAAAATCCATATAAAGCACAATGTTTTCTCACCATTCAGTTAGTATTTCTGTCATCTCCGGTCTCGTTCATATGTAAACTGCATGTGTTTATTTCGTCCATTAGATCTAACAGTCATACAATCATACTACATATTTTTTAATCCCACCTGAATCAAACACTTCTGTGTTTCTTAGAGAAATTTAAGAGGAGAGCAAATTAAGTTTTCCATCTAACCCAGGCAATTTCTGAGAAATCTAATCTCACACGGACAGGAATGTCTGTGAATGTGGTATTATTTTTCCACAAGAGTCTTTTTGTTTATAACCTTTATCGAACACCATAAATTGAGCTACATGCTTGGCGCTGTAGTACCTTCATATGATGTTTGTGCTTTTGGAAACTAGAAACCATCACTGCAGCTATGATAGTATCAGTGACCGGTATGAGCCCCACCTTAAAGGAAATTTTAACTTTCAACATACATTTTCATGATAATTTACTCACCCCTGTTGTAAATGATCTTGAATTTGTATGTTGAAAGTGAACAATTCCTTTAAAGAGACAGTTCACCTAAAAATACAAATTCTGTAATCCTTCATCCTCATGTCATTTACAACCTATATATATGACTCTTTTCTTCTGTGAAACAAAGATATTTTGAGAAATGTCTCAATGTTTTGTGTCTATACTGTACAACTGAAGTCAAAGGAGGTCAATGTTGTGAAATTTACAGTTCAAAGACCCCAGTCTCATCTAAATCACTGAATGAAATCACACATCGCCAATGTTTTAAAGATTCCTCTGAACACAGGGGACAGAACCATGAATCTGAGGTCTTTTCTATGTCAGGCAGCAATATTTTCACAACCATCTATCAGACGCTCTACAAGATATAAAAGTAGTCAAACAAACCCTGTGATCTCTCCGCTACTACAGCACAGATCTTTCACAGAAGTGGACATCTGAGCCCTCGCTCGAAGGCACAGAGAGATCAGTCTTCATGACCGCTCCAGACAAAAGGCTGCTGGGCTCTTTCTTAAAGGATTCTCTTAACGTGTCAGTTCTAAGTCCATACAAAGGTGGCCCAGCACGAATGGAGATATTTCCAGCAGAGGAAGCTGAATGCTCCTCCTCAACACAAGAGCAGGCCAACAGCCATTAGTCAATGGAACACAACCGGAATGCTGTCGTTTCAGGGATGGGAAAAATGTTAAATGAAAAACACATGCGGTCTGAACTTATTTTACAGCCATGGACACACACATACAACCCCACACACACAACCCCACATGACCTTCCGAAAGGGATCTGCCTGCGTAAGGGTATATTTGGGATACTTTGGTGTATACGGTCATCTCCAATTAAATGTAGGGTTGTAGACTTGTTGTTTAATTTCTATTGGCTCCTTGCACTGTACAAATTTTTGTTTCAACTAATTATTATTTAGTAACTAGTTCCACAGTTACGTTCACTCAATTTCTGTCTCCAAAGTGTTACTTGAGTTGTTTTTTTTAGTTGGCTCAAACATTAAAAAGTATGTTTGCTCAACTAGTTTTGTGCTCAGATGAAATGTTTTATGAATTAAACAAGGTGAAAGACTATGTACCTTTGACTTGTTTGAGCTCCTTCCCTCGAAATGCTTGCTAATTCTCACTTCCAAACACAACAAAACCTTAAAAAAAATAGTTATATTAAATTGTTGTGGGAACCACTTCTCTTTTGCTTCAGTAATGCTATATTATCATATATTGGCTGGATTTGGGTTTATTTGTCCGTTCAACTCTGAATGTTGACTTAATTAGAAAATAAATCTTCATTTAATGTTTTTTAAACATATTTTTGCATGCTTAATATAACACAGTCTCAACTAAGTCCAACCAAGAAATTTAGTTCAACTGAGATATGTTTGCTCTTCCAAAGTTTTATTAGTTGGTGTTTTTACAGTGTGGTATACTTGATTCTGATTGGTCAATCTCACTATTCAGCCGTTTGAAATTAACTTCATGCTTTTCCAAGTTCCAAAGGTTTTCACCATGCCGATCAATATTTGGTTTAAATAACCAGACTATAAATAACAACGATAGGATTTCCTTAAAGATCGGGTAACACACGCAGTATTGGGCGATCTTATATTTATCTTTAGTACCTATATAGTCGTATTGTATACATCGTACCTTCGAGTATTTAGTTTGATCAAATTTATAAAAGAGAGATACAGATGTACAGTTATTTCTGCTGGAGGGAGGCAGGTGGGATGGAACACTATACATCATCGCATTACTTCGTTCATGTTTTTTACATTATGCACGTACACGACCATTGCCAACAAAACATAGACGAATTACTTAGTTTGACATATCGTGTGCAGTTCGAAAACAAGTTTTCCATAATCAGGTAAGTGAATTGTCACATCCATAACAGTAGATCTTCCTAATAAAAATGTAATTATGGTAACTCTTTTATGTTCTACGAAGAGCTATCCACTCTCCATTTGTTGGCTATTATTGCTTCTTGTTTGTGCAATTTAATTCACAGAAATCATATAACATATCATCAGGGATTTTGTAATATATAAATAGATGATTCAATATATTGGCAATAAATCATTTATTTGAGAATTTATATTTAAAGTTTTGACTGAGAATGTCACCTCCATGAAGCATAAAAAAAACATTTAAACAGAAAACTTGTGCGTAGACTGATCATTTTCTGATGTCAGACCCAAAAAATAACCACTATTCTACTGCTTGTATGTTTCACATCATTCAAATAAATAGAAATACTATCTTTGGGTTCTAAGTTTGAGCCCAAATAGTCACTTAAGTTACGTGACAACTGGCCTTAATAAACTGGACAATGCACAGTCAGCCGGTCATTATCACAAAATGGATTCCTTCTAGATAAAGGGTGATATTTTGCAAGACCAACCGCCTGACTATACATTACCCCTACTAATGAGCATGTCCTCCATTTGTTCGGACAGACAGTGGTCTTCAGGTTGCAATGGTCCACAGCGGAGGACATGTTCATCCATCAGGGCATTGAAGAAAATGTTAGCTGAGAAAGCACAGAGTAATGTTGATTCAGTGTTGTGAAATCATCCTTCTCGGTTTACAGCAACACGATGTCATTTGATGATCCAGTAAGTTAATTTTCACTTGTGAATGAAAGTTCTTCAGAATGAGAGCCTCCAGAGCCACTGAGGTCATTTAGATGTTTGGCACGGACCAAAATCCTATACAACCACTTATAGGGAGAGCTTAAAGGAATGGTTCACCAAAAAAGAAAATTCTGTCATTATTTATTCACCCTTCAATGTGCATGGCAAATCCAAAAAACACTCATTTACATTTATATTCAGTCCCTCTGACAGACGCTTTTATCCAAAGCGACTTACAAATGAGGAACATCACAAGCAATTTATCATACAAGAGGCAACAATATCCACAGTACCGCAACGAGTTTCAAGTTTCAAGAGTAAGCTACTCCTCTAACACAGTTATCTAAACCATATAAACTATGATCGAATTATGTAAACAAAGCCAAGAAGTTTTTCCAGCAGCTCTGATTATGAAACTCAATTTCGCCGGCTGTGTTCGAAAGGAAAAACTTGCTCACCGTTCTCTCTTTATTTCTCCCCCCGCCACTTTTACAGTAACTCTGAATGTTGCGCGTTCTGCCGCTGCCAAGAGAAGCTTAAACTCTCATCAGACTTTGCCACGTAGACACGGAATGTCTGAGTCCAGCATGCCTCTGCTGGAATTCACTGTGAACAACACTTCCAGGCGGTCTAATACTTGTGCACACACACAAAAGCACACACGGACACAAATAGCCTTGATCAAGACTAGAGCTTCACATAGGCCTACATCAAATACTGTTCTGTTAGCTTCAGCACCTGCCTGGGCAAATCCACACTTGAAAACAATCTCATGCCTACTGCCACATGTGTAACCCTTCCACGGAAAAAAGAACATCTGAAGAATTACATTTTCCTTTTTTCTGACGTCTCAGGAACATGACTGACAGATGTATTGCTTTCCTCAGCCAGGCCAAATTCACATCTGAATTTTTTAAATGGAAACAGGACGTAAAGATCGCAGATTTCTCTATTTTTATTTGACTTAAATTACCAAGGGAGAGTTTTGTCGAAAGGTACTGCAGTCAAGAGATTCCTGCAGTCCTACTAAACAACCATCTCAGCAAAGAGAAATGAAAAGGGACTGTGGCGCATGTCGAGACTCCCCGTATCCCCCGGCTGAACTCTACCGCTAAAACCCAAAGTGACATGTGAATGCTTTTTACAGATGTTTATGACTTCATCTGGTCGCTGTGCTGCGTCTATTCTCACACGTCCCACACAGGACGCTGACAGAGTCGGTGGAGGTACTGGACAACAAGAACAATGACTCATCCCTAGAGAACTTTGCTCACTATGTCCTCATATCCTGATTCTGAGGAATTCTGTAAGTTAAAGGGGTCATATGACACTGCTAAAACAAATATTATCGTTTGTATTAGATGTCATGCAATGTGTATATATGATTTAAGGTAAAAACGCTGTATTTTGGATGTTTGTATCTCCTCATTGTCCCGTCTCTCTCAGAAACTTGCTTATTTTTTTATAAGCAACACCTTTATAGTGTTTACATTTGGGCGGTCTTAGTCAAATCATACCACGAACTGACGTAGATTTGTGGGGGTGTGGTTACACGGGGCAGGTCTGGGTGAGCGTTCGCTTTTAGATAGAATTACATTTTTGCAATTCTATGAGTCTAATACATGCATTGGCAACTTATAAAAAACGAAAGACACAGAAAAACACGTATTGAAGCCATATGACCCCTTTAAAGAAAATAGTTTGGTTTCTCATTCCAGTGTTGTTTCAAACCCATATTGTATAATATTTGCATGTGTAACAGCGAAAACCCAAATGGGAAACATATAACAATGCCTGAGAAGTGTCTTGGAGTGACATATGTGTACAATATTTACTTTTTATGGCCCCTCAGGTGAGATTATACCACAATATGAGGTGTATTGTATATTTTATACAAAACTGATAAAAATTGTGAGGTATTTACAGGGCAAACCACAGAATATCAGGGAATGAGGGCATTATACTAATATACAAAAAAATGCATAGAAGAACCAAAAAGCTCAACAATCCTCTCTTGTGGTAATATTTCATATATTCATGTTTTACTTTGCACACGTCTGTAGTTTTTTGAGCTTCAGTTTGTACTCCAAACAGGGCGGGTCATTGCCCCCCCAGATTTGTCTTGTGCCCCTCCAAAAATGTCCAGCTGACAATTAAAATAATAGAAAAATAAATTCTTCAAATAAATAAAAAACAAACACATTTTCAGCAAACACATTGTTATCCGCAGTAAAAATGCACTTTCTCTACATTTTCCCTAGTCATCGGCATGCATTCCATTGTGATGTCATGAAGAGGAAGGTTGAGCGGATCTGACCTTTGGGGTGAAAGTCGGCTGGTAGATTGACAGGCGGCCTCTTGATGTCAGAGGAGCGGTAGACGATGTGATGTCGTCCGGGCCCTCCTTCCTCTTCTCCTGTCATGTCTCTTCCTCTCTCCAGCGGCTCGATAAAAAACTCCTCTTGACCTGCTCGGATCATCCCCGCCTGAAAGCAGGTGGGCGGGTTGAGAGGGAGAGAAAGAGAAGAAAAGAACGACACAGAAAGTCAGTAAAAAGAGGAAACGTGTACATTTCTTTTTAGAGACAGAGCTTGCACATCAAGTCCATTAAGTGAATCGGCTTTAAGGGCTATTTCTGTAGGCCTGCTATATCATGTTTTCATCAGCTTTGGAAGGAACCCTGGGGCAACCTGATCTCCGGATCGATTCGTTCTCTTTCTACCTCCAATTCAGCATCCAGGCCACCACAAGTCCAGAAACCCTGTGTCACCGGAAGCCATGATAAAAATAATAATAAACACACGCTAATATTTCTGTGCAGTCACAGATTTTATTACAGAGTGAACATGAGATCTTTTTGTTTATGCAATTTACAAAACCATGGGTGTGCAAGTCCAAAGAGGGAAATTCCAACCGTTTGCCAAGATCAATGAGAATCTCTTTGCCAGGGTGAACAAATGCACTGACAGATATACTTGACAGCTCTTGTTCAGTTCTTGCAGCATATGTGAGATTCATTTGGTTTGAGTGACAGGTTGCGCCTTGTGCCTGGGGCACTGTGTGCATAATAACAGAGAAAAGAGAGAGAGAGATTTTCCAGGGCCTTAGACACACAGGTCGATTCGATTAAAGAGCACGGAAGGGACACCCAACGCTCCCAATGACTCACTGGCTTTTCCTGGTCCTTTCCCTGTGCGTCCATAGCAAATTAGACAGCCCCGAACAAGAGTGCAGATCGATAGCAAGGTTAGCCCCCTTTCCCTGATGTGCGGGAATATCAAATGTGAACATCAAGTACGGCCATTAAAGTTGTGCCGGAGCTACAGTCATCACAAAACCAAAGCCCAGCAGACCGCAGAGCCCGGCCGGGGCCGCTGAGCTGGTCGTTTAGCTCGGTCTCCCAGGAAATATTACACAGAGAGCAATCCCATCCGCCTCCCTCACTGCCGCCCGCTTCCCCCGGGGGTTCATTACGAAGGAAATGCCCACGCAATGCATAAACCGACACCACTGCATGAAGGGCTGTCGTTGCACGTAGACACAGAGGAATGCAAGCCAGAGTGAATGTGCTGACAATAAAGCTAAGCAAAACACATAACATTGTGCTCTCCAAAGAAGCATCCAAAAAACAGTCTGTATTATCTCAAACGCAGTAGGCAACGACTGTGTCACAGGATAGGTTTAAGAATCTTTTCCTTTCCTAATGTCCTGAATAGGTCTACCAGACATTCAACAATTCGGGAAAAAGTGAGAGGTGAAGAAGAAAATTATGACATAACAGACTTCTCACAAGTCATACTGGAATTTCTAAGGGTTTCATGCACATTGTCACTGTGTAGAATTTGTATTTAGTCGCAAATGGTTTGATATATTTGCTAAGGAAAGCCACTGAATTAAAACACAACTAAACAGTACTATGGAAAGCTACTTTTAAAATGTTTAAAAAATATATATTATTTTAGATTTCAAAAAGTCCACATTAAGTAACTTAAAAACGTTTTAAATTGCGTGCGATATACCCACTTACTGTGCGAGTATGTGAAACGATATTACCAAGATGTATTTTAGTAAAATATTTATTTGTATGTTACAAAACATCAACTTTTTATTTTGGGCCAAACAAATTTTTACACATCTTAAATAATTATAATTCTCATTCTGGTTTATCATCTTTCAAATGCTAAATGAAGATTCCACTTTAAATAAGTAGCTCCACGTGATCTGCAGAAACATCTTTATATTTTATTTTAGCACAGTAGTTAAATTCAAATAAATCACACTTGAAAAGTACTAAAAAGAGAACTAATAATTCAACTTTTGACAATAGTTAATGATGCCATGGCAAAATTCTTTATGCTATGAATCTTGTGAGGAATAAGACAAATGGGATTTTACTCGACAATCGAACGAGTGTGGCTTTCAAGTGAATAATTCTTTCCATTTGGAGTCCTTTGGGGCATATCCAAGTCCTGTAATCTGAAATGGAACCCATCTTCAAAATCAAAGCTTTTCTTTCCTCATGGAAAAACCATGGCTATCTTTTGGCTCACAAAAGCAAAGCAGTAATAATTTTAGGATCTTATAGTAATGAATAAAAAGTTCATAGAAAATCGTTCTGGTCTGTTGGGGTATTTGCAAAAGGAAACACACAACATCAGCAACAGAACCAGTCGAAACCATATGCACCCTTCGATTTATGTCAGGGCATTTACCTGGACTGAACTATCTATGTACTGAAAATCAAGAGAGTTAAAAAACAGAAACATAATGGATCTCATTCATGAAACTTTCTTAAATACTGTTCAGTATATAAGGAAATATATGAATGATTTGCGCGAAAGATTTACCTTGCCAAAACTCTACTCCGGATTCATCAGTTTTGATAGTAAAATTTGTTTATGTTAAATAATTCCAATCATTCGTAAATAAGGCGTGCATGCACGTTCAATCATAACTCGCATAATCCCCGCCTTTAAATTACAGCTGCGCAAATTACATATCTAGGATTGCCGTGGAATGTGCTATAACGCTTGATAACGCTTGAGAACGCTTTGAATGCACTGCGCATTTTTCCGGAAACAGGCTAGTTGCTATGCATAGGAATATCCATGGCAGTAACATGTTACAAGTATCTTTTTTGATTATCAATCAATATAATAATGCGATAACCAGCAATGTTTTTACGTCAGAAGAACTTTACGAATGATATACACATGAAGGAGGCCCAATGTGTGTATGAATGTGAGTAAACCAGCCAACTTCAATATATATCAGTACATACAAGATCCCCCTAATGGCCAGCATTTTAATTCATAGAATTTAAATAGCTTTCATTTCATTATCGTTGAACAGTAAAACCTTACAACTTGGTTACAACTAACCCCGCTGTGTCAAATGTTTTCAAGCCTAGCAAAAAGGATTGGATTGGCCCCCTATTCAAGATGCGTTTACAGCCCTTACTAAAAATCCATAACTCCCTCCCTCTGTATAATTACTAAAAATGTTGATCTTTTTATTGTTTATTCAAATGAAACAAACCAACTAAGAAAGAACCAGAATTACCAATGCTCCGTGTTAGAGAAGACAACCTGTGTGAGCATGTTTCGCTGCCTCAGTCTACTTGTAGACAATATAACCTCAAAACAGCTACATAGTGTTCACCATTCCTCGCTGGCAGACACAGCTTGTTACTAGAAAAGCTACACTATTGTGAAAACAACTTGGCTCCCCTCAGGCGCCTGAAATATTAAGTTAGTAGATAAGTTACTAGCACTGCTGCCATTAGTACGTTACTGCTCTCTGTGTGTGCGATTGCTGATATTGGTTTTTCAACAGCTATTATTGCAATTCAGTTCATTCTACTGCCTCCAGTTTTCTTGGCTCCAGGTGGCCGGTTCAGCTCTAGCGTACTTTTCGGGATGTCGGATGTAACAGGAGTCGATGGCCAAGATGCTTCATCATGGAGCAATTTCAATTTCAATCTTCCAGCACCTATCAAATTACTCTCTTACTGGATAGGTTTCATTTACACACAATTCACACCTGGGAGAAAAACGATCAGCGTCAATTTGTAAGCTCCCATTTGAATTGAGGCGTCACGGTGGAAAAGAAACGCTGCTTTGTCATTATGATATAAGACACAGCGCTTACGCTTGTCTCCAAGCTGACAGATTCAATTCAAGTTGAAAACGAACAGAGATCAAGTCGAGACTGAGTGCTAATGTGTTGGACGGTCAGACACACACGAAGAGGAAAACCAAACAGAGAGAGTATTTGTGGTCGCAAAAACATTTTGTTTCAGTAAATCTAATGGCGATATCACATTCTCAACAAATACAGCGATCTTGTGGAACAAAATACATCTTTTTACAGTGCATATGAACCTTGATGTGAATGGTTCTTTGGAGAACCAAAAGGGGCACCACATGACATCTTCCATGCATCACTGCAAAAAAACCTTAGCACAGTCTTTCAGTGCAGGATGATCTCTTTTGGGATATTATTGGCAAAGAATTTGTTTTATTCCTGCGGGTTGTTGGGCAGATACTTTAAGGGATGAAAAGGTCTGCCATTGACATAAATAGGAATGTTAACATAGGAATTTGTAACAGATTACAATCTTCCTTCTGCAGGTATTCTTTGCTTTGGATGAGTAGCAGCCAAAAAGGTTGTCTGTCATTTGTGGAATACAGCACATGGTAGACCAGCTGTGTACATTTTAGGCTCTTTGAATTTCCGGATGAGAGCAGTTTTTCCATAGTTCCTGATGACTGTTATTTAACACAAGGCTGGGAGTACGAGGGGCGGCAAAGGTTTAGGTTTCATTCAAGATCGAATCTGGACAAGCTCCAAACATGACCTGGTTATGCTGTAGGAAAATGGGATATTAACCTTGTATTTAAAGAGGCTTTGCTTCACTAAGAATCACAAAGAGAATCTGCTTTGCTTTGTGTTTTCATTCATACAGAACATTAGCAATGTTTTTACACTTTTCATTTTAAGCAAAGCCAAGGCACATCTAAGGTTTTTGAGCATATTTATGAATGACTGTATGTATTTAAGACCAAGATCAGTCAAACTCAACTTGTTCTCACTCCCGACTGATAACATAATGATGTTTAATTAACAAAGTTTGGGAGGAGCAGACAATCAGCTTGGCTGATCACAGCATCTATCAGCTCAAGCAAGCTCTCCTATCAATAGATTCAACCGCCGCTAGGCCCCGTCCACCGCCGAGCTCCAGACCCCAGCGCAAGGTTGCCTTTGCTAGCGGCGCAGGCCCAGACTCACGCTGCAGCAAGCCCAGTTTATGGATAACCTTCCTTGAAGAACGGAACAGCCTATCTTTATATCATAACAAACAGACTTCTCTCACCATATATTCAACTATTCACAGACGCTGCTCCCTCTGTCGGTTTCGGGGGATTTTACCAAGGCCGCAGGTTGCATCTACCTGGCCCCCCAGCTATTTGAGTCACAAAAATCACCAGCACTGTTTGAGTCATATCCTATGATCGTCTCAGTCTTCCAGTGGGAGACCTCCCCACCTCCCGTCTCTAGCAGCATCGGGACGCAGATATTTGCAGTAATTTAGGCTGCTGGCACCTCCAAGCAAGTTCAATTAAAGGCTATCTAAGTTGTATTCAGTTTTCCACAAACTCATTTTTGTCTCACCCAGCTCGCAAACGTCCATGCTCATCGAGGGCTTCCAAAGAGCCCAACCCACCCGCCACAGACTCCAGACAACCATTAACCCTAAAGATATTCAGCAAATGCATCTCCATTCTCCGCAGAGGCTATCACTCCACCCATACCGCACGATTGCTGGATGCAATGTTCATCCTGGCCTTCTTTGGTTTCCTTAGATGTTCGGAAATCAGCCCCTCATCCAGCTTTAACCCAAAACTATTTCAGATCCTATAAACAATCTCCTACTTCATCAAACAATAAATAAAGATCAAAACAGGCCACTTCATCTACATATTTAATCTTCATTCACCAATTCAACCCTATCAAACCCTCCAAGCCAACCTGCATTTCAGAAGACCACAAGTTCATCTGATCCACTCTTCGTGGACAACTCTAATGCTCCAGCCACTCGTTTCTGGTTCCAAAAAACGTCTGTGTTGATCCAATCTGGCATCCCTCGCATTGACGCAGCAACCACAGCCGCCCAAAAAGGTCCCTGCCGCAAATCCAAGCTCTCGGCCCCTGGACATCAGAGGCATTCAAAAGCTACGTCCGGTCGGACCACTCACACATTGAAGAGAGAAGCCCATCAGACCCTCATCTCCCGAATAATCTAATTTAAGCTGGTCCTAATCTCTCTGATGTCAACCGAACATCTTCGCTCTTAACCAACTCAGCAGCAACCCTTTACGCAGCAGCCCGTTTCCAGTTGCCAGCAGACTCCGCTCGTCCAGAAGCCTGCAGTGGCCTGTGCTTCCAGTTTCCTCTGCCGCAGCGGATTTCACTAGTTCAGAAGTCAGATTGTGTTGTAAAGCTGTTCATAGTTTTAATAAAGTTCAACTTTAGGCGAGCCAAGGCCAAACTTGCGCTGAAATGCACGATGATGCTCACAGCTTGAGCGCTTTGACGTTATGCGTCCTAAACCCCCGTTTTGGGAGACGCGTGTGGAGTCACCAGAGACTCACAGTGCAAAGACAAGCACAAGAGTAAACAAGCTTAAAGAGTTGCAACACACTAAAAATGCACATCTAATACAGAGTAAAGAGCGATGAAGACCTACAGTACAGCCCCCATAAACACCAGTTTATAACACCAGCCAAATACTGTACTCTCATTGTTTGTGCATATATTCATACTTCAGTGTTATACTTGTTGTCTATCTTCCTAGAGTAAACATATGATATAGCCAGAAGATAAATAAGTACTTAACTTGATATCGTATAACTATGGTGAGCATTCAAATGAACTGTAATAAAAAAATATTAAGTCAATCTTAGAAAATTGAGGTATAAAATGGGAGATTGTTACCGTGAAATAAATCGTTATTGTGCACCGACCCCACGGTCTACTGTAAAGCACACAAAAATTATAGACACACCTTTGCTCTGTGCACTATTATAACTTTGTATATTACAATTGCCTGAACAAAAGATTTTGAGATACAGTGTAATGTACATGCAAAGCGTCCAAACCATTATAAGCTTTGATGTATTGTATTTAGAAACGTCATGATCGACAATGTGCACCACTGTGCAGAAGTTAGCCAATCAGGTGGATGAATAGCACCAAGCTGCCTATTCTAAGGATCATACATTATTTAAGCCATCATAAATACACACACACTTTGAATGTGAATTTTTGCCACTCCAGTTTGTGTTACCGAAGTGACAGATTGTGCTTGTCCAACGATTCAGGTCAGATTACTCAAGGATTATTGAGTCCTGATTTAAGGCGGGCGTTGATTCCAAGAAACCTGAGCATGTCTGAACTGACACTCGGACGAGTGGAAAAGTCATTATAAGAGCTATCCAACAGAGAGAGGCATGGCTGTGCCTGTTCCTTCTGATCATTTATCTCCTGAGCTGGGCAAAGAGAAACAAGCTCCCTGAGCCAAAGCTACTGCTCTGCCAAAGAGCGTCCAATGGCTGGCCTGGATTTCATACAGATGTCCTCTTTTCTCAATATCTGACTGGGAATAGGAAGCTCTCAGAGTAGTGAAAGAATGCTTAACCTCTTGCATTTTTGAAGGTTTTGATGACAGATCAAGAAAAAACATAAAATTCTACAATTCTAAAAAAAGAGCTTAGAGGGAATGTTTGTAATAAAGCAACGATGAGGTTGTGGTTTTGCAATGCACATTATTTGAATCAAGACAGAACTCACACATTCACAGTAGAAACTTGAAGTCTGGACAAACCTTAATAATTTAAGTCTCAGAATTGTGATTTTCTGTCACTTCAAGGGATGGTTCACCGAAAAATAAATATTCTGTCATTTTCTCACCCTAATATATATAAGTCTTACGTCTGTGAAAAAAATATGATATTATGACAAATATCTCAGTGATTTGTGTCCATACAATGGAAGTCGATGGGGGCCAATGTGGTTTGGTTGACAACATTCTTCAAAATATCTTCATTTGTGTTCTGCTGAAGAAAGTCACACAGGTTTAAAAAAACAACTCTCATTTTATTGTATGAGCTATCCCATTAAGCACAAAAAGTTCTTCCCATATTAAAGCGCTAATGACCTATTTAAGATGAAAATATGCATATTTCCACAAAACTCTTCAGCTCTCACTGGAAACCTTTTCTATCAATGGGACTCTGGAGGATTTAGGTCTTTATTGGTATCCGAAACCCATGATCTCATGTTACAAGCTCTTCGCCACATCACCAGGTGCCAAGAATTCATTGTCTTGTTCCTCTCTCCTCCTTAAACACAAGGAAACTGATACTCACACCTCTCTCCAACACTTCCATGGTTGAATCCTCACACGTCCATTGAGATGTGATTGAATTATGATGTCACATTAACGATAAGGAAATTATTCAGCATGGCATGTTTGTTTTTCAAGTGTCCTCTTTGGCCTAGAGTTCCTTGGTCGGCCTAAATGACAATATGAGCACTTTTCCACCATCACCAACTATTTTAATAAACTTCAATTCTCAAGTTCACAGGCTTTTTAGGGACTATATCATTGCAACAGAGCATTATATCCCACTATCAGCACAACTGAGGCTGGAGAGAGCAAGAAACAGAACTAAAAGCAAAAACAAGAAAGACATTTTTTTCAGAATGCTGTCCAAATGCTTCTTTGTCTCCAAGAACAACAACAACAACAACAAACATATGAATGTCACTCAATACTTTCAGGAATTTTGCTTCAAGAGTTCAGTTAAGTACAGCCTTAGGGGTGCTTCTTATCTGACTTATGATTTCCTGCACAGTCCTCTCTGAATGTGTGTGTGTCTATCGGTCAGGAAGGAGAAAGTTGTGTTTAAGGTATCAGGAGACTCTCTGATGCAGCCCAGACCACTCTCTTATTCACTCTCTTTCACAGCTGCCACATCACAAGACTCTTAAGTTGAGGTCCACAATAAAAGCTCAGAGGCGTTCCAGAAACGAGAGTCATCTTCCATCTGGAAGATGAGACATTGAAAGAACAGTTGGCGAATGCTCTACTGTGATTTCATTTGTGACTCTGAACCTTTCTTACTTCAACACACCGAGCTGAGCTCCGTGGCATTTTGTTCAAAGTATGAATTTTTTTCTTCATTGCTTTACATTTTGGAGACCTCGCTGGTGGAATGTTAATGACATCATCAAAGCACTCCGAAAGATTCCCAGGCGACAGGTGCCAGGAGATTTCTGGAACCACCCTACCTGCCTAGCTCTCCCCTTTCATCCTCCGCCACGCTATGATGACACACACACACACACACACACACACACACACACACACAGCAAGGTGCCACCAAGGCCCTGATGCTTAAATCTGACAGACGGTCCCGAAAAACTGCTACTGGTCCCTCATTTGGAGAGTTTTTCAATTCACTAGAGACACACTGCGTGCAGAGCTTCTGCAATAGTCGCAGCTCTTGTGGCGTCTTCCAAAGCCACCCTGAACAAACCTGACATCAAAAGAGCGCGTTCGCAAGATTAAAGGCTATTGGTCTGATCCCGAATCAGTGTAATGTACACTGGGTTTCCTTAAAGGTGAAAGTGTCCTGATACAAAAGAGAGGCAGGGTTGTATCAGAACAGAGGCTGACTATAGAGAGTAACACAAGCGTATTTGTGCATGTGTGGGTGACTTGAATCAGGAAGCACCAATCTGACTAATGTGAAAATGGAGGATTGTTAACATAAAAGTGACTTTCGTTCTCTCTCAGATTTCCAGATGTTTCTGTATTCCCTCGTGTGCCGGACTAATAATGGTGCTATAGTCATCAGGGTGGGGCACAATTCAGAATCTATGAAATGGGTTCTTTTGGAGACTGGAATTTGAAACGAACAGGTTACACCCAACATGCTCTGAAATACGTTTAAAAAAAATTCCCAGCAGTCCAGCATGCCTAGTACAGGGCCTGCTTTTCACGCAAATCTATCAAATTAAAAGTCTCACATCAGGAAAACATTTAGATTGAATTGTGTTGTTGCTGATGTTGTTAACACATCGCCTCCCACTTAGAACGGTCTTGCGACCCACTTTTGGGTCACGACCCACCAGTTAAGAAACATGTATAGAACGTATAATATAACACATCAATATAATGTTGACTGTAAGGACATGTCAAACTTTGATGCTCCTGATCTCACATTTAGATGTTTAGACTTTAGCCTTGTTTACACAAGCAGGGTCACATTTAATAAAACTACATCTCTTGAGGTTTCACCTATCTATCTATGTATCAGGTACTAGCTACTGTACCCTGCGCAAAACCCCCCAAAAGTGAACTGTACCGCGCTGTACTATGCAATGGAAAAACGCCATATGTCTACTGATCTATAGGACATACCCATTTGCAACAGCAACACATATTAAAGTGCATTGAATCCCATTTAAATTGAGTATCCTAAAAATGTCAGGCTTCCTGTTAGAAACTAGCTTGGATGCAGCTACAGCTTGTGCCCCTGCTGGAGAACTGAGGCAAATGTCTGGGGTGTTCGTCCCACTCACTTCACACCTAGCAGGGGTTTAGACCTCATGCCTCGCACCTGAGCATCCCGACTGCCTCTGCAACAATGAGCATTAACCTAAAACCTAAACTACTCACAGAAAATAAGGCTGTCCATTCTCCTTGTTCAAATTTGAGCTACAACAGCATAGGAACAGAAAAATCTATAGGGTTGTTTTATATAATGACAACAGATTTTGCTAAAAAGTGTGTTCCTCTGTCAATGTGAATAAGTTATCAATAACCAATTTGTTGGATGACATCCCAGTACAGTTAATACTGTGAATCCGTGTTTTTGTTTTTCAAACAATACTCTGGAGCCATGGAAGGGAAGCTAAGACTGTTTGTGACAAGATCAGTCTGTTTGGAAAAGTCCGCCTGAATCCAATGTTTGAGCAACATTCTGTCTACTGACAAGCATTCATCCAGCCTTTCACACGCAGCCGTACTCTTTGTGGTTTTGGCTGAGTCTGTGTAAAATGGGGCTAATACAAAGAGATAATGAAATCATTGATAGCCTATTCGTGCCAAAAGCTAAGTTTGGTACCAATTACAGACTTGCAATAGGTCTTTGCAATTACGTAATAATGCAATTAAAGATACAATTACAAAGGTATCAGCCTTTCTAAGAGATGATCGTTGAATATTTTGCCAAGTTTGTGAATAGAATCAACATTATCACTAAACGGTCTACATTAACGAATCTTTGCAACATCAAAATTTTACAACGTATGTATGTCCTAAATACAATATATATATATATATATATATATATATATAATGGCAAACTTGATTGTTTCAGATGCATAATGGATAGTCAGACAACATGCATACAGACCCTCTGACTGTTTTGTAATGACATTAAAGTATGTAAGGAACGTATTTTTGTAAATGACCTTCCAAAAACAAAAAGTTTTATAATAAAACATACATTTTTATAAAGTGATAAAGTTTCGTAAACCTTTATATACCTTGTATTCCTACCAAAAGACTGTATCAACATTGTAATAGAGGTAACCTATGAACGCACACAGTAAGACACAATGACCTCTTCAGATACGATTTCTGACCTCCCCTCAAATTTTATATAAAATTTATATCAGTTCAATATTTTATAAGATATATATAATTTTATTATATAAGAAATAGGTGTATGCAGGTGTGTGTGTGGGGGGGGTGGTTCAGACATGAAATATTCATGGAATTGAATATGAAGTCTGCATCAACGGGCTGCACAGTCACATACTTTGGACATGTTATTAAAAGTATAGCCTATAAACAACTCGACATTGGCCGAGGATTGCATGCGCCGCCCTTTGCGCATAAAGTAGTCTTACAATAACACAACTACACAGCGATGAGCAGGTGTTTGGATTTAGACTGCGTTTCAAAAGCTTAATGGAAAGCGCTACAAAATGCAACATTAAATCCTTTTTACTCTTTCATAAGCAATCTAAAAAGGTGACTGTTTTCCCTTCAGATTCCACCTCCAGAGCGACAACCTTGCGGGTCAAACGCAATAATCCAGAAATCCACTCTACATCAACTAAAAGCCGGGCCGTTCTCTCCTGTGGTGCTGGATGTGTTCACTGCTGGGCTACTGTCTCCCCTCCTCTCCGCCTACAGTGCAGGAGTCAGCTGAGTGGATGAGCAGAGGCTTGTACTTGTGAGTAGGGATGCACCGAATGTTCGGCACACTGGCCGAACACCGAACATGCTTTTTTGATTTTTTCTGCCGAATATTTTTGGTTGCCGAAAATTCGAATAAGTGTATAATGGTCGAATCATTTTTACGAACATGACGTGTGATATGATCAAGCAGCAACCAGTGCAGAGAAAGAGAGAGAGAGAGAGAGAGAGAGAGAGAGAGACGCGAATCACTTTATTAATGCAGAAAATGTGTCAGCAGTGTGTGAAACATTTCAAAGTGTTAAAGAAAGAAATTGCTGCGCCGGAGTAAATTTCTGAATGAAAGCGTCTTTACCGGTAACTTGAGTACTTCAGACTGGAGCAGGCGATCTGACAGTAGCCCCGCCGCTCACGGCATCCTTTAACATCATACAGTGGTCGGGTGCACACAGTAGGGTGCACACCTACTAAACAAAATGTGTTCTTTGCATCCCGACCACGAATGCACCTTAGAGAACAGTCAGCTTTTGTGGGCGGAGTTTATGCAATAGTGAATAAATTGGCTAAATAAATAGACAAAATGCGAAATGCCATGTTCTAGTGCTTTTTTACAATTTCTTTACACATTTTTGTTTGGTTTCAGACAAGAATTTTAGTTTCGGTGCAGCCCTGCTTGTGAGGTCACTCTAAAGGGTTTTACGATGCTGCCCAGACATGCTCTGAACTCCACGTTCTCCAGGCGCAGAAATGTAACACCCTCCGCGTGAGGAACACCACAAAGTTACAAGTACAGACAGTGGATGGCTAGCATACTGTATCCGTTGATGTGAAGCCTTATGGCAATAGAAGGTGAACATAAATAAATCAAGTCCTTATCTGAATGTTAAAAGCTTATGTGATGTCCCCTTTTTTCCTTTGCCCAAGGGCGTAAGTTTGATTTTGACATTGGTGGGGGCATAAAATTGGTCACTAAAGTTTAGCGCCATTTACTTGACTTATTTTAACAATATAATAATATAACATAACATAATATAGTTGAATTTGAAATAGCTTTCTACGCTGTTTTTCATTATTGTCACTCTCATTGTAACACTGTCTGTTGCTGTCTACAGCAGGATCTGTTTCCTTAGAAATACACCGGCTAGCTGCTTTTTATAGAAAGTGCTTAATAGACCTCTATAACCAACCTTGATATAATGCTCTCCACCTAGGCCACCTAATAAAATGACGCAATTTACCCTTCGCAAGCAGTTTGACTGACAAGCGATCTGACCAATCATAACTCTGATATTATGTGCCCACCCCTGTGACTGAATTCCCTTTTTTGCGACAGACAAACCTTGGTTGCTTTGTTGATAAATACATTTTTGTAATAGTCAGAAAGATATATGCCAGCTTTATGATAACTTGTTAGGACTCTGTCCTTCCTGTCTCGAGCTTTCAAGCTCCCTGGGCAGAGTCATGACATTGCCACGTCTTTCGGGTTTCTGTTGTGTTATGTGTGGAGACATGTGGCTTTATGTTGTTACTTGATGCCACGTGTCTTCCTGTTATGTCTCTCAGCCCCACCCTCCTATCTCCTGTAATTTCTTAAGGGTTTCATTCCCATCGTCTGTTTGGTGTTTCACTTTAATTAGGGTTTTATTCCCATCAGCTGTCACCACTCCCCCCATGTAAACACTCCTCGTTAGTGTCTCCCTTTATATAGTCTTAGTTTCCCTCTGTTCAGTGTCGGTGCATTGTCTAATGTTCATGCTCAACACGGATGTCTTGTCTTTGGAGTACATGTTGTTCCTGGTCCAGTTTGTAGACTTATTATTTCTCTTTTATATAGACCTTGTTTTTTCCCCTCGTGGAAGGTGTTTGTTTTGTTAGTGTTTTTTGGTTCATGTTTTCCCCATTGCGGGAAGTTTTTTTGTTATACCTTCGTCTGCCTGCATCTGGGTTCTGTCCAAAACCATTTCGTGACATAACTAAGTTATAACTTAAAAATCATTCTGAGGAGAATAGCAGAGTTCACATCACAACTATAACAGTACAGATAAGAGACACCATATTGTAGGAATCATTAATGTATTAATAACAGTTAAAAGTAACTCTCTCTCTAAAATTGTCATTACTACAAATTTCTGAGCAAATATAAGCACTTAATACACCACATTTAGGTTAGCTACACATCCATTTGTGTGAGTAACTTTAGTAGCCTACTGTATTGGGCAAGTTTAGAATGAACGTAATGTTATCATCTGCTGGTGTGGATGCAATTATAGGTTTAATTATTGTTAGTTATCTCAAATCCTCAATGTATCCCTCGAATGCATATTGCAGACCTTTCTTTTTTAAATCAGCTTGTCATTTTTCCAGAAATTCTTCACTCGGGAGTGAATGGCTGATACTGAAAGCTTGTAGGAGTAACAGGAACGAAGGGGGATGGGGTTTTGCGAAGGGTCAATGCTCTTCAAAGCTCTTATTTTAAACACACATTAAGAAACTATACTGTAAATTGTCAACCTAACATTTGTCACAGTACCTAATTTCACAACTAACATACTACTACCATGTCATTGTTTGACCTCACTTGTGGCCCTGCCACCTCCAAAACATGACAGGCCTGCGTCTGTCACCTGACCTGACAAAATAACGCATTAATGCATTCCATGTGAACACATTTATGGCTTCGATACCTATAGCTTATTATCATTACAAATGCCATAAAAAAAACAATTAAGAAAATGTTTAAGTGGCTTACTTTGGTTTATTTTATATTTATATAAGGTTCATGATATACATTTTATATTGCCTAAAACATAACCCTCACACATCAGAACTAATCACGCGGTTGTAAAAGATTTTTAATTTCAATTTAATGATAACTGGATAAATAAATGTTTTATAAAATAAGTACATCAGGCGGACATCAGTGTTATATATAACTATAGATTAATTGTTCGGTCGAAATTATTATTAGGGACAATTTAATGTTCCCTACCCAAATCGACGCCCTTGCCTTCGCTACACTTCTTTTATAGCATTTGAAGAGTTCATGTGCGACGTTGCGGTTAAGATCATTTAAGACTACTAACTTAACTACACTTTTTACTAGCGAAACTGCTTATACAATACAGGGTACACATTCTACAGTTTAAATGTTAAAGTCCAAAGTATGCTTGACTTTTTTACACATGCGCAAGGGTCAGCATAAAGTGCGTGGGATGCAAATGTTGTTATCGCAATAGTATGCGCGGCCAGCGGCTTTTGTTACGGTTTGTACTATTTATGCATGGTCAAACATGAGCATCCTTTTTTTTTGCAGTTAGAAGTCCAGACGGTGATACACGTGTTTGTATCATTTGTCAAACCATAAGACATGCTTAACAGTTCATTACGGAATCCCTGCAGGCCAGGGGAGGTACTGCACTTCTGTTGCAATACTTTGCAAGGCTGTGCATCCAATTCTGTGCGTAATTGTAAAAAATGAACTATACTTAAGGTTTAAGGCATTGCGTCAGCAGTGCAAAGAGAAATGTATTTGTTGAATGTTCCGTAAGTCACTTTGAATAAAAGCATCTGACGATTGCATAAACATAAACAATGTAAATAACTGGCCAACTTTTTTCACTGTTTAAACTGAATAATGTGTTGTGCACACATCTTTGTAGTTGAGCAAGGCGATGCTGTCTTCTTTTATGTTTATTTGGGTACAAATTTGGTCAGGTCAAATTCCTGCAATGTATTTCACATCATTCCTTATTAGCTGGATATTAATGTGGAGTTGTGATGGGATGCAGTAAGAATTGCCACAGGAGGCAATATCATTCGTATGTTGTGATAGGCAGATGATAAAATGATCTTCCAGATTTTCACTTTAAACCTCAATTTAATTTATGAGCTATTTCGCCTTCGGTTAGACCAGAATATAATGCAGACCAGGCTCTGACTTGTTTTCTCATAGCTACAAAGCAAAGCTTTAGTCATCCATTTTACTTAAATTCCATTTAGTCCATATTTTTTTATCACATGTTAATTTTTTTACGTGAACTGTATGTAGCTGTTGTAGCTAAAGTGAAAGTCGGCAACCTCATAACATTTACAGGAAAAAAACATTAGGGCTGAGCTAACTCAGGTCCATGGCCATGTTTACCTAAACCAGAGGTTCTCAACCTTTATGACTTCAAGGCCGCAAATTGAAGTTAACAACATTCAAAGGCCCCCCTCCCATTCACAAAAACTCAAGATTTCTACAAATAAAATGTTTTTAACAGGAAAAAATGATTAATTGTAAAAAATGCCCAAATATTAATTCAATGCTCATTTTGTTTTAAAATAGTTGTAATATTGAACCCCCCCGACAATCAGCTGAGGCCTAGCATTGAGAACAAATGATCTACTCTAAGGTTCGGCTTTGGCGACGTAAAGCATTAAAACGGTGGTATAATTGTTGGGAAGTTCACACCAGAGCGGGCTTGGCAAACCGGAGCATTGGGGAAATATCACAGCTCATAAATTCGTATCTTGATGTGGACTTGTGCCATTTACGACGGAGCCTGTGTCAAAATTAAACCTGGGATTATTTTGTGTTTTCAAGCAGGAGACAGCCATTACCGTGCTAGATTTTAAAAACTCCTGCAACTGCGCTTGAATAAAGAATCACACATCAACTCATCTCTACCGCATTCAAACCACCAAAGAGCAGGAGAATTCCTTCAATTTCATCCAAGATACAAGAACATGAATAATATCTATGTCGATGTCTAATTCATGGACCACGTCCAAGGTCGAATAGCTTCTTCGAGGCCGATTTGCGGGGAGAACTGTTTGATGCTGGAGAATACTTGGCATGGTCCCTCAATAAAGTGATGTTGTGAGGTATGGAAACAAAATGTACACCACATCACTCGCAGAGTTTCTGGTGCTGTCAATAAGTTGTGACCGGCAGCCTCTTTTCAAAAGCATTAACCATGCCAATCAGATGGCAAGCACACACAGGAACCCTGCAGGAACATCCTCTGGCAGAAATCCAATAGAAGAGCCATTCTTAAGATGCTAAATAACCTGCTCAACACTGATGATGACGATATACTGTACACCTCCCTAAACTATTACTACAAATATATTTCATGACGACTTTGAACACATAATTGCCTCATATGGCAATGCTTAACACATCACTGCACACCTTGAGAAGTCTAGAAGGGCCGAGTTTTTAGAAAATGTGACCCCGTAATGAATCATAAAACTTACCAGGCCATCACAATTGCTGATAGCCACCGATGTGTCCTGCATGTTGGTTACATGACCCACATATATACAGTCACTGGGCAACAAGGGTTCAGAGTGCGTTTGGTTATCATCCTCCAGCCACTCCACTTTGGCTCCTGGGGCCACGAGCCTGGAGTTTAGCCTGAGGCGAAGGTGAAGCTCCTGTCCGAATACAGTAACGTTATAAAAGAGCGTCTCCTCGTGCCTCAGGTGGTCCTGCTCTGAGATCGTCTCAGACTCATTGGTCTCTCCATGCTGGTTGGCCTGCCTCCTCCTGCGCCGATGGGACCACTGCCCACTCAGCCGGCTGGCAGAGACGGCGTGGGAGAGGAAGCGTCCGTCTGCATCCACGCTCACTGGCTTCACTTGCCCATACTCCCTCAGGACATGCTGCAGGGAATCTGCCGGGGGTACAAACACAGTTACACACATTCATTTGTGCGCACACAAACACACACAAAGAAAGCCAATAGATTTTAAAGCATTCACCAAGAGTCAGAATCTTTCTGCAATAGTTACAGGCACAGTCAAGCAGCCGAAACAAAAAAGAATTTGAGTGTTTACTTAAATAAAACTTTGTGTCCGGTGTTTATTCAAAACAGGGAAGTATATGACAACATATGAAAATAACATTATGTCATGCATTCCTTTCGTTCTGATGAGAGAGCAGTTTTTGCTTGCTCTTCCGTTTTATGCATCTCGTGCAAGTGTCCTTCACTTTATTAGAAAACAGACTGCAGCTTGCATGAAGTGTTGTATAGCTGGATTAAAGTATTATGCATGCTATTCTGTGCACCCATCAGAAACATAAGAACATAATAGAGCTACATTTAGGACAGTTATTTCAAGCAAGAGACAATTATTGGCTCGCGTGCATTTTTCCGCAATGTAACATTAAATCACGTATGATGGGTTTAAGATGCATTAAACAAACATTGTGCAATGACGTTCTTTCAGCTGTAACAAAAGTTGCAGACGTTTAAGTTCAGATGCTGTAAAAAAAAGTTACGCAGTCTCTCTCAAATTCGTGGAACAAGCTAGTGACCCTGACATCTTTTAAACTCTTTCGTCTTTTTTCTACACGAGTGTAAGTTGCAAAGACAAGCGAGTGGCAGCTTCACAGCGGCGGGTCTCTGCACGGATCGCTATCTCCGGCGTAAAGTAGCCTAACCGTGATCAGCACCGACAATAAGCGCATCTCCACGTACCTATACGGTCGGCGATGTAAAGAGATTCCGCATGCTGACAGTAAAGGAAAATGATAAAGAATAGACATCCAGGAGCGACATCCATGGCAGGTCCGCGGAGAGGGGAGCGCGCACGGACGCGAGGCAGACTTTGAGATCTCAGATAAGCAGCACCGACTCGGCGAGCGCTGCCCCCTCCCGCCCCTTCAGTCTGACTGCAAAGTGCACGGTGGAAGATATGCTCTCATTCTCAACCCCCCCCCCCCCCCCCCACCACCCCTTTATTTCCCCCCCACCACCACCACCACCTGAATTGTTAACATTTTGTGATGTTACTGTACTGGTGTGAAAGGGGGGAAATCTGGTATAAGTCACTTTTTAGAGCCGGAATAAAGTATTTGCCCCAAAATCCTGTAAGATCTTGAGTTGCATAAAGACATAATATTATTATCAAAAAACGTTGAAATAATATGTAAAATATTGCATGAGTTTATTAGTTTGCTGCATATGTAAAACCGCGCCTCTCTGTGTAGACTATGGTAATTGTGATCATTTTATATGACCAAAAAGAGAGCAGATTAACGCCTGCAGATTCTCTATAATACTGAACTACATTCAAACACATTATAAAACACACCCTTTATGTTTAGCCTGGGATCCTTTATACCATGCAGGAAAGTTTTAAATGCATAGGCCTATTCTGATTTGGCAGTGATAAAGTTCTTGGTCTTACCTCAAAACCCACAAAGACCCATGAACAGTAGCTACCACATTATCCACTTTGATTCAAAGAAGTACTGCTTTTAGACAGATGCACTAAACTGCTGCACTTCCGGAAACATTGCAACAGAACCGCAACAAAATGACGCAAAGACGCAACTGAAGACTCACCAGAACGCGCACAGTGCCAAGCGTTTCACTGACCAGTGCATAATCTGTGTTCAAAGTTTAGGCAAATTTCAAGATATAGAAATACTATTTTCCATTAAGAAAATAAACCATGGTTTAACTACAGTAACATTGAACAATATTTTAACTTTTATTTGTATTTCTAGGATAAGACCATAGCAACCATATATCATCTCACTGCAGGAACCATTATCTTTGTAGTAAAAACTTTGGTACAAGGCTAAATAATGATCAAAACATGGTTGTTTTGCTGTATAATTTAACTTTATATATTTCAATAGCCTATAATAAAACCACTGTAAGCACAATACGAGTTCAAATTATGTTAAACCGTAAAATGCCTGCCTATAACTGTTTTGAAAATGTATTAATAAGATTAATAAGAAATAGAGTGAAAAAGAGTCATGTGCTAGTGATGTCAGAGTAATTTATCATCATTCCTATCCATGATGTTACAGACTATTTTCGATTTTGCCAAGTAAACACCACCATTTTAATATCATACATTATATTCTGCAAAGAAGAGCACACAGCAGTTGAAGAAGCATCCTGCTCTGTTATGAAGTTAGTGGATTATTGAAATAAATCACCTGGCGAGATTGGATGCTGGGTTCTTGGAAAAAGAATTTCTAATGCATCTCTGTGGCGCGGTAGGAAATGGATCATGCGCCATCTATCTGTCAGCACCTTTAGTCTCAGTGGGGCGAAGGCTATAAAAGTACAATGTTAGGCCTTCTGTGTATTCCAGTGTGTGTTGTGCACTGACGGGCAACATGCAAGGACCCATCAACCAGCGAGCTTCTTTGAGGCAGAGAGCTTTTATGTACAGTGGGGTTGAGATTTTAGGCAAACAACTTGATGCTCACATTGAGAACTGTTGTAAATGTGGCTTGTGGTTTTCCTTCTTGGATTACTGAGATACCCCAAATAGTGCACCACGTCGTGTTTGCTTTAAAATAAACGGAGTAGTTTGCTGAAATATTAATTCACTAATCTTTACAAAATGTTCACAGACTTGATTTTCAATGCACTTTTTACACAAAGCTGTTTTTTTTTTAATAGTTATTTTGGTTTCGAAAGCTTGGGTCAATGTTAACTTTACAATACAAATGTCTAGATGCATATGCTAGTCTAAGGATATTGCAAAAGCAGTGTGGTCCAAAACACTAACAAATTTCACATTTAAAAGTAAGACTTTAAAACACTCACGCTTCCGGCAGTACGAATTAACCCTTTTTATGACATCACCCTGCACTTCAGCTTCTCTTTAAAATCCAGGCTGTTATAAAATCACTCTAAACCAATGCTTCTTGAAGCTTACTGATCAAGGGGCAGGTGCTCCGAGTTCGGGGAGAATCACATAGCTCGGAGCCCTCGCCCTGGGACAGCACGGCAAATACGCATTCTATCCGTCCCACCTTACTATCTGCGAGGTTTACTCATAAAACAATGTAATTCCACAGAAACAACAATGCGGTTGGCAAACACAGACGTAGCAACATACAGTGGTGATACTTATGCAATGTGGTCAGCTGTATGTTTTTAAAGCAATAAGCCCCAGAAACAGTGGGTTACAGTGCATTTAATATCAGCTTAGGGCGCTGTGGCACGACGCGGAGTGCCTAAAACCCCCTTAGCTGTTATAAAATGCACTTGTAACCCACAGCTTCACGGGACTTATTGCTTTTATAAAAGGGTTATTCAATATGCGTAGCAAGGATTCATAAAATATTGTAAATAAAGTGATAATAATAAATGGGGGTATTTTATAACGGCTTAGAACTCGGATCAACCAATCAGAATCAAGGACCAGAACTGACCGTATTCTAATGAAAGTTTTACAACAGCTTAGAACACCGCAACCAACCACAACCGAGAACCAAAACTAATCACTGTTTCAGCTGTTTTCTTAATTTCTACAAAACTTACGTGTTATTACATCTCAAATGTCACAAAAACAGCCTTTTTCCACCTATGAAATGTTGCCAAATTTTGAAATATTCTATGTGTTGCTGATGCAGAGAAGCTTATTCATGCATTTATGACCTCAAGACTTGACTACTGTAATGCGCTACTTAGTGGTTGTCCTGCATCATCAATAAACAAACTACAGTTAGTTCAGAAAGCAGCTGCCAGAGTTCTAACCGGGTCCAGAAAATACCATCACATAACCCCAATTTTATCAACCCTTCACTGGCTACCCATTAAGTATCCGATTGACTTTAAAGTTCTTTTAATCACGTATAAAGCCTTAAAGGGTTTAGCCCCTACCTACCTAACAGAGCTTCTATCACACTACAACCCATCACATAAACACCATGTACTGTGTTTTCCGTTTTTTCTTATTTTCCCCTGTAAAGCTGCTTTGGAACAATGCACATTGTGAAAAGTGTTATATAAATAAAATTGAATTCTATTAAAACGTCAATTTATAGAAAAAGATGTACTTTTTTTCTAACTACTGTTATTTTACTGCATTTTTCTGGTGCCTCGCCCCCGCTGCCCAAAAATATTGAAATTTTTTTTTTACAGTTGAAATACGGTAAAAAACATCAAATTTACAAAAAAGCATGAAAATGTTATGGTTGAAAAATAAATTTCTTTAAAGTTTTGCATACAGTGTACACTTCTTATCTTATTACTGTATATTATGTGACTATATTTCTTTATGCATGGAAAACTGTTTACCTATACGTGAAGCATTATAGATCATATAAGAGTGACAGAAGCAAACAAGCATCATCCATGAAACCCTCTCTGCTGTGATGCTAGAGGCTCAGTTAGTTTAAGTCAGCTGTGGTTCCTTTTATGACATAATTGCACAGAGACCTCAGATCGTGGGAGTTTTTAAGTGCAGGGCAGAGGAGAGACTTTCTGCTAGGTAAGGCACGAGGACATCTGGGACTCTGTCCATTTCTCATCCTTCCCCGACTGAGGAAAAAGAATGAGGTTGTCGGTGCGGTTACGGCAGACGGTGGTTTAATCGAAACTCGAAATTCCTGCTCCATTGCTTAGCCAGATGGGTCATGCCATCACATTCTGCATAGAGCGATCGTCATACCGCCTTTCCCTGGCATTCTTGATGTAAACTAGCAAGTGTATATACAGTATTACTAGGCATAACTACATTTTAAAATATTTTTTTATTGTAGCCCACTTTAATCTGTAAACGATTAACTACATTCATGGGGAAGGTCAGAGTTTTGTGGTGTGTGCTTGCACGAGGGGGTCAGATGAGGAAAGGCTACTTGAGTTTTGGTTCGCTGAAGTGAAAGAAGTTGCAAAAGAGTGATTCTGAAAGCAGATGGTCATGTATATTAATCCTTGTCTAAATAACACCCTCAGAGGCAATCTGCGAAAAATGAATATTTTCGCATTTTTAAGGATCGCAGTACCTCTATAATGTTGAATAAATATCTTTCCTATAACACCAGGGGTAGTGCATAGCTAACACAGATATATTTACACCGAATACATATTCATTTAGACCACCTACAGTTAAGAGCCCACTTTTTTAATGCTAAATTAGTGAACAATAGAATGTTTCATCACAACACCTTAAATATTGTCAGGAAACAATAGACTTGCTATTCCTACCCATTTACTGCCCACTGTGGACAAAAAGATGACTCAGCAAACTTCATGTAATAGAGCCGGAAGGGAAAAACCAATACAAGCATACTGCAGCTACACACAACCTTTAGATATATAAACCGACAGATACACATAGCATCTAGACTTTACCCCTACAGAAAACCCAAACACAATTACCCTTGGTAAGTAAGGACACTTCCTTTACATCGTAAGTCGCACCACATGTTTCACAACATGTCATAACGTGTGTTTCACACAGAAAGGATTTCTATTCCGCTCCGGTGCAAACAGCCAAAGCCGGCATATGGATCTGATTCAATCACCCATATGGATGTTCGGTACGCAGCTGTAAATCCAAACGGAAGAGGACACATCAAAAAGCCAGGTGTGTATGGAAGAGCTTACCCCGCTCTCTGGTTTTAATGTGGAAGTGCACAGATAAAACCAAGAGCTCTGAAGGGACTTGTTACTGGTTAGTGGCTGTAAAAGTGAGTCGGAATTGTTGGCCCTCAAACGAACCACGGCGGAGTCGGCGTGTCCCGCCAGGACGTGTGTTTCACATTTGTTGCTCTGCTCCTTCTCTCCCCTCTCCTCCTGACACTCCTTCCGTGTAAACTCACACGTCACTGAACAGACACGGGGATCGCATAAACACATGCACACACAATCAAAGGCATGTACACGAACGCATCTTTGCATGAAATCGATGAGAATTTGTGTGTCTGTCTGAATATCAGTTAAATAATCATTTTAAGCAGTTTCACCTGTAAATCTGGAAAAATAGGACTCCGGTTAATCTCCATATAATGTAAAAAAAATATGTTTTTTGAAAAATACGGTAAAAAAAAGAAAATTACAGTAAAGTTCGCAAATTTACAAGAAAAAAGGAAAAATTTGATTTTACGGCGACCCAGCTGCCAGACAAATGTCAGATTTTTTTACAATGCTGCATTTCTAAACGTATTCTGGCAATTCCAGTCAGTGTCTGTTGAATTGTAACAGAATCAAACCTCAGGAAAGTCACCCAGCGGCCACGTGAAAGAACAAAAATCAGGCTTATTCCATGATATTCATTTGTGACATTATCCGAAAATAAATGTAAAACATTAGTATTGTGCTGTTTAAACATGAACTTGTTTTCTTTGCAGTATTCAAGATCTGCTAACATCGTATTTTTACCAGTTTGTCCCTCTTGCAAATAAATGCAAATAAAAAACTAGAATATGGGAGAAATGTTCACAGAATGAACCAAAAATGAATATTTTACTTAAACACATATCTATAAATAGTTAATTCAGAAAACCAGAAAGTAATTTTAAAGTGGTTTCTTCATTTTTGTGTGATTGAAATAGGACATTCAGACCTTAGTTACATGTTTTATTAACATATTTTACACCTCAGCACCAGTGTCCGCGTATGTCAAATATTTTAAGGGCATGTTTGTATATGAAACACAAATCAAATAAACAGACCAAAAACGGCCATCACCACACACATATCACAATCCGCCTGAGGGTTAACCCCGTTTGCTTTCATTTCGTTGAAGGAATGATGATTTCATACCGTGTTTCAACCCACGAGAAGAAAATCCTTTATGGTTCGAGAGCTTAAAGACTCAAGAAATGCTTCATCTCTTGGCAGCATGATTTACATGTGATATTTACAAGACCAGAAAAATAACAGAGGACCAGTAAAGGGAGCTCACCGGCTCTGTAATGAAAGTTCTGTGTATGCTCCTTTAACCCTGTTTGGACATACATTTCCTCATTTTCGACAAACAGAAGTGGACGTGCCAATAAAACTGAATCTGTTTCATCTGTGTCGTCAGGATTTGAGATCAGGGCCAAGCTGACTATGAAGAATGGGGAGGGATTTTTTGAGGAATGCCTTTAAGGAGTGTGTAGATACATCATTCTTACAAGCGTTACTGTATCTACATAGCTTTATGGTGAAGGTTATGTTGTTTAACGGAGGAAGATGAGGACAGCTCCCTGCTGTAGCACGCAATAAACCCACTGAGCAGCCATATGCCAGATCAGCAGTGCACACTGTGGTCCAACAGGACCACAAGGCCTTCTGGATGATCTTCTTCTCTCTCATTGACTCAGAATCAACTAAATAGTCACCAATGCAGAACTGCAGGTGAAACCCGAGCGGGCAGCCTGAAATATTGTGACAGTAACCGGCAGGATCTGTCTCTAGAAATCGTCCTGAGAGACTGTCAAGGCGGTTCCACACAGTGACACCGACACTCCTCATTAGAGAGTGTTTCATAGACAAGGTGTCTCCTGCAGCAAACACATCCTCCTCTGAAGCTCTTCTTCTCGACGGGCAATCACAGCTGAGGAGAGACGGGGTAGGAGATTAGAAAACAGGGGGGTGTTGCCAAAAACACTAGATGTGCTTTTGCACACCGATGAGGAAAGTCTAAAGACACGGAGAAGGTTAAAGAGAAGCCTTTACTCAATAACATCTGAATATGTGAACGGAATGTTCACGGAAAACAAATTAATCTGTTTAACCAGAAGCAGCCTCTGTTACTGGCTTCTGCTTTTAATTCCATGATCAAAGGGATAAACATGTTGGAAAGGAAAGAAATAGAATGCAGGGAATTGTTCCAAAAAATATTGCAAGAATTGAAATCTCCTGTTTTGGGAACCCTATGTTTTTAACTGCTGGTGCTGTATTTGACCAGATCAGTAAATCTGGTGATAGGCGCTGTGATGTTGGTGACAAAAAGCATCATTTTATTTAAAAAAGAATTGCCAATAAAAGATACAAACCAAAGGCATAAATCAGTGGTTTTCAACAGGGGGGACAGCTGACTTCAAAGGGGCCCCCAAGATGACCAATATTTTAAAATTAGCAAAAGTTGGCATTGAAATACATAAAAACACAAATAAATAACAGGATATTTCTGAGTATTTTGCCATTTTTATAGTTATTAAATGTTTCTCCGGTTAATATTAAGCAGAAATTAATTTTGAGGTTTTGTGAGTGGAGAAGGGAGAGGATTGTTGAACCCCTGCCCTAAATGATGCATTAAATCAGAGAAATGTTTTCTGAGAGCCCATTCAAACCCACAGAAAGTTCAGAGATTGCTTATTTCCATACTTTGTTGGAATATTAAATCTGTTAAGTGATTTTTCTGTGTTTCTGTTCCAACCGCAGAAAAGACTTTAAACTCTAGTCCTACCCCACGACTCACACCATTGGTTAAGCCAGTGTTGCTTTTTTCAGCTACAAGAGATGCTCAAACAAACGAAGCATGTCGATTGAGAAACTTTTTTCACAATACGACATTTATATTTCCCCCACTCTGTGAAAAATTCACTTATTTCAACTTAAAACATCTTTTTCAAAAGCAGACTTATATTTTAAAGGTCCAGTCAGTGAAATCTAGCAGAAAGGTTGCAACCAACCACACACTATACCCCTTTAGAAACACAACGATGGCTGACAGAACATGGCAAGTTACATGGAAGGGGACCCGCGGTGTATGTAGATAGAAATAGCTCATTCTAAGGTAATAGAAAACTCTTTATACACCTCTTTTGTATATTATATTGCATTTCTATCAATAGACCATCCCAAAAATGACATACTGGACCTTTAAAGTGAATAAATAATTCCAATTTGAATTTTGATTATATTAAAATGACTTAAATGCATGGTTCTCCCAAAAATGACAATTTCATTGTAATTTCAAACCTATATGACTTTCTTTCTTTTGCAGAACACAAAACAAATATTGTGACTTCTATTCGCTTCTACAAGACGGTGAGTAAATGATGAAATAATTTTCAGTTTTGGGTGAACTGTCCCTTTAAAAAATTTAGCATTTATAAAATGAGGTAAAATTAGATAAACTATTTTCTATATCAGTTTAATATGACCTGTAAAGTCAATTTGATTTTAACTTAAAACTTTGAGGCAGCTTTTGAACTGAAGTATTTAAGTTGAATTTTTCTTTTCTGCACTAGCAACTGTATTTTCCCTTTATAATCCTCATAAAGATTCGATTGAAAATGTATGTTTTTATCATTGCATCTAAATTAAGGGTGAAAGAGTGACCCATTTGACTTCATTCTTGTGGCGTGAACACTTCAAGGCCAAACTTTGAAAGCCTTATATGGGCAATAACGTTAAATCCCCTGCCTTTATTTCTCCAGATGGTCAGACACTTTGCAAAGTTGCTTGAGAATCACAGACATCTTATGTAGAAGTTCGGGACAAACTATTTGTAGGATCCAAGGATACGTTTCTATAAGTAAGTTAGAGCTTCTTTTTTTGTTTTACAGTAAAAAAAATAGAGATGCAAAAAAAACACGCACTGAATTTCCCATATTTCACGTTTTGAGCTGAAATAGAAAGAGCTCTTTTGAAAGCCAAGCACGTTCCCCATAAGCAGATTCTGGTAAACAATACGAAATTCCCATCTGCTCAGCCGTGTTTGCTTGCGCCTCCTCACCCTGCACTTTTGCAAGCTGCCTGTTCTGTTAACTTCACTTCAGACCGCTGAGCTCAGCGTTTCTCCACACATTCAGCAGCAGCTACCTGGAACTGCTGTCACCCTGCATCTCCTCATCCTACCTGCACCTCCAGCTGAGCCTCGCTCCCCCGCTAACAAACATCAGTGTCCTTGATGTCCCGCCGACACTGTGGCAGAGACAAACGCCTCTCCCTGCAGTCCTCTAAATCTCTCAACACAGAACACGGCTTCATCAACAACTCAATTTCGGTGGATTCGCTTAAATAACTCTTTGCCATAGCTGCGGTCCTTGTGAGTTTTAGATGGATGACGGTGAGAATTTGAAGTGACAAAAGTAAGGAAGCAACTCGCCGGGTGACAAGTAATCAATCGGGTTTGTAAGGTAAAGGGTGAAGGGATTTCTCTGAGAAATTAACTTTTTTGCTTTCAGTGAAAGATGAAAAACAGGTGGGGATGTAAGTGGAACACAACCCAGGGAAGTGTAGAGGGTGCATTTGGTAGCTGTCCACACACATTTACATCAAGTCATCTGCTCGGAGGTGACTGTAGTCAAGACCCATCTGTGACTCTCTGCATTCACAGCAGTGATATTTGCATTGCCACAGAAAATATTATTCCCCGTAATCGGCATCGGAGACGTCGACTTTCACGAACACGTCTTTGTCTGTAGTTAATAGACTTAGTCAATTATCCTTTTAAACTGGAATCCACTCATAGGAATTTGTTGCTTGAAACAATTGAATGTACCGCAGAAGAATCATGTGTAAAATGATAGCACATGTACAATAAGCAACATCTGAAATGACTTTTGTACAGTTGTACAAATTGTACAGCAATGGAACAGATTTAGTAAATGCGTTAAAAATGTTAAATTACAGAAATAAACTGCAATGTAAAATTGTAATTTAACAGAATTACAAAAAAGAAAATCTGTAAAAAAACGGTTAAGTTAAAGTAATTTTACGTTGCAAGAAATGCATGTTTTAGGTTTTATGCTGGCACTCAAGCTGCTGGAATATTAACCTTTTTTATATATTTTTTACAGTGTGTTGTTAAAGGTTTGGCGTATGAAATTTAGCAGCATCTAGTGGTGAGGTTGCGAATTGTAACTGACGGCCCACTGCACCCCTCCCTTTCGGCGCACTACGGTGGCTGACACAGAACTAAGATGTCGTCACATTCTCGTATCTTTACCAGAGGAGATAACATATTTATGAAATGCGCTCTGTAGAGCAGTTTGTCCGTTTAAGGCTACTGTAGAAACAAAATGGCGAATTCCATGTAAGGGGACCCGCAGTATGTACAATAGAAATATCTCATTCTAAGGTAATAAAACATAACGCTTCATAATGTAAGGTCTTAACACTTCTTAAGACATAGTTGTGTATATTATATTGCATTTCTGACAATAGATCCTCCGAAAATCTACACACTGCACCTTTAAAATATGAAATTTCCAAATTAATTGAATCCACTACTGCAAGATAAACTCAACCTCAGGACGCTCCATTTGTTTATCTATGAAATCACCAGAGGCCAAAGCAAAAAGTTTAACCTTAGCATCTATATTACACAGAACATAATCAACTCGCATCAATAGACTTCTTTTAAACTATTTATAATATTACACAAGAGTTTAACCGTTTTAATTTATTTTCCAACCCCAGGCAATGCATCACATGTCTTTTTGAGAAAAAACTGTAAATCTAACAATAAAGTTATATTATGTAAAGATGTCATAATTAAAAAACACAGTTTATGTCTTAATCCAACTGAGAGAACTGCTGTGGCCGCAAGGAGTTTTTTCCATCTTTAGTCAGGACTCGGGAGCCCCACGTGCTTCCCATTAGGACCAACTCTGGGCTAACAATCCTGCAAACTCTGATTCTGTCAGACAAGGCCAGATGGTCCTGAAATCATAACCTTCACTGTTTCTACATGGACCTTATGCACAGCACCAAATATAGGCATAATATTTGGAGAAAAGTATGGGACCGACTCTTCTAATAAACATGTTTATCTATTAATTTGCAAAGCTGTTAAAGTTACAGTCAAACCATTTTCAAGCGACCAGCCTCAAATAAATGTCCGTCTCAGGTGGGCTTGTTATTTTGGGTCATTATAACAAAGCATACAAACTTTGAGATTCTAGAAACTTCGAAACTAATGAAGTCATTCCAAGGTGAAACTCAACCTGCAAAAAAACTTCGGCTTCGAGGCAAAATTATATTGAGATCTAACGGTCTATTACGGCCGGTGTGCTTTAATATACTGCGAGTCCAAATGCTTTATAGTGATTCATAAAGTGACATTTTTATGGATAAATCGTTTTTCCTTCCACTGTATCAATTGTGTTAGGAATACCAATCACTTTATATTGGATATTGTCTGGTTTGGTAAAACAAAGTTTATTGATGCAATGGTGGTACATAGACAAAAAATGCATTTACTAGCAAAATAATGAATGCAAACTCGTCTTCGATCTCACCTCAGCCTCTCTTCTTGCTAGTACCTAGACTTGTACATGCCTCAATAAAAAAACGTCACTGAATATCATCTAATATCAACACGATCAACGGCGATAGATTAACATGGCCAACATCAGATACGCCTTGATATTTTCCATATTGTGTGTATGGATATAGTTATGCATCTCAGGTTCTCAGTGATACATCATTCGAAGCACTTGGATCTCTTATTGACAATTTAAACAAATTATGACTGACATGATTTATTCATCTTGATGCTGCAGATGTTTGCCGCATTGCTACCCTAGACCGACTGCTACAGTTTCCTGCGATGACAAACCTTCCTTGCAGGAGGGTTTGTCTCCATGGTAATTGCATTAAATCACAATGGAACCGAGGGAATGCCCGTTTAAATATACAGACCGTCTGACGATTCTGTAGGCGATTTAATGCACATAATATTCTGCAAGGGATCAAAAAACTAGAAAAATTTTGACAACTCTCACATGGTCATGTTTAGACAGTACATGACACACACTCGAGCGTTTTGACATCTGTGAAGAATTCTGGCCAAGCTAGCAGACAGAAAACAAAAGATGGGTTTACAATAATTGAGGAAAGAAAATATTCACAGTAGACTATGTGAAACACGCACCCCATCTACTGGCTAAAACACTTCACAGCAGTCTGGAGAAAAATTAAAACAGCACTTGAATAAATACAATAAACACAAAACTCCAAGGTTGAAACAGATATAGAATTTATTTAACCATGAGTAGGAAAAAATACAGGTGTAAAGGAGACAAGCTGACCCTGTTATAAACACATCACTACTCAGAGAACCAAGAGAACAGTGAAATCCAAAACGCCTTGTTTACCATTAGGCTTTAATCCCCAACACTTAAAATTGAATTAAAAACAGCTGCCATTATTAGATTTTTTAAATATCTTTATACGTTTTCCTTACATATGCAACATTCTTTTTAAAACATTGTGCAAGTGTTATGCTGGTATTCAATAAATGGTAAACAAGAGTTGGTCCAGTGCATTTTAGTGACACACCTAAATACTTATTGACTCTCGGCTGATTCAACCACAATCCTGACCATTGTACTTTTAGCCCTACTGACAGAGAAAAGTCAACTATGAAACGGGAAATTAAAGAAGCCAGAAACATCTGAGCCTGGTTGATCTGAAATGGGGAGGAAAAAAATAAAGCTGTAAAAGTCATTATTGCCAAGTTTTGAATATGCTGACGTCATCACACAATGCTATTTTTGCTCCATCTGAAACCGTTGTCAAACCAAATGATCTAACTTCTAAACAACATGGCAACAACATCTAAACATGCACAATTCATTAAGTGACTGGGTTTTAAGAGAGCACTGATGCTGAAACACAGAACACAAGGCAAATAAACACACTAGAAGAGGTGATTCGTTTGTCTCATCCTACCCTAAACCTTTCTTCTGGAGAGAAAGAAAACACCAAGAAAGTAGGAAACACAGCAGAAAGATGTTTCTAGGAGTTCCACAACCCAAACACATTTACAACCACTAACTGGTTTTTCAGACCAAGTGAAATTCCACAAAGCGTCGGGTCAAAGAGATTCAGTTTGGTGACAAAATGACAGCTCTTTATTTCTCTGTGACGGATTTCATGTACGTATTTTTTTCTTAAAAGTATCTTGACGTGAAGGTTAGCAACAATATAAATCTATAATTCAGTGCCAACATTTTTTTACAAAAAATTTGGTTTTGAGTAATACAAAAAAAGCAAAACGAAAATGACAAAAACTATTAGATATCAATCATAATACACACATCAACACAATTCAGGTCAAAGAAAGGAAACGTGATACATTATTTATTCACACTTTACAAAAATCTTTTTACTACAACACCATCAGCAATTCAATAGAACCAGACAAGTTGCTTTCATTTAAAAACAACCAGAAGAAATAAACTAAATTTCATAGACTCAGATAATGTGAGGAATTAAAAGGGACATCGAAAGGAGAACTATAAGATGGTCCACCACAGTTCACCTAGATACTCTTGCTTGATAAAAGTCATTAAAATTGACCTCTGCCTCACGGCAAAAGCGTGTTTTCGTTTAAAAAAAAGCAATGAGTAGCTGCACCAGTGATCTACAATAAGTGCTTGTCGATCTGTTTGATTTTTAAAACATGACAAGAGGCAGGGGAAAAACTCAGAAACAAATTGGCTTTTCAAACGCACATTAAATGACGTGTCAAAGGGATGCGGCTGTAGACAAATTTAAAATGAGACACTTGCGTTTACGGCGAGCAAACGGAGAAACGCACCACCGTGTTTTTCTTCAACAGGTTAGAGAGTGTTTTACAGTAGTAAATGGAGCTTTACACTTGGCCTTGTGGGAGAATGGCACAACACGAGGAGATAACCGTGGACAAGCAGAAATGAAACACTGAAGCGAAATGTATGGTAAGTGAATTGCCTGAGTCAAGAGGAAGTCTGTGTTGGGATTGGAAAGAACTACAAGACTATGGCATGATGATGGGATTTCTCAAAATGTCCGGGTTAAACAAACTAGCCTTACAAGAGCGGCTGAAGGAAAACAAACACTTGTCTGAGACACTTGGATCAGAAGAAACATGGTTTCGAGAATTTCAACAAATGAAAAATGGAAATGAGAGATTGAGGCTGTTCAGGTTCACTGATAGAAATGGCAGTGCGCTTCGAGAAACGAATCGGTGAGGCACAACGTTATGCGGTTTTGATTACCAAAGCAGGTAACAGGACCACATCACAACATATCTGCCTCAGCGGAAAAAAGAAAATAAGGAAAATTAAACTAGTTCAACTTTACACAGCAGAAACCTGAAAAATTATATTACACACGCTGGTTGTCGAATGTTCATTAGAATGAACTGATAGAAATTTCGCTTTCATTTACAGTACAATCATTTTTCATCCAAATTCAACTCTTGTGTAAAAAAAAAACAAATGCAGTAGATCAAGACTTTTGTTGCTTGTATACAATCATGAAGCGGAAAATAATACATACGGGGAGTGGGAAAAACTAAATCTCTTCAACTGGCCACAACAAGGGGTTAATTTATTCATCCGTATGTAGGATGTACTTCCCGTGCCTGCACCCTTCATCTTAACATGACCTCCAGCCAAACCTCACATTCCGGGGCGATGGCTACAATCATTGAAATATGATAAAAACACAGCTGCCTGTTCCAGATCATTTCGCTTTTCTTAAGCCCGGATCCCTCTCCCTCTCTCAGCTGCACACTGGATCACAAAAGGGGCTCATTGGCATGTAAAGAAAGCATCACTTGCACATGATTTTCTATGAGCAGATCCTTTAGAAATGATACAAGGCCTGTTAGATGTGACAGTGGCCTTTGTGTTACAGCTAGAGATCAAGCAAAACGCGCATGGAGAGGCCACAGCACCACAGAGTTAAAATGTGAGAGTTCGGCCAGCTCTCTTTACACAAAAGCCCTTACGTACAGGCTTGCTCCTGGAGATTGAATCTGACCTAAGCTGGTGAAATTGGTTTCGTTTCGGCAAGCTGCTCGCTCTAAACCGGCCTCGTAATTACATGATCCAAATTATGCATGATACTTGATTCTGGACTCCCTGCATATGTTTCGAAGATATTGCCTTGTAGTTATAAAAAAGCTTTGACTTTTGTCTTAAGGTAAAACTTACATGATTGCTCAGGGCGCTTAGGGGTTTTACACAGTCTGAAAAAAGTACAGAAGTTGAAACTTTGTGCCCGGAAACAGAGAAAACATTACCAAACCAAAAACTAAAGTGGGTGGGTGGGTGGTGGTATAGATAAGACTGACATCTCTGTTTCAGTTAAAATCCATGGGAATAAAAGTTTGCCATACCCCATCATCTCCTCATACCGGATTCAGATCTATACAAAAACAGCCCCTGCCATTCTTACTCCTCTGTGAGAACATAAGGAGGTGCAGGCTGGAGCTTCCCCTGCTGGCTCGGAGAACTACCTGCGGCCGGGCAGATGAATGCCGTTCACAACAGGCAGGAAGGGCAGGAGTAGCTCCATTTGTGCAAACAGGGAGAAGTGATCGGAAGGAATGTGGGGATGGGGGCAGCCAGTGACATTGTTCTCATGGAGCCAGTGAAGGTCAAGGGGACCCAGCACTCCCAACACGTTTAGCAAAGGTTGAGAGTAGAAGATGTAATCGATGATGCCCTGCAAACAAGATAAACCATTACAATCACGGCAGGTTATACGCAACTATAAAATAGAAACACAAACATGACGACTAACCCTAAAGTCAAAGGTGTAGTTGGTGTAAGGCATCAGGCCGTCCTCATAGGCACTTTTCAACTTGAAGCCGTGTGTGATCCTGCTGCTGGAGGTGCCGTTCTTGCCATTACAGTTGAAGTTGGTCAAACTGTCGATGTATCGCAGATCCCTGAAGTCCTTGTGTGTGCTATCGACACCACCCGTGCTCAGGTACTCCACCACACCTGCGCACAAATAAACCTCCATCAGCAAGAGAGCTAAAAGGAAAAAAATGACAGAATTTCCTGACAGATACATACCCGAGTCAGGTAGAGAGTTAAGATCAGCACAGAGGACAAGAGGGATGGCGTTGGTTTCTCCGGAAACAGAAGAGAGCTTTAGACTGCGGGTGGCCTTGTCCACAATGTTCTTCACCTCAGACAGAAACATCATGGTCTGCACTAGCTTCACATCAGAGTACTCTGGGTCCCAGTGCATATGGGCGTTGGCCACCAGAAGGAGCTGTTTCTCAATTCCATGCAGGGGCTTCCCAGCTGAGGATGAGAAAGAGACCCCTTAGCTATTGCTCACAGCGAGATGAAACAAGAGAAAAACAAAAGATGATGTTTTTGTCTGTTTTTAAGGCATGTAGAAAATAGGAAACGGACCACACTGCTCAATCATCTCTTTCCGCAGCTCTAGTAGTACAGCAACACCGATGTTGTCCTTGGTCATCACCCTGTTTAACATGGCCTCTGAGCCCTCTGAATTTGCCATGGCCAGCTGATTGAACTCCACTGTGTGCTTCTGTACAAGACTGAACCTGTTCAACAAAAACAGTAAAGTCAGACAAGTATTTAACTTAAGCATCATGTTCATTGTGTCCCATACTAAAAGAAAGCCTGGATTGCTTTAGGTCACGGGTCGGCAACCTTTGTGACCAAACGGGCCATTCCGGGCCCTCTCCCACTAAAAATGTTTTGCCTGGAGCTGCAAAATATATGTAAACTTTAAATAACTATAACAGCATGTTAGGTAGTAGTTACCCAGTTGCTATACTAGGTGAAAATTTGAATTGTATTTAGATGTTTGCCATTTATACAATTTTGTCCCTGGCAATAAGTGAGACTGCTACAAAAGGATAGTTTTGTGGTGTTGCACACGCTGCTTTAGTTAGAATTCAGCTTTGTTCTGTGAACTTTGATCTTTTGCAGCATTTGATGAACAGACACAAGAGACCACATATGTACATCATGTGTTAACATGACAAGCGCGTTAGCCAGACAGGATTTAAACTATGCCAGCTAAAGACCTACAAGTTTGGTTTAAAGGCAAAAAACATACCAAGTAGTATGTTTTCACACTATTCCACACAACACATCTGTCTCCCATATGTCATAGCAGAAATAAAATCACTGACATCTGTATGTTTTTTCTGTCATCTCCGGTCGCGCTCATATGTACATTGCATGCACTTATTTTGTGTATTTGAATGAAGCATCTGAAAAAGCAAATACATTTACACAGACAGGATGTCTGGCTGGGTAAATATGTATGCTTTTTCAGACATTTCTTGAAGAAATCAGGACCGATGATGTCAAAATACAGCAGCGGCAAATGTAAACAGGTGTGGGCCAAAATGCATCTTAAGACCAGACATAAAGCCTTAAGACGACAGGGAGCCACGGGTTCCCGACATCTGCTTTAGGGGAACACGAAGGCTTGCAGTGTGACACAGGCAACCAGCAGGACTCACTTCTCTGTTTTGTAGAAGACGGCACAGCCGTCAACATGCTTGCGGTCACACTCAGACATCGTTCTGGCTCGAGACTTTGGGCTGAAGAATCCTTCGTAACCTTGTTCTTTCAGCTCTACCAGGAAGTAGTTGTAGTACTGCTCTGTTTCCACTTCCTGTTGGACATAAATATAACAAACTGGTTATGAATAGTCACACCATGCACAACAAATGACTAACCAAAAGCAGTCAAAAACAAACCAGCTCTTGTCAGGTATGCAAAAAAGATACAGATAGTGTTTTTTTCATGATTGTATGACCTGATCAGCCAGTGATCGTGCGACTGGTGGTTATAATTAAAGGTCATGTTGTCAGCACCACCTGGTTCAGTAGATTCAAACTCAACGACATTAGGAAAAGTAGACCTTTCCTGTACGAGCAAGCTACGCAAGCTCATGTGTCAGGGCTATTGAAATGCCCTACTGGCTGGACTCCCAGCTCGCACAACCAAACGCATGTACCCACCAGATCCCTACGCTCTGCAAACAAACACGTCTTGTAGTGCCACCCCAAAAAGGAAAAAACGCTCCCATGTGCCTTCTCTGGATCGGTTCCACATTTGTGGACAGATCTCCCCGCTCTACTAGAAGATCAGCAGATTCTGTAGCCATCTTTAAGAATCATCTGAAAACATCTTCCGTCTTATGTCGTTCTAATTACTTCGTTTGTTTACCTCATTTGTAAGTCGTTTGGATAAAAATGTCTACTTAATGACTTAACTCAATAATTAATCATTCATTACATTTATATGGCGCTTTTCTGGGTACTCAGTGCTTAACATCAAATGGGGAATTTCGTTAACCACCACCAATGTGCAGCATCCACCTAAATGATGTGACAGCAGCAATATTGCACCAGAACGCCCACCACACACCCGCTTATAGGTAAAGACAGAGTTACAAAGCCAATTAGAACATATGGGGATGATAAGGATGCCATGATGATATATAGAGGCAAATTTGGCCAGGATGCCAGGGTTACACCCCTACTTTAAATGACCACAGAGAGTCAAGACCTCGGTTTAATGCCACATTTAAGTACTTGGGCAGTTGACAAACAAAGCGTACCATGTGTCCTATAGTGTGAAAACTAATAGTTAATATATTCTGAAGTATTAATATATAATTTTTCAGCCCACAGTACTCATATTTCTATAAGCTTGAGAGATTTATCTTCATCGTTTATTCATTTCAAATGATTTGCCGTCACACCATAGGACATTTTTACAAAACACTTTTTGATGATACAATTGTGAGACAATTATTGATATTTTACGGTTATTAAGATTTTTTATAAACGAGCAGATGTAAGCACTAAAAGAGGCAGCACATCAAATTTCAAATGCCATTGTGTATCTTGACTAGATGTTACAAGCTTCAAACCATCAAATTAACATAAGTGTTTCCACTATCGGATTTTTGTGGAACTGTGGCTGAATGTGACATGCCAATTCATATATATGTGATGTCATCACAATTTTGACTTGCAAATTCAGACCCGTTCCGATTCTACTCTCTGAACATTCTGTATTTTAACAGCGTCTCACAGGTAAAACAACGTTTTTGAAGGCCCTTAAAATACATGTGAAATAATTTGTAGTTTTTGCGAAATGTTTTACTGTCTACATTATTGATAATATCGACTAATCGTTTCAGTCCTACTGACATTTTCAAACTGAATGAAATCTTCAAAGCTAAGGTTTATCCAAAAAGACGCATGGTTTGTAGTAATGCGAGTCATCGGAACAAAAGTTACTAAAGGGGTAAAAAAAGAAAAGGAAATAAAGGGCGAGTAAACTGGGAATTTTCATAAGCACCCCGTCTTGGGCTGGAATGATTCCTCGAGTAACCAATTCATTCAAATACAAAAAAGAACCGGGGTTTAATCCATTCAACTACAGTAAACACCGAGCTTCCCCACGGACCATTATTATGATGCACAGGACTGATGCATAGCATTTTATTTAAGTTACTTATATATTTGTTTAATATTGCATTTGGAATGACATATGGCAATGGAATGTAATAAATGGGTCTGGTTTTCAGAGATATTAACGTATGCAATTTCGGCAATAAATGAACATTTATCTAAAAGGGAAACAAGTTAGTTGTTCATACAAGAGTGACTGACAGACCTGTAAACTGATGATGTCAGCGCTGCAGTTAAGGATCTCCTGCATGATGGACTTCTTCCTGTAGTCCCAGTTGAGGGCCCAGGAAGGACAATAGCCGTAGAGCTGACGCGTGGCGTACTTATCACACAGCACGTTGTAACACATTACAGAGAACAGAGCTGCAGCGTGAAAAGATTTCAGTGAGATTCTCTTAAAACACTAACAAACTTAAGGGAATGTCAAATGACTTGTCTCTACGCTATGCTTGGAGGATATTCCTCACATTAATATTATAATAGTAAAAACCTAAATGCTTTTCCAAGAAATCCATAGCAAAAGGTAGTAAAACAGTGTATGGTTTGCATAAGCCAAACTGGAGTTCATAAAAAGTTTCTTACCCGCTGGGTGTGTCCTATCCTGCTCCTGCAGTGCTATCCACGAGCGAGGTGGTGGCGGTTCTGCAGATACTGTAGAGAAATGGGCATGAAGGAGGAAATCACACACTCTGCGAGGGAATATTTCTATAAAAACCAAGCAATTACTGAACGGTAAGGAAATGCAAGAACATTGCAATTATCTCCACAGTAATTCACTGAGAAAAGTGTTCAATCAGACAAAACAATGCCATGACTCAACCGAATGCATGAAATGTATCTGCTCTTAAGAGCTCGAACGAGAATATAATTTTTTGGGTGCTTGGTAGGGATTTTGAGGTGATGAAATTTTCCCAGCGGTTAATCGACGTGTAAAAACACCGGTTATACTGGTGATACCGCGGGTGAGGGGTTTGCTGTGAGGTGGTCGAAGAGGCTGCGTGCGCATGCTGCATTTTCCTTTGTTTTAAAATAGCGGCATCTTGGGAACGGTAACTGCTTGAATTAATGGTGGGTTCCATATCTTTCTAAATAATAACACAAAACTATAAGTACAATGACATTTGCTTATATTAAACAGACTGTACAAAACTAATAATCTCAGCACACAAATCAAAACATTTATAAGATACAACAATAAAAAAAACAATTACGTTAGATAAGTAGCAAAATGAGTAATCACGGCACACATTTTGCAACAAATAAATATGAAACTAAAAAGGGAAAATATGAAACGAAAAAAAGAACTTCACTCTCCTCAGATTATAGATAAAAACTCCTGCTGCTGATCTTTGCTGATGGCGAAAATGCAGCAGCAGAGTTTGGATGCACAATCTGGTCTTTAACTCAACTAAGTGATTCATTACTATAATAATTTTAAATGATTGTGGGGTCGATGGACAATTGATGTAATCGATGGGCGGATGGACAATAAGTCAACGATAACAAACTATCGCAACAAGCCTAGTGCTTGGCGCACGAGCGGTGCAGCTGCGCGAGGGCGGGCGTACGAGCGGTCCAGCTGCACGAGCGGACTCACCGCGTTTGGTACCTGGGAGATTGTCCAGCAGGTAGTTGAGGAGCCGGCGCGTCCCATCAGGCTCTTGGTAGAGGCTCATGATTTCTTGTGCAAGAGGATTTCCTACGGAACACATTAACAAATGCGCCAGCTTTTCATTATGAACGGCATCATTTACAAATTACGTTGTTCCACAATTTTCGTTTGTTTATAAGCATGTTTACATTTTTTTCCACAAACTCAAAAGACTTAAAAACAAATTTAACTTGGGCCTGCACATAACAGATCTTATTAAGTTTAATGGGTAACAAAGGGAAGTGGTACCTTTCAAACCCAACGTTTGTAACTGAAAGAGTTTTCCAAGCTCAAAAGGCAGAACTCGTAACTGGTTGTTATTTAAAAGCAGTTCCCTGTGAAATAGAAAGGCAAATTCACACACCGTCATTATTTTTTTAGACAGGAGAACAAGGCAACAGCATTAAAGGTGCTTTCTAAGGAGATCAAATGTTGCATGATAAGCCTAACGGTACAAAAGAGCCAACATCAAACCTGGTGCGCCACCATAGCGCACAAAACCCATTATAGCCTGGTGCACTTTCAACATTGGATGCAATCCCAGCTACTTTCAAAGAAACTTAATACAGTAGCATTACAGCTCCTCTCAAAACATGATTTATAACCAAGCAGAGGAGAAGTAATCACACTTGCAAAGAGGTCCTAACATATTTCAACCTATAACAAATTACATTGATTCAGAGCAGACCAATGTGTCACCCTCGTATTAAAACAGCACTGTTTTCAGGAAACCGGGCCTGGGGACAAAAACTCACTATGAAAAGGTGAAGACCCAATAAAGAGAACTGCTCTACTACAGTATGGAGCTAAAAATAACTGCAAGCTAGTTACCGCAACAACCTCATCCATCCACCTTACATCAACCGCTATCTTTAAGGCCGATTTAGGCTTTGCAGTTTAAACCAAGCATTAGCTTCTCACCTGAGAGATACCATGTTGCCTAGTTCGGCGGGCAGGCTCCTGATCTTATTGGACGAGAGGTCCAGGTACACTAAGTTGTGTAGTTTGGCAATGTCGGGCGGGATACGCGAGAGCGAATTATCACTGATATGAAGAGCAGTGAGGTGGGTGAGGGACCATAATGCTGTACTTAAACTTCTCACCCTCCCTGTAAACATGAGAACAGAAACACATTAGCCAAGACAAATGTAAACAGTAGCATATAATAAAGTCTAAATAGCTCTGTGCACGTAAGCTAACATTATAGTTTAGCATAGATGACATGACAATCATTTACTAAATCAGACCAATGTCACTATTAAACACGGACTTTAAAATCCCCCCAAAACCCCAACATTACCAACAATCTCCAGCTCTGCCCAATATGACTTCTTCCCGTTGGCCAACTCCTCACTAGACATTATCGTATACATCCGCCTTGGGTCTGGCGGATCATATTTTTCCTTGGGCATCCCTGTAACACTGGGGGGGAAAAAAACAATATCAATGCAAAACTACTTTATGACATTCACTTTCCATGTGTGGCTCGTCTTCGCATGACTGGGTTAGGTCTGTGCCAGTAGTCTAAAATATAAAACTAGTGTAAATGTGCAAAAAGGTAGGAGGCATAGTGATGTCACAAAGGACAAGCACGCGCATTTTTCGTAAAAGAGCACGGGGCAGGAAAAGAGATCATCTCTCAGTGAGAAAGAAGCTGAAGGATCAGTTACAGGATTTTTCTATGACAAACGGAGAAACTCGCATGAACTTAAACCCTACAAAAGACGACAATTCAAACCACGAGCATTAAAGTACGCAACACACAATAAATCGCTTCGTAAACTTAACACAGGCATTGAAAGTGCACATCGTTCTGCACTTGCACCTTGCAACGTTTTATGCATCTCTGCGAAGACTACAAACTAGTCAGTTAATGCAATAAAAGAAAATAAGGGCTGGTTAAACTAGTATGACCTGAAGCGCTTGCCAAAGAGACAAACATTACAATTCTTAGAAACAAAGGTGCAGCCATGCGCGGTGTGCTTTTATTTTCATAACACAACTGCACCATTAATTAACCAGCAGGCCACATGTGGGTCATTTTTTGCACTTTCATCATCGCGGTGCAATTCAACCCAGACAAAACCTCGTGTTTACGTCCCAGAGCCACGTTACGAAGCTAACGGGGCTAGCGTTCGTTAGCTTTCAGTGCATGCATCACTTTCTCAACAATCTTCCGGATAACTTCACTGCAACCTCCGGGTGTCCCGACCCTCCAATTAAGTCATTACGAAGTTAAACGACTTTAGATCGTAAGATGCGCTCGTCGCAGATCTGCGGTCTAACTAATGGAGCGAATTAGCTTGAACTGAACCCCCGCGATGCTACAGAAGTCACTTGGAAATTAACTTTGCGAGGAAATGCGTGTAACATTAACGGCTCAAAACGCCCGAAAGCGATATATATCTATTATAATTATAACCTAATATAAAATAGACTGACACAGCAGGCTACTTACATAATCAACCATAAAGACCTCAACGTTCAAGACCAGTTGATGCATGTTGTCCACGATTCATTATCGCGTCCACACAATACTCGCGATGCTAAAATACATTTAAGCTTTAACGTTACCTTACGTACAGATCAATTCCTCTCGGTTCAGACTGACCACATTAGCTCGTGTGCTAACAAGCGATTGTGCGTTTAGAAACTAAACCAACTACGTAGCAAATACATCTGAAAGAAAAAGTATTTATTGCTTTAAGTGCAATCAAATAATGTGTCAAACGTCCATAACACGTGTTAGTTTTACCTGTAAGCTCATACCAATTCACAAAGACGAATGCGCGTTTCCTTTGTTTCTGATCCGCTTTCTCACTGAAGGCAAACAAGCATCATGGCGGCCGTGAGAATTTCAGGGCGCGATAAGAAGCGCGTTCCTCATTGGCCGTCTATGAAACGAGCAATTTGATTGGTGCGCACGTCAGATCGACGCCTCCAGTGTTTACGCCAGCGAGGCAGGCCAAAAATGGGAGTCACAGAAATAGGTCAATTGTGTGGATGTTGACGAAGATAATAAAACTAGGATTGTATTTCACAGACGTCCGCTTCTCCAGGTGTTCTGTCACAAACTTTTATTAGGTAGAAAAAAACACATGCTATTACGAATCTAGAGAGAAGTCGTATTCTTCTCAAAACGCCTTAAAAGTTATTGTATATGTCCGTTATTTTATTTAATTATGCTCAACTATTTTAGTATTCATTTTTATATATTTACATCCTCTGAGGATTTTATTTAGAATGTATGTATTTATTTATTTTGTATAATTGTTAAAATACTGGGACTCAATACGTTTAAAAACGCCATCAAGATAAAATATGTTTCTAATAAACGTGATTTTTATATGATTGTTGAATTATGATGTGCTAAAAGTAGGTCTAATATAGATGGATCACATCTTCTAAACAACTCGTGCAAAATCCATTATTTTGTAGCCTAGCCTACTCTATATTACTGACGTGCCTGATGAAAAAACAGTCTGTCCTTAAATTTTTCGAACAACAATGCAGAAACATCTGAACTGTCTAAAATACCTGTTTTTTAATAACTGCAGTGCAAAATGATGAACACCAGAGGGCAATAAAGACCTGTTAAAGACATTAAATGAACTTGTACCGCTGGCGCACAATTGTCGAGTTTCAGCAGATTTATAATAACGATCATGTGTGGTTTCATATTTGTTAACTTTATCCAATATATTTACAATTATGACAAAACCCAAACATATTATGACGTCATTTGTAAATCGTCATCACAAAATAATTATTCCACAAATCTGACAAAAGTTTCCGAAGCAGGAGGCTTGTTTTCGTCCAATGCAATTTAGCATGGAAGACAGTTCAGAGCTCGTTGTGGTGAAGACAATGCATTTTTAATTGTGTAGCTAATTCTCCTAAAGTAGTCTACTTATTAATTTACATCCTTATACTCCTTTTTAAAGATGTAACAAAAGAAACTTGAGGAATTTAAGTCTCACTCACTGGAATGAGACGGATTACAATAACTCAAACATTGGCTGCATTGTGTGTCACTTTGGATTAAAGTGTCTGCCAAATGCATATGCTCATGAAGTCATATATCTAATTTAAACTCTCCGCTGATAGTGAAAATGAATAAAACCTATTTTTAAATAAACCATCACTGAAAAATGATGGAAAGTGGTTCCACACGACAGAAATATGTTACCTCTACTGAAATATTCAAGTTATTTAAGTAAATGGAACAAGCATCAAATATGCAATGCAATAACATTTTATTTGGATTGAAAAATGTTAATTTAAAATGTAAACATTTAGTTTAGCCAAAATATTTCTGTTTTTAGCCTGTTTGACACAATGCAATTGTGTTAGAACATAACCCCACAATGGTGTAAAAACAAAATGAATTGTTTAAATAAAGTGAACAGTATCTAAAATAATAAGTAAACGCAGGATGTTCAAATTTAGTGACAACAATGTTAAGAGATTATCCCGCCACAGACACACTGAGGGCTAAATATAATATCAGTTCTGACATCTACAAAACCTACAAAACAACATAGAGGTTGGGTTAAGAAGATATCTCTATTTAATAATGTAATGTTTTAATGCTAAATGCAGATTCAGAAATTTAAATATCACGAAGTGAATACAAATCTAAGGAAAACAGATAAAATAGATCTTCCCCACCTTGATTTAACACGTTTAAAGCCAATTCTCTGACTCATTCATCTGTAACTGTGGTGTTGGAATTTTGCAATGTAGTGGGCGAGAACATTTGCTATAACAAAGAAATGAATAGCATACTGGAGACTGAAGATACTGAAGATGCAAGGAATTAAAAAATGGTTGGGAAAGTGCACCAAAACATTAAATCAAAAACACAACTTATTAGACAAAATAACAACACCAAAACATTACCAAATGATCAAAACTCCAAGCAATATCACATCTAATATCAGTTCTGTAAATTAACTCACTATTCTATTAAGTAAATTAATGTTGTTAATATTTATTTATCTATCTATCATTCATATATGCCCGTCTAAATACTAATCCCATTAGCACTTACATTCTAAAGCTTCTCTTTTAGTAGCATCCTCATTTTAGCAGAACACCAGTGAAATTCGACAGATGCTTTTGCCTCTTTAATTTATCTGAGCTTGAATTATGCATCATTTTATGTTTGTCTATAATCTCTCTCCTTCCGCTGACAGTGCAGATGTGCTGTGGAAAGATCTCCAACGTAAGGACTTTGTGCTTTGAACTGTGCGATTCATTTAAATATGACTATGATTGAGACGTCCCTGCCAAAAGCCATTGAAAGGTTTTCAATAGCGTGTAAGTGTCAGCGTTATTAGGTCTTTTAAGATACAGAATGCCTCGGGTTATATAAATCAAACGCTTGATCATTATCCCAGTGTTGTGGCAGAGGGGCGAGGTGGTGGTTTTCTATCTATAATGAATAGGCACAGAAGGTCAAAGCAAAGGTTGAGTTGGAGAAAAGCAGGATTTTTTGATCGTGTGCTTGCAGCGCCGCTAGTGAAATGAGTACTGAGATGTTTTGGCACGTAGCTGCCATCTCTCTTTGCCGGGCAAATATCCACCAAGTCCTCCAACAAGCATATTTTTAATTTCACCCTTGATTCATATTCATGCAATCCATGGCTGACAGCTGGAAAGCGTAGAGTGATATATGGGCTAACGGAGGCTTGTATAAATACACGTGCCAACATTAAGCAGATGTTTGTGTTGATTTTATGCAACCAGCAATATATTTTTGTTATTTTGCTCTGTGTTCAAACTCATAGGAAATGCAATATCAACAAACAATGTTCCTCAATAAAGATAATAAAGGGAATAAACTGATGAATACTTATTGTGTACAGAGGCTCCTCTGTGTTTGAATGGGATGGGATTAAGCATCTCTCGTTTGTAATTGGTTTATTGGAGCCTGAAGAACCATTCTCACACATATAATTCATTAATGCGCAGGCTGATGAAAGGCACGTGTGACTTTTGTTCTTAATATCAATTCAATAATGTGTAAAAACGTATTGTTGCATGTCAGGAAGAAAAGACCATATTTATTATAAAATGATGCACAAATTGTTCTTAACATAACACACCACACCACACCACACCACACCACCTGTAGCTGGTTTGCAGAGAGCCACAACCTGCTGTAAGTCCACATGGAGAGGGCTTGTCTTCCTAAGCGTGGTTGTTGCTTATTAGTCTTTTGTTGTAGAGTTTGTGTTGTAGAGCCTTTTAAATGGGCCATTGTAAGGGCTGGTTGTAGCCTGTTGTGAACAGGATGCCTTATATGTTACAAATGAAAGCCCTGGGGAGGTGGGTGCCCGCTTGTTTCTATTTGTAAACCCGTTTTCTCATGTTTATTTGTAGTTAAGGAGTGCATATATTTGTGGGTTTTTTGGGGGGTTATTTCCTTTGCTAGCTTAGCGGACACCGTAAAAAACAACCTTATTTTTGGGTCTGTGAACTGAACTTTCTTTTGCATTGTTCAATTTTTTATTTAATACTGTTACTCCATCTCTTAGAGATCTATTAACATTAAACCTACACAGATGTGGTTTAAACCTACACAGATGAATTAACACAAAATTAAATGAAAAAAAAAACAAGATACACAATACACAACACACAATACATTAGGCTTTAACTCTGTAATATACAGAATATTACAGATTTTATTAAACAAAATGTTCACATTTTTAAAGTGCAGTGGAGAAAACTCTAAAAAATTAAGAACATCTAATTTCCCTTTACAAAATAATTATTTTATGTTCGCCGCATCTGTCGGAATAGACATCTTGCAACAAAGAGCCTCACCTTTTTTTCCTCTTGTTTCTTACTACAATTTATAAGGGATTATCTCCATCATTCAGCTCTCTATGCATCCTGTTCATTTATGAAAGACCTCAGTCTGTTCAACTTTACAGCGAACAAAGAAACTGGTTATGGATGTGACTCACACACAGAAATGGCCCTGGGGTATCCCTGCAAGATACAGTGGCCAGGGAATAAGTCACAGGGGAACCATAGGTCATGTTCTGATCTATGACATCCTCTTGTTTAATAATGCAGGGTAAACAGCGTTTTCTATTGTTGTGACTCCCTGTTTAATTCTCACACTCACACCTCCACATTCTCACCTTCAGTGAGTGTTTCTCTAGCAATAAGAGAAATGTTATTATCACATTTACAGCAACTCTTTGCATGCAAAAGAAAGAAAAATGAGATCCCTTTCATATCAATTGATTTGCAATGCAGAGCAAATTTTTATGTGTTCTGCATTGCAGACGTTTTAGTGGAGATCTGTTATAACCAGTCAGTACATTATTGAAGATGTCTCCATATTGATAATGTACTTTTGTGTCGTTTCTAGTTCTCCTAAGCTAGTTTCTGTTTTAGGAGAAGCATCAAATAAGTTATACTTAAATCAAATCTCCTGATGAAAGCATTTTTTTGCCGGAAACAGCATAAATAACCAAATACATTTACCAGCTATTTCAACTGGCAATAAAGCATGAAATGACATGCAACAAAAACGCTTAAGCAGTCACGTCACAGGAAAATAAGTGAGCCAGGGTCCTTACCAGTGCCCGTGTACACATACTAACCAATTTAATGCATTTTAGAGGCATGGCGGACTTCTGCCATGGGATTACATGCTTTTCCATCACATGGTGTAAAGGGTCAGTTCCGTTTGTCATCAGTTTTCACCCTCCTGTGGTTCAAAACCTTAATATGACTCATTCTTCTGTGGAACACAAATGTATAGATTTGTGTCTATACAGTGGAAGTCAATGAGGGACAATGTTGTTTGGTTACTAACCTTCTTCAAAATATCTTCTTTTGTGGCATGTAGAAGAAAGTCATACAGGTTTAAAATGACATGATGGTGAAGACATTTGAAAATGCATTTTTGGGTGAACTATCCATTTAAATCCTTTAGCCATTACGTAAACATCCAAACACTGTTTCACCTCTTAAAAAGAGTGTGACAAACACACACTTCAGTAATCGTACCGTTTTCAAGTTTTTCTTTTTATAAACATTATTTTAAGTCAAGTTTCCTTTAGCGACAGTATGAAATTGTTGATGATCAACCTTAAAAGCCCTTTTTAGGTTCAGGCCATTACACGTACGAATGAACAGCTTAATTACGGTTCGATGAAAGCCCTAAATATTTGATACATTCTTCCTTTAAAGCTTGTAATAGAGAAGCTCATTAGCTGAAGGGCAAAATGCAGAACAAACCAATATAGTTTGGTTTGGAAACCGGTCCCAGGATGTTTTGTAAAACAGATTATTGCCTTATGTTTTCCGCCAGCCATACAGAAACATGTCATAGAGCAGAACAGCTGCGATGCCAGAAAACTACAAAGCCATTACAGACACTGAGGGAGTTCAATATCACAGAGTTCATGAAGTGCTGAAACATTGAGGAGCTGGACGTATTCCATAATAAGAGCTCTGTGCAAGTTACCACAGGGATCTGTGAAAACGTGGTACGGCACTCCCGTGAACAAATGAAAAGCTTATCGCACACACTCAATTTCTGAAGACCAAGTTAATCAGCATCCTTCATCCAGTGTTTTTGTTCTGTGGCTCTGACATTATTTTCATAATATTCACCTATTCTATGAATTTCAATGAAGAGGGCTGAACTGAATTTGTAATCGCATCAATTAGCACTTCCAAGCCAGAACATGTCCCCTATAGAGCACATATAAAGAGAGAATGGCAACCAAACACCTAGTGAGTCAGTCTCTGATGCTGACAAACGCCAGTCTTGAGTAATGCAGAATATAGACCATCAGTGTCTAACCCAACCAAGAGTACATGCATCATTTTCAATAGCATACAAACTGATAGTTTCTCTCGCACAACAAATTACATTTTATTTTTTAAATGATCTGCAAAAAACTTTGAATTAGCGTGCAATGGATTAATAAAAGGCACAGGAAATGTTTTGCATTGACAATCACAAGTGGCTCAAATGTGCTGGAACACGTGCTCCCTCAGATTGAAGAGGCATATCGGTAACTCGCTTAAAGAGATTTCTTCACGATGAGACACGATGCTGTAAGCTCCCCAAAATAACACTTTAAAAGCTTTTTCTCATTCTCTCCCTCAAAAAATCTGACCCCAAACTAGTGAACTCAAAATATATTTACATAGCAATACTTTACCTTAACAACCGGCTTTATGCAAGTTGTCCATTTAGCATCCTGGTGTGCAAGCACTTTCCGAGTCGTTTTGACATTATGCCTCGGTGTTGACTGAATCTGCAGCATTAAGAGTCATTATCTGAAGAATGCCGATTGTGACTTACAGGTCAACTGGGAATATAAGCCTTTAGACTCAAAGATGTTATAGGAAAAACATTACATTTTCAGTAACAGTCTGGCACGTTCTACTGTAACAACTTAGACCATGTGAAAGAAAAACTTGTTCAATTATCATTTTTAGGCAATATGCAGGTTTGAGTCACTTTTGTAGTGAAGACTTTTAAATGTCAGGGTTAGCAGTAGAGAGAACCCAGGCACAGACGGTGTGGATGTAAACAAAAGACTTTAATGACACAGACACAAAGCAAAAACCCACAATGGTTAAAACAACAGAGATCAGGGAAATACACAAAGCAGGATACAATGGCTTTGCTTAGGATCCAGAAGCACAGCCATGAGCAAGCATATACAATTTAACAAGACAGAAAACACGAGGGCATTAAATAGGGAAGAAATCAGAAGGGGAACAGGTGCGTGGCATCAACTCATTACAAACAATAGTAAAGAAACGACAGGACGGGAGTGGGGACGGGGACGGGGACTAGACGGGAGAGAGTGCACGGCATGCCAAAACCAACAATGCCATGTCTCTCTCCACAATAAACATATGGGTCTGTCATGACAGACTACCAAAAACATGACCCAAGGCAGAATCATGAAATTTAAAAGTGTGATAACTAGCCCCGGTTTCCCTCTACAGTACACTGTAAACATTTTTTGCTGTAGTTATGCAGCTAGTTGCCAGTAACTTACTGTAGATTAATATTTATCAAGTTTATTGGCGACAGTTTTTTTCAAAGAGAAAAGAACATTAAACATTAACAAGTCTTTATCTTTACAGAAACAAAACGATAAAATAACAGCCTCATGCAAAGCATTTTAGAAACCAGAAATCCACATTTACCTATTTCTACTTTTTTCTCAATTTGGTTCCCAGAATTCTTTGCATGAGGCTGTTGTTTAGTTTTTTTTCTGTAAGGATAAAGACTTTTTAGTGTTTAATGATCATTTACCTTTGAACGAACAGTTGCCAGTAAATGATATAAATGTAAATCTAGAAGGTTACTGGCAAACTGCTGCCAGAAATACAGTAATTTCTGCAGAATTTCTTAGTGTACATTTCTTTTAAGTTCCCTATACCGCTCTCTGAAGCTTTAATTTTAGGACTTAATTACTTAAGTAGAAGTATGCCTGTAATCAAACAGTTCTTTGCCATCATTGACTACCACAATTGAAAACAATTGTCTTTTAAAATGTATAAAATGAATTTTATAAAGAAATGTATCGAGATTTGTTTCCTAGTCAACCGTTGGCATGAACTATTTGGTCCTTTGAATCGACTTATTTACCTGTTGTTAAATGGTAAGAAAATATCCTTAATACTGTTGATTATTGTTACCTTGTTAAACTATTTGGCTTAATATATTGACATTTTTACAAAAAAACGAATATATTTGTTGCCAAAGGAACGAGTTACAATGCATCCAAATAACCACAGGGAGCAAGTATGCTCCATAATTTATGTAAACCATATTATCTTGTTTACTGTGAATTGCATTTCTTGATTAAATTTCATTATAAATGAAAGTTATAACATGAGATTGATTGTGGATTTTTCAAAATTGGTTACACTGTTATTAAATCAAGTATCAAAATAATGTGCTAATTTGACACCCCCGCCGTGCAAAGTGAGAGAGGGAGAGACGAAGGCACAAATCGCTCAGTATCTCCCACATACTCGTTCAGTGCGACACACGGGAGCGCGCCAAAGATTCAACCCCCGTATGCACCAGACATCCTCTCTCTCCAGCGCGCCTCTTTCAGTAACAAAATATGGCTTGAGGTGCTTTACTGCGCCATCAAGAGCGCAGTCAGCGAAATCATCCGGCAGCTTTAAAAGTTAGAACATCACCTTTGGTATGATACGTTTGGTTTGGACTCTCCGCCGGATTGCGCAGCGCTTTAGATCGCAGGCAAGTTTAAAGTCGAAACGCGTCTTGGATGAGAATACACTTGGAAATGGAGAACCAACATCAAACGCATCCAGAATGGATTTAACAACAATCCCTTATTTCTCGCGGAACTCATCTGCGGATACTAATGACACGAACGCATCGAAACCCCCGCCACATTCGCAATACGCGGCGGTGTTGATTATTCTCATGGTCACCGTAATCATCCTTGTGACCATCGTCGGAAATGTATTAGTAGTGGTCGCCGTTTTTACCAGCCGTGCGCTCCGTGCGCCACAGAACCTCTTTTTGGTCTCTTTGGCATCTGCTGATATTTTGGTGGCCACTTTGGTCATCCCGTTCTCTTTAGCCAATGAAGTTATGGGATACTGGTACTTTGGCAGCACCTGGTGTGCCTTTTACCTGGCCCTGGACGTGCTATTCTGCACGTCATCTATTGTCCATCTCTGCGCCATAAGTTTGGACAGGTACTGGTCGGTGACCAAAGCGGTCAGTTACAACCTGAAGAGGACCCCACGGAGAATAAAAAGCATGATTACGGTGGTGTGGGTTATATCGGCTGTGATCTCTTTCCCACCACTCATCATGACCAAACACGACGAGATGGAGTGTTTGCTGAACAACGAGACGTGGTACATCCTCTCATCATGCATGGTCTCGTTTTTTGCGCCTTGTCTCATCATGATTTTGGTGTATTGTAAAATCTACAGGGTGGCTAAACAGCGCGCAGCCACCGTTTTTGTGGCTAAGAACGGACTGGAGCGACAGCCATCGCAGTCGGAGACATGCTTCGTGCGTAAAGGCAAGTCGGAGGTGGAGAGCCCCAGCAGCGACAGCTCTGGCAGCCGAGAGCGCAAAGGCGAGCTGGATGACATCGATCTGGAGGAGAGCAGCATATCCAACAAACAGAGGAACTCTCGCTTCACCAAAAGCAGGAAAGTGGACGGGGCACAACCGTGCCCAAGGCAAAACGGACGCCTGTCATGGGCATGTAGCCGCACCTCTGACCTCGATCAGGATCCGAGTGCGCGCAAGCTGTCCTTATCCAAGTCGAAACTGGCACAGATGCGCGAGAAGCGCTTCACCTTCGTGCTGGCCGTGGTCATGGGGTTGTTCGTGCTCTGCTGGTTCCCCTTTTTCTTCACGTACAGCCTTCATGCCATATGCCGGGAAAGTTGCACAGTGCCGGATTCTCTGTTCAATCTGTTTTTCTGGATTGGCTACTGCAACAGCTCAGTGAACCCTATAATTTATACGATTTTCAACAGAGACTTTAGGAAAGCGTTTAAAAAGATTTTGTGCCATAGCCATGCACGCTCGTAAATGTACTGTACATATGTGTGCTGGCGTGCGTACATGTGAACGTTATGTTTACCTGCGTCTGACTTTGTGCGCGCACCCAAAACGGAAAAAAAGTGCTCGTGCGTCTCTGTAAATAGCATTAAAATATGAGTGTTTTACTCGCTATTTGTTTACATGGAGTGTTGTGCACAGGTAGAACAAATGTAAAAAATCATTTCAAGATCACATGTGCCGGTCCAATTTACAAGTTTATTAATGGAAGATGACTATGTTTGATTAGTGCAAAATTGGATAAAGTCCGTCACTGACACTTTATTTCATTGTATAAGGGCATACGTGTGAGACGTTTAATAACATTTAATTTTCAGGACCAGTGTTTGTGTTTTCGAATGAGCACAAATTATTTGAATTTTAAATAAAAAAATAATTCTATAAATTTTGTATAGCACTAGAAAGAGAGAAGCGTCGTTTGTTGCTGGTCCTGAACCAAAACCAGAAAGCGAAAGCTGTTAAACATATAATATATATTGCATACAACACTTCCCAATTTCAGCTAATACATTTTAAGGTCCCACTGTAGGTTGCACACACTGTGAATAACTGTCTATATTCCATTATCATAATTTAAATGCAATTTATTTGTTCATGCCAGCATATCTATTCAATGATCTCTCCACATCATTTTAATCTTAGCTAAACTGTTGTAATGCCTCTTCACATTGTTAACATCTCACACAAGTCAAAGGAGTCTGGAGCCAGAACACTATATAGAGTTTGTTACTCAAGTAACTTTTCTATGAAGTGCTTCAAGGCATTGATGTAGTTAGTCTTCAGTTTTCACAGGAACACGTGAATTGCAGTCATTTCGAGAAATGGCTGTTTTGGAAAATTCAGGAATCATAATGAAAAATTCATGAATCTGTGCATAAATATTGTCTGTTGTCATCTACGGATTAAATAAACTGCACATTTGACATAAAATAAACTTTAACAAAATTTTAGGAAAAAAACGTCTCTAAGGAAAAATCCATAGCATATCAATTATAGTTTTATTATATAATTAATTTACCATTGTGCTTTTAATGTTTTACTTGTGTAGGTTCTGTGTTTAATGCACTTCTGTTAAACCTCAGCCAGGTGTTGTATCCTATCCAATGGACAGAGACACACTTCAAAGAGAATAAAACAAAATAGACAATTCTGCCTGCCATTCATGCACCACACACAGAAGCCCAAATAGTGTTCAGCAACATACAGTGATGTTACGCTGGACACATTTGCTGTTTAAGTAAACCGATGCTTTGTCACTTTTGAAAGGTTTATGTAGATCTACACTTGGAAAGATGGGTTCCAACAACATTCTAACAAAGTGCAAAGTGAACTCTTTAATAAGCTTAGCTTGTTAGGGTTGGGTGTAGATTCTGCGTGCAGGTAGATCTCAAGGAACGCGATCGAGCACTCAGGCCCATGCAATAAGGTAGCACTTTCCATCAAAATCAATATGACTGTTGAAATGACTAATAACACATCCACTTTTCTTGTTTATTTATGACTGTCAGGAGGAGAGAAAAGAAAATCACATGAGAGAAAGACAGTGGGGTTAGATCAGGGAAGGCCGGGGGCGTGCAACAGATACAACACACGCCTATCTGATGAGGAGCAGCATTGTATACACTGACAAATAGTTAAGGAATAGGAATGTATGAAACCTCAAAGCAAAACAGCTTTTCTTATTTGAGTTAGTTAGTAGAGGAGAAATAAGGCGGGGCAGGTGCTTTTTTGGTGCATCACATGACTGAAATGATCCGTGAAAATGGTGCTGTTTGAGGACATGTCAGCTGGGTCCAAAACACCTCCTTTAACACCACATTGAAGGATTGCAAAGTTATTTAAACCTGCAAAAAAGAACACATGGGATTTCAAACATGATTTAAAAATCTGGCTTTTGGCCAGTCTGCTTAATGACTAAATGTAAATGTAAATGTAAAAAGAATGTTATGGAAAATGAGTATGAAATATTTAAGATTATGCAGTAAAGACCATTAATCAAATGTAAGCTAATTTATGACATTGAACATTGAATACATAACATAACATAACATAACATAACATAACATAACATAACATAACATAACATATCATAAAATAAAATAACTTATTACACTGACGTTGGAATGCTTGATTCTGATTGGTCAGTCGCGAAATTTGCCGGTTCGTTATTCCCAGATAACAACCTCTAAAAACGAATAATACACGGTAACCCGCATGCAGCAAATCATTTTGACAGGTTTTTTGACAAATTAAATATAAATAAGTCTTTTAATAACATATATGACATTATATTTACAAATGATTAAAACAATTGCCTATTCGTGACATTTGAATGTTGTTTCTTATACCTTAAACCCGAAAGTAAATAGAGTTTCCTCACGGAATACAATAATTGCCAGTGAAATAGTCATTTTATTCTAAATGAAAAAAGCTTGCCTAAACTGGCTTGCTGGTCTCTCTGTCTGGTTAGGTTGGACTAGTTTGATGGAAATTTTAACTGGCCAGACAGCAAAACCAACTGATCTTACCCAGATTGGTAGATCAAGACCAATAAACCACACTCAAAAGCACTCTATATAGTACTAAATGTGGTTCTTGGCTCGTAATCATAGGGGAACCACTTTTAGTGCTGAATGGAACTCTATTTTGGTGCTTCAGTGGTTCTTCAGCGGTTCTTTGGGATGACTGAGGTGCTTTATAGAACCGCTGAAGAACTATAAAGGGGCTTAACAGAATCTTGCAGGAAACGGTGCTATATAAGACCTTCGTTATCCCGAAGAACCTCTCAAGAACCACCGAAGCATGAAGATCTGGTGCTAAACAGCACTAAAAGTGGTTCCCCTATGATTATCAGCAAAGGACCACTTATAGTGCTATATAACTCCATTTTATTTTAAGTGCAAATTTTCCATTACTGGCTGTGATTGACAGGATTCAGAATGAGTAGACCTCATCCAATCTTTCATTCAGAACTCTATTAAATGAATGCAGCTTGACATTTCAGCAGATGGATTTCAAATGAGAGCCGCTGTGTAGAGAAGACCATCTGATCAGGTATCTGTCACTTAAAGGCTATAGGCAGTTCACCTCAGGCTTCTCTACAGGCAATCACCGGCATCAATAGTTCTTGATGGTTGAAATGCAACCACAGGGGTTCAAAGAAACACACTTTACCTGCTTACATATTCATTTATGTGATTGTCTGTTTGAGGCAAGCATGAGTTTACCTCTGACAGGTGTCAGCTGTGTTTTGTGAGAGAGGTTAACAATTTGACTCGAGAGCTCCTTGAGATGTCAAGAAATAAAATAGTCTCCTATCAGGTTTTTACAGGAGGAAATAACACACGTGTTGAAATTACCTTTAACCACTTAAGTGATGTTTATTACCGCTCACAGATTCAATTATTGAATACAACATTTGCCAAACTTCAAGTCAGATAACACAGCTAAGCACCAGCGTCTCATATTCTTCCTGTCAATATGGCGTTCCAAGTGGGGAAGCTTATAAAGTCTATTTGCTTTAGAGCCATCACTGGGAAATGAATTAGATGAAAATGTTGAATAATCTGCAATGTTCCAAGGCATCTAAAATCTCCTAAAGCCTACAGCAAAATAATGTTTCTTCTCTTCTGGTTTCATTCCTGAAAAGTTCCCGAAAAACATTTTTACTTTTTGAGTAAAGTATAATGATTATTTTTGATTAACTTGCAGCTTTGACTAAAACAAAAAAAAAAGTTTTCGCTCCTTGTTCAATTTATTTAATTGAAACATTATCATTCAACACATTTGGTCGAGAAGGATTTCCAACTCCCAGACTGCATTATAGGAGAGTATTATTTAAAACATGATTATTTTAAGGGTTTTTCAAAAAAGTTAAAGACTTATCAGTGTTTAATATCTTGTAGTCAAAGTCTTGGATATTTAGAAGATTGACATATTGTAATTCATGACAGAACTTTTATATTTGGGTGAACTATCCCATTAAGTGTGCCGTAAACTGATAAACATTTTTCCATATTTTTCACATGACATTTCTCCCACCATATCTACCTATTTTTACTGTCAAAACCAAAGGACATTTAAATGTATTTTTTACGAATGATTTCTGGCAACCACAGCCGCAAGTCTTTTACTGTCTATTACATTTTTGTATGACGACACTTACAGGCATTTAAAAACCAACATTGGGTGACTCAGGATGTCATTATACTGTCATTAGCATTTAAATTATATTTGTGGGCAACAGCTGGCACAGACAAATTCACGACAGGCAAGTGGGACATAACGAAAGTGAAAAGGTAGAAGATCAAAACCAAAATGAATGCCAGACATGTTCAAAGACAGGAAACGAGAGTCAGCACGTGACATAGGACAGACAAAGACAGAAAAAGGAGACGCTCTGTTCCAAAAACTATTGAGCTGATTCTTTAAGGCGTACTTCAAACACAAAAACTGATTTAAACGTTTTGGTCAGCATTGCAAATATGCTTTCAAAGAAATTATAATCACTACATGCTTTTCAGTCAGGTTCCTGCCATAGAAGGCAATCTAATGAGAAAAAATCTAGTGAGTGAAGACAATTTCATTCGTAAAATAGTTTTAAATTATTGTGAAATCTGGCTGTAGAAGCAAACAAGTTAAGGTTAAACAGACTGCTGAAGGCCCTGTTTGGAAACAGAAAAAAACAATGGTAACAGCAGAACTTCCTCCAGGTTTTCATTATGCATATTGGATGTGCAAGGCAGTATTGCCTCTCAGCATCTACAAATCTCATAAACAACATGAATAATATATTTGTCTTGCAGGACATCACATCTTCAATAAAACCTTGAACTGTTCGTGATGAGTACCCATAAATCCACGTTTGTGTTCTGAAAAGACCCTTGGAAGGCTTTAGAAAACAACACAACCTCTGCTCTCTTTGTTATCTTCTATAAGAACATATACTACCCAAGATGTTAAGGTGACATTATTCAGAAGAGCCAACTTGCATAAGATACAAATAAATATCTGTAGTGAAGAATGTGTAATACAGATGACCTGAAAAAGCACTCAAGTTTAGATACAGTTTTAAACAAGGTATATTTCCATAGATCAAGACCTTTATGTTTTATTGTGCCCTCTGGCATTCATACAATGGAAATTTTAAGTGTTTTGCAGTAAGAAGATGTAAAGTGTTCCTTAACAATTAAACACTTAAGCTGTGTGTTTGCAGCTGCTTTTCTCAATAACTTTTTATGTTTACATTAAAATCTTGTGCTGTGCTTAACCAAATATTATTGAAACCAGCATCTTTGTGTACAGTACAGTGTTTTACACATTATTTAATAGCCTATAACTTTCACTATCTGTGAATTAAACATGTTATTTGTTTTGCCTTATTTGCCACCTCTAAATGTCCGGTAACATTTATGAATGTGTTCATTAATGATAAATAAGTAATTTACAAATGCATTGTGAAGCAGGAATGCATGAATAAAAAGAGGGATTCTAACTAAATACCTGCCAAATAGTGAGCCATTTTAAAATCACATCTTATAAATGCTTATACATGTATTTATTCATTATTTATTTGACTCGAAAGCAGATTCATTATTATCTAGATGTTGTCAGACTGGACACTGTAGGGTGTTTTGTTGTTTTTCTTATACCTGCTTACTATTTGGCAGGTATTTCGTTAGAATCACCCTTTTTATTCATGTAGTTATAAATGCTTTATAAGGCATTTGTTAATTAATAAACACGTGTATAAATGCTTCATAACTGTTACCTTAATGTAAAGTGTTACCAAAGGGGAAAATGCATATGCTTTCGGCCAAGGGAACCAGCGAGGCGCTAACTAGGTACTGAAGTACTGGATTACTGCACACAGTATGTGCATGCTGTGAACTACAGTGCCCGACCCAGCAATTCACAAAGAACTCGTTTTACTATTCCACAGAGCTAACAGTCGCTTTTCAATGTAAACACGCTAGACTGACGTGTTTGGCTGTTTGCGCGCGTCTTTTGCCGCGTCTTGCCCATGAGCAACTATCGTTTATGGCATGCTGCATCAGCACAGCGTTGGGAGCCGGGTTGTTGCTAGAAGTGATACAGCTACGCCGGAAGTGGTGCAAAATCTCGCCATATAATTACAATAAATTACGTTAGCTAAAGCCTAATTTGTCAACTTGATGGGATATATCCACTTATCATAAGCTATGCTGATTTATTTTATGCTGAAAAACTCTTATAATGTCACCCAGAGGCAGTTCACGAACATAGGAGCTGATAACTGCGGTCCCAAAGTACTCCAAAAAATGTGTTGTTAAAGTACCCTAAAGGTTAGTGCTGTGCTTGTCTTCTAAGAGAGGTTAAATGTGTTGCTGTGTCAATTGGTAGAGTTTGCGGGTTCGATTCCAGGGAACACAGATACTTACAAGAAGGCTATAGACTAAATGCACTGTAAGTCATTTTGGATAAAAGCGTCTGGCAAATGCACGAATGTAAATGTGTTAGGTGTGTTATGTGTATTTACAGTTACAGTATTTTCATGTTAATATATTTTCCATGTCATCTTATTGGGCACAAAGAAATTTACTTATTTTTCCTGTTGTATAACAAAATGTCTGATGGTTTTTGTCCATTACATTTGTTTTATTTTAAAGGCATCACTTGACAATATTTTCATTTTATTGAAAAGTGTGTTGCTATTTATTTAGCTAAATTTGCTAGTCAATAAAATAAGCTACTTTAAGTTGAATTAAGTAAATTTTTAGTGCAGGCTAAGCAAGTTTACGAAGTCCAGGTAACCTGAAAAAAGTTGTTGGGCCAAACATTTTTGTTATGTCAACTAAACACAATTTTAAAGAACTTAACTGAGTAAAAGCAAATAGATTTGAAGATGAGTGAGCAAGTTATTTTACAGAGAGAGCAGTTTGTCTGTTTAGGGCTACTGTAGAAACAGCTGGACCTTTAAAGAGAATCAGTTTGTTGCTGTTTGGGATAAAAGCACCTGCTAAATGCTTCAATATAAATCAAATAATGTCAGGATAAAAGAACAATTCCAAGCAATGTTTTAGGACAAATCTGGTCAGTAGCGAATTCAGGAAATTTCACTGATACCTTAGAGCCGATTTAGTTCTTAACTAAAGCTTAACATCCCCAAATATCTGATGACAGCGAGAAATCCCCGGCAACAAATAAGATTCAAAATTTACACTGAGCACAATGGGAGGTCAGAGCCGCGTGTGGCTATTTGATGGGGTCAGTAGTTGAATGATTATATATCTCTCTGACATGAGATTTTCAATCTAGCACAACTCTTCTCTGGAGGACATTCACACACACACACACACACAGTGACTCACCATCACAACATTATAGGAAATAAGAGGTACATTGCAAGAATGTGGAAGTGCTATGTGTAAGCATTTAACAATTTTACACATAATATTTAAACAGATTTCAGTAAATGATCTTTTTAAGGTAAGGCTATTAAAGTTGCAGTGTGTGAGATTAAGAAAGATCTATTGACAGAAATGCAATATAATATACATAACTATGTCGTCAGAGGTGTTTTAAGACCTTACAAAATGAAGTGTTATGTTTTTATAACCTTAGAATGAGATATTTCTATCTGCATACACCGCGGGTCCCCTTACATGGAATTCACCATGTTTTATTTAACAATTTGTAAATATTTACTGTAAAATGTAGAGCAACTGTAATATACAAATATGCAACCTAGAAATATATAACTCTAATGTTTTTCTGTTGATTCTGTTGAAATCTGTTGATTCTCTCCTTGATTCTTTTAACTCGAAGGTTAAAAGTGTAATTGATGATATTGCCCCTGTGAAAATCAGGAAGAGTGGTAGACAAAAAGCACCTTGGAGAAACTCAACAGCGGTGCAAAATATGAAAAGACAATGCAGAAAAGCAGAGCGCTTGTGGCGGAAGACAAAACTTGTAGTCCATTATAACATCTACAAAGACACCATCCATGATTTCAATATGGAACTAGGCAAAGCTAGGCAGACTTTCTTCTCAAATATTATAAATAGCAACTTAAACAACACCCGGACTCTTTTTGCTACTGTAGACAGACTGACAAACCCCCCAAGCCAGATTCCCAGTGAAATGCTCTCAGACAGCAAGTGCAGTGAGTTTGCTTCTTTCTTCTCTGATAAAATCAATAATATTAGAAAGGTGATCAGCACATTCTTGAGTAGCGCTGGGGTCAGGCAGATCACACCACAACCTGAGAAAGTAGTTACAATGTCTGATTTTGAAGAAATTGATGGCAAAAATTTGGAAGAAACCGTTCAACACCTTAAAACATCAACCTGCGCCCTTGACGCACTTCCCACATCTTTTTTCAAAAGTGTGTTAAACTGTTTAGAAGCAGATCTCCTAGATGTGGTAAATGCCTCACTTCTCTCTGGAAGTTTCCCAAACTCCCTGAAAACTGCTGTTGTCAAACCCCTCCTGAAAAAGAGCAATCTGGATAAGACCATATTAAACAACTATAGACCGATCTCAAATCTTCCCTTCATAGGTAAGATCATTGAAAAAGTTGTCTTCAACCAGCTGAACAAATTCTTAAGCTCAAACGGATACTTTGACAATTTTCAATCTGGGTTCCGCCCACATCACAGCACAGAGACAGCACTCATTAAGATAGTAAACGACATTCGCTTAAGTACTGATTCAGGCAAATTATCCGTGCTGGTCCTACTCGACCTCAGTGCTGCATTTGACACGGTCGATCACAACATACTTATAGACAGGCTGGAAAACTGGGTGGGGCTTTCTGGGATAGTCTTAAAATGGTTCAGGTCATACCTAGAAGCAAGAGGTTATTATGTGAGTATAGGTGACCATAAGTCTGAGTGGACATCCATGACATGCGGAGTCCCCCAAGGCTCAATTCTTGCGCCTCTCCTATTCAACCTGTACATGCTCCCAATGAGCCAAATAATGAGAAATAACCAAATTGCTTACCACAGCTATGCAGACGACACACAGATATACTTAGCCCTATCGCCTAACGATTACAGCCCCATTGACTCCTTGCTCAAATGCATTGATGAAATAAATAGTTGGATGTGCCAAAACTTTCTTCAGTTAAACAAAGACAAAACTGAAGTCATTGCGTTTGGAAATAAAGATGAAGTTCTCAAGGTGAACGCGTACCTTCACTCTAAAGGTCAAACAACAAAAAATCAAGTCAGGAATCTCGGTGTGTCTCTAGAGTCAGACCTTAGCTTCAGTAGTCATGTCAAAGCAATAACTAAATCAGCATACTATCATCTGAAAAATATTGCAAGAATTAGATGCTTTGTTTCTAGTCAAGACTTAGAGAAACTAGTGCATGCTTTCATCACCAGCAGGGTGGATTATTGTAATGGGCTCTTTACTGGCCTCCCCAAAAAGACCATAAGACAGATGCAGCTCATACAGAACGCTGCGGCAAGGATTCTGAGCAGAACCAGAAAATATGATCATATCACACCAGTCCTCAGGTCTTTACACTGGCTACCAGTTACATATAGGATAGATTTTAAAGTTTTATTACTGGTATATAAATCGTTCAATGGCCTAGGACCTCAATACATTGCAGATATGCTCATTGAATACAGACCCAAAAGAACACTCAGGTCATTAGGATCGCATCAGCTAGAAATACCAAGGGTTCTCTCCAAGCAAGGAGAGTCTGCATTTAGCTATTGTGCGAGCCGCAGCTGGAACCAGCTTCCAGAAGAGATCAGATGTGCTCCCACAGTAGTCACATTCAAATCCAGACTCAAAACACATCTGTTTAACTTTGCATTTGATTAATGTGCCACTGTGCCTCTGACCGTCCGACTGTTTGTGCTGTACTTTATTTTATTGATTATCTAATCTAAACTATATTTTATTTTATTTTATTAACTGGTTAATTTTTCTTATTTTATTCTAAACTATGTTATTTTATTTTTTTATTCTTAACTGGTTACTTTTATTTTTCTTATTTCTTAACTGTTTTATCAAATGGATATTTTTAATTTCTTCTATGTAAAGCACTTTGAATTGCCATTGTGTATGAAATGTGCTATACAAATAAACTTGCCTTGCCTTGCCTTCTAAAACTACATTGATTTCAATATAGGTTTCTCTGCTTATATTACATGACATGCTGAATAACCAAAACCCGTATTGTTGTGAAGAGGAGTGCAGACAGATGAGGAAAGCGTTCTGTGTGTTTTTATATGCACAAATATTCTGCTACAAGTATCATCCACACAAACTGGAGCACCCAGCATTTACATAATTCTCTTTGTTTAAGAACTGAGTGCATGCATGTGTTAACTATAGTATATGAGAATAATTCTGGTTGACGGACAGCTTTGATTTAAAACTAATAAAATGATTTACCAAGCACGTCCAGAAAAATTGATGGAAACCTAGCTTGATTAACGAAACGCTGCCCTCAGTTACTGTTAATTGAAAGTAAATGACACATAAATGAACATTTATAATGTGTGTGATCCAGGCGCTCAAGGTTTGACAGGTTGGCCCCTGCTGGTAAATGCTGTTAATACCCCAACTGAGGGCAAAGGGCTTGTTTTTACGGAACACAAATCAAAAGTCTAATAAATAATATTTTTTCTCAGTCAACATTAATAAATTATTATGTAATAACAGACCTAGTTAGCTTTTAAAATAAAATAAAATGTTCTGGTCTTGTCAACAGTTGTTGAGTTGTCAATGACTTTTCAAGCGGTTGGAGGTAAAATAAACAACAAACAAAAATAAACCAGGCCCCTGTACCATGAACGTAGCTGGTTACAGGATTCAATTTGGGTTGGCAAAATGTTGTCCCAGCAAGAGATAAGTGTTTTAGAAACACTGCTGATTGAATTAATGCACAAATAAATACAAAATATATTTATTGGTGTACTAAGTTAAAACTACACTATAATATGATGTATGCGTATACTTTATATGTGTCCGTGTGCAAAGTGTGTTGAATATTATAATAGTTATTATCATTAAATAGGGAGAAGCACATGATGAAGAGAACCGATCTGTGTTACCGTGGTGATGAACACTGATTAAAACCAAGCTTCCTTCATGGTGCCTAAAACTCAGGTTTGGTACAAACTTATCTTAAACTTATCTGGCTAATCCCCTAAACCGGCTTCATGGTACAAGCCCCGGGTCTGTCAAGGAAAATGTTTTCTATAACTCAGATGGCACTAACAGGGAGGACGTGCCCATGCCAAAACCCTCATTTGTGTCCCGCTCAACACGAGAGCTCAGAACACATACTCTTAACTACGCTTGTTAAATGCAAGTGTGTTCAATTCATTTTCACCACTCACCCCCTCACTGTTATTTAAGGGGGGGAAATGCTTCAGATCAAATGCAGATCAAAGAACAATGCTTTTGAAGACTATTGCTGGAAAGTAGGAGACGTCTAATTTGCAGAGCCACAGTCTGAGGAAAGACCCAGAACGGCGAGTAAATATCTGCAGTTTCTGAAGTTGTTTTGAGTCTAAATGTGATCAGCTTACGGTGTCCTTTAATTCAAAAAACAGTTCTGTTCTGCTCTTTTCCATATTTATATAAAGTTACCCACGTGAATGAGAACGGTACATCCCAGACACATTAATGAAAGTTGTTATGTAATGGTATAGGAGAAGAGCTTTACTAGTTTAAATGGGCGTATGACGCAACTTTTATTGTTTAGTTTCTGACTCTGTTCAAGGCAAAGTTTTTGATTTACAGCGGCCACTAGCGTTGTATTATAGATTTGCATTGAATCTCTCACAACAAATATAAGTTTCAAAAGAAGGATGAAGTCAGGCAGGAGCTAGGACCTGCGTTAATATTACAAAGACTTTCCAGCAGAGACCCCCGTCGAACTAAGGCTTTTAGCAGAGATACTCATTTAGGCATAAATCTAACTCATAGATGTCTATGGATATTGTTTCCAGCAGAGACACGTTGGAGAGAAAGATCGTCTAAAAATCACCACCAAGGAGGTTTATTTGATGCGGATCAGTATGTATCATTGGGTTTTCTGTTTGTTAGAACCAATATATGTTGTTGTAATATTAGCTATGTGACGGAGCAGCTTTGCGTCATTGTTTATCTGGAACCATTTTAATATTGTTCTCGTCCAGATACTGGAGAGAGTGCGAGAACGGGTTGGCGCTAAAACTTGAGAGAGAGTGAGATTTACTCTTTTACTCAATGATGAATAAATGTAGTTAATCCGCGGGTCACATGCGTTCTGAACCATAGAGCAGGATCCGTAAGGAACATCTGCAATCCGTTTCACCATCATACCACAAGGGAGAGGAAGAGGAAACACTCATTGAAGAGTTGTCTGTCCATTTAGGGCTGCTGCACAAAACATGGCGGCGAATTCAATGCATGTACAGGTTGGCCCGCTCTTTATGTATGTTACAGAGCAGGCTTCCTCTCCACCTCCTCTCCATCACTGTAGGACAAACTCACCAGTATATTAACCGATTCAAACTCAACATCCCATCATGCCATTCACCTGGGACTGATTGCATACACACCTGCAGCTAATCTACATCCATCCATGTAAACCCCGCTTACCTTCAGATCTTCGCGAAGTATTGCATTGCCCCGGCGTACAGTTTCTGAGCGGTTTATTCATTAAGTTTGCTATTCTGTTATCGACCTTGGATTGTGTACATCGACTTCTGATTCTTCTGCTACCTGCCTCGACCCGGATTGTTATACCGACCACCAATTGCTCTCTGCCTGTCTCGACCCCTGCCTGTGACTCACTTCGGCTCTGGGATTATCTCCGTTGTTCTGTCTGTTCCCGATTTACCTTGCCTGTTTGATTGTTCCAAATAAAGCTGCAAATGGATCCTGCTCTGTCCGACATTTCATTACAGAATACTTCGCCAACTACCAATCCAGCAGCAGTCGTACAATTGTCTACGGAACTCTCTTCCCAAGCTTCACGTCTGGACCTGCATCACCGTCAATTAAGCCATCTGACGTGACTGAACGAAAAACTTGTACAGGGGTTACACGATCTCCGGACGGCAATTGGGAATGCTGCCAGCACCTCCGCCATGCCACCACCAGCAACACCAGCAGCACCTCAGCCTGTCCCACTCGCTGCAACTCCATCAATAAATCCACGACTGGCATTTCCTGAGAAGTTTGATGGTAACCCAACGAAATGCAAGGGATTCTTATTGCAGTGCACTCTCTTTGTCGATCAACAACCATCACTCTATACCACTGACGCGAGTCGCATAGCATTCGTCTGCTCATTACTCTCGGGTCGAGCATTAGATTGGGCTACAGCGGTTTGGAGACCAGAGGGGTTGTCATTCGCCACGTTTAGGGAGTTTATTTAACAATTCCGTCACGTCTTCGAACACCCCACGGAGGGCGGAAACGCAGGAGAACAATTACTCAAGCTGTCACAGGGAGGAAACACAACTCACGTTTCGCACGCTAGCAGCACGGACCAACTGGGTGGAGGATACCCTGAAAACCCTCTTTCGAAAGGGACTCACCGCGGAGCTCCAATCCGAATTAGCCTGCCGTGATGAGGGAAGAGATCTTAACGGATACATCGATCTAGCCATCCAGGTAGACAATTTAATCTGTTCTCGACGCTCGGGGCGTACTTCCACGCATTATCTTCAGGACACGCCCACCCTGCACGAGCCCATGCAGGTCAGCTTCACTCGCCTAACCCCAGAGGAACGAGAACGTCGGAGGCGGAACCATCTCTGCATGTACTGTGGGCAGCCTGGACACATGAAATTCACCTGTCCAGCTCATCCTTCTGCTGAAACCCGCTCGGTGAGTGTCCGCACTAAAGCCCACACAACCACATCCAGTTTCACATTACCTGTACGCCTAATGATTCACAATACAGTTATCAGCACCACTGCTCTGATAGACTCAGGAGCCGCGGGGAACTTCATATCTCAAGAATTCGCTGGACAATGCAACCTGGAATTAAAACCTTGTCCTTTCTTGACAGTGGAGGCGCTAGATGGTCGACCTCTTGGGGAGGGGAAAATTCACAGCACCACAGAACAAATCAAACTGCTTGTCGGATCATTACACACCGAGAACATCAGTTTCTATGTCATCCAATCACGTCATCACTCTATCATTCTCGGTCATCCCTGGTTACATGACCACAACCCTCACATCTTCTGGAGAGAGGGGCAAATCATCCAATGGGGTCCTGCCTGCCAAGAACGCTGCTTATCCAGAGTCATCCGCATTCCTCCAATAGATCCAAATCCTGGCACTCCAGATCCAGAGCAACCAAAAGTACCGCCTGAGTAGAAGTCGTGATCCAAAAAATCTTTCATCCAAAAAATTGGTAAAACTGACTGATGTTTGATTTCTGTGAATTGTCCTGTAAATGAATATGTCATTCATTGGGTTCTCAGCTATTTTTTCTTTTTTAAAAACACTTTTGAAAATCACAAATCCTGTCCTTGTCGACAGCTCTCATTGTTATGTAATGCTATAAAAGAATATTTAGAAAAGTAAACTATCAAAAGCAAGTTTAAGTTGTCATATCAATTGATTAAAAACATGAAAATATACATAAATACTATAAATAATAAAATGTCCCCATGTTTTGGTCAGTCCTATCGCGTTTACATAAAACTCATCATAAAATGTGTGCAATATGCCTTGGGGTTGACTTTGCAAAATTACATCATTTGACTGAGGTGAAGCTGACACTGATCAAAGGTGAGTTCTGTCATTGAATAGTTTGATTTTAAGCTTGTTTTGTATGTTTTTTTTTAGGAGGACGAGTTAAAGTGTCAGGCCCTGTCACGGTAGATGAAAGCTTCTGGTAGAATGTCCCTAAAACAACCACTCAATATTTACAACAAGGCAGAGTGGTAAGAACAGAAACTGAGGCAGAACACTTATCATAAGAAGTCAGTCTAAGATTAACCAAAGTCTATATTCTGAAAATCTATCATGTGTGCATGCATGTGTTGGAGCATACAGTATTTGTGTGTCTGTGTGTGTGTGCACTTATAAAAAAGAACAGCTTAGGAAGAACATCTTATATACTGAGCTCTCCAGTAGTAGAGGGATTTGAGACCTGTAATCCTGTGTTTACTAACCTATGAGTATGGAATACAAATAGGAGTCATTAGTATATAGATGTGAGTGGCGGTATGATGTACTGATCTGCAGCAATTGGAAGCTCACTACGAGGAGTTTAGTTTAGCTTGGAAAGGCTTTCATTAAGAGACACAAGAGGTCTGAGAGAAGGTAATTCTGAATCACAAACAGTAAATCTGAGCTTATTGCTCTTCTACAGCCAGTGGTTCTTTTTTGGTCATGCCCACCTAAAAAATGTGGCGGTCCCCCACTCCACGATCAAGTTCCGGGGGTCCCCCTCCATCCATTTGATTTCCGCCCATTCATGATGGCGTTGCGGGGGAATTTCCCTCTGAAATGAGCTGAATTTGAAAAAAATGAAGATCCATACTTTAGTTTATGTCTCTGTTTGCTCTCAATTGGAACTTGTGTTTGTTTAGGAGATAAAGTTGTGGTATTACAGAAATAGTTTGTTCGTATTTCCTACCAGCTCTCTCTGATATAAAATGTATCATAAACACTGCTTTAAATCCTAATTTAGACAAATGTAGATTATTTTCAACAAATTAGGTGAATCTAAATGTAAATTACTCTAAATGAGGATCATTTATATTCTCTAAACACATTTAGAATGAACTGCTCGGTTCATTTTGCGTGGGTTAAGGAGTGCAGGTTTCCTACTCTTTCTTCTTTCATCCTCTGTATATTTGAAGAGATGGACAACGTTTCGGGTTACTTTAAATAACCTCGGCAGGTAATTTGGTTAATTACACCAGCAACTGCAGGTTATAAATACGCGTGGCGCGAACTCGTCTTCATGTTTAAATTTTGTCTGAAAGGACGTCCGGCACGCCTACAGTGCGGCATTGAGGCGCAGTATCTCGTTCCCGCTTTTTCAGGGAACAGGGTTACAGCCAAGTAACCCGAGACGTTCCCTATCAAAAGCTACACTCGATGCTGCATTTCAAACGCTATGGGAACGAGAATACCAACGTCGCCGCACTGGTGTCTGGACCCCCCAAGGTTGTGTGGTATGTGTGCACAAGCCAAAAGAAGGCATCAGACGTGAATCTGGGATGTAGACTCCAGGACTTGTCAGCCTGGAGTAGCGTGGACATCCAGACTATAAAATCTGACAAATGTGTGCGGAGAGGACCAGCCCGCCGCATCACACACTTGCTGCAAGGGGACACCTCTTGCTAAAGCCATAGAAAATGAAACCCCTCTTGTTGAATGAGCTCTGATACCCAGAGGTGAAGTTTGACCGCGCGCCTCATAGGCCAGAGCAATAGCATCCCTTACCCAATGTGACATATTTTGCCTGGTGGCAGCCGCCCCGTTGTTGCGGCTCCCATAACATATAAAAAGCTGCTCTGATTTACGCCACTGGCTAGTGCAGTGGATGTAATTCTGAAGAGCACGTACTGGACACAGTAGGTGTAATCGTTCCTGCTCCGACGTCGTGAACAACCGGATGCACAGTGGAGAACGGAACTTTAGGGAGATAACTCGGGTGAGGATGCAGAATAGCTTTGACCATCCCAGGGGCAAAGATTAAGCAGGACGGAGAGGTCAAGAGCGCCTGCAAATCTCCAATTCTCTTAAGAGATGTGATTGCCATTAGAAAAAACATCTTAAAGGTCAGAAGCCTGATAGGTGCTGACTCCATAGGTTCAAAAGGGGCGCTAACCAGACCCTCGAGCACTATTGCTAAGTCCCATGACGGAATAGTCTGTCTAGAAGGAGGCATTAGCCGCCTCGCTCCACAAATAAAGCGGGCGACTAAAGGGTGTTTTCCCACAGAAACCCCATCAATCAGGGCATGGCAAGCCGAAATAGCGGCCACATAAACCCTGAGAGTACCGGGGCTTGTCCCTGAGGACAGTTTGTGACATGGTGTACCATGCACCATCTTTCAAAAACGCTCCATCTAAGGGCGTAGCTCCTTCTAGTGGAGGGAGCCCTAGCACTTAAAATAGTCTCTATTACATCGGGCGGAAGCCCTGAACCTCTCAGCTGGTGCCCTTCAGGGGCCAGAAATGGAGGTTCCACAGCTCGGGATGGGGATGAAACACTGTCCCCTGTGCCTGAGACAAAAGATCTCTCCTGACTGGGATCGCCCATGGCGTGTCGTCGAGGAGGGATATTAGGTCCGAAAACCAAATTCTGGTAGGCCAACGGGGAGCTATCAATAAGAGGCGATACTCCTGTTGACGGACCTTCGCTAGGACTCCCGGGAGCAGAGCTATCGGAGGATATGCGTAAAGACGCAGTCTGGGCCATGCATGGGCCATAGCGTCCAGACCCAGGGGAGCTGGATGACTCAGAGAGAAGTAGAGGGGACATTGTGCTGTCTCCTGTGTAGCAAAGAGGTCCACCTCTGCTTCGTAAAATCTTTCCCAGATTTGTCTGACTATCTCGGGGTGGAGTTTCCATTCTCCGTTCTTCACAGCTTGTCTGGACAGCAAGTCTGTTCCCACATTCATATGCCCCGGGATGTGAATCGCTCTGAGGGTCAGGAATTTTCCCTCTGCCCAGGGCAGGATCTGCTGGGCCAATATGTTCAGGTGGCGCGTCCGCAGCCCACCCTGGTGATTTATGTACGAGACTACTGAAGTGTTGTCCACCCGCACTAGGACATGGTAGCCTTGTAACTACCGGAGGGAGTATTTCAGGGGCAGAAATACAGCCATCATTTCGAGGCAATTGATGTGCCAATCGAGAAGATGACCTCTCCAGATCCCTTGGGCTGGACGGCCATCTAAGACCGCACCCCAACCCGTGAGGGAAGCATCTGTCGTTAACATCCTGCGACGACAACACGGACCGAGAGTGGGACCTAGAGTCAGAAACTGAGGCCTGAACCACATAGAAAGGGTGCGAAGCCCCTGGCGAGTCACCCTTATATGCCTCTGGAGGTTGGCCCTTGGATGAAACCCCCTGGCTCTGAGCTACAACTGAAACGGTCTCATATGCAGGAGGCCCAGATGTATTACTGTGGAAGCCGCCGCCATGAGACCTAGAACTCTTTGAAAGTGATGATTTGTCACTCTCTGGCCTAACCTGATGCTCCTCAGGGTGCTCTGAATGGATTCGATACGTGCAGGTGACAGTTGTGCCTGCATTGCGATCGAGTCCCATATAACCCCAAGATACGTTGTATTCTGTGTAGGGGAAAGAACACTCTTTTTGACGTTGAGTCTCGAGATGAACTAGGACGACATACCGATGCATCCCAGACTGAGCTAAAATCAGCCAGTCATCTATGTAATTCAAAATGCGGATGCCCTGGAGTCGCAGAAGAGCCAGAGCTGCATCCATGTACTCTGTGTATGTGCGGGGTGACAAGGCTAGGCCGAATGGAAGAACCCGATACTGGTAAGCTTCACCCCCGAAAGCGAACCTCAGGAATTTCCTGTGTTGTGGCAAGATCTCTATGTGAAAGTATGCGTCTTTGAGATCGATCGTCACGAACCAGTCGTGACACTGAATTTGAGACACAATCATCTTGATTGTCAACATTTTGAACTTGTGTGTCTTTAGGTAGCGGTTCATTCCGCGAAGATCTAGAATTGGACGCAACCCCCCATCCTTCTTGGGAACTAGAAAATACCGGCTGTAATAGCCTATCATTCTACGGTCTATGCCCCCTTAGTACAGCAGAGCTTGTAATTCTTGTGTCAAAAGGTGTGCTCGCTCCGGTTGGACGGAAGTGGAGACCACTCCGTTGAAACGCGGAGGGCGATATGCAAATTGAATTCTGTAGCCTTTGGCAATAGTTCTTTCTACCCATGGAGAGATACCTGGCAGTAGTTTCCACGCTGCCAGCTTCTCTGAAAGGGGTATCAGTGTTGACACCTCCTCTAGTTGGGGGGATGCCAGACATTCGGCATCCTGAATCATGGCAGGAGACGATCGAACATTTCGCATTTTTGAGACCGCCAATCCCCGAAACGCCGGTGACGGCAGAGATTGCAAAGCGGCCCTGTGAGGGTGCCGAAGGGGAGCCTCTAATTTCTCTTGGAATTTTGAGCACCCCTCCCTGGGGGGTCACACCCCCACAGTCCCGGGCACACTCATCTCAGGATCTCTTCTTTTTAGAGGAGATGGACTGCCTCAGGTCCGGCCTCCCTGAGGTGGCTTGAGGGGCACGGTGGGCCGCTCCCTGCCTCTTTGAGGGGGGGCGCGATTCGCCACACTCTGCCTGACGATCTCACATCTCAGGTAGACCGGACCCACCCGAGACTGTGTGCCTGGCCGGGACTGGAGAACTGGTCCGGAGTGGGTGGCCGACACTCCAGACGCTTGAGCACAACCGGGGATATACCTCACGAAAGCCTCCTCGTGGCGTCTCGACTCCCAGAACCTGGTGACTACGGTATTAACCGCATCACCAAACAGTCCAGAAGGCGAGATCGGGGCATCAAGGAGGAACGCACAGTCCCGGTCCCTGATGCCGTGAGGTTCAACCACAGGTGTCTCTCCGTGGTTACCAAACGCAGCCATAGAACGGCCGATGGCACAGGCCGTCTGCTTGGTCGCACGGAGAGACAAATCTGTGGCCCGGCGTAGTTCTGAGAACGCCGTTTCATCTATCACCCCGTCAGTGCTCACGTCATGCAGCAGGTCAGCCTTGTATGCCTGCAGAACCGCCATGGTGTGCAGGGCAGCACCAGCCTGACCGGCTGCCTGAAAAGCCTTCCCCACCAGCGCAGATGTAACCCTGCAAGGCTTGGTAGGGAGAGAAGGCTTTTTCAAGGATGACGATGTCCCAGGGGAGAGATAACTTGCCAGTGTCTCTTCCACACGGGGCACCATCGTGTACCCTCGTGGTCTCGCGCCGACAATAGTCGAATAAATCGACGTTGACGGCATGAAAACACGGGAGGAATGACCGAGAAATCTCGGCGTGGAGATCCTCAAAAAATGGGAGAGCCCAACTTTTGGGCTCCTCCCCTTGGCCACCCGACAGATATCTGTCGTCTAATTTTGAGTGTTTGGGATTCTCTTGTTCCTGCGGCCAGTCGAGCTTTAGACGGTCGACTGCATTCGTCACTGCCCCGAGCAGCTCATCTAACGCTTTTGCGTCGCGAGAGGAACGCCCCGAGGCGGCGCTCTCCAAACCCGCAGAAACAAGAGATGCCTCGTCCTCCGCCTGATCCGAAGAAGTGCCGGGGCACGCTTCGGAAGCGGACACGAGGACGTCGCAGCTCGGCGGGTGCACCAGAGAAACGGCTTCCGTCTCCTGTGCCTCGGCTAGATTGAACCGCGAACCCCAGCTCGGGGGAGAGACAGCTCGGTCGCTCTTAAAGAAAGAACGCCGAGCACGGAGAACTCGAATGTCGAACACATCACAGAATTCGCACTGTCCCTCCAGTCCCAGGGTGGCATGATCAACCTCCAAACACTCAAAACAGAAATCATGTCTGTCCAGTTCGTCCAGGTACCTCTGACACGGAGGCACACATTTCTGAAGACGCGTTCGCGCCACGCGTATTTATAACCTGCAGGTGCTGGTGTAATTAACCAAATTACCTGCCGAGGTTATTTAAAGCCAAAATAATTTTTGACGTGTTTGACACACGTGCTTCACAACCGGTCGAACAAAGACGTTCTCCCATAGCGTTTGAAACGCAGCATCGAGTGTAGCTTTTTATAGGGAACACTATGTTTTGGGGAATTGTTTGACACTTTAAGGAAGCGGCTTTGTTTCAAGAGCACAGAATTGGTGAGCTTTTTGCAGACCTGTCTTGTATTGAGTGTTAATGATTTTTAAATCTCAGGGAGAAAGCAGATGGCAATGATAATGCCTTAGCAGATTGGTTTGTTGTCAATAACTTGTTGGCAAATATAGATGATGCTATCAGAACCCAAGTATGTTGTTTTTAATTAAATATTAACAATTAGTCTTTGTTGTAACCAAGATAATAGATCTGCAGATCATACAACATCACGAAAGCATTTCCAGCAACCTCGGAATCAGAAATAAATGCCTACATGATCTTTCTCAACACAAACTGATTTGTCAGTCAAAGCACGATGTAAACCAATGCTGCAATATTGATCATGGAAGAGTAAATGTGTCTATATCATGACATTGATTGCTTAGTCTGGTCAGTTAATGATTTATGGCATCTGGAGGATTATAAAATCAAAGATTCAATGACATACACTGAAACACTCATCAGGCGAGAACACATCAAACAAATGACTTGATACAAAGAGTCAACTTCATGTGAACTAAAGCAGGGGGGTGTTAACCATTTTGGGGGCCCTTAGCAAAGTCAAGACCTGAGCCCCCCACACATGCATACTTACATGTTTTCTTTGAAATGCACAACAGTAATGAGTATATGGAATTAGTGATACATATAAACCTGAACTTATTTTACTTTGAACTGCATAACAGCACACAAAATTGTGTACAGTTTGGTATAAGAATAAACATGATTTGTTTTGGAATCACATATGTGATATGCACGCTTCGGGACTTTGCATCTGTGCCAGGATCACTACCCAAAAAATGTGGGGCAAATTTTGATGGTTAAAAATTGTATATAATCTGAGTTATAAATAATTATTTAAACTAAATCGTATGAACACAAATCAAGTACATATTATAGAAATAAATTTGAATAAAGAACACTCAAGATTTCAGTGCTTGCTTTCTAGACTATGGGGAATTCACATTCCACTTATAAAAATGTAATTGCTGAAAATATTTAAGAAATATTTTCCGCCCTAAAAAAAACAGAAGATAGACGCTGTGATCTAACTAACTAAAGACTGACTTAAACTAGGCAATAACAACGATTAGATTAGTCGCAATTACAACGATTTCATTAATCCCATTAATGTAATTTCAAGCAAAACACAAATCTACAAGCTATTGATGTGCTTTAGAAACAGATAATGTTAACAGATTGACATTATTTGCTAGATGGTATTTGAACTGATCCTAGAAGCAACCTGTCTGTTTCCAGAGAAATCAGAGTTCAAGGCATTGGTTTCAAATCATCTTTTTTTCTATCATGACTCATTTGACTATGAAACATTCCATGCAGTTTGCTTTTAATGCTATACGGAGCCAGCGTCTCATTATCATATAATTTTCGCACAAAATTTTATTCACAATATCAAACACAGTAATTGTAAGACGTCTTAAAAATCACATGTTGATATTCCCCTGTCACTTTATTCTATTGCAGCCTAACCTTTTCTCCAGCATGACACACCCCCCAAACTTGCGGGGCCCTATGCATTTGCGTAGTATGCGTAGTGGTTGACGCCGCTACTGATCTCAAGCTAAGACACACCTCACAGGCAGCAGCTACAGATAATTCATGTGAGCTCTTTACAATAACTATTCTCCACAAATGTCAAGGTTGTTGAATCAAGGTTAGAACTATCTCTTACCATGTATCCTGACAGATACTTAACACGCCTTTATACACCGGGAGTCTATTTTTCTCATCAAAGATTTTGATTAATCTCACCATTGGGATGTTTAACCCATTTACTTTGTTCATAAGCTTGAAGAATGTTGGTCCATACAGAATGTTTTGTCCATACAATAGAAGTAAATGGGTACTGCTATTGTCATGATTCTGCCTAATCTTGTCTTGGTTTTCTGGTCTAGGGGCAGAATCATGACAGCTATTGTCTGGTTACCAACTTTCTTCAAAATTTCTTCTTTTGTGTTCGATGCGATGACAGCGTACACCAACATTACGGCAACATTTTTCATCATATTTCTATATTCATCATATTTCTATATTCATTCATCATATAATTACGTCCACATAACAGTGTTTTGCATTTGACACGAATATATTAAAATGATAGCCAGTAGCACACACCTAATGTATCTGAGATCGTCGTTTGTGCTGGGTATTATAGCAAATGATCAGACTTATGAAACTTTGTTACTGCGATTATGTCCTGGAAATAATTGCATTGTTGGTGCACATGTAAATGTAACCAAAGACTGAATTATTTCGTAAGTATATCATGATGTACAGTATATTAAAGTATAACAGGTTCCAAAAAGTGAAAAGACATTGGCGGGTCTTGGGTGTTGCTAAGCACATAGTGGGAGATTTGAATATGTTGCTGGATAGGAGGGGCCGAAATGAGTCCCCCATAGCCCCCCCCCCCTCTATCCAAGTCTCTATGAGACTTTTAAATCAACCAAGTGGTTCAGCGCTGAGAAAACGTGCCATGCGTTTAGACAGGATGGATTAGACTGTGTTCCTGATGGATATGTCTTTGGTGGTGACCATGGAAACTGCTGGGTTTCACGTCTCGGCTCACTTTCAAATCAGAGAGCAGTTGCCTTCACATACATCAGGATTTTACTCAATTGACAGAAGACTTATTGCGAATGATAAAGCTTTGCCTTTTTGCCTTTTTCCATATATTTTTTGTTTATTTTGAATAAAAATGTAATCTTCAGCGAAAGTTCTGCAGGGAAGACTCAATCTTACATAACTTACTACGTGTAGACCTAACCAATCATCGCCTAACCGAACATCCTCTAACACTTAGTATATAAGATCACCGCTTATCCTTTGTTTGCATTCGCAGTTGAAGCAGCCAATATTCACTCCCATCCTCCCGACCGCCACCAGGATGGGTACTGTCCCTTAACCCCAGGGGGGTTGGCTGCGCCCATCTTTAGGCAGGAAGTGCAGGACTTCTTGGCCCTCTGGATGCGAGCTAAGGACTCGCCAAAGAACTATATATTTTACCATATTCCCACCTTGTCGCTGATCAGTTGTCCAATAAATGTTCATTGTCAAGCATTCTGGCTTCCTGGGTCTTTCTGGTAGAAATAAAGAGATCACAGTTTTGACTTTGATCAGCATTTCTGAATGTGTTGTGTCAATTCTATTCCAGTGTGTGTTGAATTTCAACAGAAACAAACCTCAGGAATGACCTGTGAAAATCTCTGAAAAACAATTTTGAGTACATTTTCAAGCTGTGAAACCAATGAAATATTGTACAGAAAACCAAACAACAAAGAAAACAAATGTTTATCTATGTTTAATATATGGGTACCAAAGCTTAAGACCTCTGTGGATACCCTGTAAAAAAATGAAACGATCAGCAAATCATGGCAGCATTATGTTTTTATGTAACTTTTACATTACTTGTACATTTGACTAAATAATTTAATGTACAAATTCATGAATTGAATGCACATTTCAATTGCATTTTCTGAATCTTTTGCTTAATGATTTGATGTTTACAGACATGCAGGGGCGATTTTAGGGTCAGAGCTTTAGGGGTGCTGAGCACCCAATGAGCCCCACTGCCACCACCCACCCTCTTTTCACACAAAAACAAAAAATGTGTCTATTGAAAATCAACATTGATTAAACTAACTCCAAAATCCAGATTCCTTTTAGAATAAAAACTAATTTCTTACTCCAAGTTTTAGGGTGCTGAGCTTCTTTTTGAGGGGTGCTGAAGCAACCCCTAAAAAAGGGCTAGCTACACCCATGCAGACATGTGACTTTGAAGTCATAATCCATCCCTGAGTATTTTGTCGTTTACAGATTTGTTCATTTCGGTGTTCAATATCGGTTAATTTGACCAGTTTGTCCTGTTTCAATTTTCTGTAAAACACCATTTGGAATTTGGGTGACATGTCGGTACAGTATGAAACAAATATAATATTTTTAGTTTAGAACGTACTTATAAATAAAAAATTCAGAAAAACTGAAAATAATTTCACTTAATGTTTTTCCTGATCTTCATTTCAAGAAAACAAGATGATCAAAGTGAATTTTCCAGTACATTCCAATTACCTGCTATGGTGTTTATTATATTATTCATTCATTCAGTCCTTGGGGGATTGTGAAGACATCCTTCAAGTCAACAAAGACTGGAAGCAAATCAATAGCCATGGTTCAATTCCAAAAGAGGCCTCTCAAAAAACTCAAAGATGATGCAAGTGGACTTTAACTTCTCTTAAATGCTGTCTGAAAAAATATTTCAACAAATGATTAAACAATTATTTTCAATAACGCAGAGACGCAAGAACTTCAGAAATGAATATCATGGTTTGTTTCTGTAAACTCTGGCATATGATCTGACCTTTCAGTTTACAGTACATCCTGAATATAGCGTGACTATGTGTAACTCCAGGCAGTAGATAAGAGAAATCACAGCTCCCAAATGTATGTTTATTGACCCCTGGGAGCCGAACTTTTGCTGGAGGCCAGCATCACTAAAATATGTGGACGCTTCTTCTTGCACAGCACATTCCATCAATGTTAAGATGGATCTTGGCACTGGGGAATTCAACTTATGACGTTTAAAGATCTGTTGGCCCGAGTGACATCTTAAAGACACCAGAGAACTGCAAAGAGCCAAAAGGTTAATCTACACGAAAAGGATATTTACACAGACAGCTGTGTAGTATGCTTTAAAAACCAATATATATACAGGAGAAATGTGAGTGGTGCTTGCCCAAGCAAAAAGCAGCTGGTTGCCATGCTGTTGCTATGCAGTTGCTAAGATGTTGACTGTTTTTAGCACATTGATATGTAGTTGCCAAGGTGTTGGGCGTTTCCTTGCAGACCAAATTCAAAAGTCTGTGTCCGGATTTGACATATCATACATCACTGATCTCTGAGATTCGGAGGAAACGTCAGGCAGGGATCGAGACTGCATCATCATCTGAGATTATATTCGGTCTAACCTTCATATTACTCCAAAACGACCAGAACAACAACCCATAAAAACACAGAAGCATTCATCCTTTAGTTCAAGCAGGAGGACTGAGAAATCTGGGGATTAAAATAGAGAAGATTTGAGCACTGAAATCCAGAACATTAAAGCTCATCACGGCTGCAGCGGACAGTCAAGGCGGCCCTCAACAAACTTCACAACATGAGTACTTTATTTACACGGTGTCTGTCATTCCTCTCTCTTTCTAATTATCAGTGTCAGGAGGAGGGCAATTCAAGTGTTATTCTGCCTGTCGAGTGTAATCAAGAATTGACAGTTCATCAGGATTTTCGGGTCTCTTTGATGAAAAATTAGATCTCGTAAATGGAAAACACGAAAGGCCATGAAAATCCAGGATTCTTAATATTGCGTACATGTCACGCAGGCGTGTTTTTTATGTTGCCGTCTATGAGAACATGCAGTGCTGCAAGTGATCTTACACAGTTAAAGAGCAGGTGGGTTTGTGCCTAAAGAGACTTAGACTGGTCTCCCTGGAGGACTTTATGTCTTAGAATGAAAAAGGAACAGCTGAAGCTATATCTATCTTAAGTCTGGTCTGTGGAGGTGCATGCATATGAATATCACAAACTGTTAAGCGATTTGTAAAAGAAATAGAGAGAAGATATTTTGAGAAATGTCACAAAAATGGAAGTCAATGGGGTCCAATTGTTTTTGGGTGTAAATCGTTATTGTTTTGTTAACATATATATTTTTCATTCATTAATGTCTTTAAGAAGCTATTAAAATACATATACTGTATGCTTATCAGGTTTACACCCACCTGACTTTAAATGAATCCTGTTGACTTCATGAGTACCACTGAATGCTTCTATCTATTTTAACAGTTGTGAGTGAGTCTCTTGATTTTCCTCAATGTAAACAGATGAATCCCAACATCATACAGTTACTGCTGGACTTGAGTAAAATATCCAGAAAGGCTTAAAAAGTAAAGAATCTTGAGGACCTGAATAATGTTTCTGAAGATCAGTGGACAGTGTAATGACTCGGGACAAACAAGAAACACTTTAACAACTATGAACTGTCATTGACTGTCCAGGTAACATCTTATTGTATTAATAATCAGGGAGACGTAAACTTTTGACCTGGGCTATTTTTTTAATTCTGTAATTATTCTTTGGTGTGAACTTCATGTTAACATTTCTTTCGTTGTTCAGGGCAGGACTGAATTAATCTTCATTTTCGAAATTCCCCCAAATGTCCCCAAATGTTCAGCATTTTCCAGATTCTGCAAAGGGGCGATGTAAACCTTTGACTTCAAGTATGTACGTGGCTGATGCTCATTTGCACCTTCAGCCCGCTTTACGCTTCACGGAGTAACACATCAGCTAGAGAAACACATTAGTTCAAGCTGAGAAACTCTGCTCAGAACATGATGTGCTGTTTATGAACATGACATGTTTATCAAGGTGAAGCGTTAACATGCAGAATGCAACCTGTAGACCTTCAACTCCACGATGTCTGAGATTTTTTCAAACTTGTCAGTTAAGTATGAATCATTAGCTTTTCATTTGTTTGAACAAGATCCTCAAAAAACTTTTAAACGTGAGTCAAAGATTCTTTTCCGAAAGTTTACTTTAAAACAACCGACCTGCCTCCTCTGGATAGCGTATGTCACCTGATGCTCTTAAACCAGTCATTTAGCTGCCAGTTACTGTTATACACTGTGATTTAACTGTCACAATCATCAATAGTACAAAAGATCACAGCGCTGTAATGAGAAGCGATAGCACATTTTAAAAACGCAACTACCTGAAACTTCAATTTCTGCTCATCATGTGCGTTGCTTCAATTTCAGACTGTAAATTAACAAAGCCTTTGATGGACCGTGTGCTGATTTCTCTAACACTCGAGAAAGGCACTCCATGGAAAAACCGACCTCTGGAGCTCTTCCTGTGAGAAATGAGTGGGAGGCTGGTCGGGAAGTTCATGTTTAGTATAGCTTCTCATAAGCAACCCAATCACCCGTAGAAAAAACCACACACATATGATAGATGCACCAGGGACATTTCTTACTATAGATGGGCCAAACCCAATATCTCATTAGTATCTCAGCTAATTGGCTCACAATCTTATTTGTCAGGCTTTCATTTAAAGACATCTGTCTGTTTTAAGGCAAGTCAATCAGCCAATATTACATTGATAGAGCCACATAAAGAAGTTTGATTAAATGTCAACCAAGTTCTGACGGTTTGTGTTGCCATAGCTCGTCAGTAGGCCTATCTGTGTTTTATTGATACAGATTTTAAGTGTATTTAATGTTATGAAGATTTAATTTAAAGGACTTCTTGCCAACGCAACGCTGTCCTTTATTTTATTACAAAACGTCTTATTTCATCAATCACCTTTGAGCCTTTGCCTCAAAGTTTTGTAGCACTTTCTGAAGATGGAAAAACGTAACTAGATTTTTCATCACTTCCTGTTCCGAGGGTGCACTGAAAAAACAACTAGTGGATTCTACTTACATTTTTGCACACTGTTTTTCTTGTCAAGTTTTTGCACACGCTTTTTGAAAGTAAATGTACATAAAAAACTTTAAAAACTGTGCGCAAAAATGAGATGTTTTATGTAAAATATAAGTAGTTTAGTAAGTTCAACTGTGTTGTTTGTTTGCTGCATTTGGGTGATGAATGTTATATAAACGGTGGATGTAACGCTGGATGTGGAGATCGTTTGAAACTGATAGATGGAGGGGCGGTCCCGGCGCTAAAAGATGCCGGACATGAACCGCATGCGGTGATTGAAACTGATGTCTGTGTTTTGTTGGCAATGTGTGCGCACATGCTTTAGTTCCGCCCCCCTCCCCCCACACACGTCGCATGTATTTGGAAATAATCGTACAGCTGTATCTGTCTTTTATAAATGTGATCAAACCAAAGACTCTACGGATGTTTGAAGGGTACGATACTATTCTGCATGTACTCAAGATTAACATGAGATATGCGGAAACTGTGTGAGTGAGGGCCACTTTAATACTGTCATGCTGCCATAGATTTTTTCGGAAGGATCTTAAAACGCAACACAATTGTGACTCTCATGTGAATCATCCCTGCATGCTACATGAGATGTTTGAACTGCATGCTTTAACAGGCATTTCTTCGGCCGTCCCCTGGGGTTCACACACACAGCCTGTCTGTGTCCATATACATTGATTCCTAGATGTTTAAATTTCTCGAATGAAATTCCCAAAGTGACAAGTACCTATTTTATAAAGCTTTAGGGCTCTGCCTGTCTAAATTCATTTTTGCGCCATTCCTTCGAATATAAAAAATAGAAAAATACCCGTGTACCCACATGCTGTATACTAATAGGTAAGACATGAAACATATTTTGTTTACAACTACACTATTTACTGTAAAAAGTGCTCATCTGGTAAACTGTGGGTTTTTCATTGCAGTCTACAATGACTGAAAGATAGAAGCTCAATAGACCAGGTGCAGGTGGATTACAAGACACACAAATGTGCTTGACAGCGTGCAACAAATATATTTTTCCAGTTTTATGTGGCTTTGTTTATTCTTCAAGCAGACAGAAACAAACTTTATTCTTTATTACATCATGTGTTGTAAACCTTCAGCGGGTTGGGTGCAGCTGTGATTGCTTAATCTTTCATGACGGTGTCTGCAGTGTGTCTTATTTCACCCCGAGGACAAGAACTTCTAGAATTAATTCTGAGCCGATGCAATAATGCCCCATTGTGCAGATAGAGGTGTCTTTTTTATTTAGCTGTCTGCGTTCTATGAATCATCAGCCATCGGACTGTTACACTTAAAAAGACAAACCGGAAAGATATTTGGAAGAATGTTAGCAACTGAGATTTCTGGGGCACTCTTTACAACCATTTTAGTCAATGGTGCCCCGAATCTCAGTTGGCAACATTCCAAATATTTTTCTCTGTGTTCATCAGAACAAAGAAATTGATACAGGTTTGTAACAACTTGAGGTTGAGTAAGCAATTACAGAATTTTTGGGTACAGAATCCCTTTAAAGTCCATCAAAATATGTTGATAACGTCTATCAAAAAATGCAAATCGTAAAGCTACAATAAATACCTTAAGAGTTGACATTTTGAAACTTATAAATATTCAATGCTTGACTATGAGAACCTCAGGGAGTGGGATTCAGAACAGTAAATAAATAGCCGGCTAATTAGTTAGCACATCAAAACTGCAACTGCCATTCAGAGATGTTCTGAAGATGCAGTTCATGATCTTGCTGGCATTTGCAAATACCTTTCAAAATTCTCAACAATATCAGTCACTGGGGCATCTTATGAAATTCAAATGAACACATGCATAACAATGTGACATTTTAGCTACAATAAAGTGTGTCTCAATAACCCCAGGTGTGGGTGAAATGCGTATGTGCGAGCAGGTCAGATGTTTAGTATCGCCGGTGGCAGAGTTCCCTGTGTAGGATGAAAACAGGGTTATTATGTGTCTTGTACTTAACCAGCCTGAAATGAAGTTTGCACAGATGCACATTATAACCCATCATTCTAAACGACACAGATATGACTTCACTTTCGCACACGGTTGTGAAATTTGGGTATTGCTCTGAGAGCAAATGGAGATCAGCGTTTCATAGAAGCGCTTCTGTAAATCAGTAAACAGATGCCATGGGATGGAAATTCTCTTTTTATTCCAGCTCAGAAATTAAATAGTGCAATATAATTTAATATTGAGAACATCAATGAAATGGAATAAACCTGCAAACTACGAAGATATAACGTTGTGTAATGCAAGGTGCCGCGGGTATCTCGATGCGCCTGCTGCGAAGGTGCTCAGTGTAGGTGGCTGAAACATGCACTGCACTTTACATAAAAGTGAGGGGGAGGTGACTAGGAGTGCAGCCCGTTTACTGTAGCTGTGTAGGTGATTCTGTTATAAAGACAGTATTGTTAAGAAGCAGGAATGTATCTCATAGCACATGGACAAAATCTCTCTGTACTCTCCCCTAGTCTGCCACCCCTTACAGTAACACCACAAAATTCAGAAAGGCAGGACCACTTCTGTGTGCCATATACCCATCAAGTATAATTGCAAAATTACTTCACTTATTAATATTAAATGTCCATTGTGTCATTTTTTGGGTAGTCTACTGATAAAAATGCACTGTTATACACATAGGTAGGCCTTCAGAGGTGTATAAAGAGATTGCACATTGAAGAATTAACTTTTTATTACCTTAGAATGAACTATTTCTATCTATATACACCGCATGTCCCTTTGCATGTAATTCGCCATGTTCTGTCAGCCATCTTAGTGTTTCCAAAGGGAGGGGAAGGGGTGGAGTGAGCTGTTCGTTGCAAGATTTCACTGACTGGACCCTTTATGCTATTGATTACTTAAGATCATAATCACAGTTATTATAGCTTTGTTTACTTTTTTGTATTTCTTTGCCTTTTATTTTTTCTTGTACATTTTTTCATTTTTAGCAAATCTGCTTTGTTTTTTGTCATTTATTTTTTTTCTATATTGCTACACATGTGATCTATTCATCTCAGTTTGAGTTTCTTTTTATTCATTTTCAGTATACGTTTAGTGCCTCAACTTATGCAAATTTCAGTTTATTAAGGCAAAATTCCTCATTTTTACTTATTTTACGCTTTTCAATCATGTTTATTGCCTTGTTTTAATAGTTTTAGTAGACTATTACATAAATCTGTAAAAAACATTTCCAATCCTATGGTAAACATCACTGCACTAGAACTTAGCAAAAAGAGCAAGTGGACCAGACCACAGAATGTTGTTTATAGCAAGATCAACGAAGAGCAGGTCCGCAGATATCAAGTACATATCGCTCTGACTGTAAGTCCTGATGGAATGAGTCTCTTTCGATACCAGTAAATGCAGCGCTCGATCCCCAGCGGGAGACTTCCCAAACGGGAGACCAGTGGCTGTTCGTTTCGAAAGAAAGTCAATGTAAAGTGTATCTCAGGCAACTTATTTAACTGCTTAATATATCGACTGCCTGCTGGCAAATCATTGACTTGTTTGCCATATCAATCATTTTGGGGAGAGCTATTGTATATTTTTGTCCATGAAAAAAGTGTTTTTAGAAGACATTTTGCGACAAAGATGATTTATTTACCACATACTTCAGTTTTGCCAATAGGTTTGGTTATTAAAATTTGAAAGTGTTTGCTTCAGGGCCATTAAATGATTGACAAAGAAGAATATAATTCAAGTTGAGAGTTGTTGACTGTGACAAAACTTTTATAATAAAGACAAACCTGTGAATGCACATTGCACATTAATGCAGCTTTTTTATATGCAGAATTGTATTAAAACGAAATCGTCTCGGTTACGTATGTAACCTCTGTTCCCTGATGGAGGGAACAAGACGTTGTGTCGAAGCCGACAGATGGGGTTCGCCCTTGAGAACCAATCATCTCTGACTATTTTGAAAAGGCCAATGAAATTGGCGAATGAAATTTGCATGCAAGGCTCCGCCCCCGGATATCCGGGTATAAAAGGGGAGCCGGCGTGCTCATTCATTCACCTTTTGTGCTGAGGAGCCTGAGAGCATCTCGTGACTGCTGCAGCGGACGGCTATTGTCGTGGCAAGAAGGACACAACGTCTTGTTCCCTCCATCAGGGAACAGAGGTTACATACGTAACCGAGACGTTCCCTTTCTGTCGGTCTCTCGACGTTGTGTCGAAGCCGACAGATGGGGTTCCTATGGAAAACGCCACGGCACTAGCCGCGTCACAATCTCTAGCGAAGCGACGTTGACCGGCCTGGGCGAGCCACACGTGAGCGCTATCGCGAAATTTGTAACCTTCCAGTGGGCAGGCAGGGGCTCCCAGAGCTTTTGGCAAAGATGAGTAGCCCCTGCCCTCTGCCAACTCAGACGGCCCCATTGGCGAGGGCCATCCAGTCGTAGGGCTACTGGGTAAGCGCTGTTCCTTCAATGAGGACGTGCGCTACGGAGACCACTTCCCACCCTAGGGGGGAATACAGTGGAGACACCAACATGGTCTCACCAAATAGGGGAGAACTCATGGGAGGTATGTGCGGAATGCCGCAAGGTGGATGTCCACCTGGGGAGGTCATGGGTTGCCACGCGGGGAACCATCTCATGACGACATCTCAGACGGAACCACCCTAGTGGGGGGTTACTACGTGTGGGGCACTAGGTCCGGTTAGAGCTATATGTAATAACTCAGCTTGATACCCGGCCATAGGCGGCAGGGCTGCTCCGCCGAGCCCGCCGCCCTGAGTGCTATTGATGGATGGACGGACTGCCTATTCTTCACCCTTGGGGAAAGAAGGGAGGCAGCCCATAGCGCACTGGTCCACCTCAGAAGGGGAATGGCGCTATGCGCAGGCGTACGCCCCACGACTGCTGGTCTCACCTGCTGGCAAGACTCGAGCTGCCGACTCCCCACGGAGGTTGCAAGCCTCTGCGAGGTATAGCGTAGCCCAACCCGCAGCTCTACAGATGTCTGCCAGAGAGGCGCACTAAGCTGATGCCCACGAGGAGGTCACACCCCGAGCGGAGTGTACAGTCACTCAAATGGGCACGGGCTAGGATCGGCACGCCGTAGTGACGGCGTGTGCGACCCAGCGCTACAACTCTCCTCGGATACAGCACTCCCGTTGCTGACCTCCATAACAGACAAGAGCTGCTCAGGGCCTTGAAGCCCTCAGTGTGGTTCGAGTAGAGGCGCAATGCGCTTACTGGACACCCCACGTACAGGTTGGGTCTTTCTCCCGGTGTGGGAGCGCCTGCAAGTTCACCACCTAGTCCCAAAGGGGGGCGGCGGAACTTTGGGCACGTAAGTCGGCCGGGGTCTCAGGATCACGTGAGAGTCACCGGGCCTGAAATTTGGCAATCGGTGGACACGGAATGCTTGCAGGTGCCTCACCCTCTGGATGGACTCGAGCCCCAGCAGGAGAGCCAACCCCCCTCGCAGAACGAGGAAGGGGCTCTCGGCAGGGCCCGAAAAAAGGGGACCCACAGGTCCACCTTAAGGTCCCAAGAGGGTACGGGGCGCGGACGAGGCCTTAGCCCCTCGCGCCCTAGAGGAACCTAATAATCAGGTCATGCCGCCCCAGAGGCTCACCAGCAACTGGTACGTGATAACCGCGACAGCGGGTACCCACGTTCCAATGTGGAAGGGGAGATTACTCCCCAGCCTCTCCTGCAATAGGACAGCACGTTCCTGAGCGAGCAATTCCGCGGGTCTTCTCCTCGAGAAGAGCACCAGGACGAGAAGGGGCGCCACTTAAAGGCATCCAGCCTTGTGGGCATGGCCCTTGCCTGAGTGACAGTCTCCACCACTGAGGGGGGTAGGTCATCCAGGAACTCCTCGTCCCATCCAGGAGCCAGACCCAGAGGTCCGGCTCGAACGCCACAACGTGTCCATCCCCTGCGAGTAGGCCCTTCGCCAGGGGATTTGGCCAGGGGGAGTTGTCGTCAGGAGTATTAGCTCCGAGGACCAAGTGTAGTTGGGCCCGTAAGGCGCAACTAGCAGCACTTGATACTCCCTTCCCAGACCTTGCACAGGACCTGCGCAATGAAGCTCACTGGGGGGAAGCGTAGTTCCGCTTGTCCCGCGGCCAGCTGCGCGCTAGGGCCTCCGTGTCGAGGGGGGAGCCTCGACCAGGGAGTGCCCAGCGGCACTGGGGGGTGTTCAGGGAGGCAACAGGTCCACCTGTGCCCGCCCAAACCACACCCAAGCCGGCCGCAGTGGTGGAGTCGTCACTTCGCACGAGGTGTCAACTGACGAGAGAGCGCTTGGCTGTCTGGTTCAGGACACCCGGTGGCGTGTGACCTGCAGGGGCCTTGCCACCTGCTGTCTCCACCAGGGGTGGAGTCGTCACTTCCCACGAGGCGTCAACTGACGAGAGAGCGCTTGGCTGTCTGGTTCAGGACACCCGGTGGTCATGTGACCTGCAGGGGCTTTGCCACCTGCTGTCTCCACTGGAGGCTGCGCGCTAGGGCCTCCGTGTCGAGGGGGTCCTCGTCCAAGGAATGCCCAGCGGTACTGGGTGGTGTTCAGGGAGGCGACAGGTCCCCCTGTGCCCGCCCAAACCACACCCAGGCCAGCCCGCAGGGGTGGAGTCATCACTTCCCACAGGGTGTCAACTGACGAGAGAGCGCTTGGCTGTCTGGTTCAGGACACCCGGTGGGCATGTGACCTGCAGGGGCTTTGCCACCTGCTGTCTCCACGGGAGGAGGCGTTTTGGGCGAGTTGCGATGACTGCAGCGAGCGAGTGCCACCCTGAGGTTTAGTACGCTACGCCGGTCGTGCTGTCCGGGCCAGTATGCTGGCTCTGCACGAGAGGCCGGAGCCTCATCAGTGCAAGCAGGACAGCTAGCAACTTGAAGGCAGTGATCTGCCAACGCAGGCGGGGGCCCGTCCAGCGACCCGACACTGCGCGCCCATTGCACACCGCACCCGCACCCCGTAGGGAGGCGTCTGTCGTTCCACGACCGGCCTCAAGACCTGCTCGGGGTTAGGATGCGACGGCAGCAGGCGTAATGACGATACGCCTACTGCCAGTGCGCCACACTCTCCAGGGAACTCATCTCTGTAGTCAGTGCTGTCGCGGTCCCATGTGCGTCAACCCGAGGGGGACAGGCCACCCCCGAGGACACCATGCCCAGGAGCCTCTGAAACTGATTTCAGGGGACCGCTGGCTGCTGCCTGAAAGTTCAAGCAGCTCAGCACTGACTGTGCGTGCTCGTGAGCGAGCACGCCGTCATGGAGACAGTGTTGAGTTCTCTACCAGGAAAAGGGGGAGCTCCGCGCCAGGGAGAGCTGCTCTCTTTTTCCCGGCTGACCCGTTACTGACATGCCAGCCCCTCGACAGTGCCGAGGGAAACTGTACATGAGAGTATGCGGTCAGTTGTCATGAACCACTCCTGGCGTCTGACAGACACCAGGACGCGCTTCTGCGCCTCCCGAACGGCACCCTTGCAAGGTGCTGCTCAAGGTATGCAGCGACCCCTGGTTTTGGGGATGATGAAGTGCGGCTGTCGAAGCCACTGGACATCTCGGCCGAGGGGACGGTTCGATCGCCTTCGCCAGAGGGGTGGCAGCCCCGGCCTGGAGCACAGGAACATCCCTGCCTCTGCTGAGGTAAGAGGATGCCTGAAGTCCGGCGGAGGTCTGGCGAGCTGGATCGAATGCCGAGACGGACCACACTCCCAGCCACCGTGATGGTTTGAAATGCTAACCAAGCACCCAGAGACCTCACAGGGGGGGCTGCGATCTACTTCATCAACCCGCGGGGGTTGGTTCAATGACTAGCAGTGCTGTTCTCCCCGGGGGGAACGGCTCCGCTAAATCACCTGCCAGGCGATGGCGCAGCTCGACGCACCGTCGAAGCGAGAGTGCTGAGGGCTGCTTTATACTCGTCATTGCGTGCCGCCACGACGCAACGTCGAGTTGCCGAACACCATCTTTCAGAGGGTGAGAGCGGCTGCAAGTGGGACCCAGAGAGAGACCTCTCCTTGTGAGAAGGCGGGCACTAGGCCCCCGAAGGGGCCCAGAAGGTGTTTGGGACGCGGCAGGGACCGCCCCAGTCCGACCATCCAGCAACCCAGGCTGGGTCGGGCCCGATGGTTCAATCTCTCTAGGTGGTCCTTCTCTCGACGTCTTCCTCCGGGGGGCCACCTGCGGGGGCACCAGAACCGGAGTCGACGCTGGAGAAGGCCAGGGCTGCTGGGGGCAGACCACGTGCGAGACCTCGACGGCCGAAAGGCGGCCGGGTCACAGCAGGCCGGTCTGTTTCTACACTGTCAAAAGGCTGCTGGAGCAGTCCTTGACAGCGCCACCAATCAGCCGACCTTGCGAGAGGGGAGTCGGGAAAGTGGCCTTTCTCGACATCGCCCCCCTGCGCAAGATTGGGTCCGAGGCATCCTTCCGGGCCACTGATGTGGACATCGTCCGACCCAGCCTGCGCTGCCACCGCGGTCCCCGGAGGGCCAGTCGGCGGCGGCACTACTTGGGTCGGTCTTACCCCGTGGGGCTCTCTTTAGCGCCCTGGCCTGCAGGAAGGCCATGCGTAAGAGTGGAGGCAGCTTGGTCCACGGCACTGCCAGCCTCAACACCAGATGTTGAGACCTTACATGCCCTGGACGGTGAGTCTAGGTCAAGCCCCCCAGGTGGCCGCCGTCTGCGGATACCCGCGACTGCATGCTCCACCCAGGGTGCATTGACATAGTCCCTAGCTGCCTCCCCGCCCCGAGGGAAGAGAGGGCGATAGAGTCAGCTAGACGGAAGCGCGCCGAAAGGGACGCTCCAGGTCTTACTGAACTCCTTATGCAGCTCGGTAAAACTTGGCACTTGAGCCGGGCCCAATGTGCGAGTACCCAGCCGCGAGCACCAGGGCTGCACCGCAACCCGACGCTCACGGCGGTCCGAGCGAGCATGGCTGACATCTTGACGTCTGCTCTCACCTGTGCTCGACCTCCCGAGGGAGGGAGCTTCAGGGAATCGCCAGAGTCTGATGCCAGCAGGTCGCGCTCCGATGTTGCAAGAGACACCTCATCTCCACGGCTCGTGTCCGAGCGCGTGGCTGAGGAATAAGATGGCTTAGGACCATCCTTGGGGACCTGCTAAACAAGCGAGACGGGGCGCGAGCGGTCCGCGAGCCGACCGGCTGACGGATTAACGCTCACGATAATCCCCACATCACCCTCGCTGCTCGCCGCCGCTGACGGCAGGGCCGTAGCCGCTGCGGTCACAGAACGGGAAGCAAACGAGGTGGTGGCTTGCTCTTGACAGAACGTAGCCAACGTGACGCAACGTCTGAATAGCCGTCCGCCCGCAGTGACGCAACGTCTGACTAGCCATCCGCGCGCAGTGACGCAACGTCTGAATAGCCATCCGCGCGCCGTGCGGGCAGGACGAATCCACGAGGCTGCCACAGTGATCGGACCCCCGAACACTTGCGGCAACCACCGTGTCCGTCCCCGTCCTCGATGAGTGTACTGCACCCAAGAGATCAGCGGGCAATGCCACGCTGAGGAAATTGCTCTTTTAGAAAAATACCTCAGGAACTGCCAGGACGCCCAGGGGAATCTCCGCTGCACCGCGTCGTAGAAATCGGCAATTCGAAGAATGTCATCAGATGCGAAGGCTCCGAAGAACAAAAGGTGAATGAATGAGCACGCCGGCTCCCCTTTTATACCCGGATATCCGGGGGCGGAGCCTTGCATGCAAATTTCATTCGCCAATTTCATTGGCCTTTTCAAAATAGTCAGAGATGATTGGTTCTCAAGGGCGAACCCCATCTGTCGGCTTCGACACAACGTCGAGAGACCGACAGAAAGGGAACTCTGTATTACATTCCCCTTCCTATAGTTATTAATGACAAAATGAACGTTTATCAAATGTATCCTCTCAGCAGGAAAGGTTAAAAGTTTTGAAATGGCCATTACAGAGATCTGATAAAAGTGACAGCCGGTGATTTTCTGACTCTAAACTCTTGAATGAGAGAAGAAACCACTGCAGCACTGCCAAGGCTTCATATTAATTAAAGGATGTGCAGCTTGATCACTAATGCATTTACTACACTTTCTCCCACGCCGTCTGGCCCGGAGAACCTGCCCTGGAGGTGCAGATCCATGTGTGCATGGCAAGGTCAGAGCAAATTAACTCCTCATTGGCAACTGTATGCAACCTGCCTGATCCTGTCACACTCAAAATGAACTGCTTTTTCCAAAGACGGCTCTGAAAAACTGCAAGATGTTTCAGATTAATTGCACCACCACATTTTCAAAGAAATAGTTCACTTATAAAGTGAAACTTCTGTAATCATTTATTCAACCTTTTACCGGTTGAACACTTTCCTTTGTTCTCTGTTGTGTTCTGAAGAAGCGGTTATATGAATTAAAAAGTTCAGCAGTTTCAATGCCTAAATGTAAATTCAATGTACCGTAAATGTGGTAAACTGGAACCAAATGACATGAAGATGCTTCAATGATGACAGAATTTTCATTTTCCTTTAAAGGAAAATTCAGTCATCATTTACTCACTTTCGAGTTGTTTCAAATCTTTATAAATGTCTTTGTTCTGATGAACATAGAAGAAATATATTTGGAAGAATGCGCAGACAGTTCTTGACTACCATAGTAGGAAAAAATTACAATGGTAGTCAAAAGTGCCCCAGAACTGTTTGCTGTCCTACATTCTTCAAAATGTCTTATTTTGTGTTCAACATAACAACAAAAATGATAAAGTAATTTTTCCTTTTACGGGAGTCAATGGGGGAGAAGATCTGTTCAGTTATAAGCATTCTTCCAAATATCTTTCTCTGTGTTCATCAGAACAACGACATTTGTACAGATTTCCAACAACTGGAAGGTGAGGAAATGATGACAGAATGTTTATTTTGGGTGAAGTTAATCTTCACTAAACAACAACTATTACTTTTAAGAAAATTATATAGACTCAAACCCTTACTATTCTAATAACTAGCTGTAAACTATTTAAGCTTGCAACCTTAACATGCTGATCTTGACATAACCTGTGTTCCATGGAAAAATTCTTCTGTTCAGCATGAATACTGAATTCTGATTTCATTATAAACGGTTTTCCTATATGGGTGTCTTAAATCATGCCAGCCGTTCCATTTTCTCAAATCACTCTACAAAATGATTCTCAGTAGGGGTCAGACACAACAGCATATTTTGGAAGGCATCATCTAAACCATCTTTTTTAGAACGCTGTTTTCCTACAGCATCAAATGCGTTTTGCTGAATGAGGTGCCATACGAGGCAGACACAAATCAAGGATTCTGCATGTTTCAACCTGGTACCTCTGTACACTTTTTGCAGTGCCACAAAAATGTACCGTCAGCACCTAACCCCACTCCTACCCTTAACCTAAAACTACTCACTTCCCAAACACAGAAACACTCGAAGTCAGCAATCGGAGCGGACGGCCATTGCAGTGTCATAACATAAGCTAGCGTAATGATGTAACCAAGACACACAAGAGCCTTTTCACTGTCAATGCTGACGTAAACATTTCACACACCGGCGGTCATTTTTTAAATGTGTCTCATTTCGGAAGGCTGCGTCCTACAGAGGTCTCATTTGAAGCCTGTTTCGTCTTGTTTCATAAAAGCAGGTAGGACACTCGGTATGCACCCTTCTAATGCAACCTACTTTCACGAGAAATTGGAGGAAACATGAGGTGTATCCTTCGTTGCTAGAGATAACCCACAATTATTTGCATCGGCAAACGTCTGTTATTTGAATAAACGGCAGCAGCTGCACCTTCAATCAAATATGTAGTGTTTAAATGCTAACAGTTAACAAATTTGTTTCACGTTTTTTAATCTTAGCACGCAGATGTAGTAGATAGGTTCACAAGTGTTTAATGATTTTTAAACATTTTAAAACCATAAGGCAATTTTTATTACATTGTTTAGGGAAGACGTAACCATGTAGAAGTAATTTTAATTAATTTGACAGGTGTGCAAGTGCAACGTGTTGTTATAGCAACGTGGTACTTCCTGTTTCCTTTTCTGCCAGTAATGTCCTACGAAGGACGTCTCATTTAATTCTAAGTTGATAATCCTCTGTATACCTCATGCTTTAGAGGATGATACCTCTGGAGGACACAATGACGCAGCCTTACGAACGCTGATGCTATGACGCAGATGAAAGACAACGATATTTCACTATATTGAGGCGGACGTAACTTGGCGGCAGATTTGAATCTGAAAACACAACAGATACCGAAAGACAGTAGATGGGGATCGCGTTCGCACATATTGGTACCAGATAAACCTAAATGGTACATATAAGGATATTTCTAAAGGGTACAGTTACAGCTTTGGTACATATTTGACCATATTTCCTCAAAGTCTATAAAAGGCACATTTTCGGTTTAGGAAATAATGTTGTCCACAAAGTGAAAAAACATCTTTGGCCCTGGCTTTGCAAAGAAAAAGAACACAGCAACAGACATTTGATGTGTACATATTAGGCTTTACATATTCCCATAAATATTCTAATGAAAATCGACAGAGATGACATACCAATAATCTTTTGCTTCACAATACCATATAAGGACCATTTTTGACAAAATGGTTCCATCAAGACATAACATCTGAAGAACTTTTTGTTTCACAAAAAAAGGACTTCGATAGACTACAAAAAGTAGACAAAAGGTTCTTATAAGATCCTTTGAGTAAATTGTTTTCTTTGCGGAACCTTTTTCTTCTTCTATGGCATCATCTTTCGATGCACATTTTCCACAGTGCATATATTTTCATAAGATATTGCATAAGGTTGTCTCTTTAAGAGATGAAGACAATCCTCTGCAATAATTCAAGCTTTTTGTTTAACTTTTGATATGCATAACAATAAAAACTGTAGCAGAAACACTTAATCAGCCTAAGAGAAAACTACACCAGGTACACCAGTCTGACACATATTGAAACTTTTGTTCCACGGGCCAGCATAGATAACAAAAGCCTTTTTCCCTCAATTTATTTGCGTCGGCAGTCTTCTAACTTCACATCAACTTGCAGTCCCATACTCAAGGTCACCTGAAAAAGGTCTGTATCCGTAGAGTTCGACTGTATAATAATGTACATAAAATAATTGCACCTTCAGGTCTGATAATAAGCTATCCGTGAAGTGCCATGTGGGTCATTGATTCATATATACAGTATCAATTCAATTGAAGGTTAAAGGTTTGCCTAATTTGCATTTCACAAGCATTTTTAAACCGTCGCACTGTTTATATCAGGAACTTAGAGTGAAAACCCGTATGCAGACAGCAGTTGCAAATTACTTTATTTAAATAAAAAGCCCACGAGGGGGCAAACAGAAAATAAACAAGAATGAAGGGTAGATAATGAACACTTAAATAAACGCTTCCCACGAGGTGGCAAAACAAGAAATAATCTGAAAGTAAACACAACTCACATCTTTGGGGACAAGGCAGGGACAAGGCGGACTAGGATAAAGGAACAAGAAAAAAATGATCCAGCATAGGACAGAAGACAAAAGGGCCATAAAAAGGGGAAAATTACAAGGGATATTAACACTGGGCAGGCAAAGGGAATGAAGCCCTAATTGGAAGACTGCGGTTAACAAGGGGGCGGGCCAAGACGTGCGACAGGAGAGCACATGGCGCAAAGTGACAACAAAGGCCATGTGCTTCCACACAAAACACAACAAGCACAGAAGACATGGTAGTGTCACGACCCTGTCCACAGAACCAGAAAACTCCTGACAAGGAGGATAGGATCATGACAATGTACCTACCTTCAAATAGGTACACCTATTTTATTCATGGCCACAGAACAAAAATCTCTTCTTTTTATACATTACCTTTTTATATAGCAGAATCAGTTCAATGGCATGCAAATCGTGATCGTTCCAATCTAAAAAGCGTGTTAATATCAAAAATCATTTTTTATGGCATTTCCTTGTGTCTGAGGACTGAATCAGTGCATTTTAAAATGAACTTGTCAGTGAAAGCCACAGGGGCTACTGAAGTGCCTATCTAGCCGGACTCGGCTTGACTGAAGATCTTCTACTGTCCCTGAATCTATGACATGCAATTACTGCAGCTATGTTCATATACTCTCACTGAGAATAAAACATCTGTAAAAATGGTCTGAGTGTTCATATCTAATAACTTGAAATAAATGAATTTCTGTGGATGTTGTCAGGTAGCTATAGCTTCAGAAAGTGCCAAGTGTATGAAAGCTTAATTCTACATCATATGAGAATATAATTCATTGTACTGACTAGAAGACATTTTAAGAACCATATAAAAAGTCTACTGTATATTCAGCTGCTCGGGCCATTTAGCGAGCCACAAACACCCTCGGTCTTAAAATCATACTCATAAATTGGATCTGGGTTATTATGTCCCATAGTGCTTTATTTGTCCTGGCTACACGCCTTGTCAACTGTGGGAGATGCTCGGGAGATATACGGCTATGACCCCGGGGTCCCTGAAGCACAATGATGTCTCTGAGTTGTTTATTCGTTGGCGTGTGTGAAAGCATTGGAGGAAGGTGGTCTTCTGTGGAGAGAGGAGAGAGATGAGGCTTCGAAGTGCATTGACTACTGCAGTACAAAGGAGGAAAACAAAAATGGTCCACAGACACCCACCAGAACCTGCGAGCTGGCCATGGAAAGAGCAAAGACAATGAATGACAATGACAGGAGAAGGAAACACAGAATCAAGTACAGAACGGCAAACCGGTAGTTGTCTGTTCACCCAGGAATCACATCATGCAAAGATGGATGGAAGGAAATTGGTACCCAAGAAATATGTTGAGAACATTGAAGATGAGATGGTAAGAGCACTAAGACACTGCGAAGAGCATCAGTAGGGATTGAACCTGAAAACCGTTAGGATTTATTAAAGGAATTATGCAAATGAGATAAAGGTGCAAACACGTCCTAAATCACATCTGAATACACTTTACATAGCGCAATTCCCCAGCTGGCAGACCGGTTCTGAGTGCTAAATTGTGGAAGCAGATCTACTGCAATCCAGGTACACAAAATGGCTACTTAAAATTCAGACAAGGCACTTGACTGCAGAGAGATGTGTCATCAGTTTCATGTTTGCTTATAACAATCCTCCAATAGAAAATTCTGCCATCATTTACTCACCCTTGTTAGTCCAAACCTGTATGACTTTCTCTCTGTAGAGCACAACATAAGATTTTAAAGGACGTTGGTAACCAAACAACATTGTCCCCCATTGACTTCCATTGTATGGACACAAGACTAATGAGACATTTCTCGAAATATTTTATTTAGTGTTCCACAAAAGAAAGAGTCATAAGGTTTTGTCTTCATGTCTGATGCATAAGGTTCACAGACACGGCAACACTTCAGGAGTTGCTTTACATGTCAGTCAGATGGCTTCTTGTGTGGTCTTTGGCCTATGAAAGCTATTATAAACCTCCAGACCTTCTGCTGTCACTTTAAAGGTCTGGCTATGCGAGACTACCTGAAATGCAGCAGCTTTCTTATCTCCGGGACTGGCTAAGATTGCTGGAGACGAGTGTCAGGGGTTAAACCGTTCAATGCACACAACTTGTCATGAGGCAATCTCACTTTTGTCTTATTGTAGACACCTTGCTCACCTCGTAGGAGCAAATCGAATGACTATGTATGACCACACAGAATGCGTTTGCCTTAAAAAAAGCCATAATGTTTGAAAAATGTAGGTTGTGCAAATACTGCTGTGTGGGGCTCTAAAACTCACTGGGATTACTGATGTCCCGGGCGGTGTAATTAAGACGAGGCAGACCCATAATCCAGCGGTTATGCCTCACTAAAGACTTCAATCACTGTGTGGCTAATTACTATAAATCCAGGAGCCATGTAAAACCATCCCTCTTCCAGATGGATTAGAATGGGCTGAGAACATCAGCTGAGCATCTCCTCTCACTGCTTATCACTTCCTCCATTTTTTATTCTCCCTCGATCCTAATGAGGCACAATCTCATATCTGCATCCTGTCATTTCACTCAAAAATCGAGCTCTTGAGCAACCGTGTTAAGGCGAACCTCGCACATTATTGGTGAGTCAGAGCGGGCTGCTGATTCTCAAAGCACAAAGCTCATAGAGTTCACAGTTAATACGAATGAGTTGAAGTCGACAGTTAACCCTGTGAGGGCTAAAGAATAACCTTCGCTCAAACTGCCGTGTCTAAATGCAAATATTATTGTATTTCTCAGAGGCGCTCATGGGTGTAATGAATGTCTTGGGTCAGCTGGGTGCACACGTATATTATACAGGAGAAACGGAAGCTGCTTCAAACATTCTCATGCTTGGGTTCAACCTGGTCATCGTGTTAAATACTTCTAGAGAGGAACCTATTAGAGGAGTGATAGCTAAAGTCAATACCGAACTGCCCGGGCTATGGACACCATCCTAGGACTGAACAGGCGTGTTTACGGAAGTCTTTTGCTTACTTTTTTGAGATATATCTCCTAAAAACTAATGAGAGTGAACAGACAGCAAATGAAACTTCTTGGAAGTATTTTCATCCTGGATATTTCTCCTAAGAAAATGAGTCAGACATCTCACATATCTCTGTTCTCCTTCTGAAACCTTGTATCTCGATATTTCGAGATTAATTTATTTTGCCAAAATGTATTATTATTAACCACCCTTTATGTTTGTCACTGGGTTTTGCAAATATCACCGAAACATTTTAAAAAATCCTTGTCAACTTTGACAACAGTATGTAATCTCTTTAAAAGTACAGTGTTTGTTTCATTTCTTGAAGAACAGCAAACTTGAAGAAAGATATTTGGAAGAATGTTTGCATTTTTCAGTTCACTACAAAAAAATGATTGTATATTTTTTGTTCCATTGAACACAATATGAGATATTTTGAAGAATGTACTAAATCCAACCGTTCTGGGGCAATTTCTCAATCTTTCCTGGTAAGCACGACAGTCTGAAGTTTTACCTTCAACACAACTTGCTGTTGGCAGTCTCTGCTCCTTATCTTCACACGGAAACAGGGCGACGACAGCATACACCACCTTTGCGAAGACATTTCTCATCATATTTCTATTTTCATCACGCCGCTGAATAAACATAAAATACGTCCACATAATGGTGTTTTGCATTTGAGGCAAAAGTATTAAAATGATAGCAAGAAATTTGGGCTTACCTGGTCGTTGTTCAGGTCGTGTTGTTAAACATATGTACTTTGAGTTTGTCATAGTGAATTCATATGGAGAAAATCACTTGCAGCCGTCCACATGATTGAAACTTTCAGTGAGCTATTTTTACAGTGTGCAGGTGACGCCCATATCGACACAGGCAGACTTCTCAGTGGAAATGACGTTGTGTGGTTAAAAATCATAAAAAACTCATTTGAAAGTGGGGGGGCGAACAGGATTTTGAAAAGTGGAGGGGTCCTCCAAAAGTGAAAAGTGCCCCCCTTGTCCCCAGTGGAAATTACGCCCTGATTTCATCACACAGAAAACCAGAAAGGTAATTAAAAATAAGCATCTAATTGGTTTCAAGTCATTATATACAGTAGCATGACTCAAAAGCTTATTCAGACCTTAAAAACATCTTGTTCCCTTACACAGTCTGAATGGTGTGTGTTATTGTTGTTAATGTTGAATGTGCAGCAGTCATTCAAACAGGCATCTGACTCAGTGGCAGTATCTATAACAGGCTGTACTAATATAGAATAAATGACTGCCATTAGTCCAGGCAGACGTCTAGTAGATGTGGATAAAGTAACCAGCCTGCCGAGGCAAACTGAGAAAAATCGTGCACCACATTGTCTGAATCAGGCATTTTTTGCTAAAGAAAAATGCGATGCATTTCAAGGCTGAAGGCAGACAGAATTAAAGAAAAACATGTTATTTAAAATTGTTGCACAAAAAGACCAGTCGACCTTAAGTCGATCAAAGCCTCATCAGTTCATCTCAGCCCATTTCATTCTCTCTACTCTTGAAATTTGATTTTGAGAGTTTTGAGTTTTGACTGTTGAACTGACATTTTTGACATGTGATGTGCCGCTGTCAAAATGCAAAAGACATGTTAACTTGTGGATATTAAAAGCAGAGTACGCTCACCATGGCTGTAATATCAACAATTGGCTGTTTGTGAAGAATGTCCTGGATATGAGGTTATGTTGGCTTTACACCCAGAAGAAACTAAACTGATCACAATGGACGATGAAGTGCAACAACCTTGGATCAGGATAGTGAACAGTCTCCCCACATCATGTACCAACCAGGACAGGTTCACATCACGGTTAGTTACTGACAACGTCACAAAGTCTCCAGACTTCACTTTTCCGGTTGTCACAACGTTACTAGATTATGTTGTGTGGTTTACGAATGTGTGGTCATCAGATTACGTAATCATACCATAGTTACAACGTCAGATAGTTATTAATATATTTATATAGAAATGACAAATGCATACTCAAAATTCTGTACATTTATTGTACAACAGTACACAACAACATTTTATTATTTTGCTTCAACAACTGTCTAAATAAGAAAAGAATGAAAGCTTCAAGAAAGAAATTAACAGTCATTTGTATAACAGCTATATTTATGTTACATAATTCAGAATCATCTGAACGCACTCACGGTTCGATCGGACCGCGTGACAACAAATCTGTCGCTAGTTGTAGTAATGACTTTGCAGAAACTAGCGTGCAGGGTTGCCAGGTCTGTATAACAAAACCCAACAGCCTATGAAACAAAACCAAAAAAAAACACGGCAGCAGTATAAAAACACTTATCCAACAAACACAAACATTTTTACAGTATATAGAATGAATGAGTCTGTTGGTCTCTGTGAATTAACCTTAAATAACCCAATTCAGCGGGACCTGTGGACCTGCCCCCCCTGCTCTCATTATCAAACACTTCAGGGGGAAAACAAATATGGAGGACAATAGACCTTATAAAGGCACGATGTAGAACATTAAGACACTGGTGCTGTTGCCAGTTGAACATGTCTATCTTCTTTCTTAAAGGTACTCCATCCAAAAAACAACAGAACAAAGAAATGTATACAGGTTTTGAACAACAGGGGGTGGTAAATGATGACAGAAATATGATTTTATAGGTGAAGTATCCCTTTAATACTTGAGTCTGCATTGTTTCTCATACAATATGTTAACCATATGCATTCAGATGAAAATCATTATGGATATCAATATGTATTCCTTTATACAGTCACATTATAAAGTAATGAAATTATATGGTGAAAGGGAAAAGAACAACTCGCCAATCAATTTAAGGACCGAAGCGAGATCTTTGTTTTCGAGACCCAAATACATTTCAATAATAGATTCCCTTTGATTTGATATCTATTAGGTCTTTAAAGATGCTTTTGGCTCTGTGACTCGTGAATAACATACAATTTCTAATTAGCTTCAATATAAATAAGCCTTAATCTCACCTCCGTACCTCCGAGAGCCATTTTCTCTTCAGCGAAACTCAGATAGTGTTCTTAAATTCCCATCATGCATGCCTGCTGCATATAAACGCTATTGGAGGAAATTGTTTTATTTAATGTCTCGTTTTCGCTTTATTACAACTCTGATGCATTTTAATGCCATTTAATTTAGAGCCTCATAACAAACAGACTGTGTGTGTGGGTCTCATCCAGATAATCACGAGCTGAACTCGATAACCCACGTAATTTATAAGAGCTATAAAGTTTCCTGAACATTAGCACTGAGACGTTCTTTCTTCCGTTCCAGTTTTAAATTAAACCAAATTGTTGTTTATTTACTCAAATTGCCCACAAGCCTCAGATGATTTCAAGTACACAGAATACTTAGCCGTGACAGATTACTTTGATATACACTGTTTAAGATCTTAATGCCTTGAATCCGAAGGGTCAGGAAATGGACAGCGGGACACCCAGTGGTAAGATTTCTCCAAGAGCTTTATTAATAGTGTTTAAAACTTTTTTTTTATTTTAAAGTACATACATGAAGTGTGCAAAATGCAAAAATAAAAAATCCTTTGGAGAAATAATGATACAGTATACAGTACATACAAATGAGGCAATTGGATTGAAACACTAGATTATAATCCAATAAAATGAATATCACAATATCAAATCATTTGGTTCTAGAAAGTTAGATGACAAAAGCTTTAGTTTATATGAAATATTTGACTTTTGATCCCAGACTTTGGTGTCTCAACAAATATGAACACTTAGATACAATAATGAAAGGTCTGTCATCTGTTTCTCATGATAATAAATCTAAGAAGCAAAAGATTGCTTCTGGCTCTCATTGCTATGTTGAAGAGACAATTGAGATGAAAGACATCTCTTTTGGGATTTGTCTTTCATATCGATTCTGATCAGTAGATTTATAGATTGATGCACCAAGGTGACCATTCTCATAATCAAAACATTATAACTCTCTTCATTCAAACCACACAATCTAATGGATATATGTGCTGGATTCCCTGTCATATAGCGAACGTGCTGTAATGAGAGACCCCCAGGAATAAGATGACCTCATAGGAGCCCTGTCATCCTGATGATATCCTTGACATTAATATTTATGTGAAAAAGTGTGATAAATTTGTTTTCATTAAATAAGCTCAAATAATATTTGTAAATTTTAGAGAAATCCTTTTTAACAATTTTAAGTAAATACTGTTTATTTTTGTGATATTGACTAGCCACATTATTATATGCACATTATATGATCATTTCCATTTGTTTTACATTAAATAATTTAGGCAAGCCAACTTAAAGCTGTGAAATCAATGAAATATACTGTTAAAATTGTGAAAATGTAAGTAAAAAAAGAAAGTAAACCTGAATGACTCACATCTTGCTATTAGAATTCACCCAAAATATTAAGTGTATATTAAAAATATTATTTGTTAATTAAATATTAAATTTTACATTAAATACACTTGAATAATATACATTTTAGATAAATTACCTGTTGAAATTTGAATTTTTAATGTATGTTCCAATTTTTAAAAAATCAGTTAAATGATTAAAAAATGTAAGTTAACATAATATTTTTGGTGATATTTTAAACGTGCATTTTTACAGTGTTTGCATTTTATTGTTTTAGCCACAAAACAAATACACAAAAAAATGCAAATATAGGTCTACTTCTAATAGCTGCTTCTCATTATGTCTAAAAATGTTTATGTTAGACAAGACAAAACATGATTATTCATTAAATCATTTTATTTTATTTATTTGCTTTGGATTTTTTTTACCAAACTAACAGTAATTATTGGTTTAATGCGTATGCTTAATCTTTATGTAACTGATTTATGCCCTCCAGATGTTGTTTATTAATTTATTTGCCACTAAGTCAGAAATCCACAATAATCATACAGCTTCAACAGTGTGAACTCAATAAAAATAGCATTTCGAGTGAAACATTCCCTTAATTCATAACTTGGCCAGCTGGCAAATATACCCACCCACTAACAATGGGTTGACAGTATTGATTCATTTCCTCGTGTGAGGTGTCACCCTGTGCAAATTATTTCCTGCGACTGAAATTTTCCAACCTCAGGGGCCGGGCTGAAGCTGTAGGTAGCTGCCCTTCAGCATCAATCAATTCCAAGACTGTGGTGAAAAGACAATGGAGGTTTAGAAGTAATGATCTGAGCCCCAGAATCGAGTGTCAAATAAGTCAATTAAAGCTCATGGTGTGAACACTCAGCATCTGTCTTTTAGTAGCCAAGAACTAACGCTAGAAACACAAAGCTGATTAGGTGCTTAGAAATGGAATGGAAGAGAAAATATATGTTAAACATGTTACATTATACATAATGATTTTAACATATGCAATACAGACACAATCATTGTGATATCCAGCTCTTCATTTGTTTATGTTTTAATGCATTAACAGAATCATACAAGTTAAGAAGCTACACGTGTTTATTGTTGGTTGTCTTCCAAAGGACTTATCATGCCAACTATATGGTTAAACTTTACGGTTAAAAAGTCACAATGGTATAAACAGACACACGGAGTCATCCTATTGTTTTTACCAATAATCCCTGTTGATCTGTCTAAATCTCAAAGCCCCCAAGTTTCCGTCCAACAATCATTTGACCTCCGCCGATGAAGTATTCAGTTCAGCAGTCTCCTATAGAATATACGAATCATTAAATAATAATAAGACATGAAACAGCATTAAAAAAACATGAAAATAGCCGGCTTTGAAATATCCTATATTCTTTGATCGCATTTGTTCAAAGCATTCTTTAAAAGCTGCCCATAATTCATTATTTTGTGTTTACCTCTAGCTTCTCATTTTCTGGTTTCGCTGGAAGAGATTTCTGTGGGGTGTGAAAGGCCTGTTGCAGAAGGGCAGACACGAGACACTTCCATTATGAGGCTTTGTGAACACAGACACCTTGACACATTTTTGACCACATCACTAGATGGTGCTGGACAGCTGTTGAAATGTTTTATGAAGTGAATCGCATTTCAAACTCAGTCCTATCGAAGCACAAGAGATGTTAATATAAGCACACAGAGAAGACGGATTGCTTTGGTCAGACAAGGGCATAGAAAGGATCTGAAAAGGAATGGGGCAAAATTCAAATTATGAACCCGTATTCGTGGGGAAAAATATTCCTCTGCTTAACTCAAATGTATTTTGTTGAAATGACAATAGATAGATGATAGATCTTTCAACGGGTATTCAATTAATTTGATATATGTATTAAATATGTTGTCTTAAGGTGATAGTTACTAGGTGATAGTTCATTTTTATTCTGTCATCATTTACACAAGAACGCAAGAGGAGATGTTTCAAAGTATGTTGGTAACCAAACAACGGCGGTACCCATTCACTTCTAGTATGGACACAAAATCAAGTCAATGGGTACCACCATTGTTCGGTTACCAACATTCTTCAAAATATCTGCAGAAAAAGAAAGTCATACAGGTTTGAAAAGACACGAGTAAAAAATGATGACAGAATTTTCATTTTTGGAAGTGATGGTTGCTACGGGTCTTAGAGTATATTCCATCTGTTACAGTCAATGAACACTATTACCTTTTTGGCTAGCTGTACTTCATCTGTGGACTTGGACCGGTTCTTTACCGTCTGTTTCTGTGGCGAGATGGTGGAGACCTTGAGTTAATAACATTAATTTCAATATTGTGCTTACGCCACTGAAATATTAACAGTTCTTTATATTATGATGGTTTATACTGAATTTTAATTATTATTTTAAGCTTTGTTGGGCTCACTCACTTTATTCTCGGTGTTCTCCATATCTCAGCTTGAGAAGGTAAATCAGCTGTGTGTTTACAGCGATCCGTCAATGCTATCGCTTCCCTAAAAAAAGAAATCAAACACATTCATTTGTTAGAATTAACAAAATGAAAATAATTTCAGACTCCCTTTCCACTGATTCATATGAAAATATGTTAAAATGGATCACAAATTGGTCCTCAGATATTACGGTCCACTTAATAAAGCAAGGGTCTTTGTTAGAAAGATGGGTTGTGTCACCAAATTATTACAAATTGCTCCTGGCAGGAATCCTGTGAAAAGGTATGCGTATAGCTGAGATTGAGACATGATGTGAGGTGAAGTGAAGCACAGAAGGCACATTGTAAATGCAGTATGTTGCTTCCTTGAAACCTAAATCCTGAATCACAATATCCCCAAACAACTCAACTTTAGCATTGTTATAATTTTAGTTAAAGTTGCACAAATTTAGGGTAGTTGTCAGGTTACAGCTCATACTATAGCGCAAGTAGTAGAACATTGCATTAGCAGTGTTGATTTTCTACATGACTTAAAACCCAACAAGTTACAGTTACCGAAACCATTTCAGGAAACCGATTTACTTAAAACTGAAATCGATTCTCAAATGGTTTGAGTTACCGTAATTTGTAGGGTTTAACAGTGTATACGGTCAATGCACAGTAAGTTGCTTTGGATAAAAGTGTCTGGCAAATGCGTAAATATAACGTACTGCTAAGTGGTTACTTGATGTTTAGTGACTAGCTGAAGTCAACAGAGACCACACCTGTGTCTTATCGTCAATGTTGTTCCAAAACCTTTGTATGTCCAAATTTGCTGTTATTCAGGAAATGGGAAAAGCACACTTTGAAACGTGTTGTCTTCTAATGCTTAACATGGTCAACTTATCAAAAAACGAGTTGGACGTATTACATATTTCTGTGCTCGATACACTCCCGCCGTATTCCTACAGGTTTCGGAAAGTTTTTTACGAACATAATAAAATCATTAAGCAACACTTTTTCTAAGTCCCTCATTGGACTTTTTCTTCCTGTACTCATCATGTCTGAAATTGCTTAAATGGAAATATTGATATTGCCTAAATGGTTTTATGAAAGTTGTCCTTGAGTGCACACAGCTTAAAATTTTGTTTATGTAACTCATGCGGTTTCAACCTCCATTGTTATTGACTGTTCAGAACCTTGACAGCATATAAATGCTATTTCTTTAACAATCTCTGGCTTTGGGGAGCTAAGCCTGGGCTGATTGCATGTTCTCTTTGCACTGTGCTTCGCCTAGTCTTTCATTTTACTGGGATAAGTCATAAATACCTTTTAAATGGAAAGTGAAGTAAATGAGAGCTCAAATACTGACCAGTGATCTCGAAATGAAAGAATTGGTATCATTAATGAGAACAGAGGATTTAATTTTAAATCTTTTGAAATAAAGGAAATTCAAAGAGGAATGAATGTCCACTACTTTTCTGTGGGTACTGCAAAGTAGACATGCACTTTGGCAGTTGTAATACATAAGAATCAGTTTTGTCACATTTTACCATGTTGTATAAAAACGTTGTTTATGCTTCAATTAAAGCATTTAAAAACATCACCAAATTAAGCTAAAAATTAAATTCGATATATACAGCGGATAAAATAAATATTGAACACGAACACATTGTAATGACAGCTTCAAGGCGCTTTCTGTATGGAGAAATGAGTCACATGCATTGCTCAGGTGTGATTTTGGCCCAATCTTCCATACAAACAGTCTTCACATCTTGAAGGTTCCATGGGCATCTTCTATGAACTCTGCTCTTTAGTTCTGTCCATAGATTTTCTATTGGATTTCAGGTGATTGGCTGGGCCATTCTAGCAGCTTTATCCTCTTTATCTGAAACCAATTGAGAGTTTCCTTGGCTTTGTGTTTGGGATCATTGTCTTGCTGAAATGTCCTCTCTCGTTTCATCTTCATCATTCTGGTAGATAGCAGCAGATTTTTATGAAGATTATCTCTGTACATTTGTCAATTCATCCTTCCTTCAAATATATAAAGTTTGCCAGTGCCGTATGTTAAAAACAGCCCAACACCATGATGTTCCCACCTCCAAACTCTACTGTTAGTTTGGTGCTTTGGGGTGATGTGCAGAGCCGTTTGACCTCCAAACATGGTGTGTATTATGGCATACAAAGAGTTCAATTTTGGTCTCATCTGACCAGACTTTATTCTCCCAGTAATTCACAGGCTTGTCTAAATGTTGTGCATGTTTTTTCTTCAGCAATGGAGTCTTGCATGGTGAGCGTTACTTATCGTTTTCTTTGAAACAATCTTACATGTCAATTCTTTCTGAAGTTCTAGGACCACTCTTCTGATAATTCTTTTAACTCCTCTGTCAGAAATCTTGCTAGGAGATTGGTTTATGGTGAAATTATGTTCTTTATTATTATTAGCATTTCGACCAACTGAAAAGGTTACATCACGGCTTATCAATCTTCTTTTGGTCAGACATTGTATATGAACTCACAGGTCAGAGTTCACCAAACTTGATCTTTACAAGGCAGCGAAATGCCATTTTCTTTTAATATTCTGGCAGGATCTTGAGTTTCTGATCAAATGCATTTGCACGTGTGAATGGTCAATGAATGGCTGAATGGGGAGGACTGATATCTTTAAAGTCACTATGAAATAAAAAATAGAAATGTTATGAATTATTGCAGAGTTTGTTATAAAGGATTTATCAGTGGAGGTCATTGTTTCTTCTGCTTCACTGGGAGGTTACAATAAAACAAAATATTATCAATCAATTCATAACTCTGACGTTAACTACACCATGCAGTTTGTTTCTCAATCTTAAATAACACAATTTTATAGAAACAGAACTGTTGAATTTGTTAATATTTTACATTTATTAATTTAGCAGACACTTTTATACAAATATATATTTATATACAAAATATACATATAAATGTTTAGCTGTCATATGATTAATTTGCAATTGCTTTTAATGTGTGTCACAATGCAGGACACTTGAAATGCTGTGTGAACTTCCCCTAGACATTATTAGAGAGAAGCATTTGACCAATTGAACCTGAGGTTAGTGTGAACTCAGATATGAGCTTGGTGAAAATGTCAGCACACAGAAGACAGCAGACAGTGACTCATCAAACCTCCACCCTTCACACATACAAAAAAAGTGTATGCGTGTGTATTTGCTGGCAGGGGATAGACTATGAGGGTGAGATAGTATGATTTATACATAGATAAATAGAGAGGGGAAGCGTTTTAAAAACATATTCAAATGAACTCCAAGTTCAGTCTTGCACTTGTAGTAGTTTGGGTCATAACCCATTGTTTAATGTACAAACAAGAGCATGACACAGAGGCACCCATTCAAAATCCCAGCCTGGACGAGGACCAATTAGGACTCTTCAGCTCTCCCGACTGCATCATCAGAAAGTATTACCATGGCAACAAGCCGGTAACAGGAGCTTGACAGATGAAGGAAGGAATGTGATGGGCGGTGTCCCTCCAGGGTGAGTTTAGATTAGAGGGACCCCAGTCTCAAATGAGATTTTTCATCATGCGATAGCTGCTGGAAAGAACGTTAAGAACGGCCACGTAAACAACCTATTGAGTTTATTCAAATCAGTGATGATAAATGATTTCCTTGACTCATTCCAGTTGCTTCACTTAACCATTGTGATGCTTTGAATCATTTACAGTGATAAACTTTCTTGAATTTTCTGTCTCTTAGTTTGAGTCATTTCAATTTCAAGTCAAACCAACAACAGTCTGATTCTTCTCTGAATGATTGATCTTAGATTAAGTTTGAACATGTGCGCAAGTGTTTAAAAGGTGAAGGAAATGAAACAAGTTGAATACGTCGCAGGAAATCAGTTTGACGTGACTCATTTTATCTTGAGTTTTATCTTTTAGTCATTGTGCTAATAGTCCTGTGTAATCAGGATGGCAAGTTTTGACATTTTGATGAATTTATGCAACACCCTAAAACATTTTTGGGGTTGTTTCAACTCAGCATTCGGTCCAAAATGGTCACACCCAGCCTTTGGGTTACACGTAAATTGCCCTACACTGGGTTGATTCATCCGAAATGTTGGGTTGTTTTAACCAACTGTTGGGTCAAATGTACATGATAACATTTTCTTGGTTTATTTAGCCCACTTGTCCATTTTTGACCCAACTATGGGTTAAAATAAACTAACATTTTTAGAGTGAATTTTGAAATGACATGTAAAAGAAAAACATGAACAAACTTAATCAAATAACGTTGTCAAATAACATCAAACACTTCTATATTGTCATTTTTAAAGAAACATCAATGTTTAAGAAAATATACGTATCACTGCTAATTGAAATAAACTCTGACATATAAGTGTGGTGTTCGGCCAAGTTGGGCCAATATTGTAGGAACCAACAGGTCCAACGTATTGCTGAACTGAAAGTCACAGTCAACTATTCTACCTGCACCCACAACCAACACACACACACACACACACACACACACACACACACAAAGGGTTAAAAGGACCTCAACATCTCACACAGAACTGAATCATGGAAAAAATACATGAACATGAAGGTCCTATTATAAGCATCTACAACATAAAAAGCCCTATTAGACATTGGAGTTGTTAAAGCGGTCTTACCTTTTAAAACCTGTTGTTTTTTCAATGTATACTCATTGAAGACACTCGGAGTTGTGCTGGCACGGTTCTGCTTTAAAACAACACAAAATGAACCTTTGCAAACCAGTTAGAACTGTAACAATCTTATCCTTACGAAGAGATGCTCAGTGATGTAAGGCAGAATCATCACCTTGCAGATTCTCCTCCCTCCCTTTCACTCATCTCTCTCTCTCTCTCCCTCCCTCTGTCTCTCTTCCTCTGTCTCTCTTTCTCCCTGTGCCTCATCTCGAGTGCTGGTCATCCAAGGATATTGTGTCTGGTTCTAAAGCCAGCTCATTACCTCTCCACGCTGACTATTCAGAAAGCATAAATATTTAGTGCAGAGTCCGCGGTGAGGACTTTCCTAAGAATAGCATCCATTAAGTGAGCGTGCTTGTCTGTGTTTGGTACTTTATGTTTTATGAGTTAGCAGAAAGCCAGAGGGAACCATCAGCATCAAGCTCTCAACCTGACCACACAGACTGAGCATTAACCCCCCCCCCCCCCACCCGCCCTCCATCTATGTCATTCTTTCTTTATTCACCCTCAGGGCACTTGCGTGTTGAGATGCCACTACTGGGTGAAGCAGAACTAAGAGAGAAGATTGGAGAGAAACTGTTTTAGAATTATAAACTTTTAAAATATCTTATTATGTACGTTTTTTGTAATATGCATTGCTAGACCTAATGAGCAAGAACTACTAGTGCAAGTCATTCCAAATAGAAACAACATCATCTTTTCATTTTGGTGATTGACGTCTCAATTGTGTTTTCTTAACAGCATTACGCAAAGTCTTCATGAAAACACAAACAATGTATTGTTTGAGGAGAGTCGATAATAAATACAAGCAGCCGGACAACAACATCGAATCTCATCTACTGTAAACAATATTTCTTTGCATTTCCTTATTAAGTCTGAATGACAAGTGTCCGTTTAAGACAACCCCTGTCACATATAGAAACATATTTCATATATTCTGAATTCCAGTGTGAATGATTATTGAAGCAAACAGTGTCCATTAAGTCATAAGTTCAGCTCACACCACAGTTTCTCGAGCTGGATTTGAACAGTCGCTCTCAGATGGGTCTGATGAGTTTGGAACAGCAGGAGAATCCATTTCGAGAGAGCTCATATTAGAACAAGACTCGTCCAGGGATCTGCTCGTCTCTGTCTCCTGGACCTCCTCCATGGGTAACTGGAGAAACTGAGGTAACATCAGATGTTCTTTCTTCAGGAGACCTCTCTGATCATCAGCACTGCAGCACTGGGCTCGGTTCATCAACTCCACCAAACCTGAAAATCCAAGGTTTACATAAACCATTGTGCTGGAGTATATGACATAAGGATATCAAGAATGATAAAGTTTACCTTCCACGTCATTGGTTCTTGTCAGTCCAGGGTTCTTCTGTCTTGCGGTTGATCTGGGAATTCCTGTAGGGAACATGTTTGCATCGACAGCGCCTCTCCGGTCCTGGTGACAGATTTATAACAGGTTAAACCACCGGGAATGACATTAAAATGAGGAATAGAAAATGTAGAAGTGAACCTAGTGAGGATCCCTGCTGTCTACTTCCTACATGTGGAGCTTTTATGAAATCTTGACATTTGGCACGTGGAAATGAGAGTGCCACAAAAATAGTGCTCCTCATGTGAAAGGCACAGAAAACTCTCAACTGAAGTTATATAGCACACACAAATATTGGCTGACAAGTGTATTATTCATTTTATATAATTTTATATAATTTTGAACAGAAATGTAAACTAGGGATGTTACAATATACTGGTTCTGACAATAACCGTGATAGTAAAGCCATATCAATATTGTGATCATTGTAAACAGGTACATGTGACAATATCAAGAATAATTCAGTGCCCGGTTAAAGTTTTGCCTCAAAAGAACAGTTTACCCAAAAATGGAAATTCTATGATCATTTACTCACCCCCAGTTGTTCAAAATCTGTATACATTTCTTTGTTCTGATGAACGAAGAGAAAGATATTTGGTTGAATGCTTGGAACCAAACAGTTCTTGGCCACCATTGACTACCATAGTAGGAAGAATTGCTTTATGAATGCCTTTGTTCTGTTGAGCACAAAATATATTTTGAAGAACGTAGGAAAGCAAATAGTTCTGGGGTACTTTTCCTATTATGGTAGCCAATGGTGACCAAGAACTATTTGGTTACAAGCATTGTTCCAAATATCTGTGTCCATCAAAACAAAGACATTTATATAGCTTTGGAACAACTTGAGGGTGAGTACATTTCACATTTATGCAATTGGCAGATGCTTTTAACCAAAGCGACTTGCATTGCATTACACTACACATTTGTTTCTAAGTATGTGCAGTCCCTTGGATCCAACAAATGACTTTGGTGTTGCTAAGGCCATGCTCTAACCAATGAGCCACAGGAATGGAAAAGGAAATGATGATAGAATTTAATTTTTGGGTGAACTGAGTGTTTACAAACTTCCTCTCTAATCCCGCCACTCAAAAAAAGATGAATTTAACTGATAGCATTATTAACTCATTAAAAAACATTTAAATTGATACCGTGATAATATAGTTAAAGTGAATAATTTTCGCCTCAGTGTACGTAAAGTGAAATTCTGATATTGTGACATCCCAACTGTAAACATATTTATAATTGACATTTTCCATGCATTCTGGGATTGCGTAAAGCATGCATCCTCTACGGAAACATAATTATGCTGTCCACCTTCTGGAAAAGGCTTCAAGTCGAGTATGCGACTCAAAATGACTTCTTAAAAAACAGTCTAGATGGACAGCTCATAGGTTTTGGAACAGAACTAATGAGTTCTGCTGGGCAACAGATTCAGACTCGCCTGCATTGAAAGAGGTGGGAGACTCTTTGAGCTGCTGGTTTGATCCACAGCTGTAACACAATAAAAATACATATTATACATTGATACATTATTGCATAAAAAAGTGGTTATGCAACAGGTTACAGTGGCTCAAAATTCAATTCACAGTGTGAAAGGTATTGCTGCAAAGAACAGTAACAGGACCAAAATAACACAAATACACGGTGAGATGGCTACAGAGGCTCAGAAGACAAATCACGTCCCAGATTTAATTAGAACATTGATGGGAAAGGCAAAATGCTAAAATAATAGCTGTTGATATTGAAATATTGCATTGTAAAAAGCAAGCCATGAGCAGACATCCATACCTCTATTTAGAATTAGTGTCTTATTGGCCAGAAATGTGACAGGGGTGTTCATACTTATTATGTGTCCACTTCCACCCTAGAAAGAATAAAAAAACACTGAGTGCCTTTGTGACTGACAACCACACAATGTTCTAACCAGGTGTGATGCGAATGTGTTTTGGCCATAATTCTGAAGAGCAAGTGAGGACACAATCTGAGAAAATAACAAGATATAGAATTTGTACACACGGTTACAGTAGGTGAACTAGGATTTGGGACTAATGAGATATCACAGTGGGCGGAGCTACCCAATGTGATGTCACAGAAATAACAATAAAAACATTTGATTACTTGCGACAGTAATTACAATTACAGTTCAAATTTTATAGATATTGTCATGTTTTTGCTTCTTATATAAGGTCTTTATACACCTCTGAACACAGACAGTAGGTATGTAGATTACACATTTCATTTCTGTCAATAGATCCTCTAGAAAATTGACCCTTAAATAACTGGTAATATTACTAGAATTTACCACTTCAGTAGTGATAATAAATCCTATAGATTTGTTATATTTTTTATCATTGACATTATCAAACAAATTGAGGTTTTTGTGTTTCTTCTGAGCATTAAAAAAATGCTTTGTTCAATAAACTGTCCTACTTTTTGAGTTGGAATTTAATAACCGGAGGAACCAAAAAATCGAATCTCTGGGTATAGCTTGCGGTCCATCAAATAAGGTCAAACTGTTAACTTTTAACAAAGAACAAAATAAAGCATGTGCTCCAGTCGTTCCAGACCAGCACTCACCATGGTAACGGTGGCATCCTGAGGCCTGAGGCGGTATTTGTTAAGCATTGCAGCAAGGGCGTCCTGCAGCATCTTATTGGACTTTACAACAACGGCCATGGTCTTACCTGTAAACGCTATCTTTACTCTGTAAAAGAAACACAAACACACATGCACACGTTCACGCCTGACGGAAACTGATCGTTTACACGCAGCACCAAGAGGTTTTAAATTGTGTTTTTAGTGGAGACAGACTCTGTGCACAATACTCACGTAAAAGTTACCCTTAGTTCCAAAAACACCTGCTGGTCCTTCAGTACAGAACTGTCCTGATCCAAAGATAGTGGTTGCTAAAAAGAAAAACATGAAAGAGATATAAACACCAAGAAACATTGGGCTACACTGCACTTGTGATTTTTGTTTTTCATGCATGTGATGCAATTGGATTTGTTCAGTACTCGCTATATCTGGTACATCTATCGGTTGCTATGGAAACAATTTGGGCAACAGCTTCATGCCGACAAACAATATTTTTCCCGTGGTTATATGTCCATCATAACACACTCGTGAAGCAGACATATAAGTAAACATCAGAGGCATTACAGTGTTTACACATTCATCCATATGCTGCATCTGAAGCCACTCCGTCATTGGCCATTCAGCACATTGTGAATGTCCTATTTAGTTGTAAATTAGTAAATTCAGACGCAGCTGTAGACTTGAATGCGCTTTTATATGAACATGTCACATCCTGAATGACGCAACTAACTACTTCAACCACTTGACAGAAACACATTTACAAAAATGTAACTGGGTTTTAAAATAACATGTAGGGTTATACATGTTGTGAAAGGTTTCAAATGTTAACAGATTGCAGTCTGATATGTCATATTTATCAGTATCTATGTCAAGAATTTACGGTTCTTACTTTATCTTTGCCATGTAGGTAGATGATGATGTCTGACAGAGGAAGACCTCTTTTCTCACACACGCCGGTGAGCATGTCACGTAAGGTGAGTCCGGGTCGGGCTGGGGTCAGAGAGGCTGTGCCGTCAGGCAGGAACACACAGCAGTACTTATCAGCCTTTGCTTCTGCAGAACGTGCCACTAATTTCTCAACCTGTAAATGTTCAGTAGTGATGTCAACACAGAAGTTATTTACCACGAGTTCCCTCTGGAATTTCATCTGGATTTTTAAAGCTCTTTTGAAGAGACAAATCACCCAAAGACATACATACGTCCATCATTTATAAACCCTCATGTCATTCCAAACCTGTATGATTTTCTTTCTTTTGCAGGACTCAAAAGTAGATCATTTGAAGAACATTGGTAACCAAACAATTCTGAGTCACATACAGGTTTTGAATGTCCCAAGAGTGGATAAATGATGAACGAAATGTTTTTTTTTTAAGATATATTCTAAGTATAATGCCGGTACAGTCAGACTTCACATAAAGTTACCTCTGAACTCTTCAGTGCCGTCTTGGAGTTGAAAGATGGTTCTGGAATTGCAGAAGAACAGCGAACAGCACATTCATTACATCGTATTAAATTGTTCGTTTTAATACTATTACATTTAGCTCACTTTAATTTAAGTCATGTGTTAAGGCTTATATTCTGACATCATAACATCACCTCCCCAAGATTCTCTCTTCTCTTTGCGTTTGTCCTTGGCCTTCCTCCTCTCTACCACATCATCAGCCTCTGCAGTGCTTGGCATGACCTTTAATCTCTGGGAAACAATTCATTTGAAATTCACATTAATACAGGTGCCATAGTTGTGCCTATACACTAAGCATTTAAACTATGCACTATGCATAGAATTTTAGATGGGTAGTATCATGCCAAATGGAGTACTAAACGATTTTATACTAACTAAACAATTTTATACTAACAGGAAATGTTTCCCAGAAAAGTGCAAATCTGCAGAAGAGTTTTGCTCAAGCAGTGTCCGATAGCCCCCCTCCCTTCCGCCACTTAAGCTAAACTGCGACCGTTGAGTGCGTGACGTGTCCATAGTTCCACACTTCATAATTTCGGTTGAAAAAGTGCATCATCCAGGTACATAAAATGCACTTCATTTTTGAGAATTTTCAATGAGAACGTACTACTCACACTATTTATATTACAAAATAGCGTAGAATAGGGCATAAGTGAGCAATTTGGGACACACCTCTCAAAAAATCAGCTTTACACCATCATATAAAAGATCCTTCAGTGTTAGTATGAACCTCTTCATAGGTCATATGCACCGTACCTCTTTATTTCTGCTGTCAGCTTTGACTTGTTCTTTGGGTGAAGTGCTGTTGAGTTTGGCTGAAGTGAGGAGTTTGCCCCGAGAGTCGAGTCCCGGTAGTGGTTTGCCCTCCACATTAGCCAGCATGCAGCTCTGATAGAGCTGTGAGCGCACGAAGCGAGTATAGCTGTCAAACTTCATAAGTTTGAAGATCTAGAGGGAATAGAAAGGAGAGGACACTTCGGCTCAAGAGGGAGTCTTAAGATGGGTTTTAGATGTGTTTGTAGGATAATTGAGCCGAGGTCTCTGTCTGTTTTTTAACCAAATTGGTTTGCCTCACTACGTGTGACACAACAAAAGCCTGTTTGTCACTTCTGATGAAGAATTCACAAAGAAGCATGTATTGTATCCTTAAACTTCACCTGGGTTCATTGCATTTTTCCTGAGCTTATGATCATGAGTCATGACCCTAGTGAAATACATTTCCATGCTGGTTTATGCGGCACACTAGTATCCAAAAACCCCATGCATGCGTGTGATGTATGAATCTTCCTCCGTTGATTTGCAGTTTTGTTTCCAGGGCTGAAAGCATTTGAAATTAATGGGAACAGACAATGTAGATAGTGGTCCATTGCAGCTCTATTTATTTTAATGAGACAATCTAGTTTTGCTCATCTCATGTACAACAGTGTTGATGGAGAGTAAGTAGTATGTGATTTAGATGCATTGAGATGCATTGGTGCAAGGGTTCACAAATGCTATAGTCCACTGAATCCCATGTTTCCTCGAAATACGGCCTAAATTGTGGTTCATTTCTCAAAAGGGCTGAAAATGTTAATCATGTAAATAATGACGAATTAATGATTTTTTGCCTCGTTTAGACTAAATTAATGTTAAAAATGTTCCCAGCTCCATTTGGGCATAACATCACATACCTGTTGTTGGGCCTTTTCAAAGATGTCAGAACGAGGGTTTTGTACATCTCTCTCCTCCACTCGTACCCTGTCATCTATGTTGATGGCAGAGGTTGCATTGATGGACAGGTAGCTGTTGTAAATCAAGAGAGCCTCTCTTCTCAACTATGGTAAGAAAATACATTGTTTTACTAAAACATACATTTTTTTGTATTTAATGGTACAAATGCAAAACAGACGCACTGATAAATGACAGCGCCATCATTTTCTCATTCTCGTGTTGTTTTAAATCCATATATTAATATATATATATAACAAATTATTTAGTTTTTTACAAAGGTCAATTGCAACAGTTGATGTAATGCCGGCCTTGTGGTACGGGTGCCATATTTTATTTGAGAGCTGCATAATGAATTGCTTAATTCATTTCATTCAAAACGGAAACATGCCTTCATTTTTGTTCTTCCCACAAAGCTAGACTTAACATGCAGTGCACCAGTCATGTGCATTATTCGTATAGAAGCGTTGTCCTGTCTGAAGCGTGACAGTTTGAGGTCACTATAAACTCTCAATGACTTACACGGGCGTTCTTTAAAAGTCTGCTTTTATGTTCCACTAAATAAAAAGACAAAATGTTTCATTTTTGTAAAAAATAACAACAAGACAGTCATCATCATGCGTTTCTCACCTGTTCAGTTTGATGGGCAGGTATCTTGCGGTACTTCTCGCAAGCCAGCCAGAATAAGATGTTCTCAGCACTGACCTCAGATTTCAGGAATGCCTGTTATGAATATAAATCATGTTCACATTTTTAATAGTGAAGTGTTTCATCGACAGTACGAGTACGAGGGTCATGTTCTACCAGCTGAGCCACCATCAGCTCTATCATTATTAAAAACGAAACAATATAGCCACCGAACCAGGACAGACCAGATCTCAAAGTTCATTCATCTTAAAACGAAATACCAAATGCTTCGTTTAGCCTGTTAACCCCCTACAGCAACCCACAGGTTTAGCCTTGCTAAGATCTCCACACCTCCTCATTTGCATATAATTACAGTGACTCACACTGTGGGCTGTTTTCACAACCGCTTTTTTCTTATTTTACAAATTTCACAATGAACCGAGGTTGAATGACTTGCAGTGCGTGGTTGGTAAACAAATGTGAAACCAGGTTCTAAAAGTGATACCTAATAGAGCCAAGCAACATGGCATCACTCAATAAATGCATAAAATAATAAATAAATGCAAAAGTAATGACATGTGCGCTGAGAAACAAGAGAGCTCATTTATTTTAGAAGATCACGTTTGTTTTCTTTGGCGAATGCACAGTTATTTGGTCAGCCGGTTGTAAAATAAACCTGAGAAAAGTAAAGTACTGTTTCTTGATTCTGATTGGATGAGAGGCTTCCTAGAGAGGTACACTTTACTTATGACCTCGCCCAAAATAACTTAAAACCCCAAACCCATTTTCACATCATACAGTATCACAGAAACTTCAGGTCCTTATCTCTTGCTTTAAGAATGAACTTGAATGAATGAATCAGATTTGTCATTATTGTGACCAAAAGATTTATTGTGACCAAAAGATGTATTTTCAAAATAAATAAATTAAACTCATTTATGTTTTATATGCATTTATTTACATAAATTATTATTTAGTTTATTTTGTATGTTTTCTTATTTTGGCCAATATTAATTTGACAAGAAAATGTTTGTATTTTACATTTATATCTTGCACCCAATGGCCATAAAATTTCCTTTTTTACAGGATTATTTTATTTTGTGATATGCCTATTTTGAACAAGAGTGATTTTCTAGAAACTCTCTCATGTTCTTAATATTTATTTATATACTTTCCACGCTTGTACAATGTTGCTTTAATATCGGAAAAAAAAATAGTCAAGTAATATAAAATCTATTCAAAGCATTCAAAGAACCATTAGTGAAATAAACCTTTGCATCCATATGTCTCTTTATTTCCGGCGCATCTGATGCATGTGGAAATCTGTACCAAAATTCTCACATTTGTGATTGTATTAACAGTGTTTGTTGACTCACAGTGAAATAGCGAATGCCCATCGGGTCTTCCAGCAGCCTCTCAAAGCTAACAGCCCAGCTGGCCACCTGGCCCACTCCTCTGGCTCCTTCAGTGGGTACAGTGGGCAGACTGGAGTTACTGCTGGAGTACTGCGTCACTGCTCGCTCATCTGTCTCCAGCACGTTCAGCTCTGACACGCAGAGAGGAAAGAGAGAGGTAAGTGTTGAACCTGCAAGTAAACTTAAATCTACTGAAATCACCTTGATAAAACCTAGAACCGAGCCACACATGCCACAAATATAGTAGAGGGTTCTGTTTTGTATTCTTTTATGCAATGGAAGCACAAATACTATTTTTCATAAGTTTCATTGTTTGCTTTGAACTATTTAGTTATGAACTATTTATATTCGGGCTGTCGAACAATTAATACTGACTAATCGCATCCAGAATAAAAGTTTGTGTTTACATAATACATGTCTGTGTACTTTGCATATTAATTTTGTAGGCCTATAATTTTGTATTTAAAAACACATACACACACACACATATATTTTAGACAAATATAAACATTAATAAACATTTATATATCATTTTAATTATTGATAAATAAACTAGGGCTGTCAATAGATTCACATTTTTAATCACGATAAATTGCACCTTTTCGTGCGATTAACTGCGATCAACTGCGATCAAGAGAATTTAATACTGGTGCCCTGTCTGACAGATTCTGAAGCAATCTTTAGCCCAGGTGTTCACCAGACGGGACCGTTGTTGCTTTGGGTTGAGCTGTGTTCCACAGCCAGAAGCTGTCAATCTATACTGGACGTGTCAATACAACCATTTCAAATCGCGCTTAAATAGTTTAATGCCTTTATATGAATAAGAGCCTGATTATATAATGTGACACTAGTCAATGATGACAGAAAATACGGATGTTGCCAAGAATTGACAACAATTTAGGTGAATCTCTAGGTCAAATTTCTAACAAACAATATTAATAAATAAAGGCATTAAAAAAGCTAAACCCCAAGGTTAAGAAAATCTGTAAAAAAGGCTGTATTGTAAATGTTGCACTGAATTGTGTTGTGTTTTATCATTACCGCAAATGTTTGTAAATTAATCAAATAAAGTACTGGCAATGACATTTTCTATAATGTTTAGAAGCAGTCAAAGCACAAAATTAAACCATTAAAATGGTGATGCACCCCTCTGGATAATATATAAAAGTATGTTGTTTTAAACACATTTATTAATCAGGGCTGACATCTTTTGAGTTCAGCTTGGAGTGAGATTTTTCGGCCCTGGGGTTATGTTGGGGAGAAACTGGGATGGCGGAAAGTTGTAAACAAAACACAAAAACCTTGCATTAGAAGTATTGTGATTGTCATAAGATATGCCTTCATTTAAGCGGCTTTTTGCCTTTACTTTTGGAAGAACAGTGGAGACCAGACAGGAAAGCATTGGATAGAGACAGTGGAGTGAGACCGACAAGACACCTGGACGATTTCGAACTCAGGTTGGGTCACAAGTGCACTGGCACTATATGTTGGCACACTAACCACAGGGCTATTGGCACCGACAAAAAAAGACTTTGAATTGAGGTGCAGCTATTGGTTTATTTAGGCTCTAGACAATTGATATTGTCAAAGGAATAAAATTCTGAATTAATGCATTTGAACTTTGCAAGTCTTTCATTTTTATACCGTAACAGACTTGAATATATACACATTTATTCCTAATCGTATCCATTATAAACTGCTTAAAACCACTCTGTTATTGTCTCTTGTCTCGTCACACTGATAATTGCCAATAACATGAATCATGTACACGACATATTTTCCATTTAAAATGGCGTTTTGTAGTTTGCATCAGTGTATCCTATCGCTTAACATGTCCATTCTTTTAGCCACTTTCGTCAGTGTTGCACTGGAACCTTAACTGTCTTCTATGATTTGATTGGTTAACGGCAACTTTATTTTGACATTGATGTCCACTCATAAGCCGCTGAGGAACAAGTTTGCAACACCAAAATAAAGGCTTTTTGGCATTTATTTCAGAAATTTTATTACACACCAAAGAAAAAATGGTGAGAACGAGAGAAAGCAGTCAATTGCATGAGTCTCTGAACACTATTCATGGAAAGTGCCAAAGCATGTCTTAGATTCGCCATCACTTCATATAACACTGTGAAGAAAAACTCCAGTGTATAAACATGTCAGTCAGTAAATATCAAATGCCTCAGTGTTTTATTTTTAATAATGAGTTGATTTTCCCCCTGGGCTCTGGGAATTTGACACGCTGAAGTGTACAATCATCACCTCTCTACAGTTATTTCTCACTTCCGATACTACAACTATCACTTGTTCTGTGGCATCGATACGCAGATGAGGAATTTCCCTGCTCTGGACTACAGTTTCACTTTATGAATGATTTGCATCACATGCACTTCACAGGCGCTGCTGCTGTTTGTCTTCTGTAGTCATAAATTCTGAGCAGCCACATGACTTACACCTCTGTCTGTCTGCCTACAGGTCTATTTTTCTCTAGGCTTTCAGAATGACACTTAAAAAAAGAGGAAATACTTGCGGTTACACCTGCCGCCCCAAAACAGAATGTAAACAGGTCAGTGATAAAGTGATGAACTCTGGTGTGGGACTGCATTAATCGGCCATATGGATAACATGTAATAATGATAAAAATAGTTTTCTCTTGTGCCTTTGAAGATGTAACGAAGAGGAACACATTCATCTTCCTACCACTCTGAAAACATACGATTAATAATTCATAACTCACCTCCATCAGAAACAGCCAGCATCTGTGGATGACAAATAAATTATATCAATCAGAGCTACCATTTGAAGGATGAGATGTAATACTCTTATCAAAGATATGAATAATGGATCACGGGGTACAGTCATCTTTGCATTTGGAAAACTCAGTTTAAGCACATTTTCAGGGCAAATAAGGACAAATGAAGCAGACACAAGCAACAAAGACAGATAAAGAGAGCATAAGCTGCCAGATGTGACACACAATTTAAGTCAAAGATCAAATGGCTGCTCTTTTTGACTACAATTGCATTTTAGCTGACATTACTGTTCCTGTCTCATTCCCGGGAAGGTAATGTTGTGGGATTTATGTCTAAAATGCCGCCAGAAATCAAGCAGAAGTGGTGAGACAACATTTCGAAGATAACAGTTCCGCCTTAAATAGAGAATTTGTCTTCTGAAAGGATTTTAGATCTTCTTGTGAGAGAATAAAATGTTGTCAAGCCCATCAACTGTGGCCATGTTTGGCAGCCGTATTTTAAGATGGATATTTCCATATTCAGTTGATATCTGTGGCAATGCTGTCATATAATACAGAACATACAGACACACTCAAATGAACAAACAGGTGCCTTTAAACATACCATAGGTCCATTGGGTACGCCAATGTAATTCCCCTTCAAAGACATGTCCTTACAAACACATGTACCTCAGAATAGTAATAAGCGTATGAGCGAGTAGTTTCTCATGTCTTTATGAGCCGTGCTCTAAACACAAAATAACTTCCTGCTCGAACAGGAAGTCTTACCATGGTAACATGCCGCAAGAGGAAGCGTGGGCACGTTTCAGACAGAGCTCTTTTTTTATTTTTGTACTTTTTACAGTGAAGCCATGGCGGCAGATCTTCCACTCTTACATAAAGTCATTTGCGCAAAAAGAATGACACAGTGTGACATTTGGTGTAGAAAGACATTGATGGTCATTGTAGTCTTAGCCTCAAACAACACAAAAAAAAAATGTTTTTCTTGAATTTAGTTGGACTTTGAAGCACACTGGGACAAAAATATACAGATTCAGGTATTGTGCGAGAAGGCAAACACATATGGGGAAATGTTATTTGACAACGTCATCGCTCAAGCTCAGATGTGATCAATGTGATTTATTTTGATTAAAATTATTAAAGGCATGGTTCACCCGAAAATGAAAATGATGTCATCATTTACTTAGGCTCATGTCATTTCAAACCTGTATGACTTTGTTCTGTAGAGCACAAAAAAATATAAAAAAAAACGAACAATGCCAGTACCCATTGACTTCGGTTGGATGCGCACAAAACCAATGTAAGTCAATGAGTACCACCATTGCTTGGTTACCAACATTCTTCAAAAAAAGCTTCCTTTGTGTTCTACAGACGAAAGAAAGTCATACAGGTTTGAAATGACAAGAGGGTGAGTAAATAATGACATATTTCGATGAACTATTACTACATTACAATCAAATTTGGAGACGTTTCAACCCTATATTTAAAAGTCATTACCTCTGTTTTAGCTAATGGCTAGCTTGGCAACGTAATGTGCTTAGCGACTGTTGAGAGACGAGGAAGTTCTTGACGTGAGGGCTCTTCTGAAATTAGTGAAAGGTTTTACCTTTTTGAGGGTGTGTGGGTGGCTGTCTGACAGGGTGTTGTGTCTCCCAAGAGATCTTCGTAAAGAGTTGCGTCGGGCGAGGTTCGAGAAGCCTCTTGTAATTTCTTGAAAACTCAACGTCCTCTGATAGAACCCCAGACATCATACAAACATCATTATGGTTCATAATGTTCTGTCTTAGTATTAGCAAATGACAAACTTACAACATAAAAACTTTACTGTCAATGATCCTTAAGTATCGCAATATACAAGTAGGTAAGAAGAGGAAAGGTAGTACCTTTTCCTTGGACTGGACAGAGGTCTCCATGATGATAGCTGATGCTGGCTGTGTGCTGGAGACCAGTGAGGTTGTACAACATCTACATTGGAAGTTCAAGCCTCTCAGAAACAATGTGTCACTGTGTAAACACCATAAAACACAACACTGCGGGGTATAAAAGTCAGTGAGAGGGAAAACGCACTGACGTACACACCGGCCCGAAAGTCCTCAGGAGCCTCAAAGGAACTTTGGATGACTGACACAGACTGGACCTCCTCCATATTTCTTCAAGTACCACGTGTCTCCTCAAACTGTTGAAACGAGTGGATTTTGAAAGCGAGGGCCAAAAATCGGGGTGGCAGAAAGCATTTATTTTGTCATCATCCACTCACCCTCATGTTGTGTGAAACATGTATAGTTTTTAGAAAACCTTATAGAATTTTTTTGGATACACAGAGGAGCAATCAAAGTGTCAAATCTACTCTTTTCTATAACAATGAAAGTGCATGAAGATCACGGGCTGTCAGGTTCACACATGCAATTTCAACTGGAGCAAAAGTATTGTTAGGGACATACATAAAAAGTGTTGTCTAAGAAAATGCTTTTGAGCATTTTCCCCATTGTTGTTTAGCAAAAATTATACATTTGAGATGTACTGTATTACATTATAGCCTACTCCATGTATACCGTTGAACTCACAGTATAGACAGTTTCAGCAGCAACAACATAAACATCATGTGGCCTAAACTTAACTTCCGGCAGACCTCCGCAAAGAATCAATAACTGTTAAGTAGTTTTAATGTAATCTAATACAATAAATATACAACAAAATATGAATATAAATTAATATTCATATAAATAAAATGTAAATTAAATTGTTATATCATAACCAACACAGACCGTAAGTTAACTTCAGGCCAGGCGTGTCAGATGAAACATCTAAAATACATTTCTTACTTTGTATTTTTGTCTTGTTTTTCAGTTTGACTGTCTAAAAGTTCTTAAATCAATCTACATTTTCTTAAGAAGCACAATTACCTTAGAAAATGGGAAGAAAATCTGAGAATAGTGTAAAATATACTCTAAGGTCAAGTTTTACCTTTTAATCACATACTTAACTCAAGAATATGTATTATTGTTATATTTTTATGAATAATTTTACCCCCATTTGTATACAAGACTAAATATCTTTGGTCGTTTTAAATGTAAATGAATCTTGATTTCAGATATTTTCGCTGTCCTCCTAAAACCTTAAATGTCCAAATGAGCAGTTTCCAGGAAATGGAAAAAACACTGTACGGCACTTTTTAATACTTTTAATACTTTTAATAAGGTTTCAGAAGGAAAGCAGCAATATTTTACTGGAAAACAGTCAAAATATTATATATTAAGTTTTTTTTGCAGTATATAAACAGCCTACACTTTCTTACCTTCATATATTAAGCAAAATATAATATATGAAGATGTTAAGTTTTTATTTCTACAAAAAAAGGTTTATGCTTTAAACAACCAAAAATATATAGAAAAATAAGTTTAATTTAAATAAGTTATAAATTAAATTAATGAACCTAATTAAAGAAAATCTAATATCGTTTGCAAAAATAAAGCAAAGTGCACAAAAACAATTGTAAATCCTTACTAGCAGATAATTGTGCTTATTTTGAGCATAAACTCAATTTTGTATATATTATATTTAAGAATTTTGAGATATTTATACTGAAAAACAAGACAAAAAAGCTAAGAACGAAATTCATTTCTTTCAGTGTATAAAATGGTGCTATAAAGCATTAAATGTGGTTTTTGGCTCGTAATCATAGGGAAATCACTTTTAGTGCTGAATTGAACCTTATTTTGGTGCTTCAGTGGTTTTTCTGCAGTAACCATACAGGGGCTTAAAAGGTTATTTGTACGGAAACGGTGCTATACATCACCTCAGTCACCCCAAAGAGCCTCTGAGGAACCTCTGAAGCACCAAGATATGGTGCTATATAGCACTAAAAGTGGAGCAAAGAACCACTTTTGGCGCTATATAGCACCATGTTTTTTTAGTGTATATTTATATCAATTTGGAAGATAAAATACAATTTAAAGAGACAACACTTTCTTGGATATTCACTTTAATAGTTTTACCACAAGGCAACATTTCATGCCAGGCAACTGCACAAATGTGTCCAGTTACTTCTCGAAACTGCCCAAAACAGGTCCAGGCCAGAAAACCATCCAGAACCAGTTTGTTTTGCGTCACTAAAGGCCCTTCTGTTCTGCGACGGCTGACACCTGTTCCTCTCAATTCATCAGTGCAGCAGTCCGTGCAGTCATAAGTCAGTTCACCATCCCGCTTTCTGTCCCTCACAGCTGGAGAGATGAGCTCAGCTAGCGACAAAGGCATCTGAGGAAAGAGCAAATGTGCTTATTAATGATCCTTAGCCAAAATGACAGAGATGAATGGCCGGAGAAGGACTTATGATGTTTACATGTCGATTCAGAAACTTGGATTAACAGACTTAGTTGCTGGGTCTCCACAGTTTGGGACTGTAAGGGCTCAGGGCATCGGTGGTCTAAGATCTCATTTGTGATTTTATTGCTCCCACAGGTATCAATTACATATATATGTGGCTAATATGATAATGTGGCCACGGAGGCCGCAAGTAAGTATGATGTTTTTCAAATGAACATTCTATACAATAGCAATGGAAATGTCACTTTTCTGTTTACATCATCAAACAGACTATATCATCATAAGGTCACATAATGGGTGATATCAACTCTCACCCATGCTCAAAACACACTATGTAGTCCTAAAAGTCCTCAGACTATTACAGAATCTCTACAGGAGCAAATAGTCAACAATAGAGTCAAGAAGTCTGCAGGGCAGTGATAAGGGCAGCAGGATGCACGAGAGAGCTGCTGTTTGGCGAGACTGGATATTGACTCCCCATTGCTTCTCATTAACAGGAAGAAATGGACATTGATGCCCTTTGGAATAATACAAAAGGGGGAAAGATGCATTTTCAATCCCGTTGAATGTGTTCCTGCAAAAGAAAGATGAAGTTTGGATGTCGGCCTGTTTATGGAGTCTTACTCTGAACTTATATCTAGAATTGACATGGCCAATCCAGTGTATTGCACAAAGATGTAGTTTCAGAGGAAAGTAGCATTAGTCAATTTGACAACTGAGAAGAAATTGTGCATATACTGCAAATTAGATATGCAGGATTTGATGAATGTAAGATCTTGATAATTATCAACTAAACTAAACCACCATACAAGGTTATGTTTGTTAACATGAGCTAATGTACTCAGAACTAACATGGACAATTGCTTCGGCTTTTTAACAAACATAAATCAATCAAAAAATGCTGAAAAATCATATTGCTCATTGTTAGATTGTGTTAGCCGATGCATGTTAACACATTTCTAATAATGAACAATATTTTTTCTTTTTTGCCTAAATCTATACCAACGGTACTAATAGTCACTCTTCATGTTTGTCACTGGGTTTTGCAAACGTCTAACCGAAAAAAGGATTATTACACAGCGCTCGTGGAATACTTGATTCTTATTGGCCAATTGCTGATCTTGCCAGATAACAACCGATCAAAATAACCAGAAAGTTGCAAAGCAGGAGCCATGGTGTAGAAATAGCTCCTTCTAAGGTAATACAAGCAAAACGCTTCATTATGTAAGGTCTTTATACACCTCTGAAGACATAGTTATGTGTAATATTGCATTTCTGTCAATACAGAAAAACATATCCCAATTCCAAGGACTGTAGCAGTATAGACACCATTGCCCTCCGTTGCTTGTGAGAGGCATTGTATGATAGAATGGTGAGAATTAAGTTTTCACTATGTGCTTTAAATAAGTCAGCAACCAAAAACTACTGATGGATGTGACACTGATATAAACACTGAAAACCAACAAGAAAAAAGTCATTTAAGATGGAAAAGGATGAAAAGTCTAAAGGTTGGCAGCATGCCAAGTCTCTGAGGCCTGTCCTGAAGCAGGTGGTAGTTAATCCAGGTTAATCTTTAATGCTGGAGATGTGCCGGGGAATAGGAGTGCAGGACGGCGGACGGAGAGATTGCTAATTGTGGCCTGCTAATCCAACCCCTCCTCCACACTCAACAAACTCCACATCCTCACTACATGTCACATGCACGAAGACAGTCAAAGACAGGGAAAAGCGAGGGTGCTGAAAAACTATTATTTGGGAGGGAAGAGAAAAGTGGACCGATCGGACTACCCATCGCTTAGCCAGATTCACCCTGCATAGAATGTAGCTGTGCCCCCATCCGTCTCTCTCTGCATCCGGTTCCTGCTGCCAAATTCAAAGCACTATGGGAGAAGTCCAGAAGGTGAGCGTTCACTATAGAGACCCGCTTGCAGAATCTAGACCTTCTGAATGAATCGAATCCATTCCTGTTTTTTAAAGGGTTTGTTTTCAGTCATCGAGAAGCTAAAGGGCACTACAGAGCAAGAACTTCGCATAGTCCTGCTCGGTTTGGATAATGCTGGAAAAACCACTTTGCTCAAACAGCTCGCCTCTGAAGATGTAAACACCATCACACCGACTCAGGTTAGAAGCACAGCTAGACACAGGTTTTTGCTGGTACACCGGTGCAAAACAAGTGTCACAACTTTGTTAATCAGGACACAATAAGTTATGAAAGCAACGTGGCCTTCTGCCAACACAGAATGTATTTGCCACTTGTTCAGCTTTTAATAACTGATGTGTTGTATCTTGTGAAAACGTGTCTGATGAGTAATTCGGCTAATTTGCAAAAGTGCGAAGTTATTAGAGTGTGGCATGTTAACACATTTCTCATGCTTTTTCTAACTTCATTTTAAAGCCGTTGGGCAAAGTGCCAGAGAGACAATTTTATGGCGGATTAAAGACCACAGTGACATTTAAAAGTTGTTTTGAACTGGATATTATACATTGAAGATGTCATATTAAATTCATTTTGCGACATAAATCTAGTTTTTGTCCACAGTTGTATCGACTAAACTGAATGATGTTAATCTGCAGATTTAAAGAGAACAGACTGTGGACAAGACATACATCTTCAAAGCTGTGGCATCACATCTTTGGGGATAATTGTCTGGTATTAGAAGCAATATGTAAATCATTCCCTTAATAGACTAAATATATGGGGCATTATATTGCAATATATTACATAACACATTTCCATATACTGAAACCAAGTACATTTACATTTCATTCAGTCATCTAGCAGACGCTTTTATCCAAAGTTCAGGGAGCAATTAGCGATATGTCATACAGGAGCAATAGTACGATAGGTGCTAATACAAAGTTACTAGTTTCAACAAAAGCCAGACCACAACCTGTTGAATCAAATACAAAATAAAAGTTTTATCATTTAGTTAGTATATTTTTATACATGAACATTGTATTACTCAATTGTTCTTTGTTTTAAGCAATTTTCTAGGCAAAAATAATGTATTTAGGGTGAAAATATGTATATTTATCTTTATTTCATGGGTCTTGTCATGCTTTCAGTCTTGTACATTGCTGTTGGATGACTTCATATCACTCCTGAGATTTGATTTTGCTGAAATTTAACAGACACAATACATCTAGAAAATGAATACAGATTAAATGAAAATTTGGAATGGTCTCTTAACTTTTTGCATTACTTTATTTTCAAATATATATATACATATACTGATTGAATATATTGACAGTTAAAATGTAGTCAAATATATTATCTTTGCAAGTAGTATTTGTGAACACATTTAGGTGATTGATTATACAAACCATGCTACTGTAGAAAACCAGAGAGACAAAAGAAAAATATTTCAACAGTTTTTATAAGAACAACATTGATCTAGTATCTTCACTCTTTAAATTTGTAGTGCGAATCGCAGCGGCTGCAGTTTAGTGCAAACGCTTTTGCTGTGAGTGTGACCTGGATCGAATACAAGACTATTCCTAGTATGTTTTGTTAGCAGCCAGATAAAGCTGTAAAGCGCCATGGCCTGTGGGGGGAGAAGATCCGCTCTTATAATAGCATCACAACAGTGCCTTTAATCCCACGGTTAAAGATTACTTAACCATAAAGTCTCAGGAGTTGGAGGGTGCTCGAGGGGCAGCTACATTTAGATTGGGAGTTTAAATACATTATGTTTCTGTTTACGGTCATGTCAAGATTTTGATCCAATTAAAAGTTTATTGACTAAGAAAAGACGTCATAAGAGGTCGTATAAAATGTATAAAAGGAATGTATGAAATGATGTCCTTCTTTACAGGGTTTTAATATTAAAAGCGTCACATGCGATGGCGTGAAGCTCAACGTGTGGGACATCGGCGGCCAGAGGAAGATTCGCCCCTTCTGGAAAAAATACCTGGAGAACACAGATTTATTGGTAAGGAATTTGTTCACATTAGAAAACTCTGAGAAGTCACTTTCCAAGTTTGAAGTTACGCAGAATGTGATGAAATTTCCATTTGGTGGAATTGAGTCTTTTGTTGAATAATAGTCCCCATCCTCTCTCACTGTCTTTTAGATCTATGTGATTGACAGCGCAGACAAAAAGAGATTTGAGGAAACAGGACTGGTAAGACTGCACAGAATTAGTCTGTGACAATGTGTGACAGGTTTTTCGCCTAAAATGTTTCATCTCATTTATTTATGTGTCCAAACAACCTGCCCATAATGACAAGCTTTTATAGTCTAGTGGATATCTATTGTCTCCAAGGCTCATTTGAAATAGCTGACAGAATAGATCAAAGATTATTTTTACAGGTGATTCTTCGATAGCGGGACATTTTCTCTCCCCCCAAACGAACAAACGTACTTATTTTACTGTGTATCCTTATAACAATATAAAAATTATTTTCAATCTGTATGTATAAAGTAACATTTTATGAATACAATGAAAACAAAATCAAGTCAAGTCAGTTTTATTTACATAGCGCTTTTTAAAATTTTCATTGTTACAAAGCAGCTGTACAAAAAAACATTGACTATAAGCAAAACATATAAGGTTATGCAAGTCAGAACACAGGTCAAATATCAGAAAGACTATAAATTCCTATATGCAGTCTTAATGAAATAAGACTTTAAATTTATAATTCAAAATTCTAACAAAGGGAGCTGACAGCTGAATACATTTTTGTCAGCCCAGAATGATTGATGTTTTTAAAAGAATATCTTGTGGCTCTGTAACTATTTTATGAGGTAGATAATGTGTGTGAATTTGTATGCGTAAATCTCATTTGTACGTTTGATTTGCTTTAAGATGATTAATAATTTGGCCATCTAACTCAGAACCTTAACATTTTCAGTTGCTTGGCGAGTTTCTTTCTTTGTGTTCAACCAAACAAGGAAATGTATACAGGTTTGGAACAACTTGAGGGTGAATCAATGGCAGAATTTTCAGTTTTGCGGGAACTATGCCTTTTAGTCTTAAAGATTGGCTTAAAACTTTAATTTAGTTTGTTTAGTTCGATTCAACTTTGGTTAAACAGATGAAGCAGGAAGCTGGTCCGATGTTATTTGCGTCTTGAAAAATGATTTATAACTAATGTCTGACTATGAATCAAGGCAAGATCAGGATACCTGATAAATATTAATATATGAAACGGCTTCATTTTTCAAGCATACCAATATGCATAGGTCTACTAAGAATGTAAGATAAACATCTCATGCTAGTAATGTATTCTCAAACATCAGCCGAATGCATAAATGTAGATGTCTTAACACCACAAATGACCTGAATAAACAGTATATTGCCACTGCTAACATCTTACTAAATAAAGAGTTTCTGCTTTCTAGAACTTCTGGAGTAATTTTGACTTTATGTGTACATTTATTTGAACCTTTGGAATTGTTAGATTGACGTTGGTATATGTGAATCGTGTTCACCTGCTTTCACAGGAGCTCTCAGAACTCATCGATGAGGAGAACCTCAAGGGTGTGCCATTGCTCATCTTTGCCAACAAGCAGGACCTGGCCACAGCCTCCCCAGCAAGCGAGATCGCTGAGGGCCTCAGCCTACACACGTACCGGGACAGAGAGTGGCAGATCCAGGCCTGTTCCGCTGTATCTGGAGAAGGTGTACAGGTGAGTGCATAACATAACAGCAAAATATCATATAATGTTTGTTTATAAGTACTTGTATTTGTTCTGTTGGAGCACAAAAACATATGTAACAGAATGTGACATCCCACAGTTAAAGGGATGGACACTGGTGCATTCAATCATCAAAAATGACAAATAATGACAAAAATTACAACAATATTAAATGACTTGCACCCTATACGTATTTCTAAAGCAATACAGCTGTGAGATACATTTTTTTCGGGTCTCATCCTTTTTTAGTCTAATGCCCTTTACTGTATTCAACAATATTCAAAGGCCCCCCTCCCGCTTACAAAAACTCAAACTGCACCCCGCCAAAAATAATATTTCAGAGCTTGATATTAACTGGAAAAGTGTTTGCTCGATTTAAAAATGAACAAATACAAAAGATATATTGGTTTTAAAGTGTATTTCAATGTTCAATGTGCCTCATTTTAAATGAATCGTGGAAGTCAGCTGTGCCCCCCTGTGCATAGCAGCGGAAAACGTATTTTGAGCAGGGGGTGCTGTGATTTAGTTTTTCAGGGCAGAAGTTATGACTGTGCCATGGGCGAGCCGCTTAAGTTTAATAAATAACAGAGGCAGAAATGAGTTCCTGCCGAGAATAAAGAAGGATGCCAGTGTGATTAGAGGATACAGCATAATAAAAACCAACACATAAACGCATGTTATATGTATGCCTATAGCCAAAACACAATCTGTTGTACGAAACTAGCTGCGCGACGGCAGCTTAAGCACCTGAACATCAACCTATAATAAACCATGGGCAAACCAGTCACGCGATTAAACACAACTGCATGCTGCACGGTGACAACACAGAAATCAACCCGGACACATTCTGCCTGTAGACCTATCAGACGCAATCTCAAATAAAGAAATAACTGTCGTACATTACTGCTGGCCTGCATGCAAAAAAGATCTGGGTTGACGCTGATGAAGTCCTGCATAAGGACATTAATGTTCAGTAAAAACGGTCTGAAATTTGGTTGGACAAGACCCCTCGTGACACTTGACCGAGGTCATGAAACACTTGTGTTGTCATTGTAACAGTAACGTTATTACTATTCTCAATGTATATTAGTGATTGGGCACATCAATAAAATGTAATATATTTATTTTTGATAAAACATTTTTATTTACGTAGTGTCTATTAACACTGAGTACAAATAGCCCACCCAAGGCAGTAATGCTATTATCACGAAGTTTAAATAGCTGTAGGTTCTGTTTACACAATCCAAAGGAAATACAGCTATTTTTATTATAGTAGTAATAGTGGTTAAATGCTCTTGGTATTTAGAAATATGGGCAGATAAGTTACTATTTGCACATCATTGTAGTTGTGGATTAAACATTATGAAATAATAACAGTGTAAATCATTATATTTATAAAAATGATTATTAAAGCCCTATCCCTAACCTCTATGAATGAAAATGAACTTTAAGTCTTAAATTCATTTTATTGAAAACAAATGCCCTTCTGGCCTGTAATGTGATAGAAAAGGTAAAAGAGCATTTTCAGTGAGAGGAGGATTAGAACCCCGGTCTCCAGTGCCAAAGCTATACACACTTTACACCTTGTGCACTTTACATCACACTTTCTCTATTCCAAGCATATAGTGGTGGGCAGAGCTAGTGCAAATAGTCTCTGCCTTTATTAATTTATTTTTTACACGGTTTCAGTTTTTCTTTCGCTCAATGCACTTTCCGCAGCTATGGCCCCTATTGGCCTTGACCTCCACGTTGAGAATCACTGTTTTATCTCAATCTATGCTTTTGAATTGGTTGTTCAAAGGAGGAGCGAATGAAAGTCATAAAGTTCCTCTCTGCTTTTATCTGCAGGATGGCATGAACTGGATCACCAACAATATTGTAAAGAAGAAATGAGCACGTTCCCGTCCAACTCTCATTTTGTACAACCGCTCTATTAAATGAAGTATGAAATATTTGCTCTGGAAGACTGTTGTAATGACAACAAAAAGGAGCCGTCTTCGTGTTTGTAAATTGGCTGCCGACAGAAACTGACAGGAAAAAAATTAACAAATTGTTTTCCCTTTTTTATCTTTTATTCTCTTGCAGAGAATTGCTCTCTGACTAGACGAGCCTCTTACAATGTGTAAACGGTGCCGTCGCTGTCCCTGTTTTGAGAGATATGAAAGCAACAAAGCAGAGTTTGTTGCCTAAAATAAAGACGAGTCGTTCGTGTAACTGTAACAAGTATATTATGTTTCCTCAGTTGTCGAACCAAAGAATCATCACAGAAAAGAGCGTACTTCTTGTACTTTGTTAAAAGCGATATGTGAAATCTGTGTTTTGTGTGTCTGTCTGACTGGATGTTGTAGTCTGAGTATCTTTTGTGTGTGTCGTGTGAGATATGTGAAATTAAGGCATTAAGATTTGTAGCATTAAAAATCTCGTTCCTTAAAGCTGAGATCATTGTTTTTTATATTCAAATGGTTTCTCTTATTCTAGCCTAAAAGGCAGAAAGAGCCTTTTTGTAGTTTGAGAAATGCATCCAAAACATAGCTTTTCTTTGAGCATCCTCACCAGGCCAATATTGCACAGCATCAACCAACAGCACAAGTTTGAAGTGTGGCTAAAATTGACTAATTCATATTTGGTTTCTTAAAACCTCACATACTATTTTACATACTACACAATGTTTTACTAGCTGGATGTTTTAATATCAAGCGTCTCTCCTCTGTAGCCAAATAATGAAAAACATCACCACGTGATGTCCCTCATTTGGTCGAACCTGGCAGACAAACATAGGCATGACTCAGAGGCCATGTCGCCTTCCTCTGCGGTCAACAGTCTACACGCTTTGTGTTATGACCAGTGGATCAAGTTTAATTGCGGTGGATACTGGACCTCCACTGTGCTAATCCAAGCCTATTAGTTACATACATTTCTATAATAAGACGTGATCAAACCACAGCAAGACAGAAAGTCCAAAGTGTGTCTGATGTGAGCTCACATAACTGTTTGTGCTGTGGGACGGGACATCATCATCTACGCTTGTACCCGTAGAACATACGCAGGGATTTAAATTGGTAGGCTTTGCATTACTTTATTGCCAAATATATACAGTCAAAATTTGTTACATTTTTTTTACAGTTTGTTTTACAGATTTTAGCGTGTTTTTGAAATACGGTAAAATAACAATTTACAGAAAAAGACTGCAAATTTACAAGAAAACCATGAACAATTTTACGTGAAGTTTTTTGGGTTTTTTTGGGGGTCCCAAAAATCAGGAAATGTATCAGTTTCAGTGTCAGAAATTATCAGTTTTTTTCACTGTTAAAATACTGTTAAAAAAGTGAAATTACAGAAAAGACATGTCATTTTCATACAAAAGAAAACGTTATTTTATTCCATTTTCTAGACCCCCAGCTGCCAGGATTCTTTTTACAGTAAAATACAGTAAGAAACCATCAAATGACACAAAGAGACTGCAAATTTACAAGAAAACCATGTCCCTTTCGTGCTTTTTTATTTTATTTTACTCTATTTCTCTGCCGCCTATGCTGGCAGAAATGTTTCGCTTTTTACAGGAATTTTTTTTATTTCACATCCTATGAAACTCTAGTTCAAATTGTGTAAGATAATGTTTGGAAAAGTATCAAATGCATCAAAGTATTTTTACAGGGCAGGTTTTATTAAAGACCAAACACATATCGTCATGCCTGTCCCATACACTGACGTATCCCAGAGGAGAGAAGTTTTGGAAAAGTGCTCGGACACATGTGGAGGTAAGATCAGAACCAGTTCAGCATCCAAAATCCACAAAAAAACACCCGTTCTCATTTTGTTTAAACGGCGTGACTTCTTAGTGGAAACGACAGATTCAATGAAATCGCTTTACAAGCAAGAGCTTGATGTTAGAATCAAAGCGAAACAGAAAACAGAGCCAGATTTTGTATTCCACAGTGGCATATCTTTGTGACTCAACGGCCAAAACAGTTGGGGAACTTGTAATGTAATATGACAGCATGGGACAAATGCGTTCCTCAGGGAGATCATGACTCTTTCACTGCAGATTAGGAAAGATCTGAGGCCACTATAACTTTACAAAACAAACAGCAGGTTAAGGTTACGTCCAGATACCTGTCTGAATGATTTAAACGCATGATTTCACATGTTCTGCTCATGTTTAGAGAGTGAAGGTGAAGAATGGAACCGCATGATGAAAGTTGGTTATTAAAGACACTAAATTATGCTTATTTGTAAATGTAAAAAATAAATAACAAATAATACGTTTTCAGTGAATGTTTAGGGGTATAGCGAGGGTGTAAAATATACATTAAATACAGTCCAAGTCTACACAATGCATAGAACCTAACGTGTGCGCGTCTGTGTGTTAGCACGTCTCGACCTAGGGAAGAAAATCAGTGTTCCTCTGGATCTAATGATGGAGGAGCTCAACCTGATGTCCAACAGAGGATCTATAATGTTTCAGGAGAGACTTAAAAGAGTGGAGAAATTCACATTGGAGAACATGGCATCCAGGCCACACAATGTAAGATGCTTGTTCACCATCTTAAAGAACTTCAAAATAAGCCCCAATTGACTGTCCATGGTAATTCTTTTCCTGCTATGGAAAGTCAATGGGGGCTGATTTTATGGTGAACTATCCTAGAAGTCAACATGAAATCTATAACAGACATTCCGGGTCTAAATGAATGTGCACATAAATCTAAAGGTCATTTGATGGATATAAAGTTAATGACTATATATAATAACTATTATGACTGTAAAAAAACAGGAAATGTTAAAGAATTACCATAATAATGTTGAAACGCTCTCACGGGTGAAGCCTCCACATACTGATCAAAAAGCCTTCTCAGAAATGTGTTGCATGATGAATCCAGTCCTGAATGCAATGCCACCTTTTCCTCAAAATAATTCTAGCTCTACAAAATGAATCTACATTTGAAAGACTATCTAGAAATAAAAAAAACTAATGTTTATAAAGACATTGAAGAATGGCCACCAAATATGCAAGCTATATAACAGATAACATGGTAGTCCGTTAACTTAGTGAGCTTTTACATTTTATGCATTTTTGTATATTCGAATGAAACCTCATATTCCCTGATGTGCTGTAGTTTGCTTTTTCGACAACGACTTTTTTTTTACAAACGTTTTAGTGTTGTCCATATTGAAATCGAACCTGAGGGATCAATAAAAAAATATGAGGTCCAAATACACAATATTGAACATCATTCATTTTAGCCACTGTATATAAAAATGTAACCGGGGTAAAATATTCAATAACAGTGAATGATACCGCTGTCTTACAATACAGCTCTCTGGGGAGTCACTCAAAGACCACAACATCGCTCAAGGTGATAAAAGAGAGTGCTTCAATTCTCACTTCATCAACCAGCCTGGAAAAAACAGTCTGGTGGCCACACTCAAAAACACTGTCGCTAAAAAAGGAAGTCCTGAAGTTCTTGCGCCTGGTAAATATGCACGCTTGTGTATCTCCGTCTCACTTTACACAAGAAAACCACAGGATCTCTCACCTCTCTTTCACAGGTTACGGTGGACCTCTGCGAGAAGTTCCTCATGAAAAGTTCAATGTCACGGTGATTCCGAAGTCTTATCAGTCTCCCTGGGAGGAAAAGCACTTGGATAGTGAGGCTTTGGTGGCCAGTATCAGTTCTCACCTGCCCGAGCCTCCACACAAACTAACCAACTTTAAAAGCTTCAACAGGTAAATCTGATACTTCTGGCATCGTGAAAAAACATCAAGTGAAGCATTAAGTACAGTGCAAACATATAAGGGCTGTGGCTTAGAGGTTAACGCACACACCCCAGATGCAAGAATATAAACATTCTGGCTTTGTTTACTCACTCTCATCAGTTTTAAGCCAATACAGTTTTAGACCTCCATTACACAAATCAAGTTTAACTTGTGATTCCAGAACGGTTTAATAATGACAGAATTGTATTCTGAATTTTAGGACTTGGTGCTCATGTCAAATCTAGCTTGTTTTCTACTTTTCTGTCCGTAAATAAGAGCACAAAACATTTATGTTAGACCTAAAAAAGGATAGAAACCTTACTCTGACTGCTGTGTACATATAGAGTTTAACGGTTTTTATGGCACTAAATTTGTTCATGAAAGAACAGTTGCGATTCGTCTTTACAGAGCTCCTATACCATTCGGTGGGACAGCAGGGACTGTGAGAACTCTACCCCTCCCTGGCTTTGAACTACTGCAGGCTCATACAGAGCCAAACCTGACCTGGGAAAGGATGTGTCATCGCCCCAACTTCAACCGCATCCCGCAGGGCTGGAACACCCCCATTGCTGGAGCATCTCCTGATCTGCAATTTTTGGAGAACTCAGCGATGAATGAAATCTCTTGGACAGAGTTCTGAGTGACGCTTAAACCATTGATGTGATTTGCGAGCTGAGCCATGAAATGCTAAACGTTTCTCAAGTTTACATGTGTTGCATTGTATTTCACAAATTATTTTTGCTAAATATGTGAAGCTTCTTTATTCTAATTACATCAATAAGACAGTTGTACATTAAAAAAACAAATTGGGTCAACACAATGATTATGCAATTATAAAAACAAATACATGCTAAAGGATCTAAAGGAGAATGGGGAGGACACTGGTGACAACTGCAATATGGGCCCTGGAATATTTCAATGGGGTAATAAAAAGGAGTCAGTCCTCTGAAATGGTCAACAGTGCCCCCCTTTGGTATTATTGGTCATTGCAACTTGATCTAGATGCTAGGCAAGGCATGATGTCTGCATTTTATATTCAATGTATAATACACAGGATCCAGTAACAGGTCAGAAAGAACTTGAGGAAAACACAAACCATTAAAAACAAATCGAAAGTTTAGAAACATACAAACCGAGAATAAAAAAACTTCCTTGCCGGCCGTATTTTTCTATTGTCTAAAAATTGCTGTCTTGCATGTCCATCACATTCCATCCAACTCACTCCTGCAACTGATTGACAGACAGATTTAAAAAATACCAGCTGCGACATCATAACCATGGGTTCTTTTATTCGCACTAAACAGTGAGGTAGCTGTATGACCATCTATGGACCTCCATGGCGACTTGCATGGGTGCCCATCCGCTGAGGATCCTGGGAAGGGTAGTGGACCTGTCCGGGTGGCCTCATGCCCATTGGGGGGGGCATTGGTGGGGCCATGGGATCCATAGTGTGGTACATAGGAGGACCGAAACCTAAGCAGATCAGAGATATTTAATGGAATTGAAAAGTGCTTTAAGATAAAGAAGGCTAGAGGACGGATGTGGTGATGCTCACCAGGAGGTGGAGGCATGGCAACCCCAGGTGGAGGAGGAAGTCCCTGGAAGTTCATGACAGTAGGAGAGCTGGAGGGTCCCAGGTTAAAATAGTTGGCCGGGGCATCGTCATCAGACACAGGTGGGGGCAAAGCTGTCATAAAAATGCAACATTTTACCTGCTGCTCTGCTTTACAGAGGCCACAAAATGGTTAGCAGCTGTAACATGACCTTGTCCTCATAAACATCTCTATATCCTACACATATGTAACAGTGAGACTTTGTGCTGAAAGTGGAGAAGTTCTTACCACCAGGGAGTCCAGGCACTGGCTCCAGCATGATTCCACTCTCTGTCTGTCCTTCTTTCTCCTTCCCTCGAGCTGCTTGTGACCTGAACCACACAAAGCAACAATAAGCAAGGGCAACGCACAGAGTGATACCTTACACATGATGGTAAGTCACCAACCTGCCCCATTTAACGTTAAGACGCCGGCCGTTGATGATAAGTTTGTTGAAGGATTTCTCTGCTGCCGTCTCTGCAGATGGTCGGGTGGCAAACTGGATGAATGCACACTGCTGCCGTTGAACGATCGTGATGGTACGAATCTCCCCAAATTGGTAGAAGTGATTTCTTTGTTAAGAAATAAAATATTGCACATTACATTTACATTTAGTCATTTAACAGACGCTTGTATCCAAAGCAACTTACAACGAATTCAGGAAGCAATAAGCGATATGTCATACAAGAGCAATAGTACGATAGGTGCTAATACAAAGCTACTAGTTTCAACAAATGCTAGACCACTACCTGTTACATTAGACATCTTTAATAAAGTGTCCAAGATACGGTAGCATGGAAAAAGCTACCTATACCTTTCATGTACAAACAACATGTAAGAGGTTGGAGAGAAACAAGTGTGACTCATAAACAATGACAGATTTTTATTTTGTGTGAATATTTATTGACAGTGTAGAATTATTTTACTTCTATCATTCATATTTAAAATGAACATAAATGGATATCATTTTGAATTTATTTATAGACCGTTCCATCCTGTGTATGCGCCCGGCCCAAGTTAACCTCCGGTCTTGGTTATCGGTTTGGCTAATGGCTAGTATTAATATTTTACTGTATATTAATCTAATTCAATTCAATTAAAACTACTCACAATTATTATAAATTACTAACAGTTATTGATGTTTTGTGAAGGTCTACCGGAAGTTAAGTTGGGGCCACATAACATTTGTTTATGTTGTTGCCGCTGAAAAAGTCTATTTGTCCAAAACATTGTGAGGTATGAATAAGGTATAGTGCACTCACCTGAGCTCAGAGTCTGTGACATCCTCTCCCAGGCCCCCGATATAAAGTGTAGTGATGGATTTGTCATCAGGTATATCCAGTCTGGGCATGGTGGTGGACCGCTTTAGAAGTTTGTCAGCCACAGGATCATTGATGCCATAGTAACGGTCCTTAATGTTTTGATCGGCCAGCGGATCGTCGGGATCAGTGGGCTTCTCGTGCCTATGATGTTATCCATTCAAAAAATGTCAACATTAACACATTCGAGTCAAACGTGTCACTGTGTGGACATGTATGAGACATATCAAGCAATATGACATATGCTATCATGATGTTCACCTGTAAGGACACTCTTCTCCTCTCTTGCACTCTCCCTTCACCCAGAAGGAGCATATGTGTGGTCTATTCCTCTTGTAGTATGGGGAAGTACGAGCCAGTTTAAGCAGCATATCACTGTGACCGGGTACTTTACCAAGCAGCCCCACAGGTCTTGTGCCATCGGTGTTAGCTATCTACAAACAAACATATTGTAACATATGGTTAGTTAAAGTTTGTGTGACCATCGATCTCTAGTAACTGTCTACTAGCTATAGTGTGTAAGCATTTGTAATGCTGGCGAATGAATAAATGTTTAATAAAACAGACAGATTACCTCTCTCTCCATGTTTTGAGTATAATACTCTTTATTCACATCCGATCTCGGTACTTCATCTTTAACGGACAGCCCTGTGTCTCGAACCTGAATAGGCAAACCTGTGCAACGTACATAAACATTTTTATAGTGGAAATATGGTTTTCATCTAGATCATTAAATTGACATATTTAATTTACAACCACAAACTGGGACTAAATTCTATTGCATATAACAAAATGCATTACCGAATTCCAGATCCAGAAGGCATGTCTGACACACATTCTTCATTTTACTGCACGTCTGACACACCTCCGTCTTTTTAAAGCGCATCCGGACCCCAGGACACCAGCGAAACACAGTGAAGGGACGTGCACAGATCTAGAGAAATAAACATACAGGGGGATTTAAAACTGACACAGGAAAAACAGGGATGTCAATTTATTTGGAGTTTAGGAGTGTTGCCGTACCTTACACTCTTTGCCATATTTCTCTTTGGACTGTTTAAAAAAAGAGATTTACAGAGTAAAATATGTGACCAAAATGTGTTCATCACTGAATTTATTTGTTAACTATTAGTACTTACCATGCGGATGTAGGGGTTTTCACCCAAGCATGTTTGACAGAGGATGGGAAAATCCTGTTAAGATAAAGTGAAACGACATAAAACAGCTATGAACGATTGAAATCATGTTACAATTCGTCACATATACAAACACTTTTAAAGGAGTATAAAATTACTCAAGGTTCGGGTTTCACTTCTTTTTAAATCAAATAGTTTCATTTTAAATATTGTTCGTCTGTATAATTATTTCAGAAAGCATGTTATCAGCATGTGCCACACAAGTCTGTTTGTACACATCAGGGCCATTCGTGCATCTCATGATTAAGATTATATAGAGAAAAATCGGGTAAATTTACATAAAAAAACTCGAGATGACCATCCAAAGGGGTCCCAATTGAGCCGATTTAATAGAAATCGAACTTGGGGACTTTGTAAACGTTACAAAGACTTTCCATTAGCCAGAGGCTAAAGGGCTATGATACATACCGGAAACAATAAAGTGCTTGGTTTAACAGCGTTTAAACACAAAAGAGCTGGCTATGATGCGTTATAACTCTTAAGTAAAAAAACTAAAGATTATTTTTACTTACCGAATCTTCCCAATTTTGTCTGTTATAAGTGTTGGAACCCAACGACGTCGCCATCTCTGCAAGCTAACGTTAGCGCAAACGGAATCTGTGGGAAGAAGCCTTTGCTTCTGTACAAATGGTTCAGCAGCACAGCGCCGCCTGCTGTTGTGGAGCATAGTGATACGCAAAATCATTGAATTGTATTTTCCATTTTGACACATATTGTGTGCACAGTTATATGTAATGCAATCGTTAATATGTTTTTTTTTTCATTTAATTCCCTTCCGTATATTATCTGTGTATGAAAACATTGACTTTTAACGATTCAAATGATTTTTGTTGTACTGGTTGTCAAAGTCTCGTCACACCCTGATCAGTTATTGAAATATAAATAAATGCAATGGTACGATGCCAGGCCTGCATGTCAACCTATATATCTGCATAACTGATCGTGCATATACAACAACCTTACAAAACCACTACCAGTTCTAAAAATAACTATAATAAATGGTTTGTTCATTTGATAAAATTGTGTGTCTTGTACTGTAATCTCGTCTCGCATAAAAGAGATGTGATTGACATGGGGAGGTGTGAATTCGGTAAGAGACAGGTTCAAAAATAAATTGGTTAGTAACTGATTTTTAACCTAAAAGTTAAATGTTGCAGCTTTGGTTTTCCCAATCGTCATTTTTATATCATTTAAATAACCTATTTTAAATACATTTGGAGTAAACAGATTTGAGAAAAATTTAAAAATCCTCTTAGGTCAACATGTCGCTGATTGATTTTATCCTAATTCTTTTCCCTTTCTTTGTTCTTATTAAAAAAAAACACAAAAAAACAAATACTAACCTCACTATTCTTAGCTTTGTATACTGTCCTAGGCTTTAATGGACTAGTTTTGATGCACTTATGTATTTTGTTGCCTATGTTGTTATAATTGCTTCCAATGATTCCTCATCTGTAAGTCGCTTTGGGTCAAAGCGTCTGCTAAATGACTAAATGTAATTGTAAAAATGACAATCCTGGAAAGCCAGAGCAGTTCCCTGGCCCATTGGTTTCAGAGAGCATCGATGGGCATGCGGTTTAAAACATTAAGGGATTATAAATCTAGAATGACTGACTGTGTAGACAGACTCTCCACTAACCCTGATAAATGCATAACGACAATGTCTACCAGGCTTATAGTTTTGATGTTAAGAGGCATTACATTTCTAGAGAGCACGCTTTGAGTGCACGCTTGTGTCTTGGTTTACATATAGAGATGGCGAAACTTTCTTAAAGATGTATATAACCTATGATCCAACTCCGAAATATTGGAATTGCAAAAGCAAAGCACATTTAGCATATCTGACTACATAAATCGTACAGGGATTAAATCGAGTACGGGGAAAACCAACCAAAACAGCACACAAAGAAACACAGTCTACCAGTTCAAAAGCAAGGCTTCTAAAACAGTGATTTCGCGCCCACCAGCGGCAAGTGTGCGCACTGCGGTCTTTGCGCACTCGCCTGTGGGAGAGAGTCCAGTGTGTATGTGGGGTTCACTAAAGCAGGCGCGAGTTCGGCTTGCTTCACCGAGTAGACACACGCTGCGTTTGGACCGGGACGCCACGGTTCTTTTCACGCCACGGGCTTGCATTGCACGTCTCAAACCCGCCTGTGCTTTATTCATGTACATGGATTGAAGACTATCTGACCGGATCTGATATTAACTTGGTGAGTGTATCTAGCTTTCAATTCTAGAGCAGCTAACTTGCTAACAGCGGCGGTGGAGGCAGCCAGCCGGGCAGTCGCGATTTAAAGATGCGTGTGTTGTGCGACTGTAAACGATGCGTTTTTAACATCGCATTAGCAGTTGTGCGGTTCGTCTCGGTTGGCATGCGCCATACAGCTAGCCATGCAGATTTGTCTGAGCAGAAATAATGGCTGTAACGTTAGTGTTAGATGGAATGGGTAGCAGGCTGTAGCGCTGTAGCACAACATCGACCCGAAGGCTGTTTCGGAACATATACATGAGCTGCTTGCTTGTATTGCGTTTTTGGATGTCATGTGTGTGTTGCAATTCTGATTATGGTAGACGGTGCTGTCTAGGTAGGCAGCCCGCTTGGATTTGAAACAGCTCAAAGTCTCCGGATCGTCAAAAGCCTCCTGTGAGTTCTTCCCACTGTTTAGCTTAGCTTAGCCAGTCTGCTACTGATGCCAGGACCCGTCTTGTGCTATATAAACACGTATATAGCTACAACGTTTGCCAGGAGACTTCGGAAACATAAAAGCGAACCGGAAATTTGAATTGTGTGTGGTGGTTTTATTCGTTCATCCCAGCGCAACTTTACCAGCTGTGGGCATTAGCCGTCGCGCTGAAGTATACGGTCCCGGCTAGCCGTTAGCAATCTAACGTGCTAATGTGGAGAAGTTTTGACTAACGGTACGTTTTTTCTCCCGGTGCTTAAACGTGTGATTATTTGTCTGTGTGAGGAACAATAACGGGTCAGTAAGTCCCTTTTTTGAGAATTGCTTAAAATGTGCCGCGGAGTTGTTCGTGTTTGTGGATGCATGTGGTGGGCTACTTTATTGCCTACAGTAAATAAGTATTTTCTGAAAATAAACCCTATTCATTTCTCAAGGGGGGATATTCATGTGAGGAAACCGCAGAGATGTGCCACCGTGGAAAAGACCCGTTGTTGACCCTCGTCTGAAGGTTGTTTGTCATCGGTGGAAAATGCATGTTCAAGTTGTTGTTTTTTATGGGATGTTCGCTGTATTAACAAAGACAAGAAAGTCGCGTCACGCTGATGGCATTCCATAAGTTTGCTTACGCATCAGCATTTCGTTACATGTGTGGTCGGTCTATAATATGATTTCAGGTCGTTATGCTTTAAATACTGCGTCAGGTTGAGATGATTCAGTCCTCGAGGTTGTTTTGGTGTAAAAGAATGCAGTGATCGTGATGAGTTATAATTACAGTCCCGGCTTGATGTGATCCTTTAATGTAATAGGGAATTCATAAATGCTGGTGAGGTAATTGGAGTCTTAAGGTTTCTTATGGAGATTTAGATAGATTAACCTTCACGTGTGGTTAAGTTTAGTCGCTGTGGTCACGGTGAGTTAAAGACCCGTGGGTCTGAGATGGATTTTGTTAGCTTGCGAGCTGGGACCATCGATCAAGGGTTTTAGCGTATTGTAAGCCTTCAAATGAGACATTTTTGTACAGTTCAAAAGAGGACAAGATGCATTACAGTCAGAGCAGTGCCTTACGAAAATATCGGCTGAAGGCAACAAGAAAGCAATGTTTTTGTGGAATATCAGTTCAGCACTTTTAGTATATCTCTTACCGCACAGGAGACATGTTCGGGCAGCGCGAGGTGTTCACGGCGGCTTGTCTCTGGGATTAGGGCGAGAGGCTCTTGTTTTGCTGAAAAACTGCTTCTGGGTTGAAAGGTTAGACGATTGAGAAATGGCTGGCTGTTTGAGCGACCTCGCTGAATTGCCGGAGACATGAATGCCCAGGGCTCGGTATTTAGCTCCAGTGTGAATGCGAATGGTGTTAAATGGAAAGCGAGGGCATGAAAATGGGCGGCAACCCAACCTCAAGATAAATATCACATTGGGGTTTCATTAAAGAAGCCAAACTAGAAGAACCGTAGTGTGGCCTTCGATCAATAAATGAAGATTGAAGAGCAGGTCAGAGATGAGAGATAGGCTCTGAATTAGTTGTGTGGATATCCCAACAATAGATTCTTGGCCAGATAGTGTTTGTCCTTAATTCATCATGTTGTCAAGGGATCTTGGAGCACAACAATATTTTGGTAAGCCTTGTTTTTGGTCTCGTAGGAGTTGGTATATATGAGACTTTGCATATATGAGACGCCGCTTGTAGCATTGCATGTCAGTTATTGTTACATGCAAGTGGGAATATCCTGACCCTATTCCCCTCAGGTTAACACCCCCTTTAGTAAAGGATTGGACTCGGCCAAGACCGCAGCCTTTAGAGCGTTTAATGCTCTTGAGCTCGTGCAGTGCAGGGCCATGGGTTCACCTCTCATGACTGGATAGAGTCAAGGGGTGGTCTGCCAGGAGCAATCAGGCAAATTAAGCAGAGCGTTGGGAATCCAAGGGCGCCTGGAGCTCGATTTTATTTCTGGTACACATCAATAACTTTGTTTACCTGTCTGTGTTTTAGATTGATGAAATATAAGGACATTATTTAGGAAAAGTGCATTTACGTAAGGTACATTTCTGTTTACTGATATTATTGCAATGAAGTTTTCAGTTAGGGCGATTAATAGCGACTGACAATCCACTCTTCTGGTTTTGCGGAAAATTGTGGTGAGCAAAACATTATATCAATGAATCTGGTTCTCACTTCAATATGGGTTTGCATATGCTTTAATAAATTATGTTTCTCTCTTCTGCTTCCCTCCTATGTTGCTCGGAACCTGTATGGTTCTCCTTTTTCTTCCACAGAATAGAGAGCTTCCTTGATTTTTTTTATTCAGTATAATTTGCAGACACTGAACAGTGGTTTTCACGCCCCAAAAAGAGCAAAAGACAGACCACAGAAGTAGAACTTAGATTTTGTTTGTGCTCTTTCGAAGGTTCTGTTTGTGTGAAAGTGATTGTTCACGGTCTCCCCTCATCTGTAGCTAAATTGAATGTACAATGGCCTTTTTGAAGATGTAACATCATTTCTTAAATGTCATTTTGTTGAACTAATTGTTTAAGACTAATGGTTTTAATGATGATGCTTTTCTGATAAGAATCAAATAAGTTGTTTTGTTCCAATGGATGTAGCTTTTTGTTGCAAAGTCTTCGTAGTTTAATTTTTGTTTTATTCTTGGTACATATCAAATAGCGCTTTAGTCAAAGCAGCTAATAATACGAAAGACACAATGATTATAACCAGACCATTTAAGGGGTAGTTCACCCCCAAATTTAATTTCTTTCATAATTTACTCATTGCATTCGAAACCTGTATGACTTCATCGCAGCACAAAATATATTTTGAAGAATGTTGGTAACCAAACAACTTTGGCCCCCGTTGATGTCAATAGATACAAAATCCCTGAGACATTTCTCAATTTACCCTTTTTGTGTTCCCCAGAAAAAACAGTCATGTTCAAATTTTAAACAACAGGAGGGGAAATAGATGTGATGCGATTGGAAAACCAAACACGTGGAGATTTGACTCATTCCATGTTTTTATACCATAGAAAAGCTGGGTTCGTGCCCTTTCCAAATCAGTTTTTATTTCATTCATAACTTGTATGTAACAAAGATTATGGCTATCTGAAGTCGGCTGTGCGCTATCATTTTCAGCAACGGAAATACGAAATTTGGAGAAAAACAGGTTTATAGATGAAATGGCGACGAAAATAAAAGCTCAAGAGTCAATTATCACAATTCAAACTCACTTTACTGGAGTAAAACACTTACTCTGTTAACAATATAATAACAAACATTTCGAGTCAATTATTATAGATCTAATACACATCCTATAGACAAAATTACCTGTAAAGAGAGGCTGCAATCATATGAACCGCTGCCATTCATGTGAAAGTGATGTTAAATCGGACGACATTCCTGTATCCGCCATGTTAATGAAACAATGAATGAACGATACGTACCCTGTTGTAATATCCACCCGTTGACAAAAACCCAGATTCACAGCTGTTGAGAATCGATATTGAATCAACCGCATGTTAAAACACGATTACATTTTTTTGCCCAGCCGTAGTAATGAAGTAAGTTTTCTGTTGCTTTTATGGGCAAATAGTGGCTGAACCTTTGATCGCTTCTGGGATGTTTCTGGACCGCGTTCTGGAAATGTAATGAGCAGCTGCCCACCGGTACTCTAGACTGTACTCTAGAAGTGTTGAATTGTAAATTGCATTGTATAATAGAGACATTTTATTTTTCCTTTCTATGTGAATTCACTTCATTTCATCCCTTCCGGCAGTGGACCTCTGGATGAGGTCAAGTGTGTTTAGTACCAGAAGTCTGAAGCCTAATGATATTGTCAGGTGGTGTACACGCTAATAGGTTTTGTTATAGTTCTTTATGTCTCAAGACTGTTTGTGATTTGTTGTTGTTATAGAATATCAACCGTTGCTGATATTTAGAAAGCTCTGATTCTGATTTGCCGTTAAGAGGCAGAAATGATACAAATTTGAAAAAAGCAACACTTGTCAAACATCATCTCTATAAATATACTTTATTATCATGAAAAAACCTGAAAAGGCATTTATCTGTAAGTCATTGAGAAACTGAGCGCATAAGAACTCACGATATATCGCCCAGCCCTACGCTCATCTTTGGATTTTTGTGTCTTTGTAACACTGGCCTTTATTTTCCTCCTCATGTCTGAATATAGCTCATACTTCTCAGTTGATAAGTTGACATTTAATTCTGACACAAGTTAATCGCTCATTAGTGATTAAAACATTGTTGAATGAAGAGAAACTCTTCGCCAAATGTTAGCCGGAGGTCGATTATCGGACGATCCTTTAAATTACATTCTGTACTCGTTAAAATAAGTGTAGACCTGAGATTGTACACTAGTGAACTAAAAGTTATCTTTGGGACATTGACCGAAAGTTTGACAAGTCCAGAAGTCCAGAATGGGGTAATGACCCTGATAATACGACTTCTTAACTTACCCTGTTTAGTTTCATCTGCTATGACACAGACGTGCTTGTTATCAGCATTTGTGGGGATGTTTCGAAATGACTCCAACACCAAAAATGGTGCTACGTTTTATGGATTGCTTTCCTTGCTTGCTGCCCAGGGTTTCAACAGAAAATGACTCAGAATTAGAGTTTAGTGTGATGTCAGGAACTTTTGAGAAGTACTGGAAATAGATGGCCTGTTTTGCACTCTTCCTCGCACTGTGGGAGCCTGCAACATAATGCCATGCGCTACACCACTGCGTCACCAGTCCAGATTGTGTGCAGAAACATGCCTATTGTTGTACGGCATCACATAGCTTTGATGCATTGGGAGTTGACAGCCTGGAAGCTCCGTGGTGGGGTTTTTGTCATACAATCATTCTTAATGGCATGGAAACATCAGGGATTCTCTGTAAATCCAATGCTGATATGTTTCAGATGCATGTTACACAAGCAATTAACTCTATTGCTCCGCCATGCCGGTATTATCAAAGTAATGGACACTTAGCAGAAACTCAACCAGCTGTTTTTTTTCACCGCTAATCCTTTAATGTTAAAAGGGAGTTGAGGTAAAGGCATTTATTTTTCCTTGGGAGTCCTGGAATTATCCTTAATTTATTTTCATAAAATGCTCTTATCATTAAAAGGACGTGCAATCTTCAGTATCCATTAAACTTGAACTTAATTGTTGGGTCAAACTAAGCTTTGGAGTCTAATCTGTAGCATAGCATATGGAGGAGGATTTTCCATCCGTCCAAGAATGCTCGTTTATTGGAGTCATGTCAAATGTTTCATGTGTTGGAGACATTGGTTCAGTGAGATTTGAAAAAAAACTGAAAAGGCAAATAAGAGCTTGATTTATTTGTGAAGGCTGTTAAAGAGCCCACAAGTATGATTGCAATCCTGTCTTTAAATGAAAAGGAATGATTTATGCCCTCAAACTCAAATTATTGCTCCACCCAAAGAATTCTCATACTTGCATACACTCCCAAATCACATTTGTCCTCCCTCTCTTCAGTGCCGACGTTCTGCATTTACCTTTTCCAGCCTTATGTTCGAGCGTCCTGCAAAGTGACCCATGTCCAGGCATTGGTTGGGTTACTTGTACCCTGTCACCCAGTTCAAGGAGTTACGGCAACGGTCCCACAGAGCGCTCCTCACATGTGTCGCCTGCCACGGGTCCCCTGCCCTTTCCGACAGCCCCGTCCCCTCCGACACAGATTCTGTTGGACGTGCAGGGAAAAGTAATTAATCTCCTGGAGGAGCTTGCCAAATCAGGGCACTGCATAACAATTTGTCGTCTTTGCCGGGTGTTGCCAAAAGTTTGCCTGCCATGCTCTCTCCCTGCTGGAACTCGACACCGATCAAGCTGTCGCTTCGCCTCTCCGTCAACATGCCAGTGTTTGTGTTCGGTTCACCCAAGTATCAACTTCTCGTCATCTGACCAGGGCTACATCAGCAGCTGGTCGCTTATCTCTTGGCACGTCTGAGGCTCCATTTCATTAATAGGTGCCAGTGTTGCTATGATCACGCCTGGACCTCAGATCCACATGGTGCTCTGAGCTGAAAATGATCAGATGTATAATAACATTTCAAAAAATGTTTTATGTTTTCTGAGCTCAAGTTATTTTTAGTAAACTTAAATTACACATTTTATATTTAATAACACTGTGAACATTCATTATTTTAAGCTGCAATTCTAAACTTTTTCCTCTCTGTTTGAAACCTAAAATTACAGGTTGCTTGAGCTTACCATACCAAATCGGCAAAAGGAAGGTTGACAGATTTTAGCATAATAACTTTAAATAAAAAAGATATATATTTTTTTTAATTTAATGTTTAACGGAAAAGGTACAGATGGCAGTTTTAACTAGAGGTCAACCGATATGTTTTTTTCTCTGACCGATGCCTATTTTTAGAAAACAAGGCCAGCCGACGACGGCCTATATATGAGACCGATATGTTTGGCTGATTTTTCCACCTTCATCTCATAAAATCTAATTAAGTAATAAGAAGTGATACATAATATTGCTTAAATTAAACATTTATTGAAGACACGTAGAAAGACTGAGTAAGTGTTTATTGCAGGGTACAAGATGGCAGTCTAATTCATAGTAATTATACATTGTTTAAAACTTTTCAGCACCTTCTCAAACTGTTCTGAAGCATGCTTTTTGTTTGTTTGTTGGAAGATACTGCTATTAGTAAAATGGCCATAATCTAAGTTAATAAAAAAATGAAAACAGAGTTTTGAACAGAAACCTCTACATTTTTCAAGTATCATTTTCGATATTATCGATTTGATCAAATATTCATCGTGTGTCATTTTCCGATAATTCCTAATGCAATTTCTTATTGCAGATCTTTGTCTGAGATGTAGTAACTTGTAAGTTCTTTTGAAAATGTGCCATCTGTTCGAGTTTTTCCATCCTCTCCAAATGAAGCAAGTTCGTTTGGAGAGATCAGAAGATTCTAGTAACCAGCCCATGCAAAGTTAAATTTGTCTTAAGAAAGCCAGCACATTTCCTGACAGATGGACGGCATTTGGAACGAAAAACAACTGCTCTTGCTTTGAATTTTTATAAGGTTCTGGTCGCAGGCTGGAGTCTGGTGAAATGGCCAAGAACTGTTGTCTGCTGTCTTAAGGAGCTTTGCAGGCCGTCTCATCTTGGCCTGGTTGTCTAAAGGAAAAAGCAGTTCTTTGAAAAGCAGTTCATGCAATTTTACTGTTTCTTCTTTGGTTGAATGCTGATGTATTGATCTCTGACATCACCAGCATTCAGAATAGTGGGGATGTGTTTGTGTTGGTACGGGTTTGCTCTCTCTCTGATCTGGTCACACTTGTCTTTGGCACGGCTCCGGGGCGGCTTTGCTCTTCTGGCAGCAGCAGTAGTAACGCTTGAATAGTAACCGAGCTGTCTTTGTTTCAAGGCCGTGAACGGCAGAGTGTGACTTAACGGTGGAAGCTGCAGCGGTTCAGATGCACCTGCATGTTCGTGTTTTTTTTCTTAAGTGCAGCCCAACTGCAAAAATGAGACAGCTGTAAATGCTTTAATCTGTGTGTGTGATCCTGTAATCCGGTAGGCAAAAACTGTGTAGTTCATTAGGTTGTTGCTGTTGACAGCATCGTCATTGCCTCAGCATCACTGATTCCGGCTACATCAGGTATGATACGGATTCATTAAGGATGCTTGCTAATACATGCGTCGCGGCATCACCATTGATATTCTTTATTCATAGGTTCAAAGGGCCAGTGTATAATTTTGGGAGGATCAATTGACAGAAATGCAATATAATATATCTATAACTGTATTTGGAGGTGTATAAAGATCTTACATAATGAAGCGTTATGATTGTATTACCTTAGAATGAGCTATTTCTGCCGCGGGTCCCCTTAAATGAAATACACCATGCTGTTTTTACAGTAGCCCTCAATGAACAAACGGCCCTACAGAGCATGTTTCGTAAATACATTATCTCATTATCCAAAGAAGCAAAAACGGGACTACATCTTGGTTCTGTGTTAGCTGCCGTAGTGCGTTGAAAGGGAGTGTGGAGTGAACCGTTGGTTGCAATTTGCAACCTCACCGCTAGATGCCACAAAATTTCATACTGAGCCTTTAATTAAAGTAAGATGGTCTCTTAGTCTGTCTGTTTAGATGGGTTGATTAAAACCGAAGGGTGCACACAGACGTGGGTTTCCAAATGTCAGAACGCAGGGTTGGGCTCTATCTCTGGGAGGCCAATGTTATTTGTCTTTCACTTGTCAGAACGTGTTTTTGCACATGCAAGAAGGTATTAAAAATTGAACGGATCATTCTTTGTAAATGGAAGATTGATGGAATGTCATTAGGTCATTCTTTTGATGGAGCTACGTCGCTGTTTTGTTTTCCCTTCAGGCTGCCGCTGCCTTTTGTTCTCAAGTCAACCGGATTTTCCGCATCAATGTAAATTTTTCACTCCGTTTGTTTGCATTAGGCCTCAGGTGCGCCATGGGGGTTATTTTCCATTGACCATTCTGGTAAAAAAAACATTCATTCAAATGTAAATATAGAACCTGCGTATGTGTTGAATACGTACTTTGCGCTGGTGGGTCTCCGATTAACAATTGCGTTAACCAAATTGCGAACGGTTAAAACGCCCAACGAGTCCCTTGAAAAGTACACAACAGCGGCTTTATCCAAATTTGTTTTTGGCTGACGTCAGCATGTTGGCATCTTAATGACATAATTCAATATGTGGTCATGCGCTGGTTGGAAATCCTTTGTGCTGCGTACATGAATGATCTGTCAAATCATGCAGCTTGTTTAGAGGCATGCCATTCTTTTTCTAAGCAATCTGAGGTAGGATCTTTTGTCAATATAATGTGGAAAGGATCCTAGCAACTGCATAGCAAACTCTGGTAACCACACACAACAATCTAAATGTAGTTGTTCCAGAATACACGGAGTAAACACTGAAGCAACTTCAAGTAAAAACACAAGTCTCTAAAGGTCGGTGATAAACGTGCAGTTCAAAATCTCAATCAAAGAATGAGTGAGCTTCAGTAGAGCTTCTCACCTTAAGCAAGAAGTCATTCTATCCTGATATGCACAGTACACACATTAGGACTCTTGAGAAGTTTGTGGAAAGATCCAGCTGCTCTCCAACATAGCTGATACAAGTGAGCAAATGCTCAGATAAAGAGTTTTGGAGGACCATGGCACTCTTCTGGCACAGAGGCAGTTTTGATTACTTTTGCGGAGGAACTTTGAAGGGAATTGAGTTCAGATGTCAAGAGCAGTGGCAAAATGACTGCTTTGTTTTTCTCTCCTGTCCATGTTGTTTTGGCAGGGAGCTGACAAAAGGGTGTTTGTCATGGAGGGTAGCATTCAAACATGGATTAAAGATAGGACAATGGCAAAGGTTCAAGTCTATCAGCCCAGGGATACACTGGTGATACACTGCTACTTGAGGATAAAACACTACAGTTCCTTATGTTTTTTCATAGTCTTCAAAGGGATCTGTGATATCAAAGAAGGTTTTGGGTAGAGTAACTGAGTACAGACAGTAAAAAAGAAGCGGTGTTGGGAATAGCAGATGTAGCGTGGAGCTCTAGGGTTGGATTTATACTTAAACTTATGGACCCTCAGTATAAACACCTTAGAGAACAAATAAACAAACTTTGTCACATTATCAAGTCACTGCGTCTTGTGTTGTTCAACAATTAATCGCACCCAGAATAAGTTGTTTGTGTTTACAAACATACATAAACTCATACATGTATATGTTTTGGAAATATTTGCATGTATATATAAATTTTATATTTATAAGTTATCTAAATTGTATATAAGCATTAGTGTTTACATTGTTCTTATTATACACATGAATGAGTGCGTGTTTATAAATACAAAATTAATGTGCACAGTACACAGACATGTATTATGTAATAATAATAACTTTTATTCTGGATGTGATTAATCGCTATTAATTGTTAGACAGTACTACCTTCTTATTTATTTGTAGTTAATCTGAAAAGGTATTAAGTACATTCTGTAATGTATATCAAGATTTTGTTTTCATTTTACATTAAAATATTGTTTTTGTAAATGAAAAATACAGGTCTCCTTAAAATGTACATTGAAAACAGTAAAAGGACAGTCTCTTCTCATTTTATGATATTTCATTTAAATAATCATGTTTCTTATTTTTGTTTTCTGTTTTGTTATATTTCTTTTAATAATTTTTTTGCCGTGCTACCGTTCAGGTCAGCTAATGAAACGTGCCAAATTCTAATATGGCTTTAATGGATGGCACCATAGTGCTTTTAAAAGTAGCAGTTTACCATATTCACATTGTTCTGTGGCACCTCTGTATTGGTTAAGCTCAGACTCTCTGATGGGCTCTTGTTTTAGCTCAGCCTGGTCTCAGATGAATCATCATTGTGTGTGTGTGTGTCTCTCTGATCTCTTCATTAACGCTTTTATAATTATCACTGGGGCCATCTCTCGAGACCTTATGTTTATGCTGATTTAAGATTGATTAGCTCTTGCAGTCCTATAGCGAGTAAGTCCCCTGGTTGAAACACATTTCCATTCAACTCTGAATAAAGGCTTTGCATCCTTCAGAGCATCATGGCGCTTTGAATACCTGCCTGAAACATGAAATTATTCATAGTAGTCAGGTCGGTTTTTACCCCTTGCATCTCTTGCTAACTTGCGCTTGCGAATTGCTGACACACAGACTGCTTTCATTTTCCCATCTGAATTCTTTACGCGCCTGGCTTTGTTGTTCCAGTTTTTACTGCATAGCACCCAGAGGCAAATCCGATATGAAGCATCAGCCTTGCTTGTGTAATTTCTCCTTTCCTCTGCTGTCTGTGTTTGTTAGGAGAAATGCATACAGAGAGGATACGAACAAACCTGCATGTCTTTTCGTAGATTTCGCCATTAGCCCTCCGAGATGGCGTGTAGCATTTCTCACTGAATGTCTTTTAAAGGATGCAGATGAAGTATCCAGGTCAATCATTTTCGTTGCGACATCAACATCGGCAGATTATTTCTATTCAAATGAGGAAGGCATGATTTGATACGAAGATTTGTAAAAGATTAAATTTAAGCCCAATGTTTATGCATGATTGTGTGTCGTTTCATTTTTATATTGATAATACCGAAACTCAGATGGATTAATGTGCGGTTCTATTTGCTAAATTACCATAGGTCAAAAGTTATCCGATTACAGTGAATAATACGACAGATGAAAAAGCCATCGCTTGCAAGGGTCAATCTGCAGTGGCCTCAATGCTTGGGGTCTTCAGCTGGCCTGTTCCCATAATTCCTCCATTAGCCTGTGCCATTAGGTAATCGAAACTGTGGATAGATGCTTGCCATCTTCTCCTGCTGCATTGAATTCTTATTGGCAAGATTATGCTCATGTCCGCATGCATGCATCTATGCATGTCTCATGGCTCTTTAATCCTTAATGTGTGCTTTGAGATCATGGTAGAAATTCTGGATCCAGAGCTCTATAAAGACGAGAGGTTGCTTTTTGAAGTTCATGCCAGAGCGAGGGCTTTGAACGTCTCTTGCATTAGGAATAAATGACTCTCGTATTGAAGGAATCTTTGCGATATCATTGTTGTGGAAATGAAAGATTGTATAAAACCACACTGTTTAGGAGCTCAACAGAGCCACGCTTCTTAAGGTTGTATTTTCACCGCCCACCAGTCAGGTGTCCATTGCTTGTGAATGCCAGGGGGTTCTGAAAGCTGTAAGTAGTTGTGACATTGAGGATTGTTCGTGTTTATTTTCCGACAAAACGTCAATTTTTTGTTTATTATAGTTTTTACACCTTTTTTGTACGTAAACTTGTTGTTGGACACTACATAAATCACAATTATCAAGTTACCTTCAAAATCAAGTTATCTTTAAATTGATATAATAATGATAAGGTTTAGATCCCTTACTATAGCTTTCTGTGTGTTTGCTTTTTACATTATTCTGGGACAAAGTGACTCGAAATGGAGAGGGTCACCGTACACTGTTGCCATAGTAACACACACAAAGTATTATGATAAGTATAATGTAAGGCTTGCTAACATATTAGCTAACATGCGATGCGAACGTAAATGCCGTTTGACACAACACATGATATATATATATATATATATATATATATATATATATATATATATATATATATATATATATATATATATATATATATATATATATATATATATATATATATATATATATATATATATATATAGGCTACAAAAGAATGCTAGGTGCTTGTTACAAAGTTTATTGTATAGATAACCATATACAGTTATCACATGAGCAAGCGAGTATAATAATTGACAAAGCATATCTTTTTATTCTTACGACAAAAATGTAGATTTTTTAAGAACAATTTAGAACATTTTAAGATATGTTTGAGAATCACACTTACGAACATTCTTCCGAACTTTCTTATATTTTGTCTTAAGAACAGTTTTGTGAATCCGGCAACAGAAGCACAAGTTAAGGGGCACACTGCGGCAGAAGAACTAATGCTGGTGCTTGCGTGCCCGTTGTAGTCTGGGGAGGTTTTATTCGTGGCGGTCTGGAGGTGGTTGTTCTTCAGATGAATTCCTCTCCAGAGATGTGCACCTACGTACACAAAACCCTCCTACTGAGATGGCTTTGTTGGCCGATGATACTCATTGAGCAGATTTAGCCTCAATTTGCGTGTATGGCTTCCAAAAGCGTACGTCTTGTTTGTGTATTATTAAACTGTTCGCTAGGTCAATCTTGACCACATCTCCGGGGATGTTTGGTTTGTGTTTGGTCATTAGATCCTAAAGGAACGATTCATGCAGAAATGAAAATTGTAATCAAAGCCAGATAAAATATAAAATTACAGTGGATTTGTTTCCTTGATCTTTTAATGAGCTCAAGTTCATCTGTATGTAATAACATCTCGCTGGTTTTGACTGTAAGCTATTTTGAAAACATCAGTATCACCATTATAGGTATAGTTTACCCATAAATAAGAATTTTGTCCAATTCTTATAAAACTGTTATGCTATTTACGAGAAACACACTTCAACATGGATTCTAAGTGACTGTTCTGGTCTTTAAGATAATATTAAATGGATATGAATGTATCCTTTCTTATCTCTGACTGGTCTGTCCTTGAAAAAGAATCAAGAATGGTTTGGACATGTCATTCTGCTGTGGTATTTTCAAGGCCATTCAGGGTGGGTTTACTTTCTCTGACGTAATGCTCAGACAGGCCACCTGGGTTTGGGAAAGGCCCTGGAGTAGTGCCAGCTGAGCAGTCCAGGCGTGATGTGCATGGGTTGAGCTGTTCCAGAGCCGTCAGGCTCCAGTGGGAACAGCAGCTAGTTCCTCAAGCTCCATCAGGCTCCTCAGCTGCCGATCCAGGCGGACAGCTGCGAGCAGCATTCCTCTCCGGTTTTCGGGGGTGAAAACAATTACTTCTCCGCTGATATGAAGATGGCTATCTTGCACCGTGAACGATTAGAGCAGCTCTGAACAGTGACCCTAGAGATAATTTTTGCTAAACGTATTATTTCCATCTGTTCGCATTCTTGTGAGCTGCTAGGAATGTGTGAGATATATATGTGAGTTTATACCCAAAATATGTACAAGTGAACTGTTAGCAGATAAACTCTTTTTCAGATGTAGTCCATTTATTTAGGCTGATATGATATTCGTCAGTCGGCCAACTTATTTGAGTTTTTGTCATTAAAAAATAATGTGTTGTTTACTATATTTTTGTTTGTTATATCAGCCATATTTCATGCTATAGTTGAAATGCTGAAGGTTTTAAATTAGGGCTGAAAAATTTCAATTTTCAACCAATATTGCGATTTAATATGCGATAATTTTCTTAAGCACCTTATCTTCTGTATTATTTAATAGAGAAAATCAATAAATCATGGTAACCAAGATAATATTAGTCAGATTAACCTCAATCATACTAGTATATTGAATGATTTGTTACATTTCTAGCTATGTAAACATGTAATCATTACTTTCACAAAGCACTGACAAACAAGCTTGGTGTATAATGAAAATGTCAATAAGTAAATAAGTAAAAATTCTAAACTATTAATGTTTGCATTATCTTAATTAATGTCTTTTATTATAAGTGCTGCATGACGTTAGTAGTCCTGTCCCTTGAGGTCGCATTAATGTTAGCACACATAATACATGACACTTCACAGCATCATCCACACAAAACCGCAAAAATAGTCCCACACAACTGACGTGCTGTTGCTTTTTTAAACTAAAGTTTCCACAGTGCCACATTCTGTCGAGCCTGTGGCCATTGTACAACAGGTCAATGTACAAATTATTTAAAATGCGGACGTCTACTGGCACAGTCGCGGTACGCATGTGGTATAACGCGCTCTTCAGCCGGGGCTATGGTTCAAATATAGACACGTGGCAAGCACGCTGAAAAAGAGAGCAACAAAGTCGCAACAACACGAATGAGGTGCAACGCGCTCGCTTCACTCGCAGGCAGTCACCACGAGAGAGCAAGCTTCTGTCCCAAGCACTTTTGGAGAAAGCAGCATTTTACATCCATTTTTTATTCTTTTGAGATGGTACTGGTCAGCTCAGAGCAGGGTCGCATCAAACTGTACATCCCCATAAATAATCGCAGTCTTTACGGTTAGAAAATCGTGTTTCATCACATCGTGTTTTAATCCCAAATGCAATTAATTGTTCAGCCCTATTTTAAATAAATGAAAACATGCCCTATAAATATTGGTAACTGATTATTTTCTGTTCGCAATAGCACATTTGAATAAAAACAATGATAAACCTAAAATCAATGAGACCTCTTATATAATAGCTCTTTCCCGACTGACATACATGTGAAGATATTTTTAGAGATACTACTCCGATACAAAATTCTCCATCGATACCGAGTGCTATCAGCTGATTCCGATTTTGAAGGTTATATACATTTTTCTCAACTTTCTGAATGTTATGAATCTATATAACTACTATATTAATATTTCGAATCAAACTGGTGATGTTTCCTAATATTCTCCACGTACAGAGCATCATTTTATAGCTTTTTCCTATCTTCTTTTGACTGACAAGGTATATCAGCCGTGATCATTGGCTGTTTTAGACTACCGTCCGAAAGTCTTGATTTTATCGACCGATACTGATTATCAGCCAATATATCTGTGCATCTCTAGAATGTTGGTTGCTATTGGACCCATTGGCTTCCATTGTATAAACGTAAAACCACCGAAATTTCACAAAATATCATCTTCTGTGCGACAAGAAAGAGTCATATACAAGTTTCCAACGACATAAGGGGAATGATGACAATTTGTATTTTTGAAGCAACTATCCCTTAAGTGTACAACAGCATACTTCAAATGGTTCAATTTAGAAACTACAATGAAAATGCATAGTTCTCCTTAAATGCAAAGTATTCCATGGAATTGAAATTTTGTACCATGCTTTGCTGTCATCTGTTCCCTTGTCACCGAAAATGAAACGTAATGGAGATCTCTGCGTGCTGTTGGTGGTGTTTTGAAGTCGTTGTCTAGGGACAATATTTGTGACATTTTGTGTCTGATGCAGAAAAGCAAAAACACCTTCTGCTAAAGACAATTCTTCACTGGTGTCATTGTAAAGGAAGAGGTAGATAACCCCCCAAAAAGTTTAGTGCTTGCTTGCTCTGAAATGCCTGCATTGGCTGTCACTCTTGGCATTTTCATATGCTGGGGAAATTGCTTTTTTGTGGTATGTGCTTTTGTAGTTGTGATGTCCTGGCTACAGAGGTATGAACTGTGATAAAGAGCGAAGCACCTTCTGTTTCGGCTTGAGGGTCAGGAAGAGATGACAGGCTCGAGGCATAAACGGTGATACATTTTCTTTAAATGTGCAGCCATTATACACGGTTACGTTCACTTTACCATTCTCTAATCTCAGTTCTATTCCATCTCTGTTATGAAAGCAAATGGCTGATCTGAAAGAAGATTTTGGTTAATCTGAGGCCCTTTCTGTCGTAACAGGAAGTGACCTGTTGAATGTTCTTTCTGCAGGGCAATGTTCAGCATACTCAACCATTTGTAAAAGTATCCCTTTCCTCCCCAAAAACGTTCGAGTATGAGAAATCTAAAATCGTAGTTTCAACGTATATGAGGTTCACCCAAATATTAAAAAAATACTTACATCATTTACCCTCCCTCATGCCCTTCAAGATGTTTATGATTTAGTTGACAAAATAATGATATTGACGTTTTGAACTGTATGTAAATATCATAAGTGTTCATATTTTGGTTAAATATTCTTTTAAATATATGTACATACAATAATGACTGCTTGTCCAACTTTTAAGATGGTGATTTATGTTTTTAATAAAGAAAACAAAGTAGATTTTGCCGTCCAATTCCAAAACCCTTCTTGATGCCTTAATTTAAAAAATCATTCTGTAGTCTCCATTAAATCCATTCATTAATGTCTGTTTGGCAAAGAATTGATATTAATAATATCCGATACAGCTCTGAGACTTCCGTGCTGTGTGAATGACCTATTTCTTTTTTAAGTGAAAATGTTTTTTCCTGAAGATATTGTAATATAAGGCTTATTCAGCCTTTTTTCTTGGCTGTTAAATTTCTCCCACATGTGATTATTAACACAGTGCATCCTTTCATGGCATAGCCTGTATGTTGCTGCAGATGTGCCCTCCGTACCGGCTGTCGTGCTCCCCATGAGACTTAACGCTACTGTTTATTTCCTCCATATGGTTTTCCAATAAGCAGCTTTATTAATTACTTTACGATTCTTTCTTTATTTTTCATTCCAGAATCATTTCAGAACAATTGCATTTTGTTTGAACCTATTCCTTGCGTTGGCCGCCATAAGGCTTCACGTTGTTACTCGTGCTGTCTGTGATGTACTAGTAATCTCCCTTAAGAACTCATGTGTTTGCATTTGTTCACAGAAGCTGAGCCTGCAGCAGTTGTGCGAGCAGGTGAGGAACGGCCTCAGCTGTTCAGACAGACACCAATGAAGTGTGAAGTTGTTATTTTGGGCTCCCTTCCTCCTGCTCACCTAGACTATGTTTTGATGCTTTTTAAGTGGCTCTCGACCAACAGCAGATATTAAGGGTCTCTGTCCCGAACAGCTGCGGTAGCCGTTCTTTCAGCCAATGATCTGGTCTGCACTCGGCAGGACTCTGATTCTGATCCTCCACTCGAGATCTCTAAGCGAGGCTCTTGATCAGAGTACGGTCATTAGACCGGAGCGCGGTTGTCTCCGCTCGAGCGATCCCGGCATTCCATTGGCTATCTCACGCCCCACTTTGGTTGAACACAAGAGGTCCGTTGTGATGCGTAGTCGTCTGGCCCGCTTTGCCATGGGGCGTGAGGAGGACGTGTGGGTTCTCCGTGCCTCTCCGCCTGAGTGAGGAACTGGTTGGCTGAACCAAAGCCGACGTGGTGTCATTGCCAATCTATCGGTGGCTCTAATCCAGCTGCTCCGATTCAGAGCTATTTCCTTCCCGGTGCTGTAATATGGCCTTGCTAAGATAATGTATCTTTCAAGTTAAAATGCACATCTCAGCACTGATATTGATGTCGAGATTTCTCCATTTGCAGGAGCTGCTTGTTCTGGTTTTCTTCCGTCAAGGGCTACAATGCATACTGTAGCTCATGCATGAAAGCTCAATATAAAGAGGTTATGAGTCCTCCGGCGGCTCCGGTAGGAACTGGATAGATTAACCTGTGCTTGCCGGAGCCGTGGAGCATCAAAGCAGGGCAAATTCTGCTTGCATTATTCATATATTAGGTTCTGCAGGGTGCTCACTTAGAAACTGGATTTAGATACTTGGACTAATTCCTTTGATGTGCACTGTTGAACCAGCCGGCCAGTGAACAGTGGCTTTTTTATTGCCGGATTTTTTGGAATATAATGATAAATTAATGATAATTTGTCTACTAGTCCGTTTTAAAAAGGCTTTCACATCCCTTAGAGGATTATCATTTAAAGGGACAGTTAAAAACATTCTGTCATCATTTATTTACGAGTTTTTCCAAAGCTGGATTTCTTTGTTCTGATGAACACCGAGAAAGATATTTGTAAAGGGTCCTTGTAACCAAATAGTTCTTGGCCACCATTGAATAACATAGCAGGAAAAATTACAATGGCAGTCGAAAGTGCCCCAGAACTGTTTGCTTTCCTACATTCTTCAACATATCATCTCTTGTGTTCAACAGAACAAAGAAATTTATGATAAAAATTTTCCTACTATGGTAGTCAGTGATGGCCAAGAACTGTTCGGTTACGAGCATTCTTCCAAATATCTTTCTCCGTGTTCATCAGAATGACATTTTATGCAGATTTGGAATAACCAAGGGCAACCATATACGATTTTTATCTTTTTGGGTGAACTGTCCCTTTAAGCCCACATTTCTCGTATTCAGCCCATATTTTCCCCGGTTTGCTTATGAAACATACTTTTAAACCTCCTTTGTAATTGAATTAAGGCCAGTTTATCAGCAGAAAATAATCATTTTGCCCACCAGCATGTCTCTGAGGTTCCTCTTATTGCTTTGTTAATCGATGCTCCCTGATTCGTTTTGCAGGAACGCCCGCAGCGTCTCCAAAGACTCACCTGCTGATCTGCAGCTCAGACGATTCGAGACACTTTTGATGAGATTCTGGGAAGACCGTCGGCTCACACTGTCAGTCGAAGGTAGGAAGAAGCCGGTCAGGGTTTATTGCTTTACCAGGTGGAACATTGCACGCTCATTAAGTTGTTGTGTGGCCCTGCTGTTTTTTGTAATGCGCTCGCTTTATGTCTGTCAGAAGACAAGACACTGAGCAAACAGAATTTAGAAAGCCCCTAAATCAGGAGTGACTTCATTGGCTTTACTGAGTGCAAATGTGAAAACTTGTTTTATTCTTTAGCCCATTTTGGGAGCACACAGTGTCTTTAATATGTATGAACCAGGGCACTTATATTAGTAGGACTGGTTCATTTGCCAGCTGATAAGTGAACACTTAACATCTCCAGTCTGCACCTCGAGAGGATCGATAAATTACAACATTCAGACTCCAGTGAGTATTGTGACGTTTTTATGGATGCAGCATAGAAGAGCTATCGTAAGAAATCCACATTGTTACATTAACAAACATTATAAAGTTCATCTGATACTTTAATCAAACAATCATGACATTCGAAAGTATATTAGTTTAATTTTACAATGACAAATGTAAGCGATAATGTACATTCAGACACTTATCAATGAATAAAACCAGACAGTGTGGTCAAAACCCGAAATGAAACAAATGCAGACCTTACGTCAGTGGTTCTCAAACGTTCTCATTGTAAGGCCCCCTTTGGGGAGGGTTCATCGCTTCGCGGCCCCCCAAATAAACAATTATGACATCAACCTCAGAATTTGTTTTAAACCAAAAACATATTCTATTATATAAGGCTGGAACATCAATTATTTGGGCTCGTGGTTTTATTTATCTAATGTTTGATTGCAGAAAATTTATGATAGATTTCTATATTTCATAAAATCCCAGTTTGAGAACCACTGCCTCACGTTACTATCGGTTTTAATTCAAGACACAAAGTTAAATCGAGATGAACACGAAGTTTGGTTCCAAATGGACGCTTCTGGTTCGCTTCCAGCATCATTTGTCAGTCTCCGTCCATTCCCCTCTCTCGCTCTTCCCTATGATCGTGTGTTCTACCTCTGTTGTGTGTTAGTAAAACAGCGGCAAATTGCCAGAACTGTAATAACATTTCCTCATTTTGTCTCGGCTGTGTTAACACTTGAATAGGCCTGTGAGGGCAGATCTGTAGAGGCCTTTGTCATAGTCAGAAAGAAGTAAGATCATCTTGGTTTTAAGCAGGATGTATGAGAGACCCTTGAGTCACACGATTGCCAGCTGCCTGCATTTCCGATCAGCCGAAGACAGAAGCCGATACTGCTGGTTTCATCTGCAACAGAGGGTGACTGTATCACTCTTGTGATCCTCATCCCACTTCTGGGAATGCGTGGAAAATAAACCTGAAAATCTGTAGAACGCATTCAGATTCCAATGTTATTTTGTTTTGCTTTCAGCTGTGTTGGTGATTCGGGTTAGATTCCTCAAGATCGCTGTAAAACACTTTCTTATGTTTGTTTTGTAGTAACATTCCTACACATACACGGCGTGTAATTAAGCTGAGATAATGAGGTGCGTGCTCACAGGCATCATTGATCTTGGCATTGACCTTTTTTGTTTTTCACCTCATGGAGGAAAATCAAGGTGGGTATGAATGATAAACTTTCAGAAATAATTAAGTCACAGGCAGAATTCAATTATTAATATGTCAAAAAGGCATCTCTCAGAGTCAAAAGTGGTTTGGTGTGTTGAGATGAGTTCTTATCAAGCTGTATTTCCTCTTGATAAGGAAGAACACCACATTCACGCTAATGTTGTTATGTTTCTTTCTTCTCAAAATTGTAATTGTATTATCTTTATTCGGGGGGGGGGTGTCCAACCTGCGTTTTCAACCAGCGCCTATGCCGTTTTCAGCCTCTGTGGATATGGAGCTGCCTTGTTTAAAATCTGATTGACAGTAGAAGAAATCGTATATATTTATTTAAATGATGCTTGTAAACTTGGTCGCTGTGAAATAAAATATTCAAATTAAATAAATTATTGTTGTTTTAATGTAATTAAATATTGCAGCACTTTAGCTATCTGCACAATGCATACAAATAACGTTTTATAAAGCACTTTTTCTTATCTGTATCGGTTTACTTCATTTATGATTGACATTTGCTAAACTTTCAGATCAGACCTTGCTTATCCATCTTAAGAGAAGAGTCCACATGACCATAAGCACTTTATTGCGAGTCAGCTGGCCTGATATAAAAGACAAATTGAATTTAGAACGACTTTTAAAAGCTGCACAAATCTGGGGTAAAGTGTTTTATGCTGTCTACATGAAGTAAGATCTGCGCTAGATTCCGAAGAATGGCTTGACTTTTACGTGATGTGATATGATTCAGAAGTGGATGGACTGGCAGGGTCTTGGAGTTCTTTGTGCTACACTGCGCTAATGAAAGCTCATCATACCTTAAATATAATGCTCGACTCTCAGCTGGTACTCGAACTTATCTTGCCTCCGACTTTTTTTGTTGATGGAGTACGCTATTACACACCTGCGTGAGAAAAGATGTTCAGAAAATGTGTTCAGGCTGTGGTAAATTGCAAAATGTAATTGTGCGCCTCAAAGTATTATCTTAACCAACAGATGGATTTCACATGGCAAGGGTTGTGGTTTCAACAGTAATGATTTGAGTAGATAAGCATCTCAACAACCCAAGGAGTTTTTGTCAATCAATGGCTCATGTAAATGTCTCTGTGTGTTGTATGTGGTTAATTATGCACCAGAGATTGCCAAGGGCACTAGACTTGTGCCATTCTTGCCTTTTGTTAGAATGATTTTAAATGTAAATTCAAACCTACAACAGTTGTGAAGGGACCAAGATCATGTCTATGAATACTAATGAGTCTTTTGAGCAAATTTACTGTGGCTACACGGTACCAGCTTACCCTCTTCATCATCCTTTTTTGTCTCGCTCCTTTGCTCTCTCTCCTCTCTTTACTTTGTCTCTTTTTTTCATTCTCTTTAGTGATCATCTCAACAGTGGTCAAGGCGACGGTTTGCGTGCGTGTTCCTGTTTTTAGGCGGATTCTGTGTAGGACCAAACAGTATGATCAAATAATATAGCGATTGTGTTGTGAAATGTGGTGTTGCTGTAATAATTTGATTAGTAAGTAGCATCTCATGTTGTTGCTGTTTTGATAAAGGATAAAATGCACTCTACCACTTTTAGACCCCATTTAGTAGCATATATCAATGATTCTCAAACTTTTTCATTGTAAGGCCCCCTTTCTGTAGGGGGCACCACTTTGTGCCCCCCCCAAATAAAGACTTCTTAAACTTCGTAATCTTAAACTTATATTTAAAAACGTTCAGTTTGACAATGCTGGAATATCAATTATTTTTGTTGGTGGGGAAAAAATGTATGATACATTTCTAGATCTCATTAAATTGATCATCTTGGTCCCCCCGGGGGACTGCGGCCTTTAAATCAGTTTCTTTAAGTGTTTAATAATTATCGATGTAGATTTTCTCTTTTTTGTGTGAAGTGTACTTCTGCATAGGTTTGACTGACACGGCCTTGGCTCAGTTTATGGCCTCTGTTAGCTTGTTCAGAGAAATGAAGGTGTGATGTCAAACAGCTGACAGCTGCATATTAGCGGAGAAGATTCACTATATTAACTACACCAACAATCGCAAGCACAACCAAACCGGTATCGTATCACAACTAGCTGGCAAAACAAAAGCTGCCTTTTTGATGTTTTGCAGTCGAATGTGATCAGACACACCCCTCTGTCAAGAGTTGACGCCGAATCGAGAATAATAGTTATCTCTATAGTCAGGGCTGTACAGTGCGACATGTATAAATCGGTGTGTGCTACGAATAAATGTATGAATCGGTGTGTGCTACGAATAATGGTGTTGCACAGTTTGCCAGGTGCATTAGTCAGAGCCCCTGCCTGTGTGAAGTGTGTTTGTCGTTGTGCTTGTTCGTGTGTGAGGTTAACTAATGGCACGCCACAATTTATTTATTTATTTTTGTTTTGCAATTTTTACTTGTTTTCCGGCTGCATCGTGTCCATTGAGCCTAGAGCCCTATTATCTACGTGATGTGGGAAGACATGGAAGGAATCACGAAAGCAGAATTCTACTATTTAAATATGCCCTCTGCTTGTTCTGCGAGTCTATAAGCGAATCAGTTGCACAGTTTAACATGTTTCGTGACACTCATGGATTTGTCTGTATCTTACTATACAAGGACAAGAACTTCAGCCACAGAGATGTTCTAAGTTTATTTTACGAGCATTTCTCTGTTTGCGTAAAGCCACGGTCAAAGAAGCTGAAGCTCAAGCGTCTTCGCGACCACCCGCCAACACTTGTAGTAAATTTATAAACCGTAGTAAACGCTGTTGTATGCTTTAATATTAACATGCTAGAATGTATGCTTTAATATTAGTACGCTACAATGTGCAAAAAACGTTAACGTACAGCCCTGTTCATAGTTATCATTCTTGATCTCTTTGACTCATAGGGTGAAAGTATGCCCCAGTTTGCGTATGCGAAATATCGCCGTGTATATATTGTGACAAATTACAAAACCTGGCCTCCAGGGGTCCGGTAAGAACTGTTAAGCAAGTCTTACTGTGACTCTACACACACAGGCCATGGTAGCCACTTTGTGGATAAACGAATTACTGCAAGTGGTGCGCGTACAGTCTGTACCATTCTAATAATAATATTTATTACAAAAGCGCACACTACGCTGACCCCCATGTACGGATGAACACTTTAACATACTTTGGCCATTAAAATTGAACTGGTTATTTTTTGCGGGTTTGTTTTATCTAAGAATCTAAATGGCCTATGTTTGAAGGGCCAACTTTTTGTATACTACCATAGTTCACATTTAGCATTCTGTACATCCCACTTTATTTGACAGCGGTCTTTGTGCAGGTGTTTGTGTGCAATTTTACATGTGCCCTGTTCGTTCTTGTTCCCTGCACACGCCTCTTTATGTCTCGAGCCTCTGCCCTCTAACCGTTGATTGATCAAATCCATCTGGAGACCAACACCAATCTTTCACTTCACAGCACCTTGGGAGACTGGAAGCAGGTTGCCGGCCGGCACCACGCTGTCTCCCTTGACCCGTAGAGACGACATGGATGGAGTACGGCAACACAAGCGGTTCTTTGACCCACTTTAGAAAACAGAGAAATGTTTTACCTTGGCTCATGTCCTTTCTAGGCAGCCTAAATGGAACAAGCACCTGATATCGATCAGTCTCTCTCATGGGCTCCACATGCTTGCACTTTGTTTCTCTGTGCACGCATAACGCTACTATCATTCTCAGACATACGCGCTAATTCACAATTAAACAACCCTGTTTTCCTGGCAGCCCCTTGTGTTCTCCCTGCGGTCCCTTAACAATAAGCTGTCTTGACAATCTGAGCGTGCTCGCTTCACAGTCCAGGGAAATAGCTAGCAGGCCGCATGAGCCAGCACGCTTCAAGGGCTCCGATGTTCTCCAAGGAGGGCGGGGACCAGAAATAAGATGTGTGCTGGGATTTAGGGTAGAAATTAAGGATGGCACACGATGGTCAACTAATCGACTGGTTAATCAAACATCATTTATTTGTTTATGTTAGTTAATATAAGGGCTGCTCGATTATGACACGCATCATAATCGCGATTATTTTTGCCAATATTGAGATCCTGATGATTTAACATGATTACTCATCACCTATAAAACAGCACATTTATTTTTCAGTTAAATTCATAGCACTGCTGAACCATTGTAAAGGAAAGGTGTGTGCTGTGGATTTATACTACAAGAAAAGAGAGGATCCTTGCTAAATGGAATGCGGCACACCAAACGTTTACCTCGATTATTTTGTTTTTGTAATCGATGAAGGGCAAAATTGACGATTACGATTAATTTTCTATTAATTGCACAGCCTTAGTTAATATTTTAAGTGTGTTCTTGTAGCTCAATCGATTAAATACCTATACATTTTTGGTGGATTTCCCTTTAAAACACAAGCACCTCACTGTTTTAAAATGCAGGCTAGGCCTGTCAAACGATTAATCCCAATTTTTTGGAACCGGAATAAAAGTTTGTGTCAACATAATGTAGGTCTGTGTACCGTACATAATAATTTTGTATTCATAAACACAAAAACTAACACATACATGTGTATATATATATATTTAGGAAATATTTTGATGTATTTATTTATAGTTACCAATAGTTAATACTATATATAAATGTTGATACAACATTGTGTGTGTATGTGTTTATAAATTCAAAATTAATATGTGCAGTACACACACATATAGAAGACACTGCCTGTGAAAACCAGGTTAAAGTCGGAAAATCCAATTCTGAGATAACGGGCACCAAAGTTTGATTTCAGCCATTAATTTCATTTTGATTTCAATCTTTAACACGCTCTTACTCAGTCAATATTAAAGATATTAAGGTTATATTTTCACAGAATGTTCATTGTATTATGAATTTGTCGAAAACGGTAAATCACAAATAAATGACTTTTGCTTTTAACTTTTAAACTTTTATTCTGGATGCTATTAATAGTTTGGCAGCCCTGCAAACAACATATCCAAACCAGCCTAAACGGGGAATCCATAAGACCAATTAGTTGATTTGTCATTCAAGGAACTCGTCAACTAGTGTGTTTTATAAAATGCGGTTCTGCACATCCCTTGTGAAAATGTTTTCCACTGTAACACTCATGCTGCTGTTTCGCTCTTTTCCTCCCCAGCTGCTGTTCAACTCAATGATCTGATTCACTGAGTAGTCTAGTCCACTCTCATAATGTGCCATACTATTAGGATGCACTGCATGCTGTGGGGGAATGAGGCCTGCAGGTCTTGCCCAAGGGAGCCATCCTTCATCCGGGAGAGCTCAGAGCTGACCCAAAATGTATAGAATCCCCACTTTTCCATCTGATCATTTTATGTCATCGCTTGCATCGTCCCTCTAGATGTAATTGCTTCTTAATCATTATTGTTACGGGTCTACAAACTAGGGCTGTGTATTGGCAAGTGCCTCCCGATACATATCACGATAGATGGGTCACGGTACAATATATTGCTATGTATTTTGGTATGGTACGCATTTGCGATATATTACAATACTTTAAATACAACATGTAAAAGTAGAGCTAGACGTACAACATGTTGTGCACCACCTGGGGTTTTCTGTAAGGTTAAGTGTAAAAACATCCCTTACCTCTGCAGAGTGGCCATGTTGTGCAATGCATGGAACTTAAGATAAGAGGTTTGGGTTCCCAAACTGTGGATTGCTCCCCTCAAGTCAGTAGCACAGGGGAATAAGGTGGGTCATGCAAGTCACTTGGCTGTTATGGTGCATTACAGTTAAAACAATGAACGTGGGCAGTTTAAACAGCTGGTTCATCCGTGCTGTAAATGTGCTGGTGTCACATCCGTGAAAGCACAATCAATGTCATTGTTACTTTTTGTCTAATGCACTGCAGTAGCCAAGTGTCTTGGTGGGTCATGACTTGCAAAGCTTACAAACAGCATTTATTTACAACTTTATTACAACTCATAATCCATGACTTTTTAAACCGTAGCACACCCACACATCAGCTCTGAGAGCTCGAAGCGTTTGTATATTTTTCGCTATGCTCGCTTCCACTTACTTTTGGCTGTATGTATATGACATGATTTAAAAAAATTTATCGATAGTGGAGTTATCACTTTTGATACACTATCGGGGAAAAAATTAATTGCGATAGTTACAAGTATCTCTATTTTTTTGCACAGCATAGTTGTGCTTTAACTTGAACATGGCAGCGCAAAGTTATTGGTATTTGTTAAAAGGCGCAATACAAAACGTTTGCTTTTATGTTTGAATCCTAAAATTGCAGGTTTCTTTGCGCATACATCTTATGCGTTGAATGCAAATAACATCAAACGAGTGCTGTTAAACGATTTATCTAGATCAATCGCATCCAGAATAAAAAAAATTGTTTACATAATATATTATTATAAACACGTATACATACATATACATGGGTATATTTAGCAAATATTAGAACGTGCATTTTTCTATATAATTTTAATTGTATATTTAAAAATTTTCTTTAAAGTATGTGTATGTTCTTATGAATACAAAATGTATATGAGCAGTGCACAGACATAATAATAATATTATTATCATTATGAACAACAAACATTTATTTTGGATGCGATTAATCGCGATTAATCGGTGAGCAGACTGAGAAAATGAGCACATTTCATATCAACCAGTCCCTAGTCACATTTGTCATCGCTTCACCTCCAGAGGAGTTCCCATCCTTCTCATTCTTCAATGGAAATGGCCCTCAGCCGAAAACCCATTCAATGTGTCCATCTCCTCCCCATCACTTGTGGCTTGGTCAGGCACATTTAGACCATTACGACTGCTCTATTTAAGCGTGCCGGGCAGACAAAAGTGACTGTGATGGTTTCTCTCTATATAGATTCTCCCTCACTGAGAGGACGTTGCCTTCACAGTAGCATGAAAGCTGGTCTTGACTTAGCACCCTAACTGTGAAACCACTTAGCGTATTTCAGCCTCTCAAATGTCAGTCCGGTACCCCGAGATGTTGCAGTGATGGGATTTTATAAATAACATTATTTAGCACTTTCTCCTTTCTCTAGAGAGGGCAGTACTTCCTTAAGAAATTTTAAGCTGTGATTACGTCCATAGTGAGGTTGACCGGTTTATTAAATGTCTTTTTTTGGTGTTAAAGACAGTTTATCCCGAAAGGATTTTGTTCGGACAACCCACATGCTAGTCTATTTTTAAGAACATTTTACCCGTTAAGTTAAAGAATCAAATCTCAAACAAATATGGACTGCTTCTCATCGATCTGTAGGCCATATGGTTGATCATCATCACGATTTTCTGCATATTTCCCGCAGCGCACAGTGAGCCAAGTCTCACTGATGACTCAGTGCGTCACTGGGATTAAAACTAGCTGGACGTGAAGTCCTACCGTTTCTGGCACCGAGCTTTAGTTGCTAGAACATGCGAGAAGCCAATGGCAATTACTGAGCGGCTTTTGCTGAGCATACCTAGCGTTTTAAATCCATAAGCCAAGAAACTTTTTTTGGGGGGGTTATTCTTTCTATTTTTGCCCTGATCCACTGGTGTAGACATTTTAGGATGCTCATCTCTGCAAGAGTCGTTCTCTGCGTCTGACAAATAGCACTGCCAATTCCAGGTGAGATGCTCGCCAGAATTCCCCACTGAGACCTTGGACACACACACCGATGATCAAGGCAGTGCAAATGCTGCACCTCTCCTTCAAATGGCACCCGGCGCTCCGGCGGTTGGGAAGACGAACGGCAGAATGAAGCAGGATGCTTTCAGGCTGTTTCTGTGGGTGGATGTGGATTGACGTGCATCTGTGTTCATTGTCAAGTTTATTCCAGCATGAGTCTGTGCTCGTGTTTCTGGCAGTTTATGTGTTAGTGACTGACCATAAAAGGAAGATACCACACATCTTCTATTTACATAAATTGTATACTCGTGTATATATATGTTAAAATATTTTGTGTTGTGAATCTGCATACACAAACCGTCTAATGTTTTGTAATATTTACAGAGTTCCGTTCTGTTTTCTCATATCAAAGGTATGAGCGACTCGGAGCAAAGTGCTTTGTTTGTACCATCCAGTCTTGGCAGTTTAATAGGAAATATGTCAACATTGGAAAGAACAGCCACCTGGTTTTATTCTGTTTTGTGGGTCATTCCTATTAATAATATTAAATGCCACCCAATTTCAATTTTAGGGACTGCTCTAAATCTAAAAGTCAAATTGTATTCATTTGAATAAAATCGACTATAGTAATTTTCTCATGTTCACAATGCTGAATTTTGAAACTTATTAGCAAATATAAGTGCATAACCCTCATCATTTTAGTGAGTTAAATGTCAATGGATTAATTATATCAACCGATGTTTTTTTACAGTATTAATGTGTTTTTTTTCCAGTAATGCGTGTGTGTCCACCCCGTAACACAGTTTTATATCTTCTGTCTTCTAACAAACATTTGTTTGCCATGCATGCTTGTTAGCATTGTGATTCTAGTGCTGATTTGCATGTGCTTTAGCGGAGCAAATATGCATATTAGCACTCGTCACACACAGAACTGGCCCTGTGGCTCGGCCTGTACCTGTGACTTTCACCACCTGGCCTACTTCTCTCTGTTTGGCATGAGAAATGGGGTGCGGAGGATGCCAGGTGCCAGAGGCACTGCCCTGCGTACTGGTCACTACACCTGCGGTGAGGTGGGAGACCTGTGGCCACCTGCTTTACCTTGATTTAACATTAGAAATCACCATTCGGCTTCAGGGTTGGACAGCTTTCTCTATATGGAGTATCTAAATGTAGCTTGGTCAACTCCTAGTGCAGTTTTATTTAGGCCAAAAATGTATCGGTCTGAAGACAAGGCTTATCTTGTAAACTGAACGTTTCTTTTTTTCCATATGTTTTATATGTTCATGGTCATACATGTACATACAGTATCTGCTTTCTCCCCATTCTATCATGTTTGTGTTAGGAGATGAAGTGATTGTCTTATTGTTGTTACCTTAGATTTTGCTACTATTTGTACACTAAAAAAAAATCTTCCGGCAGCTTTTTTTTTACCATGTTTCAAACGCATAGGGAAATTCTGTAATATTAAATAAAATTTTGTTTAACACATCGACGCCTGCGCTTACGAAAATGCTTGACGGGCTTTCTGGCAGAATCTTAGTAGTAGTTTTGTTCATTCAAGCACGAAAGAGAACTTAATACTGTCTGACAGATTCTGACAAGAGATTCACTGACGCAGCCTTTAACCTGTGACTTTATACACCAGACGGGACCAGCCAAAAGCTGTCTTATCCATACTGAACGCGTCAAAGCAACGGTTTCAAATCACGTTTAAGTGGATTTATTCGACCTGACACAGGAGGGGAGGGGTTTAAAGGGGTGGTCGAAGATGCAAATGATGCATTTTACATTGTTTTAAAATAGGGGCAATTCGGGAACGGCAATTGCTTGAATTAATGGCAGCTTCAATATCTTTCTTAATAAAAACACACAAAAAAGTAACACAATCAGTAATCACAGCACACATTGTGCAAAAAAAAATAAATTAATAAGAAGTACGAAACTAAAAAAATTGTTTAATAAATAAGAAACCTGTACGATACAATTTTTTTATGTTAAATAAATGACAAAGCAGCGGCCTTTGAAAATCCGAACAAAAAGAAAATTTTAACTTAACCGGCTCTTGATGATAGTGCGACATATTCTTATGTTGTTTGCCAGAAAAGTCTCCACCACAGTTTTGTCAGTCAGCACTTCGATCTCTTCGATGATGGATAAAATCGAACTTGTTCCGGGTTCAGATGTGCCATCTGGTCTTTGGCTAATCGAAGTGATTTATTACATTAAAAACAAAAAAGTGACAGTGGGTGTCGGTGCCGCGATGGACGTGATGTAATCGGCAGCCTGGTGGAAACCGTGTATCACCGGTGCTGCCGACTATCGTAACAAGCCTAACTGGCACGTTTAGCCAAGCTGCGTTTTTTTCACAGACTGCAGGTGGTAAGACTTTGTTCTTCCAGCCCATGCATGCAGACAAAGTTTTTTTCATGGAAAACACTATAAAGCCGATGAAACGCACATGTTTCCACAAACATACTCAGAAGTTAATCTCTGCGGCAGGCGAGAGTCGAGCAACAATGTTCTAATCACACTGCTGAGAATTGTAAGCATGCAGGCATCAATTAAGTGTAACGTAGAGTTTGACCCTTCTGAGATCGATGACTGGAGCTGCCCTGCTCTTCTAATTGGTAGTCCTTGTGATGAATCTCGCGAACGGCCAATCGTATTTGTTTCCTCCGAAATCCAATAGAGTAAATTCACTCTCCTGTTCCTTGCTCATGTCAGCATGATGCATTGCTCCTGGCTTCTCTATAGCAACATCCTCTCTCTTGCTTTCTCTCCCCCTGCCTCTCTCAACCTAAATCCCTCTTTCCTGCTCTTGAAATGACGAGGAAATCTTCTCATTCCCTGAAGCCATGAAGCATATAGAATATGCCAGAAAGATTAAGGCTCTTGGTTCTTACCCCCCTGTTGCGTGGACCCTGCACAATAGCGCTGGCTCTGGTTTCTTAGCCTTGAGAAGGTTCATCCCGCAGTTGTATGTGGGCTACACATTCTTCTTTCAGCCGGTGTCATATTTGTCCTCAGCGGGACACTGTTTCTCAAATTAATAAGGGCACGGTTGCGTCCGTGTATTGTTCCCTACTGCATTTTTTCTTTTCAGCGGTAGCAAGGAGGACAAAGTGCGACCTGATAGATGACGCATGTCTAAGCTTGCATACACCCTTATGACTTTAGCTTATTGCTTTTTCTGTATGTGGGGTATTTTACGAAAGTCACTTCTCTGAAACTCTTATTACAATAGCTTTTGGTTCTCACAAATACTTTGCTCATAATAATGTAGCTATTAAGAGCTTTTGTTTAGATGCTGTGTGAGGCGCATGTGAGCAATTCTTTGCAAATATCAACGTTAACAATACTGATATGTGGTGGTTTAAATATACATGTGAAGTCTTAAAGTTTTTAAAGTGTCGTTTTTCATAGTGAATTGTCACATCCATAACGATATTGTCACATCCATATCGGTCCATGCTCTTCTTAAATTGGCACATGAAAATTCGAATAAAATAACTGTTTTATATGAAAAGTAATCCCTTTTCTATTTGTTGGGTTTCATTGCCTCTGGTTTCTACATTTTAATTCAAAGAAATCCAATGTCCAAAGTATGTTGTCTATCAAACACCTGCTTTCTTTTTGTCACATCCATAACACATTAATTTCCCCTCTTTTAAAGTAGATAACTTGTAGTAGACTCTATCATCAGGGTTTTCGTGAAAACATCAACAGCTTATTCATTATATCAGTAATAAATACACTGTCTGAGAATTTATATTTCAAATCATGACTCAAAATGTCACTTCCATTCCAACGGTTGAATTGGCCATGTGGTTAAATGTCTCATTGTCTTTAAAGGTGCATGCATTAATATTTTCTACATCAAAAAAACTTAAATGCACATAAATATACCCCTTTTGACAGATTAAGGCCACATCCACACGAAGCCAGAGCTTTCCCTATCCGATCTTTTACAAAATCTTTACGTATACAGCTAAACGCGTCTCCGTGTGGAGGCCTCATTGAGTGAAATGATGCATGTTCATGAGATGAAGACTAAAGTCAGTGACCTATGAAGGTTTGCTTCATTAAGGGTGTTTTCCTTGTAACGCTAAATATCATCTGCGAATACAATTGAGGATTTGCATATTGTGCCACCACAGTATCGGTATCGGTCAATATTAGCATTTGTATTTTGCATATGAGACAAACAGACAGTGGCCTGATCCAAAAAGGTTTTTCCCTTTACAGAAAACCTCAAGGGTCTTTTGTCCTGCCTCAGCACAACCGGAGCTGGGATAATAAGAGCGTTGTACAAACTGTCACGGGCACTCTATTGTTGTTTGTCTCTCAAAAGGAGCTTTACATAGACATCTCATAGTGTTTCAGACACCGGACCGCGCGGTACAGAACCGCACACCCTCGCTGATGGCATTTCGCTTAGACTCAATGCCATTATAACCTAATCGCAACTAATAGGACTCACAGCTTTGACACAGTTCTGTTTGAAACAATGGGTTAAAAAAGACATGTAAGTGCTTTGCACAGCTGTTCTGGATCAATTGAGTTTGAGCTGTTGGAGATTAGACAGACTGATATATTCTCTTTTATGGCGTTGTGGAAGCATTGTGTCTACATTGACTTTGATGGACAGGATAGAATATGACACTGGCCCCAGGACAGCATTACAATCTTACAGTTTGAAGTTTCGGCAGACGACTGTGCTCATTTCAAGACTAACATAAGAGATTGCAAGGGATTTGTTGCAAATACACAGAACATAAGACAACTTGATTGAATCCGCTGTTAACAAAAAACAGAATTCGCTTTTAACTTCTCTAATGTGACCCGTTTCTGAGCGACGCAGAATATAATTTAGGCCATACCATATCTAATCCTCTTGATGTGCTTATACGGGCCAGTTTTGCACATGTAAACACTAAATTATTAAAATGTCATTTAATATAATCCTTTTTTCTGCCGTGTAGCTTCAGTTAATCGACAGAAACAGATTGAAGGTTTTGTTAACTATAATTTGAATGAAGTTCATTGAAGAATAATGCTTGATGAGGTAACAGACTTCGATAAAAACAAGGTGGCTTATGCGTATAAATAAGTACGATTTGATTTAGCATTAGTGGCATTAGGTTAGGGGCGGGGCTTTAAGGATTTAATGTTTTTTGATGATTCACTTCATATGAACTTATACGAATAAGCCACTTGGTAAAATAGTTACGAATTCCTGAGATATCAAATTGTTGTTTTTTTCTCAATATTCTATTAGATCAGTATGAAAGGTCTAGACGAATGTTGAACCATATCATATTTTAAGGGTTGTTTTTTATTATATACCATTAGAGTAGTATTTTTGAGAGCAAAATGTCCTCTTATGTTCCTCTGGTTTGTATTTGCATTGTTATAATTCTATGAACCAGAAGGACTGTGTATAAAAGGTGATATTTAATTTAGTCTTTAAAATTGATTTAATGCAATTGACCTTCAGAAAGTTTCTTCACGAATGGCTCCCAACATCTTGAGATTTATCTACTTCATCTGATTTGATTTCAAGTCCAAGACTAAATTCTCTGACCAGAGATAACAAGCAGCAGGCCCGATATTTATTTTTTCTGACCTTTGTGGCTCCAGTGTCCTCTGTTATAAAGGTGACATTTCTCTCCCTCTCTTCTTTACTCACTCCTACTCTTTGATAGCTTTCGGTAGTTAAAGGTGCTAAAAATAACCTGTTTCTCTCCGTGTTGTGCAACCTAATTTAAAAGAGAGGGATGGAGGTGCTTCCAAGCATCTGGGCTCGGGGTGTAATGGCCTTGTTTTTATTTGTTGGTGGTTGCACACCGCTACCAATTATCCCCTGTAGTTTGGCCTCCAATCACTGAAGACTTCCTTAAAGAAGCTGACTGAGGTTTTTCAAGCCCGTTCCTAGCGCTCCGCTTTTAATATTACACATCGTCACATACAAGCCACAGTGTAAGCAGTTTCCTTTAGCATAGAATCACTTTATTATTTTGAGAATTCAAGGCATGTGGTTGTTGTTAGGAGGATGCTGCAATGTTTGTAGGTGTGAAGAGTGTGGATGGGCGCAGGGCGAGAGGGTTTTGACCTTCATAAATTGGAGGGTTTGAAAACGAATTCAGATTCAATGTAAATCGCTGATAAATTTGCCGCAAACAGGCTGAGAATTTTTATTTCACAGGTTTATACACAGGGTCAAGTCCACATGTGCCCTAAAAGCTAGTTAAATCCAAATTTCTCCCGGTGTTGCATTCTTAACCCTGCAGGTTGTTGTTTAAAACTAAATCGAAGTATGGATGGCTTTATAAGTGATGAGGTCAGGCTCACGCTGTCTTCTCCGGTCTGAGCTATTAAGTCGCGCAGAGGGAAGAGATTGAGCTGACAGCTCATTGATTTATTTCTGTACCCGTGTCAAACATGTTTCTGAAATTCCTCTTTATCTAAGCGTCGTAAGAGGAGTATTTGGGTATTCGGGGAAATATGACAGAAAATAAAGCTCACAGCCAGCTTTAATTCCTTGGTTCATCTCACGAGCTACCTACAGTGAACATGATTCATCCCTGTGCACTACGTTTCCGATCGGTCCTGGTAAAATATCCCTCTGCCTAGTTGCTCTTTATATTCTCCTCGGTATGTTTTTTTGCTGTTGTTTATCCCCGGGAATGCCTGTGTAATTAGTTAATTTTGTGTGATTGTAGGCTCAATTGGTGGACACCTGCTACATGATGGCTTTCGGATTGTTGATTATAATGGTAATTGCCTTTCACATTTTGTTTTGAAAAAAAGACTTCCGTCACAGCAGTGGCTTAAGCAACAGTCATTTGGATGACTTAAGTTTTCCAAATGAAACGATTGAATAAACAAGTCAGTTGATATATTATCTTAAAACATAATATAAATCCATTTTATTTTTATTGATTTACATTGATGAATCTTATCTGGTAAAGCTCACAGTGTTTAAAAAAGCAGTCCACTTATTTACATTGTTTACTACATATACAGACCACCGATCTTAATACTTAGGGCCCCATCACACCCGGCGCAAGGCGCAGCGCAAATGTTTTTGCTAGTTATCAGAACCCTTATTTCCCCAAAGAGCTTTTACCTTATAATGGAAATATAGATTTTTCTATTATTGATTGATCTTGTATCTAATTTATTTATGCGCTTGTTTATTTATCTCTAAGAGTTTTCACTCTTATCTCCCTAACAGTCCTCGGCCCCACACACTTCAACCTAATTTCCTGGAGACAGGCCTCCCCACCCATAATCCCATGTCGGTGTAAAGACGGTCAGTTGGGTCCATGATTTTGTGTCTTTAGTTTCCAGTTACTCAGGGTCAGTGCTGTCCCAGTGAAACAGGAGATTAGGCCCAGTGATTAGGACGGACATTAGATGAGCGGGACGGTAGATGAACCGATACGGCTAAACGCTGTCCATGTTGTGCGTGGGTGGATTCTTTTTGCCATTTAGTCCTCAGGCTTGGCACCGGCAGCGGATCAGAGGCACGCTGTGTGCAGACGGGCTGGAGTGTTTACCGGTACAGTTTTATGAAAAGCAATGTTTGTGTGCAGATGGGCACACACGCCGTCTGGCCTGGTGAGGGCATTTGCAGTCTTAAGCCGGAGACTGCGTGCCCTTGAGATTGCAGCCACCAGCGGGGAAGATTGATTTGCTGCTCTCTGCTACTTCCACCGTGCGTTAATACCGTAATACCGACTTTAAGTGGCCTTTTCATTTCTGCAACAGAAAAAAAGGAAAGCACACCTGTTCATCAAAAAGATTTCAGATCTGTCAAGGTTTCTCGAGCTGTTGATAACTGTACTTAAAGCACTGCCGCTTTCTCTCAGCCATCCAGCTTTTATATTTTTAGAGTTTAGCCCTTTTGTACTCATTGGGTAATGGCCTCTTTTAAATTGATTTCCTGGAACAGTGGACTGATATGCTGGGCAGAGTCCCTTTTGCTGTCGGCAATGAAGTTTCAGGTTGCAAGGCGTCTACTCCGTGTGCATTCATAGGCCATTTTTGTTGGCACATTTGGTCCAGCCCAGATAAACAGGATTAGGGATTTAGGATTACATTTCCCCGACCTTCTCCAGATTGTGCTGCGTCTAGGCCCTTTGGGAATCTAATGCTGTTTGTCAGTTCAGCGTTTGAAGCCCTGAGGAGTTTACCAACCGTTTGTTCCAGTACTGTCTTTACCCTTTGAACCAAACAATCTGCTCAAGAGACTTTATCTAGCTCTTGTTTGCACTTATTTTATCAGCCTGTGTTTATCTCTTGTTCTGTTTTTTCAATTGTATTTCTGCCTGTCCTCTCTATCACTCTTGTCACGTTTAAAGGGGTTTACGGTAGTGTTTTTGCCTGTACAAATGTATGTTTAAAAAGTAATCCAAATGACTCCTTTGGCTTAATAGATATCTTTTGAAGTGCAGAGGTTTGTGCTTTTATTTAGAGCTTATTGCGTAGAAGAAAATGAAAAGACCAAAGATGGACTTTTGGCAATGACTACAACTTGAATGGCATGGGTTTAGTACATTACAATTAATATTTTCATATTTGGGTGAACTGTTCCTTTAATGTCAAAGCTGAAAACACACAGTCAATGGAAGGCTTTTGTTTTCAAAATACACAGAGAAAGATATTTGGAAGAATGTTTATAATCAAGTAGATCTTGACCCCATTGACTCCCAAAGTAGGAAAAATTACTTTAATTCTTTTGTTCTGTTGTTCACAAAACAAAATATTTTGGTTATAAGCATTCTTTCAAATATCTTTCTCTGTGTTCATCGGAAAACAAAGAAATGTATACAGATTTGGAACAAATCGAAGGTGAGTAAAGGACTGAATGAGTTTTCATTTTTGGGTGAAGTATTTTTATAGAACGTTGCTGACCCTGAAAACTATTGGCCTTGTGTTTTGGTTTCTGGCATTTGCTTCATACATACATATTAAAGATTCAGTATAAGAAGGTACTTTAAGAAGGTACAAATGTCTAATGGCCGTGATTTTTACTGCGTTCATAAAAAGGTTTTGTGGTTTAGACTGTCCAGCCATAGTGGAACTAATAATTTACTGTCTTTTCCAAGTCTGCCGTACTGCATTTTAAACACTGCGATTCAACACTTGGATCTTTGGACCGTCGTCTGCAGGTCACGTTTGTTTTGATAGCTGTGATTTTTGTCTAAGCAGGGGTTGTTTTGGCTCCATGTGGAGGCAATACTTAAACAAAGCAGACAAATGCAGAGCAGGTGCTTTGTTTACCAAATCAAAATGTGAATACTGCGTAAACCACCAGCATGTTTCGAAGCATGAAAAAGTTTTGAATAACCTCCGTCTCTTTTGTCGAAAAGACGCAATCGTCCTCGGGTCAACAACATTTTGAATGTTATTCATCTACTAAATTTGAGTTCATTTCCGATGACCTGCAGCTGGTGATTCGTCTCTTTTACAAATTAGACGATGGGCTCTTCCCCCTGGGTAATTTTTCTCCATTTTGTTTTCTGCACTGCTCTATAAAGAGACATCATAAATTAACAGAATGCCTCATATTTCCTTTCAGCACCAGCTGAGCAGAATGACTAGTACATTTTATATTCATTCTTGTGCGCAAACATTTCACTGATGGGCACAGGCTCTGGACTGTTCTTGTTTGAGTTTGTAACAGAACGGGTGGTCCGTTGCAGCATTAGTTTCAGTCTAAAGACTTTCATTCATGAGCAGGACCGGACCCCACAGCCGTTCATGTGCAATGAACAATGTCTAGAATTGTAAGCGTTAAATGGCACTGTATCGGTTTGGGCGGGGCTCTTTTGATTGTTGGTTCTACCTGTGGTTTATGGGAGGTAGAGGGTAGGCCTGCGAGACGAGCCGTCCAGGATGAGCGGCCAACCATTGTCATGCAGTCCTGGCACGTAGATGTGTCACACTTGCAGTGTCCGAGAGACAGTGAATCCGGTGTTTGTATGTGTTCAAAGCAAGCGTGCTGTACTTTTTATTGTTTCATTCTAGCAGCCAATCGATACCCAACACTTGTTTTGCAAGAAACAAGATGGCTTAAAGGGGGAAAGTTATATAAAGGTTCAGATTTGACTTAATTTCATTATAGACTCCGTAGTTCATAACCGTTCCATATCTTTCACACTCGGATATTGAGATAAAACCGTCTTTTTTTGGTGTTGATCCGTTCCAAAGATGTAGATGCTGTTATTCTGAATTAGTTTTTCCAGTCTCTTGGTTTTATTTCACTAGTAACGGAACAGATTAATCTTCTATATTTCTACAGGCCGATCGCATTTCAAGTGGAACAATGTGTCAACTAATTTTATCTTGCACTTTTAGTATCGGTTTTGAAATGTGTCTGTTGGTGTTGTCGAGCATTGTCTGGGCTCACGATTCGCTCAACAGGATTTGAGCTGTTGGGAATGTAGGAATGCTGTGCCCTTAAGATAGGGAGTGTTATGGTAGCTATCCTGCCATCAGAAAATGGCTTTTGTGACTTGCAGGCAGGGTGCATTTTTTCACACGTCTGTTGAGCACTGAGACTGTGAAAAAAAGTGAAGAAGCGAAATGAAGAAAAATCTGGGACAGAAGAAACTTGCTGGCGTGGGCGAGATGGTGACGGGTTTGTAAATGTCAAGGTCCTGATTTTTCCATGTCTTGACACTTTTGTTTCAGCGCTATTGTCTATCTCATCTTTTGCTAACCTATCAGCGTTTTGTTTATTTAGTACGTAATTTTTTTCTTTTGTTCACAGTCTTGAAATGATTTTGTGGCAAGCATGTCCGTTTTAAAAAATGAAGTGTGACTTGAAAGGGAAGTTCAGCCCAAAATAAAAATTCAATCATAATTTTTTCGCTGTCATGTTGTTCAAAACCTGTTCCGCAGAACACAAAAGGAGATATTTTGAAGAATATTGGTAACTGAACATTGACTGATGGTTGCCAACATTCTTCAAAATATCGTCTTTTGTTCTGCAAGACAGTCATACAGGTTTGAAATGACACGAGGGGGAGTAAAACCAAATTTCCCCTTTTTTTGGGTGTACCATCACTTTAATGGGTAATGCACACACATTTTTTACTGTTAAAAATGAACCTGCAAATAGCAACGTTTTGCATCCTCCCCGTATCCCACGAAGCAGTTTCATGTCATCTGAATCTGGGTGTTGGTTCCCTTACCTCATGTCATCTGAGTCATACTTTTGAGAGAATGCAGCAAACAATGGGTCACTTCAAGCATCTCTAGCTGAGATTTCTGCATATTAAAGAAGCAGGCTGTGAATAGGAAAGCTCTCGGGCTGTAATCTGACCTCTGACGACACGCTGACTGCTCTTCGTGTTCCTCCGCTGTGCACAATGGCAGCCCAGTGACAGGGATTGTAGTTTGAGCTTAATCTTGGAGCTACTGTGTGCAGGAACATTATTCTTTTCGTCCCTTGTGGAATGCAGTATGGATTTGCTTTTTTGCTTCATAAAACCCTAATGGCCCTCCACCTTCATCTAATGCCCATCTGTAAATGTCACCGGCCCCTAAAATTCCGGATGGGAATATTGGATCACAGACGAGAAAACCAGCAGCAGTCGATTGTAAATGTGGCGGGACTTTTACATGGCGTATTTCCAGAAACCTTTTGAAGTATTAAAACTCACCTTATTTAGTTTCCGTCTTTATCATCTTCATAGAGCTGTATTCTTGTGCCTGTGCTTTTTTGTGGTATTTGTGCATTTTCATCCCCCAACCTCTGAGAGGCTTTGATTCTTTGTTCTACTCTCCCTTTTCACGAAACTCATACATAACGTGGCTCTGTGATCCCTTTGAAAATTGACCTGTATGGCATCTCAGACACGCTGGGTCTTGTCGCTTCGCTTTAGTCTTTCCTCAGATGCCCTGCACTCCTCCCTTTAGTTAAACGCTGTGTTTGCCCATAGTGACGGCTATGTGTAATCCATGCCTTTTGTTAAAAGGAAAACAAAAACCAAAACGACCTTTAAACAGATTTGTTGTCAATGTTGTGGTGTTTGTTTAGGTGTCTTCCTAATGGGAATTTTTTTTAAGGTTGGCATATAAGCAAATGACTTTCATGTTTGCCGACTTAGAACTTTTCTCGTCCTTTTGTCTAAAAGTTGTTTTTATGTAGTTTGAGATGCCTTTGCAAAATATTTCAAAGGATTTGGTTACAAGAACTTTTAAGGGGAGGGGCATGTTTCTTTTTTGGCCTCATCAACTCTTGATGGTTTTAGACATCACCGATTAGTTTGCGACTCGGTAGTCCACAGTACGACTTCTAGCAATCATCATCACATCCGCTTTCTTTCTGCAGAAATCTTTACTTCTAGTTCTAGTCTGAATCCTCCTCGACTCATTCAACTGTACCACGCTTTGCACTAAACCATTCATTTAAGATTAAATGACTTTTGCCCTTTGAAGTGCATGAAGGATAGTAAGGATCAGTTTTTAAAGCCCATGCTAATCAATACAAGCCTCTGCCATTATCCTGTAATCCTGGCATTGCCTTTGTAAATGCCTCTCTAGACGCTCTTGGTATTCAGCAAAAAGAATCCCAGGTTCTAGTGCTCCCACGGCATCATGTGGGTTTGGCTTTGTGCTGCAAACTTTCAGGGACCGTAATATATGCTCGTTTGGTCCAAAAAATGCTTTGCTTTTATAAAATGATGCGTTGTAGGGATTTTTTTGTAGAGAATTTATGACTGAAATGGTGTAATTGATTTAGCTTTAATTTAAAAGTTTTCAGAGTTACGGATATGACAACTTGAAATATTAACTTGAATATGTTTATTACTTAAATATTCCTAAACCATCGTTGATAGATTCTAGACATTAGAAAAATATCTATACACAAGTTGTCAATTTAAAAAAAGGAAAATAAACATGGGGAATGCATGTGACAAAAAGGAGACATTTTTGAAAGACAACGTACTTAAAACGTAGTTTCTGTGAATTTAAAAGCACAAACCAGAAGCAATAATACCCAACAAATGGGAACCATATATAGTCATTGCATTTAAATTTTCATGTGTCCACTTACTTATGCGATATATACTGTATGCTGTAATGACAGTTTACCTGTAAAGTGACACTTAACTGGAAAATCATATATGGGTATTTGAACCACCAAATATTAATAACAAAACCATCAGTATGGTAAAAACCTTTGATAATTTTTTTTGTCCGTGGTAAGGTTGACATTGGCATGCAATAGCCCTAAATTAACCCTTTGTTTTCTCTTTTAGGTAAACTGGAGGTCTTGGCTAGAATGCTCCGGGCATGATCTGTCTACACCATCCGGTGCCGAAATACAAGAAACCACCTTTTACAAGTCTGAAGCCTGGAATCTTCACACGAGATCAGGAGATAAGGACTCCGAGAGAGTAGAGAAGTGGTATAGAGGTGTTGGGCAGGGGGCCGCTGGTGCATGTGGGGGCAGTGCACATCCCTTCCCGGAGAGTGGAAGCCCACGTCCCCCATGCCGTCCCCTGCCCAAACTGTTCACCCCATTTTCTGCAATGGTGACATGAGCACAGGCATAACGGATTCCAACCCATCTTTTTCGGCCTCTTTCTGTAAAAAGCATCCAATAGACTTGACTGCTCGCTTGTGAATAGAGGACCACTTGGAGTGTTCGCGAGGCGATGATGCTGATGTGTGGACGCGTAAGGCGGATCTTCCGTCAGCTCACGCTGCAGACCAGCCTGCTACTGCTCTTCCTTTTCTGCATGGTCAGTGTCCTCATTTCAGCTTATTTCCTGTATGGCGTCAAACGCGAGCTTGAACCAGCAGGAGTTGGAGGCGTGGTGGTCCCAGAGGAAGATATGGACGATTGGGAGGATCCCCGGGCGACTCCCTCTCCGCCGTCAGCACGGGTGCTGCCCGCAAGAACTGCCAAACCGGCGGACATGTCTCGAACTGACCCAGTGGTGCTAGTGTTTGTGGAGAGCTTATACTCTCAGTTGGGCCAGGACATCGTAGCCATTTTGGAATCGGGGCGGTTTCGCTACCAAACTGAGATTGCACCAGGAAAGGGCGATATGCCCACACTTACCGACAAGAACCGGGGCCGTTTCACTCTGGTCATTTACGAGAACATCCTGAAGTATGTCAACTTGGATGCTTGGAACAGGGAGTTGCTGGATAAGTACTGCGTCGAATACGGTGTTGGCATCATCGGCTTTTTCAAGGTGAGAAATTTTCTGTTAGCTAGACCCTTTATAGCAAATAGCATCACTATTAGGTGTTAGTTTGAGGGGGTCAGTCACCTTACACTCATTTCTCCCACTACTGACATTTAACAGTCCGATTCGTCGTTAGAGTGCAGAAACGTTGCCAATGGAGGGAGGTTGGGGCATTATGCTAAGTATCGCTGTAATAGCACATGAATGAAAATGTCCTTGTTGATTTTCTTTGCTTTCTTTCTGTGAGGGCGATGCTCAACGAGACCAGCAAAGTGCAATCTGTATTTGCTGATATGCCTATTACTCACGTCTGTCTGTCATTGCCAGCTTGTAACCCTCCTCTCCCAATTCTAATGTATTGTTTGCCCAAGGCCAGGCTGACTTTTATTACTCTCACGAGCTCTAATGCTGCACACTAATTGTTACTGGAGGTGAACTCGGTTGATGAGACCGTACGGAACTCATTCGCCCGCAGCAGAAGGGCGAGGACATCAACACGTCTTAAAAGGAACGGCATGAAATTTGCGCTCATTATTTTTTATTGACTCAGGCTGCTCCGAGTCTCCTTCAAAGCTGTTATTAACCCCAGGCTCTATTGTTTACACTCTATCAGGAACAATTCTGCCTCCCATGTTGTTTTTTCTTGTCCAGGTTATTAACATCCCCATGTTGTTTGGTTATAGTTTTTATTGATTTCTGACCCCTGAGCTTGTCTGATAACAGACCCTGAAGGGGTATGGTCCATCGGACCGATCTTTTCCCCTTGAAGGGAGAAATGATGTGTCTGGTTCTCTCCGGTAATAGAGCGTGAATAATTACTTTCACACCAAGCCTTGACTTGCACCTATCGAAGATTAAGTCGAACGCGTTTATCTCTCAACAGTTCTAGTCTGAGCTCACACATAGAAACACTGAAACGTCACAATGGACACCAGGGCTTCGTCTTGTTAGTTGTGCTTGGATGCATCAGCTGGTTTAATCTCTTGTTTGCCTTCTTATTAGTCTCCTATCCTAATCCCATATCCACAGTCAATGAGTAATTGGAATGAACCCTTTGGGGCTCTAGGGGCTGTTTTTAAGGGTAGATTTATATTTGTAGTTCGGTTCTCTGGGTTATTTTGGTCTAGACCAAATTAGAAAATAATAAATGTAGTCCTGGTTCGCTTGGCATTCAGACTGGCATTTTAACAGCGAAAATAAATATACCGAACTAACAGTTTACGTGTAAAATCGCACGAGATTTACACGTATGTTTTTCAATGGAATTTACTGGACATCCAAAACAATACTGTGTGCTGAGTTATACTATGCTCAGTGCCTGTGCATATGAGGGTATATTTAGCAAGCCGGTAACTCGCAAAGACATAATGAAGTGTTAAAAGCAGTCAAAACGGTGCCAGGAATTCCTCCCTCCCTTATTCCCTCAAAAGCACAGATCTAAGAAACACTCCTTTAATATTACTAAATCACTTTATTTTCACGTTGTATATTGTTATCGCTTCCTGTTTTTGGTTCGGTTCGATGCCTTTGGTCCATGTTGTTCACATTTCAATCGAACCGCTCCAGAGGTAATTTTTGAAAGTGGACCGAGGCCCATTTTTTCAGCAGTCTCTGTCCATTTGTTTGGTGTGCTCCATAGTTCGGGTGACAGTGTTCACACTTACACAAATAAACCACGGAGTTTGTTTTAATCGAACCAAACATGAAAGATGCATGCTATATAAAAGTGAATGCTCACTCAGACCTGCCTGAAATGCCTTGTGTAACCACACCCCCACAAATCTACGTCAGTTTGTGGTATGATTTGACTAAGACCGCCCAAATGTATACACAAGTAAAGTGGGTGTACCTGTCAGTACAATGCCGTTGGAACCTGATGTTCCAAATATGGTAAGAGGCGGTTCATTTCCGTCACACGCTTGCAATATTCGACCAATCGCTACTCAATGGTTAACTGGCCAATCATAGCACATCTTGCTTTTCAGAGCGATGGGCTTTGTAAAAAATGTGTGTGTTCCATAGAGACGAGGCAAAGAAATACAAACATGCACGGTATGTGGGAAAAACAACGTTTTTGAATATACGTATATACACATTGCATTACATCTAAAACTAACCATAAAATTTGTTTTAGCCCTGTGTCATATGACCCCTTTAAATTATCTTTTGCTGCTGCAGAAGCTTTTGGTCTGAAAGTGTTACTGGAACAATAGACACAGGAAGATGGGATTTGGGAGACAGGGAGAGGTTGGGGACGTTATTGATTAAACCACTAGAATGTGAAATTCTCAAATCCAGTGCAGAGTGACGCCGCCACCTCCGCCTGCAGTTTCATCTCGTAGCAGTATGTTGCCACTGAAAGGAACAGATGAAAATGTGCATGATTCATCCAATGTCTCCTATGCATAATACATCTCTCCTGAGGGTTCCATCTCTACCTCCTGTGGCAGAATAATGGTGAAGTTTGGAGATGACTGGGTGGCAGCCTCTTCAAATTTGTAAGGCTCATTGTGTTTGTTCCACTCGATGTGCAGTTTATCACCGATTGATCCTGCATCACAGGGTCAGCTGGGCAGTGAAAAGAGTGGACTGGATGGATATGAGAGGGGATGCAAACTCGAGAGATTACTAAATCGAGAGATTACTAGTTTATCTCAGATAAGAGATTAAAGTGTACCACAAGTCATACTGAAGGGTGTATATTGTGGATTTACTGAACCCTTTTTCAATCTTTTTCACTATTCATTTTCTTCATCACAGGCTAATGAGAACAGTTTGCAGAGTGCCCAGCTGAAGGGCTTTCCACTCTTCCTACACTCCAATCTGGGTTTAAGGGACTGCAGTGTCAACCCCAAGTCACCGCTGTTGCTCATCACGAAGGCCCGGGAGGTTGAACGGGGTCCCTTACCTGGAGACGACTGGACAGTCTTCCAGTCCAACCACACCACCTATGAGCCTGTGCTGTTAGCTCGTGGACGGAGCGTGGAGGCTGCTGGAGCCCCCGGACCCCTTCACGCAGCGGTTGTCCAGGATTTGGGTCTTCACGATGGAATCCAGCGGGTTCTGTTTGGCAACAATCTCAACTTTTGGCTTCACAAACTGGTACTGGTGGACGCTGTGAGTTTCTTGACTGGCAAGCGTCTGTCACTGCCTCTCGAGCGCTACATACTGGTGGATATCGATGACATCTTTGTTGGGAAAGAGGGCACGCGGATGAAGGTGTCGGACGTCAAGGTGGGCACTGTTTTAGTTAGACAACACAAACCTTTATATCTCCAATGTGACCCTGTATGTGATATCCCAGCCAAAGTGATTTGTTATTTAATGTTTTCCACATAAGTCATCCTACATGATATAAAGAACATTCTGTGGAAAATATCAACTGATATTACCTGTGGCTCTGTGGTTAGAGCATGGCTCTAGCAACGCCAAGGTCATGGGATCGATCTAAGGGGATTGCACATGGTCAGAAATGTTTAGTACAACGCAATGTAGGTCGCTTTGGTCTGCCAAATATGTAAATGTGAATATATTATAAATATAATTTTATTTACAGAGTAAAAAGCATAAAAAAATCATAGTGAGTTTAATGTTTGAAATGAAACTAATGTTCCTAATAGCATAATACTAAGATAATATAAACCATGATAATAATAATTCAATAAATTTAATATTTGTTAAAATTGAATGCATTTTATTTTTATTAATAAGTTAAATTTAAATTAACTATATATTTTTACGAATTAAATATGAAATATTTGAATCCTTTCTGTCCCTAATGCTCTGTAGGGTCAATGTATATTTGCTTTGTTACCATGTTAAGATCTTCAGGAATTGCAAACCACGTAGCTAAAAGATATACACTCGGAACTGATTCGCTTTTATACTTTTTTCAAATTCCCTTGTTCTCCCTCTCCTTATTTCTTTCTTTCTTTTTGCCTTTGTGATGCCTTGTCTGATCTGCCTGTTATCCAGACTCATGCAGAGAGAGAATAAAGCACAGAACCAACAAATGTAAAAGCACAGAGAAAAATGCATGGAGGAAAAGCAGAAGAGGCCATGAAACAAGCATGGATATGACGACAATTGGCAGATTTTAAAGAAGTCTCTCAGAACAGAGAATCTGGTGTGTTAGATCCGTATTCACCAGACTCTTCCCGGTATTACAGCACTTTTCCTATCACCATTTCTCCAGCTGTCCGTTTTTAAAAAGGCCAACGTCTGCTTTTCCTTTTTCCAATCTCTTCTCCTCTTCATTCCGTTTACCTTTTTTTACACAAGTATTTTTATAAGACTCGCCGTTCAAAGAGCATACAAAGTCTTGCCGCAAGCATGAATATTTCAAGTGCAGTTTTTTGCATCGTCCTTGCGAATCTCTCTACTTCTGAGCGGCCCGATGCAGATGTTCAGCCGAGGGAAGGAATAAAAAGCAAACATAATCAAAGCCGTCGTGTCTTTCTGCGGACCTCTGAGCGGTTAAATATGAATCAGTCTTTTGATTGAGTCACACTGGAGAGACAGGCAGTCAAAAACAAGTGCTGTAAACAAATCAAATGAGAGGCAGATGCGGAGCTAAATCTGGGAGGGGTAATGAAGCAAACTGCGGAGACGCACAGACAAGAGACATGCTTACACTGTCCCTCCGGCGCTGCTTTACTCATGCGCTCTTATGGTTCCGTGTGTGTCTTTTGTATTGTTGCGTGTCATCTACGGGCTGTGCTTTGTGTTGCTGTCTTGGAGCCTTTTATTAACTTGCTAAACTCCTTTCTTATTACAAAGGCCCTGCTGGAGACCCAGAACGAACTCCGAACTCACGTGCCCAATTTTACCTTCAACCTGGGATTCTCTGGAAAGTTCTTTCATGCCGGTGAGTAGTAGTTGTACAATGAAAGTTATTCCACAGTTTCTTTAAGAGCACATAGAAAGTAAGCGAGGTTTCATAGCCGTGCTTCTCATGCCACAACTTTTGCAAACAAAAGAGCTTTTTTTTTCCCATTCTAAGATACGGAGCTATGCCAAATGTGTAGGCAACATTACATCATGGATGATGATCAGTCTGAAAAAATAATTTATTTTCAGAATAATATCAGAAAATATTTATATAAGAATCATTTGGGCTGTCATGAAATCAGACGTTCACTACATGGTTGCCATGGTCAAAATAATTCACAAAAATGCTCTTATCACAATATTTTCTTTTTTCAAAAATAATATAAATTCATTAATCTGTCATTGTGTTTTCTTTTTTTTTGGCCTGTGAATCGTACAAAATATAAGTGTAGGGAGGCAAGGACATGGAGGGTAATAAGATACTGATGCTGAATTATTTACAGTATCATCATATGTGTAATATTAATACAATATCTATAATCGCAGTTATTAATATCACTGTTTTAGTCAATACCAGTATATTGTGACACCCCTAATAGGGTGTGAAATAACACCAAGTACAGTGTTGTGTCAACCAGATACTGCCGCTGAATTATTTATGACAATATCATAACAATATGATACCCATAATCACAGTTATTACTGTCATGCTTTTCGATAAAGGGATAGTTGACCCAAAAATGAAGATTCTGTCACGGATTGCTCGCCCCTAAGTTTTTCCAAATCTGTATACATTTCTTTGTTTGGTTGAACACAGAGAATTATATTTGGATAAATTATAGCAACTGAGATTTCTGGGGCACCGTTGACTACCATGGAAATAATTATTGTATATTTTTTTGTTCTATTGAACACAAAAGAAAATTTGTTGAAGAATTAAGAAAATCAAACAGTTCTGGGGCACGCTTGACAACCTTTTTAATGGTACTCAATGGTGCCTCAGAGATCTTAAGTGTTAACATTCTTCCAAATATCTTTCTTTTGAATTTATACAGATTTGGAACAACCTGAGGCGGAGAACTGTCCCTTTAATACTGGTTGCGACATCCCTAATTCACCCAATATTTGTGTGCACCGTTCTGTTTTTGATGCATGATTTGGGGATGCATTAGATCAGACACTTTCCATAATGCGAGTTAGAATACTGCCTATAGAATGTAGACATCAAGCCACCCTACTAGGTTTTATAAGTCAAGATGTTGACGGTTTGTGCATGATTATGTTTCAGGCACAGATGAGGAGGATCTCGGTGATGACCTGCTTCTGTCATACAGTAAAGAGTTCTGGTGGTTCCCACACATGTGGAGTCACATGCAGCCGCACCTCTTCCACAACCAGTCCGTGTTGGCCGAACAGATGCTGCTTAACCGCAGGTTTGCAGAGGTGAGTCTTCAGGTAACATCATCAGAGACAACGGAGACAACATGATCTCCAATGTTTTCGTTTTATCCCTTTAGGAGCATGGCATTCCCACAAACATGGGTTACGCGGTGGCTCCGCATCACTCTGGAGTGTATCCCATCCATATGCAGCTGTACGACGCCTGGAAGAGAGTGTGGGGCATCAAGGTGACCAGTACAGAAGAATACCCTCATCTCAAACCCGCCCGCTTCCGCAGGGGCTTCATTCACAGCGGCATCAGTGTAAGAGCACGTTCGCATACGTTTATAAAATGTGGAATGCAAACAAGCTCACCAAATGTTTTGACATTAATGTAGTTAGATGGGGGAGATACATAAAAATATAAAATCATAATCATGAGAACTGACACAGGCCAGATTTAAACCGGAATCTTTGGGTTCACCGTGGCTCCAGGAGAGATGAATTCCTCTATAGTTAAAAACGAAATGTAGTTTTTTGGTTCTGGTTAAATGATGGAGGATTGCAATCTTATTCCGCTTGGAATCAGCTAGATAAACCCCAGGCTATTTTGTTTATAGTTTGAGCATTGAATCCCAGCAGGGGGTTAAGGGCAAGCTGTTTGTGAAAGTACAATTTTATTTATTTATATATTTATGTTTTATCTGTTGTGTATTGCTTCAGGGGACAAGATGATGACAACAGCTTGTTGAATCATGACAGCGCGGTTTGTGTGTGTATGAGCACAGCAGAACTGACCACGCTGTCAAATATTAAATACATATTTTTATTTAAAAAACATTATTAAAAATAGTTTAAATGTGCCGTGTGTCATTTTTTGGATAGTTATATTATGCAATATTATACATAACTATGTCTTCAGAGGTGTATAAAGACCTTACATAATGAAGCGTTATTACCTTATAATGAGCTATTTCTGTCTACATACGGTACACCATGGGTCCACTTGCTTGCATGCAATTTGCCATGTTGTTTCTTTAGTAGCCCTAAGCCTGGGGTTGGCAACCATTGTGACCAAATGGGCCATTTTGGGCCTTCTCCCACCAAATAAAATTTGTCTGGAGCCACAAAATATATGTAACCTTTAAATTAATAAACACAGATTATGCATGTAAGGTAGTAGTTACCCAGTGTGATTTTTATTGTATTTAGATGGTAGCAATTTATACATTTTTGTCCATGGCAATAAGTGAGAGTGTTGCAATAGGAGAGTAATGTCACAGTGTCGCACGCGCTGCTTTAGTTAGACTTCATATGTTTTCTGTCAACTTTTGTGTTGGCTTTTGTTTTTGCGGCCTACTCTATATTATAAGAAGCGTGCTAGCCGGACCGGATTGAAACTATGCCGGCTAAAGGCCTAAATGTTTGGTTTAAAGACGAAAAACCTACCAAGCAGAATTTTTTCTCACCATCCCATTTCTAACACGCATCAGTGTTCGGCGCAGTCTCACATCTGTAAAAGCAGAAATAAAACCGTTGCTCTCTGTATGTTTTTTTCTCTCATTGCATGCACTTATTTTGTGTATTCGAATGAAATATCTGAAAAAGCAAATACATTTACACAGCCACGGTGTTATTTTCAGGGTTGCCGACCCCTGCTCTAAACGGAAAAACTCGTTTCATGTGTATGTTACCTCCTTCGCAAAGAAGCAAAAATATGATGACATCTTAGTCCTGTGTCAGCCACCATAGAGCTTCAAAACAGAGGGGTGGGGTGGAGTGAGCCGTTGGTTGCAATTTCACACACTGGACCTTTAACAGACTTGTTTTTTTTTTGCTCAAGTGTTGATCACCTTTAAATAGGTTACAGCCTCTCCTACAGATGCGCCTGTAAAGGTTTTATGTAACATCAGTTGTCTCTTCTGCCATCATGGCCTGTCAAATAAGATCATCTATTCAAATGTTTGAGTAATGTCATTACACGTAATGTTCTGTTGGCAGAAACAATCCCTCCAGACATCATCTCAGCAACATCGCTTTAGCTTTTTCTTTTAGATTGGATGAAGCAAGCACCGGATTCTTTATGTAATCTCTTCTTATGGTGAAATTTTCTGTAAACAATGACCTTTAGTGACTTACTGCATTCATAAGCCAACAAAAATGTCTTTGGTTCAAGACTAAAAATAAAAATCGCATGATTTTATAACTTAATATTCAACGCCTCTTACGAGTTTAACTAAAGTTCCATTAATTTAGCTGTTGCCAAGCCATACTATAGAAAGCAACTGATACACATTCACAGGTTTGTGTGTATCATCACTTTTATAACGGTTCTGAACATGGCTCGTTTTGTTTTATAGCTTATAAATGTATTATTGAAATCCGTTCGCCAAACAGAATTGAAAATAAGAGGTTTCACACTGAACTGATGTGTCTTTGTTCTTCAGGTGTTGCCCAGACAGACGTGTGGTCTCTTCACTCACACTATCTTCTATAATGAGTATCCCGGAGGCTCGAAAGAGCTGGACAAACTCATCAACGGAGGAGAACTTTTCCTCACCGTACTCCTCAACCCAGTGAGTATTTACATCTGAAGCAGACTTTGTTGAACATCAACCACAAAAGCATCTGACTAAATGAACCTGATAAGGAGAAGCATCATCTTTTGAATGTTTCTATTAAGCTTGCACTTCTGGTGCTTTATCTCATACCAGATCAGCATCTTCATGACCCATCTGTCCAACTACGGGAATGACCGCCTCGGCCTGTACACCTTCAAGAACCTGGTGAAGTTCACAGAGATGTGGACCAACCTGAAACTCCAGACCCTCCCGCCCGTACAGCTGGCACAGAGATACTTTCAAATCTTCCCCGAGGAGAGGGAGCCTATCTGGCAGGTAACGCTGGCTCTGTTGTTGGGCTCTATTGGTCTGTTCCGTTCAGAGATCATTAGGAAAGACAAATACGGATTTCTTTTGTGCGAGAGACTCACGGGAGGTCGAACGTGTTGAGTGCTGTTGCTGTAATATGCAGCGAAAGCTTTTGTATGGCTGTCTGATGTACAAAGAGTGAAAAAAATGGTTTTCCGTGTAGCCTGCCAGAAAACCAGAGAAATGCTATTTTTGAAATTAGTTCCTATAATTCATTTGGAAGTCGGAGGCAAGGTAGAACATCTCTCCCTTTCCCCGTTTCGGTTTATCCAGCTACTGTATTTCTTCTTGCCTCGGTCTCTTTCTGGCTCTGTTGTTTCGTTTCACCCCGAGCGATAGCAAAAGTGGGAGCCTGAAAGCTCTAAATCCTCTTTTGATCCTTCTCGTTTCCTGTCAAGGTTGAGGTCCCATCTTTTCTGCTGGCTGTGCAGCGTTTCAACAGATTGCCCCGCTCTGAATTATCTTCTTTCAGCTGCAGTTGTTTTCCCAGGAAATATACAAGCTGCTGTTGCACCCAGTGAAAAGATGCAACTTTCTAAGAGCTCCTTTTTATTTGACACTTTAATTCGATGGTTTACCCCCAAAACTCTTATCATTTACTCACCCTCATGTCATTTCTTTCTTCTGCAGAAAACAAAAGAAGGCATTTTGAAGAGCGTTGGTAACCAAACAACATCGGCCCCCATTGACTTCCATTTTTTTAGACATGTCTCAAAATATCTTCTTTTGTGTTTCACAGAAGAAAGTGTCAGATGCTCCGAAAGACACGAAAGCTTGACTTGACATAACTTTTTGAAGTACGACAATTACTTGAACATTTTCAGTATTTAGTTAGATTTGATAGATATTGGTAAGCATTACTAGGATTTGGGTTCATGTTACATTCGACATAAACTTTGATCCCATGAGTACATTTGTATTACATTCACAAACTTGGGAAGGTGTTAATGCAGTATAATGTTTTATTTAGCGCAATGAGGCATTCAGGCGAGACTCTTTGATCATTAGTGGTGTGATGCTGGCTGTTAATCCCCTCATTAGGATGGACAGGCGCTGGACGTGAAGAAGGATGTGATGGATCGCAGTCGCCTTTATTCACCGTTTGACCATTTCACTTTTGGCAGGAGGTTTAAATATGCTGTATTCATTTAAAAAGCTCATGCTTTAACAGTGACAGGTGGATTAAAATCATTGCTTCATTACCGCTGTTACACCTCATCTTCAGATGTGATGTATGAGGAGCCTAAAATGGCTGCTGCCAGGCACCTTTCTCCCAAGATGCTTCAAAGCTGTTTGAGGCTGGTTTATGGTTTATGCCTTTTGATTTGATCTGGTTAATCTTTTAAATGGTCACCTGTGGTATGTAATCATAGCAAGCAAGTGTAAATACTAAGTTTGAAGTGTTATAAAATCTGCACATTATGTGACTTTGTTGACCTTCCACGTTATTTGATGGCATTGTAGATTTAATCGGACTGTTTAACAACCATCTTTCACTTTTTCTGTCAATGTTTTTGCACGGGGCCACATAACTTAGTGCCCTATATATATAACCCAAACGTAACTTCCGGTAGTCCTCAGCAAGGAATCAATAACTGTTGAGTAGGTGTAATTTATCACAATAAAATTTGAATATAAATTGTTGTAACCGAACACAGTCACAGACCAGATACTGAAACCGTAAAGATTCCCAAATGCGCGCTGGTTTGATAAATGAAACCGTTTCACCATAATTTCTTCACGGTTATTGAAACGATTGACTCACCTCTGTTTTATTGCGATGTGCTTTTGTGTATTGGTGTGTGAATACTACTTCAGTAAATTTCCTACCTTTACAGGACCCGTGTGAGGACAAGCGGCATAAAGATATTTGGTCTAAAGAGAAGACCTGCGACCGTTTCCCCAAGCTGCTTATCATCGGCCCTCAGAAGACCGGTGAGTGCAAACGCACACAAGCATGCGCACTTGCGCCATCTAGCTGTGTTGGAAGGCATGTATTGTGTGAAGACAATACTTCTTCAGCTGCTTAAAGTCACATAACAGGGCAAGCAGACCAAACAGCATCTGAACACATTTCAATAAATAATATAAATGCTGTATATTATTAGATTGCATTTAGCATTTTCTTTTATAGGTTCAAGCACCAACGTAAGTTTTTTTTCTTTCTTTTGTTATTGTTCCTATCAATAACTTGAATATATAACTGGTTCATATGACCATATTTGCCAGATTTACTGGTAATAGGTAGTAGTGAATTAAAAGAATACGTATATATAATGACAGAATTTTGAAAATGATTTATTTGTTGAATTTCTCTTTCCGAGTTTTCTATGTTTAGGGTCACATACTCATTTCCTATTCATTTGATTATTTTCTTACTTTCTATAATAGAAAAAGGTCAAGCTAAACTTATCAAAACTATGAAACGACACAAACGCTTGTAATGCTGTGAATTATGTTGCGACAAAATTTTTTACTTGTATTTTTAAAGCCACCCTTTACTTAAGATGCTTTTGAAAGAGATTTGATGAAGTTCTTTGTTATTTTTCAGTCTTTTTAATTAATAACGTTTATATCGAGCATATATTTTTGTATACAAAGTCATTTTAAAGATTTAGATGTGCACCTACAAATCTAAAGATTTTTAAGATCATAAGCAACATTGCGATTTACAACTATAGCAGAAGTTAAATTAAAAAAGGAATTATTTCTTTTTTAAATAAAATTTAATGTATAGTAAGAGCTTGTGTTTATGGTTGTGTATCAGTTAAGTGAGTCCAGCCGATCGGATGAAGGTCCGCTGCTCTTTCCATTAAAGACAAATATAGCATTGAAAATGTCAAGACTAAGTTATTAGTAAAATGCTGCTTTTTGTCTTTTCTAGTCAGGTTTAACGTTATGATTTTGTGTTGGGTGATTATCCGTCTCAGTTATGATGTTCAGTGCTGCTGATCATGTGTGTGCAGGCTCACATGAGCTTTATTTCATGTAGCAGATGAACAGCCACCAATGCTTCTCAGTCGATGTGAATTTGAGTTTTACAGTATTGACTAATTAAACTTGTAAAAGATGTCTTCAGGGAGCAATGTCTCACTCTTAGAGTGGGTAGTTGAATGGCTGTGTTAATCTTTTCAATAAAAGCATGATTAAAGGGTTCGGCCTTACAGTGACTTTATTTATTTATTTTTGAACACTGTTATAACTTGATCCTTCAGGGGGCTTGCGTATCAGCAAGTAACATCTTTTCAATAAACCTTCCACCTCTCAAATCACATTTTACATTGAGACTCTTGAGTGTAAACTCTAAATGGTTTTCAATAGCTCGGCAGCAGACTGTCGGGAGATATACAGTATGGCAAAAAAAAGTGTCATAATTGCAAAATGTCCTTGCTTTCCTTACTTGACAGCAATATAAAATTTATCATAAAAACATATCTTCCTCCACGGTACAGGAAATGATGGCTGGGTTGTTTAAAGGAAAACCTCACCCAAAGTTGAAAAGGGTTTCTTGGTTTTCCAAATCTGTCTTTTGTAAGCAGAAGGAAAGATTATAAGTGAATACAATTTCAGAGCATTTATGAGACAACACGTATGTTTAGATTTACCCAGTGATGTTCTGGATAATGTGAGGTTAAAATGGCTGCTCCATATATTGGCAAACGTCCTTTCATATTCATTGGACATGCATGTTTATGGTCCATTCAATAGCTAACATACTCAATATCTCATTTATGTTTGACATATATTTGACTTCTTACAGGAACGACAGCCCTCTATCTGTTTCTCGGCATGCACCCCGATCTGACCAGCAACTACCCCAGCAAAGAGACCTTTGAGGAAATTCAGTTCTTCAATGGCCGAAACTACCACAGAGGCATTGACTGGTATGTGATACTGTCGGTTTTGGGTTTCTCAACTGTGATCTTTTCTTGATCATGGCTATTTAGAATCAGTCATGACACTTTGGTCAATGCAATCGCCTCATTCTGACCAGCAGTAGCGAGGAACAAATCAGGTTTCACTGTTTTGACATAAACCGAAGGCTATTGGATGTTTTAAAAAGGACAGTCATGTTGATGTGTCCCGCACCCAACTTGTGTCAACACAGAAACGGTCCTAATCAAGTCATTTCATGGGGTTTTAAAGTCCAATAGCTTTCGTAAAGTACTGTGAAGTACCGAGATTATGAAAGTGAGGCAAGCTTTGTTGCTAATAGTATTAGATGACATGGAGCCTAATGTTCCCTCAAGAGAAAGGCATTATGGGTCATTTTAAACACAGCGACCCATTCACTGCTAGTTTGAAACACGACAAATAGAAAGCAGCATCGAATGCATATCATCAACCATTTGTCTGTCTTGTAACCCGTCTTTCTTTTTAAAGCTGTTAAAAGTTTTTGACCTGTTTTATCTACAACAAATCCAAAGCGAGAGATATTTCATTCAAGGGCGACGCTTTAACAGGTTTCTCACAGATGTCGACACATGTCTGCCATCTGGCCATATTAAACCTTCCGCTCTCTCTGGATTTCCTCCGGTTTGTGTTGGACAGACATATCAAAGAATGTAACATCCTGCTAACTGTTTTCATTGTGTGTGTGGTCTGTTGACAGGTACATGGAGTATTTCCCTCTTCCCTCCAACACTAGTTCGGATTTCTACTTTGAGAAAAGCGCCAACTACTTTGACTCCGAGGTCGCACCCAGGCGAGCAGCTGCTCTTTTGCCCAAAGCCAAAATCATCACCATTCTGATCAACCCAGCTGACAGAGCCTATTCCTGGTATCAGGTCAGTCTTAAACTACTCGTGTGTCATCATCAGGGTTAAATAAGGCTGTGAATCGACTGTATATTCGTTCTGCAATGTGGTGGGTTTTTTCTAATGCAGAAGTGTAGTTTTCAGAGGTGTATAAAGACCTTGCATATGGAAGTTATGTCGTTGTTATTTAGAATGAGCTATTTCTATATTCATACTGTACACCCCGCGCCGTATGTTCCCTAACATGGAATTCCCTCAGTAGCCCCAAATTCAACTTAAGCCCTGTGTTAGCGGGCGTAGTGCTTCAAAAAGGAGGTGTGGTGTGGGCCGTTGGTTGCAGTTCGCAACCTCTACGCTAGATGCCACAAAATTTCATACAAGGGACATTTAAAGTGAAATCTGTGCACCACTAACGTGACCAAAAGAATCCCTTATTCACTCCGCTTTCCTGAACACTCAGGCGTCTTGCATTTGTAGGACAAACAGATGGTCAAACATTGGGTTGCAGGAAGCCCTTCTGCCTTCACGAACAGCTAATAAGGAGAGTTTGCAGTGTCAGAAGGAGACGGATCAGAAGATAAATTAATGCGGAACAAGGAAAGATGATAAACACTTTAAAGCTTGAAGTTTTTAGCATTTTTGTAATCTAAAATACACTTTGTTTACTCCGATACATACATTTAAAACGAACTACTTGCCTCATTAAAATATGTAAATCATCTCTTTTATAACCTCTGCTCGCAATGTTTGCAGTCTCCTTAGGGCGCTTTCTCACCTTCAGTTCGGTTCATTTGGTCCAGACCAATGGCAAACAATGATACATTGTAGCTTTTTTCAGCGGTGTTGGCTCCTTTTCACACCACACTGATCGCTTTGGTCTGAACCAGTTGCAGTCATGTGACATCATCCACATCACTCATTGGCGCGAGAACGTATGACCTAAACTGCTTTTTTAAACAAAATAAACTCTGTCTAAATCGTGTGTCAGATGTGGTAACATTAGCCCGGTCAACTGTGCTAGCATCAGTCACATCATTGTTAGCGGCGATGGCGTTTTGTCCCAAGTATATTATCGAGGTCATCCTACCTGGAGATCGTGTACATCCCGCAATTGGATGTACTGCTGGCGGAGTTTCTTTACCTTAACCCGGCTTTTGATCCACAGATCTATTAAACCCCATTTCTGTGAGTTGTCTGCTAAACAATGAAAATATCGTGCTGTTCTTGTGAGTTTTGGAAAGTTGGAGTGTAATCTTGTCATTAGACCGAATGTCTATGAGGCTCCGTACCGCCTCACAACTCCCAAGTGTGTATGCGAGCTGCCACGCTAGTGCAAACTGTCAACAAACACTTGTCATCATTCCATAATGCACAGCGCAGCTGGTTTAGTCCCAAAAAGTGCAGTATTTTTTGCATTTGGGTCTGTTGGATCACATTTTCGCCACAAACGGACTACTCCAGGGTTTGTTTGAAAGCATACCAAGACCACCTTTTCAAGGAGGTCTCGGTATGCTTATGTGGTCTGCTTTTGGTGCGCACTCGAGTGCGATTGCTGCTTTCACATCGGCCCAAACGAACGGCACCTAAATGAAAAACGGACTCGGTTTGAATGAGTCTGTGTGAAAGCACTCTTAAACTGTGTTTTTCTTGTCATTGCTATCAGCATCAGAGGGCTCATGACGATCCCGTGGCTCAGAAATATACATTCCATGATGTCATCACTGCTGGACGGGACACACCCATCAAACTGAGGGTCCTCCAGAGCCGCTGTCTGGTGCCCGGGCTGTACGCCACACACTTACAACGCTGGCTCACACACTACCACCCCAGCCAGGTATTTATTATTTCGTTTCTTCGTTTATTTTATACTCATTTGTATGTTATTGCTTAAATGTAATTTTTTTAAACATGTAGATGACCTTGTAACTAAGATTAACTTTATTCTTGTCAGATCCTGGTTCTGGATGGACAGATGTTAAGAACGGAACCGGCTGCAGTGATGGATAAAATCCAGAAGTACCTAGGCTTGACGAACACATTAAACTACCACAAGATTTTAGCGTAAGCATGCGAGAACACTGCACACCCTGTCTCTGAACACCCTGAGTTTCTCATTTCTTTTTGATGACTGACAATGTAGAGTCTTTGGCAGCCATTAACATGCAATGTATTATTGAGCACGAGAGGTGTGTTTGTTTACAGTCATTTTGTAGTGTTTCGCTTGCACTCCTTACATGCCCTCTCTTGACTCCTTTCTCTCTATATGTGCCCTTTCCTTTTGTATTCTCTCTCATTCAATCGCACATAATCTTATAAGCAGTAACATCTGTCATCCACTAGTTAGTTTGTCCGGTATCCGTCTCTCAGGAGGCTTCGCTGTGCACCATCTGTCTGTTTTGTTCCCCTTTGATTAGGCTGATGGTGAAACTTAACCCTGCTTTTCCTTGTCCTCCATTTTTTCCGTACTGCAGGTTTGATCCGAAGAAGGGCTTCTGGTGCCAGCTGCTCGACGGAGGGAAGACCAAATGCCTGGGGAAGAGTAAGGGGAGGAGATATCCGGACATGGATGTTGATGTGAGATTGTGATTGTGAACATTTATTTTGTTTATCATGTTTATTTTAGTGTGCTGTCAATCGATTAAAAAAACTAGATTATCACACACAGCATTTATGTTTTTAAACATACTTTTACATTCTAATAATTTCACATTTTATCTCCAAATTAATGTCGAAACAACACATTTCTTTTACATCGTCAATTTATGAATGAAAGCCAACATTCTAATATTATTGGCTTTGCAACTGATGTCTTTATTAAATATATAATTATTTTCTACTAATCAATCCATTATAATAAGTTTGCCCTGTCTAACAGGTAGGACATATACAGAAAATAAATTAAGATCACAAACACTTTACAGTCTTTACTGCTAAATACATGAAATACAGACGAATCCTCATTTAAAGCTTCAAAATCACATCGATTTTTTATTTCTTTTGTTCTTTGATTAACATTAGTGACAGAAGTCACAGCAGCACGTTTAAGAGCTGCCGCTCTACGCAGGTCTAATGCGCATCGTATTTTCCCTACTCTTTACATTCATTTAATACTTTATTCAATATGTTTAAGACTGCTTGCGAAAATACTAGACAAAATGTGCTTTCTGGCATGACCTTGTGTGTTTTTGTTCATTCAAGCACGGAAGAGAACTTAATACTGGTGCCCTGTCTGACAGATTCTGAAGCAGTCTTTAGCCCAGGTGTTCACCAGACGGGACCGTTGTTGCTTTGGGTTGAGCCGTGTTCCACAGCCAGAAGCTGTCAATCTATACTGGACGTGTCAATACAACCATTTCAAATCGCGCCTAAATAGTTTAATGCCTTTATATGAATAAGAGCCTGATTATATAATGTGACACTAGTCAATGATGACAGAAAATACGGATGTTGCGTTAATGCCATTATAGATTTTTTTTAATGCTTTAATCTGAAAACAATTATCGCACTCGTTAATGCTTTAACTTTGACAGCCCTAATATATATATATATATATATAAAACATTAATACATTGTAGACACAATATGGCCAGGTATTCTGACAGTTATTCAAGCTGATGTATTTTCTGGAAGGGCCTGGGAACATCAGTTAGTGACTTTTACCAGTGTCTGATAAAGAAGAGGCTCAGCGGATGCTGAGGACCTTGATGTTACCTTGAGGCTTTCTGGCAGACACATCAGAGTTAATGAGGGGTGAAAGAACAGGCTGATGTCGCCTGGCTCTGCAGTCACAGTGGGACCCCTTAGAGAAAGAGCTGTTGAGCAAGCAGGACACTGTCATTACACATACACACACAGCAGTGGCTGCTGGTTCATGACCCTTTCTAAGCCTGGAGGCGTGCACTCAAATATCCAGTCAGAAATATTTCAATGTTCAGCATGGAGATGTTACCCATTTTAGGCTGTAGATAATTGAGAATATTAGAAAAAAAAGTTTTTGAAAACAATAAATTATTTTAATTTTGTGTTCATGTTACTATTTTTGAGCCATTGTGATGGTTACATGTAGCCACATGCTTGTGTTACATAAGTGTAGAGAAACTGACCTTATCCTCTTCCTCCACAGTCTCGAACCTTCCTGAGAGAGTATTACCATGAGCAAAACATTGAACTCTCGAAGCTGCTGTACAAAATGGGCCAGCCACTGCCAAGCTGGCTCAGAGAGGAACTGCTCCACAGCAGGTAGCGTGAGGAGAGGGGTGGCGACACATCGGTAACACTCAGACACCCCAGCTTTTGAGGGGTCCGCCCTCTTGTCCACCCCTGCCAGCCGCCGGCCACATGGTCGACCAAGTCTCCTCCAGCAACCTTGCGGAACTCCAGGGGACTGACCTTTTGGAGGACAAGATAGAGAGGTAGAGAAAGCAAGGATATTGCACTTAGGTGCACTTGTGGTTCTGTTCCGTTTTGGAGAACAGTGAGGTGCCCAAAACCCACCCCTGGGGTACACCCGCCACAAGTCCTCGACGTAGGATGACGATGGGAGGGTTCAAAAGACGTTCTACTCCTCTGGTGTGTTGAAGTACCAGGGAACTATGTTGGAACATTTAAACAGAACACCCTCCCAATATGGGAGAGGAGGGCATTTATCTATATGTGACGGAGCTGTAGATGTACGTCGATCATCAAAGTGGACAACACAAGTTAATAACAGATAAACAAGTGCCAGGATGGAAGAGTCAGACTTTCTTTCTTTATCTTTTTTAAATCTTCTTTTAACACTCATTTCATGTGTTTGCACAACACAAGGCCCTTAGCCTTGTAGTTTTAATCTTCTAAACAGTTTTATTTCATAGGGTATTGAGCCTGTTCATTACAGCTGCACCCTCTGGGCTTAAAATGTGACATTTAAAGGTGAAATTTCATTACAGTGTATTTAAGGCTATTAGTTGCGAATCCACGGGACAGCTTAATAATGCGTGATTAATTGTAGTACTAAAACACAAATAAGCTACATCCATAATCAATGTGACTGTAAATATGAAAAAGCTGAGAATGCCGTCGGCCCCGTCATATGTGCAGTAACTGCCTTAATGCAACTTTATCAAGCCAATTTACGGTTAAATTCGCGAAACTAAAACTCTTTTGACATGCCTTGAGGGGCGTAATCTTTTCATTTTGATGATGAATGTCAAGAACTGGACCCTTGTGTTATTTTGGCATTATATCGCAAATCTCACTGGAGCATTATATAGTTTTGTCAGTAAGGCTATTGCCATTTTAATGATGATTCATAAAAGTGGCCTGCCAGTTTTTATCCTTTTTTTAATGAATGTTTCACCCCTTTTAAATTGTATGTGACATCACAGCATCTGTTTAGTTTGCATTCAGGAATGTCATCAGAATGTGTTGACGAATGTATCGCCTCCGCCATGAAAGTTTATAAGCCCACTATGACTCATCTTCCGTAGTAGGAACTGATGATTGCTACTGAACCGTATGAATTACACCCATGAATGTAAACAAGGAAGCTGTATAATAGACATGATGCCTTTTCAGTGGCAGGCAGAGCAGTCGGCGGAAAGCTCCACAAAGCCCCGTAACCCAGAGATGATGCTGAATTGAACCACTGCGTTAATGGATTTTATTTCTCACAACTTGCTGCTGAAATGAGAAGTCCAGAAACAAGCCAGAGTCTCATTTTATGTACAGAATACCATAACATTCATTGGATTTAATTTGGTTCTAGCTTTTTTTTCTCTGTTTGTCTTTGAAAAGTTTCATGCACTTTCTTCTGTACTTCCACGCTCTGTAACTTCACAGCTCACGTCACACTAAAAGCTGTGTGAACTAGCCGTTCATCCAAAGAGAATGTTTGTCTTTTTCAAGATGGTCCCTCAATAGAAGCAGCTTCAGCCAGACAATAATTGCTGTTTGATGGCTTTCATCTCAACTAGGACCCTGTTAGTAAATGCAGCTTGACCGAAAGAAAGCGCAGATTGAACTGTATTTGTTCTTAAATAACCCCAGATATTCATGTTTTAGGAGGGGGTGAGGGGTCACATGCTTGACGCACAGTTTTGCAATATTACAAATAGAGAAGAGAACGGACACTATCAGAGAGCCTTTATTTTCGATAATGCAGATCTTATTTGTAAAAACTGTACAGCCCATTATTTTCTTCATTGACCTTCAAGTATGATGCTTGAGAAGCACAAAGTCTGCGTTGTGGAACAAGGAGCAGAGACACGCATATTTCTCGTGAAAGGGATATCACTGCACTCAAAAGGTTTTGCCACCAGTCCACAAGAAGGCTTTTGGGTCCAAGGAACATTTTGTAATACCAGTAACTTTTACAAACAGTTTTACTGGGTCTTGGTTTAAATGCAAGTAGTTTACAACTGTCTACGGTACAAAACCATGCACCTTACATGCTGCTCTCAGACCAGTCATGATCTCATAATATTCGACACGTCCATCATCATTTACTATTCATGCTCCCTAGCCGACAACTGACATCTAATAATGCAATATTGTGTTTCCTGGGAAAATAGGAAGTTTTGCACCAAGCACAAATTGTTTAAACAAAATGTCTGTCGCCGTGTACAGAATCCATTTATTATGCGTGAATGGGAGAAAGAGAATATGAAATATTGTTATGTTTTTTATATTTTGACCACACTCACACAGATGTGCAGAGGGGTCCCCATGACTTTCACACTGCCAATATTGTGCTTTCTGTATCATAATGTAGGGTATCAATAGATGGAGTAAAATAACTGTAAGGAAATAATCATCTGGACTGTACAATCAAACCTACCGTTGTTAATATTTTTTATTGTTGGTAGCCAATATTTTTGTGATTAATTTGCAAATAAAGAAACCACTGTCTTTTTATTTCTCTGTGTCGGTAATTTCTGTCAAATACATAGTGTTTGATTTTTCTTTCCTAATTATATATGGAGTAATAGTCATTTATAGTCATCTTTGATTTCCAAGCATGGTATAGAAGTACAGTTCAAATATTAAAGTGAAATATTATTTAACTAAATATAAATTACAGTTCAGGTGGGGATTAAGAATAAAAACTACGACATATTGTGCATTTATACATTTTTTCATTTTTGCCTGATTTATATTGAGCTGCGTCCACAGCCTGTTCTTAATTGTTGATACATCTTTACAAATTGAATATAATGCTCATCTATTTTGTTTAAAGCTTGTATATGAGCTACTAATATTTACAATGTTTGCATTATGCATCGAATAATTCCTCTATTAATGGGTCAATGATAAATAAGGATTTTCAACATGCCCATTTTAAAATACAAATAAATCATCTACTGCAGTTATTCTAACATAAAAAATGTGGTGTACACACAAATGCAGATTTAAACTAAGAGATTTTAGTGTTTTTCGTCTATGAATTTCCAAGAAATGCTTAACATTTTTTCACAAGTTTACTTTTACAAATGTAGTATTTAAAGGGACCGTTTCCCGGACAGGTCTTAAACCTAATCCCAGACTAACTTAAACCTTAGAAGTTTCTTCATCGAAAACAACTTGCAATGACATATCTTAAAATATATCAGTGTGATTGCTTTGTCTCATGATGTACACCAGTAATGTTTGTTTGTAAATTATTAGTAGGCCCCCAAACCTTCATAAAGATGTACATTTAGGACACAAAAAAGACTGGAAGCAGCTGTCTATATGGACTAGTGGACTTACAGCTACACCATGTCTCAAAAAACAGTGGCGTGTCACTCTTAGATGATTTAATATTTGCAACAGAAGAACTACAGCTGTATCTCAATCTGTTAGCAGCAGGGCATCTGTGAGCATGGCTCGCCTCCACATCACACACTCATCAAAGCAGATTATACAGTTATACTCTCAATCATCCTGACACTGCCAATGAGCCGCTACATTAACCACAAACTGTTCATTTACATTTGGAAGACTGCACATTCTTTGTCCCGTACAAACGAATTGTAACGCAGTGTACAACATATGGCCTGAGTGATTTGTACGTATTAATTGAACAAGCAATTGAGAGGCATGTATTGGTTTTTAAGAACTCCTTTTTTTCATTTATATGATGTCTTGTTTGGGTGGGCTTTACAAAAGGATTTGTATGGGTGTGTATGCACGCTCTAAATGATATAAAGTTCAAAATAATAGCAGTGAGTAAAGCTCAAAATTCTTATAATAACTTTAATTTCAATACACAAATGCATTGTGAACACTGCACATTCTATTCTAAAACATGAAGAAGAAAGTCTCAAATGTGTTATTACTCTACAGAAAGTGAAGAAAAAGGAATGTTAATAGCAGTGTCAGCATTTTTCTTTACAAAGTCAATCATTTGCTGTATTAAATGAAAAAATGCTCGAAGATTAAGCGTTCTTGTGAATCACTCAACTAATATTGTATAGCCACGTTTTTTGAGAATTGCTTCACATCTGTGTTACATGGAGTCGACAAACATCTGGCACCTGTGAACAGGTATTCCAGTCAGGACGATTACACTACAGACCACAAAGAAGCATTTCCTATTCGGCCCAAGGCAGCATGACCTCTTTAAGTATTTTAATGTACTCAAACTGATCCATGATCCCCTGAATCTGATAAATAGGCCCAACACCATAGTATGACATCCCCATATCATGATGCTTGCGCCACCATGCTTCACTGTCTTCACAGTGTACTGTGGCTTGAATTCAGTGTTTGGGGGTCCATTTTTACAGTACTCACAGAATTTCTTTGATCACCCCTGGAGCTGATCATGGCTGAATCTTTGCCATTTTGGCTGTTCTTCAATCCATTTGAATGTTAGTTTACTGATTTTTTCCACGTTTTCCTGGTTTTGGTTGATGTTTTAAAGCATTATATATCATTTTAGCTGAGCATTGTATAATTTCCTGCACTAAAACTTGAACTTGAACAATCAAGAGAAGATTAAAAATAAAAAATCTAAACCTGACTTATTAAAAATTTGAAATATTAAAATGGGTCATGGTTAGATCTGCCCTCAGCACACTGGTTCAAAATAAACATCAAAATCAACAAAACATGTGTCACTGAACGTGAAATTAAGATCCTGCCGTAGCCATCCCAGTTCCCTGATCTGAACACTATATGAGTGTGATGAACTGAAGATATGAGAACACCGACATTTGAAGGATCATAAGAGATTCTGTATGGGGGAATGGACTCCGGTAACTTGCCGTATATTCTCAAACCTCGTCACAAAAGAAAATACATTTGTTCATGTAATTGGAGGTTGCAGAAAGTTTTTAATACAAGGTTGCCAATAATTGTGAACAGGGTGTATTAGAGATTTTTTTTCATAATGTGAAATTCTCCCCACTTCAAATTGTTTTACTTTAAAGAAATGTTGGAATATTGTATATTTTTCATAAAAAGTTCAAAAGTAGAAACAATGCAGATTTATTTTTACAGCCTTCTTTGCTCATATTTAACAAGGGTGGCAATAATAGTGGAGGGCACTTTATAATAATAATAAATACATTTAATAATAATAATAATAAATACATTAAATAATAATAATAAATACATTAAATAATAATTATATATATATATATATATATATATATATATATATATACATATTCTTTTGATATATTTTTCACTTTATATTATTATAAAGTGCCCTCCACTATTATATATATAAAGCATAAAAATGGTACTGGCATTCATAATTAGCCATTGTTTTTTCCTACTTTTTACCTTCATTCCCTGCTTTAAAGATTTTTAAGTGAGCGTTTTCGAATTGATAATAAAAATAAAAACAATAAAATAGTAATCGCTTTATTAATAATGTTCTATGTGTTTTATTGGTATAATTATTAACATTATCATAATCGTCAATTTGTTGTTGTTGTTGTTGCTGGGGACCTTTCTTATATATTTATTTCAACATCACTTCCGCCGTTCGAGATTGAACTTTCAACCCGGTAGCGGTTTCTCTTTCCTTTCCTGTTTCGGCCTCGATTAGAGAAACACATAGGTAAGACATCACAGTTTGCAATCCTTTCAAATCCAACCTTTATAAAGTGCGTTACATATAAAATCGCACTACGGTGTTATTCTATACAATATTGAGTATCAGGATGACGCGATATTGATTCAATACATTGTGTCAAATATGTTATTTTCGCCTGATGAACGGCGCAGATCTAGAGGATTCCAGCCTCCATACTGGTCTAGTCAGAAAAACTACATGCGTTAAACCGCTAGTTGTTTATATGATGTATATTCAGAGGCTACGTGTTCTGTTTGTCGTTTTGTGTGGATAATAGAATGTAGGATCAGTTACGCGTTCATTTTTTAAAATCTCTTATAATAATCGTGACGTTACGCTAATATATGCCGTTGGTTTGTAAGCACGGTTAGCATGTTTAGGTGAGTGAACGTGTTTTTCGTCGTGGACATTTTGTTTTTAAGGTGCATGAATGCTTTTCTTCGCCGACGTTTAACTTTTCTATAACAAAGATTCAATTTTGGTAGTTAAACATTGCCTGACCAGCACCAGTTTATAAGTTAGCAGGAGGCTGTTACTCTCTGACGTATACAATTTAAAGGCATCATTAAGAAATGATTTCTGTTTCATCCTTAAAGCTAGTTGATTTTGACGTTTTTCTAATAGATGTGATATGTATGTGTTTTTGTAGCAATGGCACCTCGCAAGGGTAAGGAAAAGAAGGAAGAGCAGGTTATCAGCCTGGGACCTCAGGTGGCTGAAGGCGAGAATGTCTTCGGTGTTTGCCACATCTTTGCATCCTTCAATGACACCTTTGTGCATGTGACTGACCTCTCCGGCAAGTAAGTATGCATGCAGAGACAAGGTAGAAACTCATAATCAGCTGATGAGATGCGAATTATCTGTGTTCCTGAAAGGGGAAAAGCTTCAAATTTAAGGTCTCGGTTTTTTGGAGGGTCAAACAAAATGCAGCTTTGGATTGATGCAAAAATTTGATTTGTAATTTACCCATCTTGAATGTTTTGCCTAAGATTTAATGATTAATGTTCCATGCAATTTACTCGTTCATAAAGAGGTGTGTGTTATTGAACATGGCAAATGTGCCTTTTATTGAAGTGCTCAAATCAGATAGAATGACATTTATTCAGAAAACGCATGAGAACTCCTAGGCAAAGTTGTTTGGAAGCTGTACTGTAAACTGCACAAGTTGTATGCAGCACTAAAAATACATTATTTGGGAGCTGAAGCGCTCAAGTCCTCATTTATTCAAAACAGGGGTTCCCAAATGTTTCTGCCCGCAAAATTGACTTGCTGCATCTTTCCTAATGCGGTTGCTAATGTGACTTAATCACCTCAGGGGTCACTTATGAACAAAGGGTAGGAAACTCTTAACTGTTTTTGTTACACTTGCTGATTAATTCCGCTTTTCCTAAAAATATATTTCTGGAAATCAACTTGTGACCCCACTCTCGTGGCCTTGTTAGCCCCCCAGAGGGGGTCCCGACCCTTACTTTGGGAACACCCAACTAAAACTGCACAAAGTGAATCTAACAACTGTCTGCCAATGTTCTGTATTTGTGTTCTCCAAAAGAAAACCATATTTGTTTTTTAAAAAATGGCTCATTTTATATTGCACTTTGTAATTGTTCTGCTTTCGTTGTTACATTTGGAGTGTGATCCTATTCTGATTGGTTTTTTTCTTTCAATCTGCAGAGAAACAATCTGCCGTGTGACTGGTGGGATGAAGGTGAAGGCCGACAGAGACGAATCCTCTCCCTACGCTGCTATGTTGGCAGCTCAGGATGTCGCTTTGAGGTGCAAGGAGCTGGGAATCACTGCCCTGCACATCAAGCTGAGGGCCACTGGTGGCAACAGGTGAGATTCCAAAGCACAAGACACAACTCAAATAAATTTGTCTACATAAAGTTTGATGAATTGGGGTGTATGTCAGAGGTCGATGGAGAACCAAAAATCCTCCATCCTTGAAGTGTTTCTTTTTTACCAGGACTTGCATCATTTAACGGATTACAATAAAGAGCAATTTGAGAAACTATTTTTTTTTATTTCACTACATTAGAGTGTGATTTAAGGCTACTACCCCGTCCTGATCGCGAAGGGATGTGTGTTTCCCATTCATTTTCTTACTGACGGGTAATAATTGATTGTGTTTAAAGTGCCTTTAAGAGTGCATCCTCGTGTGTTTGTAAATCTTTGTTCCCATATAACTACTGAGATCTTATCTATGTAATGTATATTCATTTGTTGTTTATTTGTATAATGGCATGCATGTAGACTTAGCAATTCTCTCTTCCTCTCTTTGCCACCTTAAGAACCAAGACACCAGGACCAGGTGCGCAGTCTGCCCTCAGGGCTCTGGCTCGTTCTGGAATGAAGATTGGCCGTATCGGTGAGTTTAAATCCAGAACCGTTCATACAGCCTTAGTCTATTCATTGTGTTATGAAATGGTATTCATGAGGAAGTTTCAAATCTCCTTTCACTTTCTCCTACAGAGGACGTCACCCCCATTCCATCAGACAGCACCCGCAGAAAGGGAGGTCGTCGTGGACGTCGTCTGTAAACTATGTTGGATTTTTCAGAATAAAAAGTTAAATGATATTTTGCCTCATGTCTTTGTAATCAAGATTTCAAACAAGGTTTTAAGATCACAATATCAAATGAAGTTTACTTTAATCGTATTATATTATAAACATGCCTCCCCAAGCACTGCTAATTGAATTTTAGGGGAATACCAAGATTCCTTTATCTGAATCTTACCAGAACTGTTTCTTTGTGCATAAATATTTAAACCAGACCAAACAGGTCCTGATCCCATGGTTATGACTAACAATACACACATGAACCTGAAAATATAACAAGTTATGCTTAAAGGTATATATACACATAAATATTCTGCCATCTTTTCTTAAATATGTATGACTTCTGCAAAACAGGATATATTTTGAAGACCGTCGAAACAATGGCACTACACTTCTACTGCATGGGCACAAAACCAATGCAAGTCAATGGATCTTATGCTCTGATGAAAGTCATAAGTTTTGTGTGATCTATCTCTTTGAGACAAAGCATGGAGCTATACAGCCTAGTATTTGACCCTGCTAATAAAAACATATATAAACACAATGTTCCAGCTTAGACAAGTATCTTAAGAAAATATGTAACCTGAGTGACGTCACTGTAGTTGCTGACTGTTATAACTGCCCCCAAACTGCTACATGTTAAAGTTGTCTTCGGTAGAGTTTATTTATTCAAAATAACATTCATTAAATTACACGTTCTGTAGTATTTTGTGTTGTTGGTGTTTGAGCAGGAAACGAGATAAAAGCGTGAGAGAGCCGTGCATTCAAGATCACATCTGACCGACAACTGATGACGCGCAACATCCCAGCCAATGAAATAATAGGAACAGCCGAAAACTTTTAATAGAGAAGCAGCGTCTCTTGCGCTTTCTTATTAGTGTGCTGAGACAAAACTTGTATTCTGCTCGACTTCACTTAAATTCATCAAAGATGCCCGATTCACCAAACGACGCTCCGCTGATCATCAGCTCAAGTTCGGAAACCATCAATATGCCAGCTCAAACAAGGTGAGAAAATCTTTGTTTTAACACTTTAATCTGACGTTTAATTGGATATAGATCAAATTATTTAAAAATAAAAAGATGCTAAGTCCTTAATATGGAAACATCAAAATGATATAAAACACTGCGTACTTACATTTAAAATGTAGAAAGGTTTTTCTTGCTACATTTCTAACAACGCCTTGTTTCTGTTTAACAATATTACCATGTATACAATGCAAATGTATTATTATTATAGCAGGTATTTTATATATTGCATATTTTAGATTCGTTTTCCAACAAATTGAATTTGTATCTTTTGACATTTCGCACAGTGAAGAAATACAAATAGACGTATGTTTTTTCCTGTGTATCACGAACCTGTACATTAGAAATATTTTATTCAGGTATACAATGAAACCTTTGTCCATTATTCGAATGTATGACTCGTAATACTCTGCTGTTTTTGTTGTGTCAGAGGAGGGTCCAACAAGCAGGCTCTGAAGGTGGCAGGAATTACTCTGCTGGCAGGCATACTGATCGCAGGTCAGGCCTTAACTGCTTACATGGTGTACAGTCATAAAGAGCAGCTCGGGACACTGGAGAGACGCACTGACCGCCTGCAGGAGATCACCCGCAAATCTATGGGTCTGGATGGCTTACCATGACTTTTAAAGAATTGTTTTATGCTAACTCCATTGTGTCAGTAATTACAACGCAGTGCCATTTTTTACTGTTATCTAGCCCATATTACAATTAACTTACTGTAGCTCAGTGGTAAGACGGTTGTGGGTTCGATCCCAGGGGATTGCACATACTTAGAAACAAATGTATAGTATAATGCAATGCAAGTCGCTTTGGATAAAAGTGTCTGCCAAATGCTCAAATGCCAAATGTTCTGTTTTGTGTTAAGCCATGCGCGCCCCCGTGAAAATGAATCTGCCCATGCGCTCTCTTCCTCTGGCGCTTGATATCTCCACGGACGAGAAGAAGGTACATCAAACTCTCATTTCCCGTTGTGATGTGTTGCGATGTGAGCATTGTCCCTGTCCACGTGGTGTCATCCTTGAGTCATACAATTAAATAATGACGAAAGTTTTACAGTAAGAAGAACATTTCTAGATAAAAGTGAAGTCAGAAAGATTAGTATTTAGAATAAATTCTTGATATGCTTTAACACAAATGTATAACTATAAAAAATATAAAATTTTGAGTTTAATTTATTGTTTTTTTATGCTTTACACCAAACTTGTAGCCATCACAGAGTCTCTTACTCAACTGTATAAAGAATTTAATAACTTTCATCTTACGGTCTCTCATGTATTTTTGATTTTCTATTTTCCAGGATTCTTCCTCATCTACTCAACCAGGTATCAATACCTTTTCATTCTCAGAACATCTGATTTACTTCCTGTCCTTACTCAAACCTCCTCAGACAAATACTTGTGAAGTATTTTCTGCTCAGTAGTCCATGTCATGTCTGTCACACAGAGCCAAGTGTTCGAACCCAGTGCCAGAAGGAGGCTTCTGATGAGGGTAAGAGTATCCTTCCTGGATTCCGCCCCAAATGTGATAGCAACGGAGACTATCTGACCCAGCAGTGCTGGGATGGGACTGACATATGCTGGTGTGTGGGCAAGAACGGCATTGAGAACCCTGGTTCTGTGACCAAGGGCCCTGCTCAGTGTGAGACCGCCAAACTGGGTATGAGCTGAACATTCATGTTAATCAGTTTGATTTGAAATGTTAGTCATTGCATTATTCTTCATACTTGTGCACTTGCATATAAGTTTCATATTAATGTTTTGTATGTATTTCCGTCCTTCATTTTAGCTGCGTCAGTGCCAATGAGCCCTCTGCTGGTGGGATTAGATGGGGAGTGAAGAGGAACACTGAAGATTTCCTCTGAAACTCCATAGATATATATTGGTTGGCTCACCATACATTCTTTCAGTTACTTTTCAATATCTTGTCGGGTTAGAAATTAAGATTTTAGAGCTTGCTATTGTTAATCATAATAGTGGCAATATAAACAGTTAAGTATGCTGATAATATTTACAGATTGTGTTTAATCAAGGTCTGCAGTGTTGGGCTTTTATATTTTACTTAAATGTGCGACAGCTTACCTTATTTTTAACTGACCTTTTTTAATTTCCTTTTTTTGAACATTGTGGATAACTTTGATGAAAAGGATAATGTATTGGACAACAGTTATTCAAGAATTGAGAGCGAACAAAGAGGGGAAATAAAATAAAATACGAACATGTTGTTTGTGTTTATGTTCAGATATGTTTAACCCTAGAATTTTTAAGTAGTAAGACAATATATATATATATATATATATATTACATGCAAAGAGTGATTAAAGTTAATCAAAAGTCCAATTTTAAGTTTTTATTTGGTAAAAGTTCAGCATGCAATGTTGCAAATCTTTCAAAAATGTGATCATAGTTTTACAATAATACATGCCAATAGAAAAAATGTCCCAACATTCATAACCATGAAACTTAAGTAATAGAAAAGTTTGTTTTTATTTCTCTTATACATTATAATACTCCATGTAAAAAGCAATTTCTAATAGGACTTAAATTTCACTTCCTAACAGTGGCTTTCTGTTTATGTTAAACAGAAGTGGTAGTGCTAAAGTGCAAAACTTGTTAAAATTTTCCAAGAACTGACCTCTTTCATTTGACATGTAACAGAATTTTACAAAGCCATGTTATAAACAATGTGTCCGTCGTACCTAATTGGCCAAAAAGTATGTAACAGAACATAATTAAATAAACTACAGAGTCATGATATGAAACCTGATAACATCAACAAGATTAATAAAGATGAAAGTATTGGCCAGTTTTACCACAATCTTCATATTCTTCAAAAAATAAACTGTAAAGATGATTGGCATTCAGGTTTTAAACAGAAAACAAACTAAAGGCTGCAAAGATAAGGATCTGCCAATTCTTGAATAAAGCTAAGCATTCCAGTTAATTTGGTGTGTTCTGATGAGCGGCAACATTATGAAAAATTGGACAAATCTGAAAACAAGATGAAGTGTGTGTTCAAGTTCCTGGATCAGGCACTGTTTCTCTGAGATGTTTTTAAGGTTTCCCCTCTATCGGCCCTTCCTGAATGAACTGAAGTAGTTTTTCACGGTCTGCTCGATGTTTGGCACTTGATAGTTCTGAGCAGCGTAGATGCCCGTGCAGGTCCCTACAAGAACTCCCAAAACAGCAGAGGACCGCAGCTTTGCAACCACATACCCAGCCAGAAAACCCTTGAGGAAGGGAGAACCGAGTACACTTCCACCCTTAATAACGAAGAGAGACAAAGTTATTGGTTTTTGACTCAATAAATTGCAGATTTGAGAATGTGTCAGACTGAGGGACACCAACCTGAACGTCATTCTCCACCACCCTACGCTGAATATCTTCAAGCTGGTCTTTAAGCAGGGACAGATCTTTAAATTGCCTGAATGGATCCTGTTGAAGAAACATACACAGAAATCACCGAGGATCACGATTTTGTTTTAATTCTGGGATATGGGATTCTGAGTCATCGCGGGTGTGTCCCCAGAAATGTTACTTTTAATATGATTCCCATAGCAGCATAGTATAATAAACACACTGTAGTTCTTTTTATAGCTTTGTCATAATAGATAGAGTTGAAGAGAAACTAAATGCAACAAACTGATAACAATACAACACTTAAACAATAACACCGTCCCAACGACTGGACGGAACAGGGATTTGTTTTGTCGTGATAAAAATAAACTTTTCATTAACGGAAAGAAAATCAAATGAGTATAACAGAAAACAAGTAATGAAACATATATTTGAGTTTAAAGAAAACCAACCTTGTCCGCCATGTCCGCTTGAAGGAGATCAAAGCTTCTGTGATTGATTGTGCAGCCTGAAACACACGAGTGATCCAGAGCCCGATCTACATTTGACTACTTTGGTCTGACCTCACATTATAGTGACCATAAAAACAAATTACTAGATGCAAGCTGACTCTGCACGATTATGAAAAGATGTTTATTGTTGTGTAAACTCGAGCAGTATATCTGCTTCACTTACACACGTCAACAACGAAAGGTTTACTCATTTTTGGGCATTTAAATCCCTGTGGTTTTCATAGCCATGGCTGCGCAGAGTTGGGGCATTTTAGCAAAGCTGTGAGTGACGTCAGTGGACCGTTCCAAGATGGCGGCACGTCTACGTGCCTGGGGTGCTTTAAAGGCATCTAGCTATATACATATCTATGGGATCCGAGCCCTTGAATGGCACTGATTGGTTTTTCTGCTTTAATTCTTCTGCACACGACAGCTTCCGAACCCTCAATCCGCTCACCGATTATAATGAATGTGAATAAAGTCTAAAGTTTAAATGATATAAAACGATCGCTTCGGAGGACTTGGAGGAAACCATTTTTATTTAAGTTAACTGTTTTGCCTTTCATCGGAGGGTTAAGAAAACTGTAACTCATGCGTGCTTGTCCGGGTAAGATGTGTGTGCAGCTACATTCAATATGAGCAAATGGAGCGATCAAGTCGTTTCAGACACGAGCAGATGAAGATGCTGCCCACAGAAGTTGTTAGTCGTATGTTAAGTTTTTAATTGATTTTTACATTAATTAATAGGTCAAGTCAAGTCAGCTTTATTTATATAGCGCGTCTTACAATTTTCAGTGTTACAAAGCAGCTGTACAAGAAAACATTGACTATAAGTAAAACATAAAAGGTTATGGAAGTCAAAACACAGGTCAAATATCAGACACACAATAAATTCCTATATGCAGTGTTAATTAAATAAAACTATCAAATTCTAGCAAAAAAAAGTGAAAGTGACCTGTTTTGTCAGTTATGGAGAACCATACCTGAAATGTTCCCTCTGCATTTAACCCATCCAGAGAGTAGTGAACACACGCACAGCAAGTCGTGAACACACGTACACCCGGAGCAGTGGGCAGCTATCACTGCAGCGCCCGGGGAGCAAGTAGGGGTAAGGTGCCTTGCTCAAGGGCACCTCAGTCATTACCTGCCGGCCCTGAGGATCGAACTGGCTACTTTCTGGTCACGAGTCCGACTCTCTAACCATTAGGCCACAACTGCCCACTGGCAGCCCCCCCGGCCAGGCAAACAGTATGCAAACGGTGGCGAGGAACCCAAAACTCCATTGGAGGAGAAAAAAAATAGGCCTAACCAGGGGATTCCAGTTCCCCTCTGGCAAAAACTGCAGCCTCTGCACACTCTTTAGTGGTTTTCAAGTGTGGTGTGCATGTGCATATGTAACTAACACGTTAAATACTAATGTTAACTGCTGTAACATGACGTGAAAATGTCCAAATGGTTTGTCATTAGTAACCACTTGAAATACTAAATAATTACAGTTTTATACATGAAACTATCATGGTCACTATCAATGTGATTTCATGGGTCAAGTGTTTATTTAGTTAAGTCTTTTGATAAATCTGTTTAAAATCAGTCGTGATATTTTTATAAAACATTGTCCAAGAAACAAATGTCATCATAACATTTACAACAGTGCATTAACATTCCTTTTATATAAAATGTTTAACGAAATTCTGTATTTTTATGATTTCCTCATATTGGATTCATTGTAATGTAATGCATTAAGTTGTTCTGAACATACAATGGGATATATGCACACGGGACGATGAAGATCTTCTGCTAAAATCCAAGAAGTAAAACTGCTAAACTGAGCAGAACTGCGGCCCTCCAGGAACTGAGTTCAACACCCCTGCTTTAATGTCATATCAGATCTGTTGTAGAGATTTTGGAAACGGTCTAATGGAGGATGATTCTGAAACTCTTTGCAACAGCGGTGAAGAGAGTACATATGAGCTTAACCACAATATACACTATTGGGAATTACTTGAAAGAACAGCACCACGATTATCAACACACAACATATGCAGGTGCATCTAAAAAAATAATATAATGGTAGTGTTTAAACAAAAGATTAATTAAAAAAAGATTGAGAAGACAGAAACGTTCAAGATCTCCAAAGTATGTTTAAAGATCAGGTAACATGCTACTTCATACATTCTGACTTCTGTACACTGTTAAACGTGCAGGCGTCTCATGCTTAACATGGTCAACTTGTTAAAAAACGAGTTGGATGTATGACGTAGTATTTCTGTGCTTGACACACTCCCCCAGCACTCCAACTTGTTTTGGAAATTTTTTTATAACCGTTTCGTAACAGGTATATTATCCTATAATTTTTATTGGGCTATTCTCCCAGAAAAGCACACCCGCGACAAGGTGAAAGAAATAGCCTTCTCAACATGCCAACCTACGACCTATAGGAAGACCTGCTTATAAAGATTGGATGTGCAGCTCTTTGCAAGTGATAGTGGAGTCTAGGTATGTTGTTTTTTTCTACGGCATTTCAGTGATGAATGTTATATAAACTGTGGATATAACGCTGGATTTGGAGATCATTTGAAACTGATAGATGGGCTGGTCCCAAGATGCCGTTCATGAACTGTATGCAGTAAGTCAAACTAAGTCATATGTCTGTGTTTTGTTGGCACTGGTCGTGTATGTGCGTAATGTAAATAAAATAAAAACCTTAAGACACTTGTCTCGCCTTCGAGGTCTTCTGATTGATCCACTGCCGGTGAACTGACATTGATGAGCTGCGTATTAAAACTATGGAGCTTATGTGAGAGATGCTGCAAACGGCGCGAGACACAAGCATAACAGTTAAACACATATAAAAATTATATAACAGTAGTTCAGCAGAATAGAAAAACGTCTTCTGTGTTAAATGCACAAAAAAACAACACAAATTGATTTGTATATATTTTGCAGGACCTCTCCTACTCATGTTATATGGGAATAAACTTCGCCTATGCCTTGCATAATTTACATTTGCATTTAACAGTCCATTTCAAACTAAGCAATATAAATCATCAAAGCATTTAACCTCGCTGAGGTTAATCTTTCGTGATTTCCTCAGAGAAAACTCTTCCACAACATAATCCAAATCCAGCTGTCTCACAAGACTGCATTCAATGGCAATTAAAAACAGTGAACTGAGATGTCGGAGTAGGCCAGTGTGTTAATCCGTCCCTAAGTAAAATGTACAGGTTGCTTTATTGCAGAGGTCTTCAACAAGGTCCACCTTCCTGCATAGTTTAGCTTCAACCCCTCTACAACACACCTGAACCAATAAACCAATGAAGGTCTTTGGGACTGCTAGAAACATTCAGGAAGGTGTGTTGGAGTAGGTATGAGCTAAACTCTGCAGGACACTGGACCAACATAGTTGAAGACCCCTGCTTTATTGCTTCAATTGTTTGTGAATTGAACTATGCTTGCTGTCAGTGGTGTTGTTGGGCTGCTTCTAATCTTGTGTTCAATGTAATTCATAGTGTTCTGTGTAGTGACTACAGTCAAGAGGATAAAAATAAACTCGTACTGTATGTCAAGCTGGATGAGTATATAGCCAAAGCTTTGAAAGGTAAACCGAGTATTATGCAGCTATTCATTTTATATAATGCTTCTTCCCATTCACAGATCCAGCAATGACGCAGTCTTCAAATACAACAATGTCTCAATTGCAAGTCTTCAGATGCAGAAAATGCAAATCATACTCAAAGAAGTAACCCTCCACTTGAAGATGAAGATCTCTTCAACTGTTGTGTTACTTCATTTGGATCTGTTTGGTTAACCTGTCCTGTCTCTTCTATTTGCAGGCTTAAATAAGCAAAACAGAAAATGAATAATAACTTCTGCCATTGTTCAGCTCTGCCTCAGATATTTCATTTATAATGTATTTTGGTCCAGGAAATATATACAGTGGGTACGGAAGTATTCAGACCCCCTGAAATGTGTCACTCTTTGTTATATTGCAGCCATTTGCTAAAATCATTTAAGTTATTTTTTTATCTCATTAATGTACACACAGCACCCCATATTGACATAAAAACACAGAATTGTTGACATTTTTGCAGATTTATTTAAAAAGAAAAACTGAAATCTCACATGGTCCTAAGTATTCAGACCCTTTGCTGTGACGCTCATATATTTAACTCAGGTGCTGAGATGGTTCTACACCTTCATTTCAGCTGTGTTTGATAAGGAAAGCCACACACCTGTGTATATAAGACCTTACAGCTCACAGTGCATGTCAGAGAAAATTTGAATCATGAGGTCAAAGGAGCTGCCTGAAGAGCTCAGAGACAGAATTGTGGCAAGGCACAGATCTGGCCAAGGTTACAAAAACATTTCTGCTGCTGCACTTAAGGTTCCTAAGAGCACAGTGGCCTCCATAGTCCATAAATGGAAGACGTTTGGGATGACCAGAACCCTTCCTAGAGCTTGCCGTCTGGCCAAACTGAGCTATCGGGGGAGAAGAGCCTTGGTTAGAGAGGTAAAGAAGAACCCAAAGATCACTGAGGCTGAGCTCGAGAGATGCAGTCGGGAGATGGGAGAAAGTTGTAGAAAGTCAACCATCACTGCAGCCCTCCACCAGTCAAGGGCTTTGTGGCATAGTGGCCTGACGGAAACCTCTCCTAAGTGCAAGACACATGAAAGCCCACATGGACTTTGCTAAAAAACACCTGATGGACTCCAAGATGGTGAGAAATAAGATTCTCTGGTCTGATGAGACCAAGATAGAACTTTTTGGCCTTAATTCTAAGCGGTATGTGTGGAGAACCACTGTACTGCTCATCACCTGTCCAATACAGTCCCAACAGTGAAGCATGGTGGTGGCAGCATCATGCTCTGGGGGTATTTTTCAGATGCAGGGACAGGACGACTGGTTGCAATCGAGGGAAAGATGAATACAGGGATATCCTAGAAGAAAACCTTCTCCAGAGTGCTCAAGACCTCAGACTGGGCCGACAGTTCACCTTCCAAAAAGACAATGACCCTAAGCACACAGCAAAAATAACGAAGGAGTTGCTTCCCAACAACTCTGTGACTGTTCTTGAATGGCCCAGCCAGAGCCCTGACTTAAACCCAATTGAGCATGACCTGAAAATGGCTGTCCACCATGCGCAGAGTTTGCGGGGGGCAGGGGGAGCATTGCCCCCCCCTGGCGGCTGAAACGGGTAATTGCATTGTTTCAACAAAAAAAAATAATTGCATTCTTTAAAAAAATTATATATTATAAATATCTTAAATAAAACAAAACAACTAAATGGTGGTAGGTAATACATCTGATTTCATATACTCCTTTAGTAAAAAAAAATTCAGGGCTCTGGGTCATGTGACAAGTAACGTAAGTCCAGCGATTCTCAGCTAGCTATGGACAAAAATATGGACATAAGGAGATTTTTAAAACGTCGAGCTCCAAATGACACAGATATTCAGTCTTCTGGATCTAACAAAGATACAACACAAACAACAGTAACCGATGATGACGACAGGCAAACAGACACCGCTGTGAACTTGGAGGATACACCGAGCAGCTCTGGATCAGCAGCAACCGCTAGCAGTCCTAACGTTCACCCCACGGCCACAGATGCACTAGCTGCACTAGATAACACCAACACAGATGATCTTGGAGAAAAACACGGCTGTCTTGTCACACTTATAAGAGAAAGGCAATTTTGTATCTATGCATACTGTAGCCTCTCACATGGCGTCTTTTTTATTTTTTCCCCTTGTCTCAAAATGTTTTACATGTTTCATGAAGTACAACAAAATGCGAAATATAACTTGTTTTTTAATCGCTCTCATTGCCACGTGTTTTGAAAAAAGGAAAGAAAAACTTTAAAAATCTTTTCGTTTTGGTTGAAGATAATATTTTAACAAAAGTGGTCCGCATTTTATTTCGTTGATCCTAATTGTGTCTGAAGATGCGATGCAAAGTCAAGTGGCTTACCTGTTTACTAATAGAATGATTGTATTGTTGTACTGTTTTTTCTTCTTCTTTGGGTTAAAAATAAATATATGTGTTTATTTAGCATGTTTGTTGTGTCCATATGTGTTAGTGCTGTGTTCCCCAATTGATAGCCCAGGTCCCAGCTGCTACAATGATTTTTTTTTGCCCCCCCTGGCTCGAATGTCAAACTCCGCCTATGCTGTCCACCAACGTTTACCATCCAACCTGACAGAACTGGAGAGGATCTGCAAGGAGGAATGGCAGAGGAACCAAAATCCACACTGTTAACGATTTGCTTGTATTTTTACAGTACGTTACTGGCAGCACGGTTGCCAGTAAGTTACTGTATTTTGATTTACAGTGCTGTGCTGCAATAGATTTTACAGCACAAAAAAATATTGCTGTATAGATACAACACAGCACTTTACTGTATTTTTACTATATTTTAATAGCAATTTACTGTAATACCTATATTGACAAATTATTACTATTTAATTCTTATTGGCAATAATTACAAATATTATTAAATATTTTAGCTAGTTTGGATATAAATCTGTAGTTATTAATATTATTAAACTGCTATACTTGACATTATAAATCAAAAGGCAATCCAAGCAATGTTAGCATCAAATATATTTTTATTGAATCATTTCATTGAAACAAAAAGTATTAAAACATTTAAAACAGTATTGAAGAATGATGTATTACATTAACAACAACTGAATAATGACTATGTACAGTAGTCAACATTTAAAGTGGATCAAAAAGGCGAGAACAATACCTATTCTTGTAACTTTTTTGACCCACTTCAAATGTTGACTACCATATATATTACAACATTTAAGTGAGCAAAAATATTCATACATTACACATCAAAACAAACAATAGCAACAAAGTGACAGGTGTCATCTAACATTGGCAAAGAAAACACTGGTCTGTAGTTAAAATGTTCCATTCAAACTGAGTGTCCTTTATGAGAGTGTTGTGTGTGGCTGTGTGAGAGTGTTGTGTGCGGGTGTGTGAGAGTGTTGTGTGTGTGAGAGGGTTGTGTGTGTGTGAGAGGGTTGTGTGTGTGTGAGATGGTTGTGTGGGGCTGTGTGAGAGGGTTGTGTGCGGGTGTGTGAGAGTTTTGTGTGCGGGTGTGTGAGAGTGTTGTGTGTGTGAGAGGGTTGTGTGTGTGTGAGAGGGTTGTGTGTGTGTGAGATGGTTGTGTGGGGCTGTGTGAGAGGGTTGTGTGCGGGTGTGTGAGAGTTTTGTGTGCGGGTGTGTGAGAGGGTTGTGTGTGTGTGAGAGGGTTGTGTGCGGGTGTGTGAGAGTGTTGTGTGGGGCTGTGTGAGAGGGTTGTGTGCGGGTGTGTGAGAGTTTTGTGTGCGGGTGTGTGAGAGGGTTGTGTGTGTGTGAGAGGGTTGTGTGCGGGTGTGTGAGAGTGTTGTGTGGGGCTGTGTGAGAGGGTTGTGTGTGTGAGAGGGTTGTGTGCGGGTGTGTGAGAGTGTTGTGTGGGGCTGTGTGAGAGGGTTGTGTGCGGGTGTGTGAGAGTGTTGTGTGGGGCTGTGTGAGAGGGTTGTGTGTGGCTGTGTGAGAGTGTTGTGTGGGGCTGTGTGAGAGTGTTGTGTGTGGCTGTGTGAGAGTGTTGTGTGCGGGTGTGTGAGAGTGTTGTGTGGGGCTGTGTGAGAGTGTTGTGTGGGGCTGTGTGAGAGTGTTGTGTGGGGCTGTGTGAGAGTGTTGTGTGGTGCTGTGTGAGAGTGTTGTGTGTGGCTGTGTGAGAGGGTTGTGTGGGGCTGTGTGAGAGTGTTGTGTGGGGCTCTGTGAGAGTGTTGTGTGTGTGAGAGTGTTGTGTGCGGGTGTGTGAGAGGGTTGTGTGTGTATGAGAGGGTTGTGTGTGTGTGAGAGGGTTGTGTGGGGCTGTGTGAGAGTGTTGTGTGGGGCTCTGTGAGAGTGTTGTGTGTGTGAGAGTGTTGTGTGCGGGTGTGTGAGAGGGTTGTGTGTGTATGAGAGGGTTGTGTGTGTGAGAGGGTTGTGTGCGGGTGTGTGAGAGGGTTGTGTGTGTATGAGAGGGTTGTGTGTGTGTGAGAGTGTTGTGTGCAGGTGTGTGAGAGTGTTGTGTGCGGGTGTGTGAGAGTGTTGTGTGGGGCTGTGTGAGAGTGTTGTGTGCGGGTGTGTGAGAGTGTTGTGTGCGGGTTTGTGAGAGGGTTGTGTGTGTGAGAGGGTTGTGTGCGGGTGTGTGAGAGTGTTGTGTGGGGCTGTGTGAGAGTGTTGTGTGCGGGTGTGTGAGAGTGTTGTGTGCGGGTGTGTGAGAGTGTTGTGTGGGGCTGTGTGAGAGTGTTGTGTGTGTGAGAGGGTTGTGTGCGGGTGTGTGAGAGTGTTGTGTGGGGCTGTGTGAGAGTGTTGTGTGTGTGAGAGGGTTGTGTGCGGGTGTATGAGAGTGTTGTGTGCAGGTGTGTGAGAGTGTTGTGTGGGGCTGTGTGAGAGTGTTGTGTGCGGGTGTGTGAGAGTGTTGTGTGGGGCTGTGTGAGAGGGTTGTGTGCGGGTGTGTGAGAGTGTTGTGTGGTGCTGTGTGAGAGGGTTGTGTGTGTATGAGAGTGTTGTGTGCGGGTGTGTGAGAGTGTTGTGTGGGGCTGTGTGAGAGTGTTGTGTGCGGGTGTGTGAGAGTGTTGTGTGGGGCTGTGTGAGAGGGTTGTGTGTGTGAGAGGGTTATGTGCGGGTGTGTGAGAGTGTTGTGTGGGGCTGTGTGAGAGGGTTGTGTGCGGGTGTGTGAGAGTGTTGTGTGGGACTGTGTGAGAGGGTTGTGTGTGTATGAGAGGGTTGTGTGCGGGTGTGTGAGAGGGTTGTGTGCGGGTGTGTGTGAGTGTTGTGTGCGGGTGTGTGAGAGTGTTGTGTGGGGCTGTGTGAGAGGGTTGTGTGTGTGAGAGGGTTGTGTGCGGGTGTGTGAGAGTGTTGTGTGGGGCTGTGTGAGAGGGTTGTGTGTGTATGAGAGGGTTGTGTGTGTATGAGAGTGTTGAGTGCGGGTGTGTGAGAGTGTTGTGTGCGGGTGTGTGAGAGGGTTGTGTGCGGGTGTGTGAGAGGGTTGTGTGTGTGTGTGAGAGTTTTGTGTGCGGGTGTGTGAGAGGGTTGTGTGTGTATGAGAGTGTTGTGTGCGGGTGTGTGAGAGTGTTGTGTGGTGCTGTGTGAGAGTGTTGTGTGTGTGAGAGGGTTGTGTGCGGGTGTGTGAGAGGGTTGTGTGTGTGTGTGAGAGTTTTGTGTGCGGGTGTGTGAGAGGTTTGTGTGTGTATGAGAGTGTTGTGTGCGGGTGTGTGAGAGTGTTGTGTGGTGCTGTGTGAGAGTGTTGTGTGTGTGAGAGGGTTGTGTGTGTATGAGATTGTTGTGTGCGGGTGTGTGAGAGTGTTGTGTGGTGCTGTGTGAGAGTGTTGTGTGTGTGAGAGGGTTGTGTGGGGCTGTGTGAGAGTGTTGTGTGCGGGTGTGTGAGAGTGTTGTGTGGGGCTGTGTGAGAGTGTTGTGTGCGGGTGTGTGAGAGTGTTGTGTGGGGCTGTGTGAGAGGGTTGTGTGTGTGAGAGGGTTATGTGCGGGTGTGTGAGAGTGTTGTGTGGGGCTGTGTGAGAGTGTTGTGTGTGTATGAGAGGGTTGTGTGCGGGTGTGTGAGAGGGTTGTGTGCGGGTGTGTGAGAGGGTTGTGTGTGTGTGAGAGTGTTGTGTGCGGGTGTGTGAGAGTGTTGTGTGGGGCTGTGTGAGAGGGTTGTGTGTGTGAGAGGGTTGTGTGCGGGTGTGTGAGAGTGTTGTGTGGGGCTGTGTGAGAGGGTTGTGTGTGTATGAGAGTGTTGAGTGCGGGTGTGTGAGAGTGTTGTGTGTGTGTGAGAGGGTTGTGTGTGTATGAGAGTGTTGAGTGCGGGTGTGTGAGAGTGTTGTGTGTGTGAGAGGGTTGTGTGTGTGTGAGAGTGTTGTGTGCGGGTGTGTGAGAGTGTTGTGTGCGGGTGTGAGAGAGTGTTGTGTGGTGCTGTGTGAGAGTGTTGTGTGGTGCTGTGTGAGAGTGTTGTGTGTGTGAGAGGGTTGTGTGTGTGTGTGAGAGTTTTGTGTGCGGGTGTGTGAGAGTGTTGTGTGCGGGTGTGTGAGAGTGTTGTGTGTGTGAGAGGGTTGTGTGCGGGTGTGTGAGAGGGTTGTGTGCGGGTGTGTGAGAGTGTTGTGTGCGGGTGTGTGAGAGTGTTGTGTGGGGCTGTGTGAGAGGGTTGTGTGTGTGAGAGGGTTGTGTGCGGGTGTGTGAGAGTGTTGTGTGTGTGTGAGAGGGTTGTGTGTGTATGAGAGTGTTGAGTGCGGGTGTGTGAGAGTGTTGTGTGTGTGTGAGAGGGTTGTGTGTGTATGAGAGTGTTGAGTGCGGGTGTGTGAGAGTGTTGTGTGCGGGTGTGTGAGAGGGTTGTGTGCGGGTGTGTGAGAGGGTTGTGTGTGTGTGTGAGAGTTTTGTGTGCGGGTGTGTGAGAGGGTTGTGTGTGTGAGAGGGTTGTGTGCGGGTGTGTGAGAGTGTTGTGTGGGGCTGTGTGAGAGGGTTGTGTGTGTATGAGAGGGTTGTGTGCGGGTGTGTGAGAGGATTGTGTGCGGGTGTGAGAGAGTGTTGTGTGCGGGTGTGTGAGAGTGTTGTGTGGGGCTGTGTGAGAGGGTTGTGTGTGTGAGAGGGTTGTATGCGGGTGTGTGAGTGTTGTGTGGGGCTGTGTGAGAGGGTTGTGTGGGGCTGTGTGAGAGGGTTGTGTGGGGCTGTGTGAGAGGGTTGTGTGGGGCTGTGTGAGAGGGTTGTGTGTGTATGAGAGGGTTGTGTGCGGGTGTGTGAGAGTGTTGTGTGTGTGTGAGAGGGTTGTGTGTGTATGAGAGTGTTGAGTGCGGGTGTGTGAGAGTGTTGTGTGTGTGTGAGAGGGTTGTGTGTGTATGAGAGTGTTGAGTGCGGGTGTGTGAGAGTGTTGTGTGCGGGTGTGTGAGAGGGTTGTGTGCGGGTGTGTGAGAGGGTTGTGTGTGTGTGTGAGAGTTTTGTGTGCGGGTGTGTGAGAGGGTTGTGTGTGTGAGAGGGTTGTGTGCGGGTGTGTGAGAGTGTTGTGTGGGGCTGTGTGAGAGGGTTGTGTGTGTATGAGAGGGTTGTGTGCGGGTGTGTGAGAGGATTGTGTGCGGGTGTGTGAGAGTGTTGTGTGCGGGTGTGTGAGAGTGTTGTGTGGGGCTGTGTGAGAGGGTTGTGTGTGTGAGAGGGTTGTATGCGGGTGTGTGAGTGTTGTGTGGGGCTGTGTGAGAGGGTTGTGTGGGGCTGTGTGAGAGGGTTGTGTGTGTATGAGAGGGTTGAGTGCGGGTGTGTGAGAGTGTTGTGTGCGGGTGTGTGAGAGGGTTGTGTGCGGGTGTGTGAGAGGGTTGTGTGTGTGTGTGAGAGTTTTGTGTGCGGGTGTGTGAGAGGGTTGTGTGTGTATGAGAGTGTTGTGTGCGGGTGTGTGAGAGTGTTGTGTGGTGCTGTGTGAGAGTGTTGTGTGTGTGAGAGGGTTGTGTGCGGGTGTGTGAGAGGGTTGTGTGTGTGAGTTTTGTGTGCGGGTGTGTGAGAGGTTTGTGTGTGTATGAGAGTGTTGTGTGCGGGTGTGTGAGAGTGTTGTGTGGTGCTGTGTGAGAGTGTTGTGTGTGTGAGAGGGTTGTGTGTGTATGAGATTGTTGTGTGCGGGTGTGTGAGAGTGTTGTGTGGTGCTGTGTGAGAGTGTTGTGTGTGTGAGAGGGTTGTGTGGGGCTGTGTGAGAGTGTTGTGTGCGGGTGTGTGAGAGTGTTGTGTGGTGCTGTGTGAGAGTGTTGTGTGTGTGAGAGGGTTGTGTGTGTGAGAGTGTTGTGTGTGTGTGAGAGGGTTGTGTGTGTATGAGAGTGTTGTGTGCGGGTGTGTGAGAGTGTTGTGTGGTGCTGTGTGAGAGTGTTGTGTGTGTGTGTGTGAGAGTGTTGTGTGCGGGTGTGTGAGAGGGTTGTGTGTGTGTGTGAGAGTGTTGTGTGCGGGTGTGTGAGAGGGTTGTGTGTGTGAGAGAGTGTTGTGTGGTGCTGTGTGAGAGTGTTGTGTGTGTGTGAGAGTGTTGTGTGCGGGTGTGTGAGAGTGTTGTGTGTGTGAGAGGGTTGTGTGGGGCTGTGTGAGAGTGTTGTGTGCGGGTGTGTGAGAGGGTTGTGTGTGTGTGTGAGAGTGTTGTGTGCGGGTGTGTGAGAGGGTTGTGTGTGTGAGAGAGTGTTGTGTGCGAGTGTGTGAGAGTGTTGTGTGGTGCTGTGTGAGAGTGTTGTGTGTGTGTGAGAGTGTTGTGTGCGGGTGTGTGAGAGGGTTGTGTGTGTGTGTGAGAGTTTTGTGTGCGGGTGTGTGAGAGGGTTGTGTGTGTGTGAGAGTGTTGTGTGCGGGTGTGTTGTGTGGTGCTGTGTGAGAGTGTTGTGTGTGTGAGAGGGTTGTGTGCGGGTGTGTGAGAGGGTTGTGTGTGTGTGTGAGAGTTTTGTGTGCGGGTGTGTGAGAGGGTTGTGTGTGTATGAGAGTGTTGTGTGCGGGTGTGTGAGAGTGTTGTGTGGTGCTGTGTGAGAGTGTTGTGTGTGTGAGAGGGTTGTGTGCGGGTGTGTGAGAGGGTTGTGTGTGTGTGTGAGAGTTTTGTGTGCGGGTGTGTGAGAGGGTTGTGTGTGTATGAGAGTGTTGTGTGCGGGTGTGTGAGAGTGTTGTGTGGTGCTGTGTGAGAGTGTTGTGTGTGTGAGAGGGTTGTGTGCGGGTGTGTGAGAGGGTTGTGTGGGGCTGTGTGAGAGTGTTGTGTGTGTGAGAGGGTTGTGTGGGGCTGTGTGAGAGTGTTGTGTGGGGCTGTGTGAGAGTGTTGTGTGGTGCTGTGTGAGAGTGTTGTGTGCGGGTGTGTGAGAGTGTTGTGTGCGGGTGTGTGAGAGTGTTGTGTGCGGGTGTGTGAGAGTGTGGTGCTGTGTGAGAGGGTTGTGTGGGGTTGTGTGAGAGTGTTGTGTGGGGCTGTGTGAGAGTGTTGTGTGTGTGAGATTGTTGTGTGGGGCTGTGTGAGAGTGTTGTGTGCGGGTGTGTGAGAGTGTTGTGTGGTGCTGTGTGAGAGTGTTGTGTGTGTGAGAGGGTTGTGTGCGGGTGTGTGAGAGGGTTGTGTGTGTGTGTGAGAGTTTTGTGTGCGGGTGTGTGAGAGGTTTGTGTGTGTATGAGAGTGTTGTGTGCGGGTGTGTGAGAGTGTTGTGTGGTGCTGTGTGAGAGTGTTGTGTGTGTGAGATGGTTGTGTGGGGCTGTGTGAGAGGGTTGTGTGCGGGTGTGTGAGAGTGTTGTGTGCGGGTGTGTGAGAGGGTTGTGTGTGTGTGTGAGAGTGTTGTGTGGTGCTGTGTGAGAGTGTTGTGTGGGTGTGGTTTTTTTTTGTCGAGAAACTACATGACTTGCAGTTGTAACTGGACATCCTGGGATGACTTGCTTGGTTTAAAAAGGACCAAATCCTGCCAAAATATCAATGGTGAGACTGTAACACAAAAAGTCAAAAATAACTAAATCTGTTAGCCATAGAAATAATTACAAATTGTGAAGTAAATGGTGAAAGAAAATTCAGTAACACTTTACTATAAGGTTTTATTCCATAACATTTATTAATTGTTTAGATAATATGAACTAACAATGAACAATACATTTTTCAACATTAATAATATTTGAGAATTCATTATGAATTAACTAATGTGAACAGCGATCAATTGATTGATTTAAAAATGTATTGCCAAATGTTAAAATGTATTAACATCCTATGTTCACAAATAGAACCTTATTGTAAGTGTTACTAAAAAGTCAGAAGTAAAACCAGAAACAGATTTGAATAAAAGTTGTATTATATATACATGGTGAATACTTACAAAAAACTCATAAGCCCAGGGTGCAAAAGTGGACCAAACTGTGACGTTAGAGCTGTAAGAAAAAATATATAATGATATGTTGCTTGCTGAAATTTAGAAACCATGTTTATTATATACGCTTAAGATAGTCATTCAAAAATGTAGCAAAATGATCATTTAAATGTTTTCCCCTCTATACATTAACATTAAGAGTTCAAATATTTGGGATTGCATTTTCTATACCGTTGGTGTAGCAAAAGTCAATGTGTTTTTGGAAATGCATTTAAAGCTGATCGCGCTCCTCTTTCCGTACAGCGTCATTACGTAAAGGCGGAGTCAGCAGCGCTCTTTAGCAAAGTACGAGCATTGATTTGAGGTGTTGGAAGCAATATCGCTACATATATATTGTCATAAAAAACTTTTTGGCCAACTGAATGTAAAACACAAAGAACAACATATCTGCTTCTGCGGATATACCGTAAATACAGAAATAAGCGCCGCAAACACATTTATAAATCTGTTAGCAATGAAAACAGCAGTAATCTGTATGGATCGCAGTTAAATATGACGTTTCACTTTGTGTGAAGAAGTTTGGTAGCTGTGTGGGCTACTTTACAGTGACTTTGTTATTTCGTATGAGATTTATTTTGGAGGAGTCTTAGTTAAATTGGTAAAAGATAATATTTTATTTGAACACGGGAGTTTATCTATTGCCAAATACAATTCGGTTTACCTAGCTTGCTATCGTAAACGAACTTCAACTATTCGACAGAAAATAAACTCACCAAAACCCTCATAAATGGTTGAAATAATCCTATATTCATTAATTGAGATGTGTAAATCGGGTTTAAGCATTGGGTTGATTTCTAGTTTAATTTCTGAGGTAGACTGCAACGTTTGTTGGCGATATCTCTCTCTTTCCACGTTTAAAATAACATTGTGACAAACTACTGTGCAAAATACTAAAACAAAATAATTGTTTTGCATTTAACACATAAAATAAACCAAACTGAAAACTTACCGAACTGCCAGAAATCGAGTATCCGCCTCCAGCTGCAGCCAGTAGATGTGCTCTGTGTGATTTGACGTGATGACGTTGTGGCGCACTTTCGCTACACATTACAGCAAGGCTACAGCGAGGTTACAGCGAGACCAACATTTACTGTAAAAGTTTCCCGCTCAATGAAAATTACCCAGAATGCATTATGAGCTGCAGTATTTTACTGTAATATACAAATGCAGTATTGTACTGTGGATTTTTACAGTAATGTGCTGCTAATCTACAGCGACATCTAACAGTGCGCAGGTGTGAAAAACTTGTTGCATCTTTGCCAAAAAGACCCATGGCTGTATTGGCTTTAATAAATCTGCAAAAATGTCAATTGTGTTTTAATGTCAATATGTAACTTAACTTAAATGATTTTAGCTGCAATGAGTGAAAAATAAGGGGGTCTGAATACTTTCCATACCTTGCCTGCCGTTGAACTTTTATTAATGGACTGTATGAATACATTTGCTAGATTTCGAAGTTTGAACGTGTCTTATACGTTTTGCAATACACCATTTTTAATACAGAAAATGTACTTTATAGAATTTCTACTCATTAGAAAAGCATTAGTATTACACTAAATTATTGTAATGTAGTCTTTAAGTATATATTAACTGTGGTTCAAAAAGCATTTATGTATATTTTTAGATCATTTAAAGAAATCAAATACATACTTAAAGTGGGTCCATTTCCATCACCATTCTTAAGGTATTAAATTTATTGCATATTAAACATAACCTGAAAGTTGTTTCAAAATAATACCTTTAATATGCATTTAGTACAGTGTAATTTAAATAAATTACAATTTTTTTTTTTAAATATATTGACTTCTCACGTGGGATAGTTACGGTCAAGTCAACTTTATTTGTATAGCCCGTTTTACAATTGTCATTGTTTCAAAGCAGCTGTACAAGAAACGCATTGACTAAAAGCAAAACAAAAGGTTAATCAAATAAAAACAAAAATGGTGAAAAGAGCGACACACAAAACATTAAACAAACATAATATGCACACATACACACACGTTGACACGCACGCACGCGCGCGCACGCACACACACACACACACACACACACGTTGACACGCGCGCACACACACACAGTTATACGACAGAATAAAATACTGCAAATTAATACAGAACAGATTAAGAGAAAACAAAAACCAGTTGTGTGAAATGTGTGTTAGTTCACTTTTAGCAGTAAAATATGCAAGAAATGAAATGAAGCAAGTGATTTTTCACGATGAAAATACTGCTCGCACCTCTGTAAAGGTATGAAGAAAGAATCTGGATTCGAGATGAAATGTTATACTTTAATCTGGTAAATATTCACTCAGTTTCTCCTTTTAAAATGCGGTAATACGCTTGATTTCCAGTCTCAGTGAGCCGTTGACGATGACGTCATAGAACGTTCGTTGACGTCGGTCCTCTTGAAAGACGCTGCATGATCGTTTCAGTCAGTTGTTGTTTTGACTTCTGCGTGAACAGTTTGTTTTGACTTCTTCGGAGATCAAAACCTTTCGTTTGCGATTCTTGGCGTTTTTTTCTGTCGGTGTGTTGTGTTTTCGTGTAGGAAGAGACAGCGTTTGATGTACTTCTAACGTTGAGTCGACCTAAACGTCCGATACTACCACAGTTATCGTCAAAGTTTGTTCAGCGATCGGATCCAGATTCGTCGTGTCAGGATGAGTTCATCTGGACGTGTCGAGTCTGCCGAAAATGAATTTCTCTTCGAGGATTATCAGCCCATAACTTCTTGGGCTGATTCAGTCCAAGAAGAATTGGGGGATCCTGAGCCCTTCGATGGAAAATACATACACTTGGAGCGATTCATCGATGCTCCCGAGGATGTTCCCTTCCCAAGGAGAGTCAAGACTGGTAAGTTATGTTGTGTGTGAGTGAAATGGATCTGGATTTAAAGAGATCAATCATTGGATGAACAGGTGTATCAGGTATTTATCTTCTCTGATTTATTCTCAATAGCTCCCTCACATGGACAAGAGACAGCAACAAATCCCTCAGCTGTTATCCGGAGGAGGGTTCACTGTAACTTCTATAACTGCATCTTCTCATCTTCTGGACTGCAACCTATTATTGACTGGTATACTGCACCGTAACTTTAATAACCGCATTAACTCATCCACTGCATTGTTACTTCAACAACTGCATTAACTCGCCTATTGCATTGCAACCTTAATAGCTAATGTCAATAATCTATGCACACTTAAGTCACTTGCACTATTGTTTAGTCTAAATTATTATCTGCTCATATCCACCTGTACATTAATGTTCATAGTGTTAATGTTCATAGTATATAGTCATCTATATATATTGTTCATAGTACATACCTACTGTAAAATATTGTTCATAGTCCATGCCCACTGTATAATATTTTCCTAATATTGTATTCTGTATTTATTCTAACTGTATATCCTGCACTTGCTAATTGCACTTCTGGTTAGACCTAAACTACATTTCGTTACACTGTACTTGTATATGTGTAATGACAATAAAGTTGAATCTAATCTAATCTCATTTTTAGGCCGGAGAGCTCTACGCAGAGACAGAGGGGCAACTCAGAGTCCCGGGCTCCTCCAGCTGCTGTTTCTGCTCCAAGAACAGGTAAAGGAAAAATCATTTGTAGGAAGTGACCTTGAACCAAAAATATCAATGCAAACTGTTTTTGATAGCATGTTTCTTAGTATGTGAGTAAATGTAGAATAACTTGTTTTTATAGATCAGTATTTAAAGAGATCAATCATTGGATGAACAGGTGTGACAGATTATCTACTCTGTTTTGTTCTCAACAGCTTCTCCACAACCAGATGTTTCCACAGAAGCTCCTGTAACTGAAGCTTCTCCACCTCTGTGAGTTGAACAAATTCTCTTGATTTATTCACATTAATCCAAGTGCTATAATGTTTGCAGAAACAATACTTTCAGTGTTTGTATTTTTAGGCCGGAGAGCTCTACAGAGACACTGGATAAACAAGAGCCACCGATATCTGAGTCCCAGGAACCTCCAGCAGCTGCTGCGGTTCCAGAAACAGGTAAATGAAACATGTATTTGTATGTCATGACATCGGACCAAAACCATCAAAGCTCTTTTATTTTTAAACTGTTGTTGGTGACATGTTTCTTAGCGTGTGAGTGAAATATAGAGCAACTTGTTTTAATGGATATGGATTTAAAGAGATCAATCATTGGATGAACATGTGTATCCGGTGTTTATCTACTTTGATTTATTCTCAACAGCTCCCTCACCAAGAAAGGAGATTGTTGTACAAGAGACAGCAACAACGCCCTCATATGTTATCCAGAGGAGGGTCTTCAGAGATGGGATGACTACTCAGAAGGTGTTCACGAAGACCCCCGTGACGGCCAAGTCATCTTGTGACCCATCTAAGTGAGTTGATTTAATCCTCTTGATTTATTCACATCAATCTAAGTGCAGCAATGTTTGAGGAAACAATACTTACAGTGGTTGTAACTCTATTAACTGCATCTACTCATCTATTGCACTGTAACTTCAATAACTGCATCTACTCATCTTCTGGACTGCAACCTATTATTGACTGGTATACTGCACCGTAACTTTAATAACCGCATTAACTCATCCACTGCATTGTTACTTCAACAACTGCATTAACTCGCCTATTGCATTGCAACCTTAATAGCTAATGTCAATAATCTATGCACACTTAAGTCACTTGCACTATTGTTTAGTCTAAATTATTATCTGCTCATATCCACCTGTACATTAATGTTCATAGTGTTAATGTTCATAGTATATAGTCATCTGTATATATTGTTCATAGTCCATGCCCACTGTATAATATTTTCCTAATATTGTATTCTGTATTTATTCTAACTGTATATCCTGCACTTGCTAATTGCCCTTCTGGTTAGACCTAAACTACATTTCGTTACACTGTACTTGTATATGTGTAATGACAATAAAGTTGAATCTAATCTAATCTCATTTTTAGGCCGGAGAGCTCTACGCAGAGACAGAGGGACAACTCAGAGTCCCGGGCTCCTCCAGCTGCTGTTTCTGCTCCAAGAACAGGTAAAGGAAAAATCATTTGTAGGAAGTGACCTTGAACCAAAAATATCAATGCAAACTGTTTTGATAGCATGTTTCTTAGTATGTGAGTAAATGTAGAATAACTTGTTTTTTATAGATCAGTATTTAAAGAGATCAAGCATTAGTTGAACAGGTGTATCAGGTGTTTATCTACTTTGATTTATTCTCAACAGCTCCCTCACCAAGAAAGGAGATTGCTGTACAAGAGACAGCAACAAAGCCCTCATATGTTATCCAGAGGAGGGTCTTCAGAGATGGGTGGACAACTCGGAAGGTGTTCATGAAGACCCCTGTGACGGCCAAGTCATCTTGTGACCCATCTAAGTGAGTTGATTTAATCCTCTTGATTTATTGACATCAATCTAAGTGCAGCAATGTTTGCAGAAACTATGCTTACAGTGGTTGTATTTTTAGGCCGGAGAGCTCTACGCAGAGACAGAGGGACAACTCAGAGTCCCGGGCTCCTCCAGCTGCTGTTTCTGCTCCAAGAACAGGTAAAGGAAAAATCATTTGTAGGAAGTGACCTTGAACCAAAAATATTAATGCAAACAGTTTTTGATAGCATGTTTCTTAGTATGTGAGTAAATGTAGAATAACTTGTTTTTATAGATCAGTATTTAAAGAGATCAAGCATTAGTTGAACAGGTGTATCAGGCGTCAATCTTCTCTGATTTATTCTCAACAGCTTCTCCACAAAGGCAGAAGAGTGTTGGACCAGAGACGTGCACAAAACCTCCAGCTTCTCCACCTCAGTGAGTTAAACATTCTCTTGATTTATACACAACAATCTTAAGTTCTTGAATGTTTGCAGAAACAATACTTACATGCTTGTGTTTTTAGGCCGGAGTGTTCAATAAAGAATCTGGATAAACCAGATCCAGTCCAAATGGAGTCCCGGGAACCTCCAGCAACTCCTGCTGAAAAGTGTAACACTGAAACTTTGACCCAATTGATTTCAGTTCCAGGAGATTCAGTGGTTACATTCGAAATGTCAAATAAGGCCCAAAGGAGGATGAGGAAAATGAGAAATAGTAAGTTAATATATTCTTATTTAATCTGCTCAATACTATCAATGCTTTCTCATTTGTAAAACTGTTTCAGCAGCTCATTTCTTTGTGTGTTTGTGAAATTTAGAACAACTTGTTTTTATGGATCTGTATTTAAAGAGATCAATCATTGGGTGAACAGGTGTTTATCTTCTCTGATTTTTTCTCAACAGCTTCCTCACAAGAGACGTCCACAGATTCCCCTGTCAAACTAGCTTCAGCTGCTTTGAAGAAAACAAAATGGAGGAAAGCAAAGCGGAGGATGAGGAAAAAATGTATGTGAATATATTCCTTTCCAATCGGCTCAACACTCTCAAAGCTCTTTTACTTTAAGAAACATGCTACAAATAACAGTTTGAAGTGTGTGAGTAACTAAGTTTGATTTAGTTTTAATGGATCTGTATCAAAATATATCAATCATTGGATGAACAGGTGTGACAGATTATCTACTGTGTTTTGTTCTCAACAGCTTCTCCACAACCAGATGTTTCCACAGAAGCTCCTGTCACGGCAGCTTCTCCACCTCTGTGAGTTGAACAAATTCTCTTGATTTATTCACATTAATCCAAGTGCTATAATGTTTGCAGAAACAATACTTTCAGTGTTTGTATTTTTAGGCCGGAGAGCTCTACAGAGACACTGGATAAACAAGAGCCACCGATATCTGAGTCCCAGGAACCTCCAGCAGCTGCTGCGGTTCCAGAAACAGGTAAATGAAACATGTATTTGTATGTCATGACATCGGACCAAAACCATCAAAGCTCTTTTATTTTTAAACTGTTGTTGGTGACATGTTTCTTAGCGTGTGAGTGAAATATAGAGCAACTTGTTTTACTGGATATGGATTTAAAGAGATCAATCATTGGATGAACATGTGTATCAGGTGTTTATCTACTTTGATTTATTCTCAACAGCTCCCTCACCAAGAAAGGAGATTGCTGTACAAGAGACAGCAACAACGCCCTCATATGTTATCCAGAGGAGGGTCTTCAGAGATTGGCAGACTACTCAGAAGGTGTTCACGAAGACCCCCGTGACGGCCAAGTCATCACGTGACCCATCTAAGTGAGTTGATTTAATCCTCTTGATTTATTCACATCAATCTTAAGTGCAGCAATGTTTGAGGAAACAATACTTACAGTGGTTGTAACTCTATTAACTGCATCTACTCATCTATTGCACTGTAACTTCATTAACTGCATCTACTCATCTTCTGGACTGCAACCTATTATTGACTGGTATACTGCACCGTAACTTTAATAACCGCATTAACTCATCCACTGCATTGTTACTTCAACAACTGCATTAACTCGCCTATTTCATTGCAACCTTAATAGCTAATGTCAATAATCTATGCACACTTAAGTCACTTGCACTATTGTTTAGTCTAAATTATTATCTGCTCATATCCACCTGTACATTAATGTTCATAGTGTTAATGTTCATAGTATATAGTCATCTGTATATATTGTTCATAGTCCATGCCCACTGTATAATATTTTCTTAATATTGTATTCTGTATTTATTCTAACTGTATATCCTGCACTTGCTAATTGCACTTCTGGTTAGACCTAAACTACATTTCGTTACACTGTACTTGTATATGTGTAATGACAATAAAGTTGAATCTAATCTAATCTCATTTTTAGGCCGGAGAGCTCTACGCAGAGACAGAGGGGCAACTCAGAGTCCCGGGCTCCTCCAGCTGCTGTTTCTGCTCCAAGAACAGGTAAAGGAAAAATCATTTGTAGGAAGTGACCTTGAACCAAAAATATCAATGCAAACAGTTTTTGATAGCATGTTTCTTAGTATGTGAGTAAATGTAGAATAACTTGTTTTTATAGATCAGGATTTAAAGAGATCAAGCATTAGTTGAACAGGTGTATCAGGCGTTAATCTTCTCTGATTTATTCTCAACAGCTTCTCCACAAAGGCAGAAGAGTGTTGGACCAGAGACGTGCACAAAACCTCCAGCTTCTCCACCTCAGTGAGTTAAACATTCTCTTGATTTATACACAACAATCTTAAGTTCTTGAATGTTTGCAGAAACAATACTTACATGCTTGTGTTTTTAGGCCGGAGTGTTCAATAAAGAAACTGGATAAACCAGATCCAGTCCAAATGGAGTCCCAGGAACCTCCAGCAGCTGCTGCGGTTCCAGAAACAGGTAAATGAAACATGTATTTGTATGTCATGACATCGGACCAAAACCATCAAAGCTCTTTTATTTTTAAACTGTTGTTGGTGACATGTTTCCTTAGCGTGTGAGTGAAATATAGAGCAACTTGTTTAATGGATATGGATTTAAAGAGATCAATCATTGGATGAACATGTGTATCAGGTGTTTATCTACTTTGATTTATTCTCAACAGCTCCCTCACCAAGAAAGGAGATTGTTGTACAAGAGACAGCAACAAATCCCTCATATGTTATCCAGAGGAGGGTCTTCAGAGATGGGATGACTACTCAGAAGGTGTTCACGAAGATCCCCGTGACGGCCAAGTCATCTTGTGACCCATCTAAGTGAGTTGATTTAATCCTCTTGATTTATTGACATCAATCTAAGTGCAGCAATGTTTGAGGAAACAATACTTACAGTGGTTGTAACTCTATTAACTGCATCTACTCATCTATTGCACTGTAACTCTATTAACTGCATCTACTCATCTTCTGGACTGCAACCTATTATTAACTGGTATACTGCACCGTAACTTTAATAACCGCATTAACTCATCCACTGCATTGTTACTTCAACAACTGCTTTAACTCGCCTATTGCATTGCAACCTTAATAGCTAATGTCAATAATTTAAGTCACTTGCACTATTGTTTAGTCTAAATTATTATCTGCTCATATCCACCTGTACATTAATGTTCATAGTGTTAATGTTCATAGTATATAGTCATCTATATATATTGTTCATAGTACATACCTACTGTAAAATATTTTCATAGTCCATGCCCACTTTATAATATTTTCCTAATATTGTATTCTGTATTTATTCTAACTGTATATCCTGCACTTGCTGATTGCACTTCTGGTTATACCTAAACTACATTTCGTTACACTGTACTTGTAAATGTGTAATGACTATAAAGTTGAATCTAATCTAATCTCATTTTTAGGCCGGAGAGCTCTACGCAGAGACAGAGGGACAACTCAGAGTCCCGGGCTCCTCCAGCTGCTGTTTCTGCTCCAAGAACAGGTAAAGGAAAAATCATTTGTAGGAAGTGACCTTGAACCAAAAATATCAATGCAAACAGTTTTTGATAGCATGTTTCTTAGTATGTGAGTAAATGTAGAATAACTTGTTTTTATAGATCAGTATTTAAAGAGATCAAGCATTAGTTGAACAGGTGTATCAGGCGTCAATCTTCTCTGATTTATTCTCAACAGCTTCTCCACAAAGGCAGAAGAGTGTTGGACCAGAGACGTGCACAAAACCTCCAGCTTCTCCACCTCAGTGAGTTAAACATTCTCTTGATTTATACACAACAATCTTAAGTTCTTGAATGTTTGCAGAAACAATACTTACATGCTTGTGTTTTTAGGCCGGAGTGTTCAATAAAGAATCTGGATAAACCAGATCCAGTCCAAATGGAGTCCCAGGAACCTCCAGCAGCTGCTGCGGTTCCAGAAACAGGTAAATGAAACATGTATTTGTATGTCATGACATCGGACCAAAACCATCAAAGCTCTTTTATTTTTAAACTGTTGTTGGTGACATGTTTCTTAGCGTGTGAGTGAAATATAGAGCAACTTGTTTAATGGATATGGATTTAAAGAGATCAATCATTGGATGAACATGTGTATCAGGTGTTTATCTTCTCTGATTTATTCTCAACAGCTCCCTCACCAAGAAAGGAGATTGTTGTACAAGAGACAGCAACAAATCCCTCATATGTTATCCAGAGGAGGGTCTTCAGAGATTGGCAGACTACTCAGAAGGTGTTCACGAAGACCCCCGTGACGGCCAAGTCATCTTGTGACCCATCTAAGTGAGTTGATTTAATCCTCTTGATTTATTCACATCAATCTAAGTGCAGCAATGTTTGAGGAAACAATACTTACAGTAGTTGTAACTCTATTAACTGCATCTACTCATCTATTGCACTGTAACTCTATTAACTGCATCTACTCATCTTCTGGACTGCAACCTATTATTAACTGGTATACTGCACCGTAACTTTAATAACCGCATTAACTCATCCACTGCATTGTTACTTCAACAACTGCTTTAACTCGCCTATTGCATTGCAACCTTAATAGCTAATGTCAATAATTTATGTCACTTGCACTATTGTTTAGTCTAAATTGTTATCTGCTCATATCCACCTGTACATTAATGTTCATAGTGTTAATGTTCATAGTATATACCTACTGTAAAATATTTTCATAGACCATGCCCACTTTATAATATTTTCCTAATATTGTATTCTGTATTTATTCTAACTGTATATCCTGCACTTGCTAATTGCACTTCTGGTTATACCTAAACTACATTTCGTTACACTGTACTTGTATATGTGTAATGACAATAAAGTTGAATCTAATCTCATTTTTAGGCCGGAGAGCTCTACGCAGAGACAGAGGGACAACTCAGAGTCCCGGGCTCCTCCAGCTGCTGTTTCTGCTCCAAGAACAGGTAAAGGAAAAATCATTTGTAGGAAGTGACCGTGAACCAAAAATATCATTGCAAACAGTTTTTGATAGCATGTTTCTTAGTATGTGAGTAAATGTAGAATAACTTGTTTTTATAGATCAGGATTTAAAGAGATCAAGCATTAGTTGAACAGGTGTATCAGGTGTTTATCTACTTTGATTTATTCTCAACAGCTCCCTTACCAAGAAAGAAGATTGCTGTACAAGAGACCGCAACAAAGCCCCCATATGTTATCCAGAGGAGGGTCTACAGAGATGGGTGGACAACTCGGAAGGTGTTCATGAAGCCCCCCGTGACGGCCAAGTCATCTTGTGACCCATCTAAGTGAGTTGATTTAATCCTCTTGATTTATTGACATCAATCTAAGTGCAGCAATGTTTGCAGAAACTATGCTTACAGTGGTTGTATTTTTAGGCCGGAGAGCTCTACGCAGAGACAGAGGGACAACTCAGAGTCCCAGGCTCCTCCAGCTGCTGTTTCTGCTCCAAGAACAGGTAAAGGAAAAATCATTTGTAGGAAGTGACCTTGAACCAAAAATATCAATGCAAACTGTTTTTGATAGCATGTTTCTTAGTATGTGAGTAAATGTAGAATAACTTGTTTTTATAGATCAGGATTTAAAGAGATCAAGCATTAGTTGAACAGGTGTATCAGGCGTTAATCTTCTCTGATTTATTCTCAACAGCTTCTCCACAAAGGCAGAAGAGTGTTGGACCAGAGACGTGCACAAAACCTCCAGTTTCTCCACCTCAGTGAGTTAAACATTCTCTTGATTTATACACAACAATCTTAAGTTCTTGAATGTTTGCAGAAACAATACTTACATGCTTGTGTTTTTAGGCCGGAGTGTTCAATAAAGAAACTGGATAAACCAGATCCAGTCCAAATGGAGTCCCAGGAACCTCCAGCAACTGCTGCGGTTCCAGAAACAGGTAAATGAAACATGTATTTGTATGTCATGACATCGGACCAAAACCATCAAAGCTCTTTTATTTTTAAACTGTTGTTGGTGACATGTTTCTTAGCGTGTGAGTGAAATATAGAGCAACTTGTTTTAATGGATATGGATTTAAAGAGATCAATCATTGGATGAACATGTGTATCAGGTGTTTATCTTCTCTGATTTATTCTCAACAGCTCCCTCACCAAGAAAGGAGATTGTTGTACAAGAGACAGCAACAAATCCCTCATATGTTATCCAGAGGAGGGTCTTCAGAGATGGGATGACTACTCAGAAGGTGTTCACGAAGACCCCCGTGACGGCCAAGTCATCTTGTGACCCATCTAAGTGAGTTGATTTAATCCTCTTGATTTATTGACATCAATCTAAGTGCAGCAATGTTTGAGGAAACAATACTTACAGTAGTTGTAACTCTATTAACTGCATCTACTCATCTATTGCACTGTAACTCTATTAACTGCATCTACTCATCTTCTGGACTGCAACCTATTATTAACTGGTATACTGCACCGTAACTTTAATAACCGCATTAACTCATCCACTGCATTGTTACTTCAACAACTGCATTAACTCGCCTATTTCATTGCAACCTTAATAGCTAATGTCAATAATTTATGTCACTTGCACTATTGTTTAGTGTAAATTATTATCTGCTCATATCCACCTGTACATTAATGTTCATAGTGTTAATGTTCATAGTATATAGTCATCTGTATATATTGTTCATAGTACATACCTACTGTCAAATATTTTCATAGACCATGCCCACTTTATAATATTTTCATAGTCCATGCCCACTGTATAATATTTTCATAGTCCATGCCCACTGTATAATATTTTCATAGTCCATGCCCACTGTATAATATTTTCCTAATATTGTATTCTGTATTTATTCTAACTGTACATCCTGCACTTGCTAATTGCACTTCTGGTTAAACCTAAACTACATTTCGTTACACTGTACTTGTATATGTGTAATGACAATAAAGTTGAATCTAATCTCATTTTTAGGCCGGAGAGCTCTACGCAGAGACAGAGGGACAACTCAGAGTCCCGGGCTCCTCCAGCTGCTGTTTCTGCTCCAAGAACAGGTAAAGGAAAAAAACATTTGTAGGAAGTGACCGTGAACCAAAAATATCAATGCAAACTGTTTTTGATAGCATGTTTCTTAGTATGTGAGTAAATGTAGAATAACTTGTTTTTATAGATCAGGATTTAAAGAGATCAAGCATTAGTTGAACAGGTGTATCAGGCGTCAATCTTCTCTGATTTATTCTTAACAGCTTCTCCACAAAGGCAGAAGAGTGTTGGACCAGAGACGTGCACAAAACCTCCAGCTTCTCCACCTCAGTGAGTTAAACATTCTCTTGATTTATACACAACAATCTTAAGTTCTTGAATGTTTGCAGAAACAATACTTACATGCTTGTGTTTTTAGGCCGGAGTGTTCAATAAAGAAACTGGATAAACCAGATCCAGTCCAAATGGAGTCCCAGGAACCTCCAGCAGCTGCTGCGGTTCCAGAAACAGGTAAATGAAACATGTATTTGTATGTCATGACATCGGACCAAAACCATCAAAGCTCTTTTATTTTTAAACTGTTGTTGGTGACATGTTTCTTAGCGTGTGAGTGAAATATAGAGCAACTTGTTTTAATGGATATGGATTTAAAGAGATCAATCATTGGATGAACATGTGTATCAGGTGTTTATCTTCTCTGATTTATTCTCAACAGCTCCCTCACCAAGAAAGAAGATTGCTGTACAAGAGACCGCAACAAAGCCCCCATATGTTATCCAGAGGAGGGTCTTCAGAGATGGGTGGACAACTCGGAAGGTGTTCATGAAGCCCCCCGTGACGGCCAAATCATCTTGTGACCCATCTAAGTGAGTTGATTTAATCCTCTTGATTTATTGACATCAATCTAAGTGCAGCAATGTTTGCAGAAACTATGCTTACAGTGGTTGTATTTTTAGGCCGGAGAGCTCTACGCAGAGACAGAGGGGCAACTCAGAGTCCCGGGCTCCTCCAGCTGCTGTTTCTGTTTCAAGAACAGGTAAAGGAAAAATCATTTGTAGGAAGTGACCGTGAACCAAAAATATCAATGCAAACAGTTTTTGATAGCATGTTTCTTAGTATGTGAGTAAATGTAGAATAACTTGTTTTTATAGATCAGTATTTAAAGAGATCAAGCATTAGTTGAACAGGTGTATCAGGCGTCAATCTTCTCTGATTTATTCTCAACAGCTTCTCCACAAAGGCAGAAGAGTGTTGGACCAGAGACGTGCACAAAACCTCCAGCTTCTCCACCTCAGTGAGTTAAACATTCTCTTGATTTATACACAACAATCTTAAGTTCTTGAATGTTTGCAGAAACAATACTTACATGCTTGTGTTTTTAGGCCGGAGTGTTCAATAAAGAAACTGGATAAACCAGATCCAGTCCAAATGGAGTCCCAGGAACCTCCAGCAACTCCTGCTGAAAAGTGTAACACCGAAACTTTGACCCAATTGATTTCAGTTCCAGGAGATTCAGTTGTTACATTCGAGATGTCAAATAAGGCCAAAAGGAGGATGAGGAAAATGAGAAATAGTAAGTTAATATATTCTTATTTAATCTGCTCAATACTATCAATGCTTTCTCATTTGTAAAACTGTTTCAGCAGCTCATTTCTTTGTGTGTTTGTGAAATTTAGAACAACTTGTTTTTATGGATCTGTATTTAAAGAGATCAATCATTGGGTGAACAGGTGTTTATCTTCTCTGATTTTTTTCTCAACAGCTTCCTCACAAGAGACGTCCACAGATTCCCCTGTCAAACTAGCTTCAGCTGCTTTGAAGAAAACAAAATGGAGGAAAGCAAAGCGGAGGATCAGAACAAAATGTATGTGAATATATTCCTTTCCAATCGGCTCAACACTCTCAAAGCTCTTTTACTTTAAGAAACATGCTACAAATAACAGTTTGAAGTGTGTGAGTAACTAAGTTTGATTTAGTTTTAATGGATCTGTTCAAAATATATCAATCATTGGATGAACAGGTGTGACAGGTTATCTACTCTGTTTTGTTCTCAACAGCTTCTCCACAACCAGATGTTTCCACAGAAGCTCCTGTAACTGAAGCTTCTCCACCTCTGTGAGTTGAACAAATTCTCTTGATTTATTCACATTAAACCAAGTGCTATAATGTTTGCAGAAACAATACTTTCAGTGTTTGTATTTTTAGGCCGGAGAGCTCTACAGAGACACTGGATAAACAAGAGCCACCGATATCTGAGTCCCAGGAACCTCCAGCAGCTGCTGCGGTTCCAGAAACAGGTAAATGAAACATGTATTTGTATGTCATGACATCGGACCATAAATATGCTGTTTTATTTTTAAACTGTTTTAAGAAAAGTGTGTTTCTGAAACTTTGACCCAATTGATTTCAGTTCCAGGAGATTCAGTGGTTACATTCGAGATGTCAAATAAGGCCAAAAGGAGGATGAGGAAAATGAGAAATAGTAAGTTAATATATTCTTATTTAATCTGCTCAACACTATCAATGCTTTCTCATTTGTAAAACAATCATTTGGATGAACATGTGTTTCATTGATCTGCTCTGATTTATTCTCAACAGTTTTAAATAGGCAGGAGATTGCTCCACTAGAGAAACAGTTGCAGGAAGCGAACGAATCGCCGGAGACTGACACCATTGAACACCTTTGTGAGCTCCTGGATGAACTGCATCTGTCCTCTGAGCCTTCTGCCCCAGTCACACAATCTCCTGTTCTTGAGTGAGTTGAGCAGTTTCTTCTCAATTCGTAAGTAATTGACTGTATACAGAAATGATGCTTACAGGACTCATCCTTGTATATTTTAGGCTTCATCATATAGAGGCAAACTCCTCCGGCCCATTCAACAGATCGAAGCCTCTTCGTCCAGCGACATTTATTTTTGAGTTTTCCACGTCTGGTAAGTTGTTATATTTTCTGACCAACAGTATTATTGCTCTTTTATTGTTTAAAACTGCTGTTTCTGCTTCAAGAACAGGTAAAGTAAAAAAATGTTTTTCATCATGACATCGGACTAAACCATCAATGCTCTTGTATTTTTAAAATTGTTTTGAGAATCTTATGGTAGCATGTTTCTTAGTGTGTGAGTAACTAAGTTTGATTTAGTTTTAATGGATCTGTATCAAAATATATCAATCATTGGATGAACAGGTGTGACAGGTTATCTACTCTGTTTTGTTCTCAACAGCTTCTCCACAACCAGATGTTTCCACAGAAGCTCCTGTAACGGAAGCTTCTCCACCTCTGTGAGTTGAACAAATTCTCTTGATTTATTCACATTAAACCAAGTGCTATAATGTTTGCAGAAACAATACTTACAGTGTTTGTATTTTAAGGCCGGAAAGCTCTACAGAGACACTGGATAAACAAGAGCCACCGATATCCGAGTCCCAGGAACCTCCAGCAGCTGCTGCGGTTCCAGAAACAGGTAAATGAAACATGTATTTGTATGTCATGACATCGGACCAAAAATATGCTGTTTTATTTTTAAACTGTTTTAAGAAAAGTGTGTTTCTGAAACTTTGACCCAATTGATTTCAGTTCCAGGAGATTCAGTGGTTACATTCAAGATGTCAAATAAGGCCAGAAGGAGGATTAGGAAAATGAGAAATAGTAAGTTAATATATTCTTATTTAATCTGCTCAACACTATCAATGCTTTCTCATTTGTAAAACAATCTTTGGATGAACATGTGTTTCATTGATCTGCTCTGATTTATTCTCAACAGTTTTAAATAGGCAGGAGATTGCTCCACTAGAGAAACAGTTGCTGGAAGCGAACGAATCGCCGGAGACTGACACCATTGAACACCTTTGTGAGCTCCTGGATGAACTGCATCTGTCCTCTGAGCCTTCTGCCCCAGTCACACAATCTCCTGTTCTTGAGTGAGTTGAGCAGTTTCTTCTCAATTCGTAAGTAATTGACTGTATACAGAAATGATGCTTACAGGACTCATCCTTGTATATTTTAGGCTTCATCATATAGAGGCAAACTCCTCCGGCCCATTCAACAGATCGAAGCCTCTTCGTCCAGCGACATTTATTTTTGAGTTTTCCACGTCTGGTAAGTTGTTATATTTACTGACCAACAGTATTATTGCTCTTTTATTGTTTAAAACTGCTGTTTCTGCTTCAAGAACAGGTAAAGTAAAAAAATGTTTTTCATCATGACATCGGACTAAACCATCAATGCTCTTGTATTTTTAAAATTGTTTTGAGAATCTTATGGTAGCATGTTTCTTAGTGTGTGAGTAACTAAGTTTGATTTAGTTTTAATGGATCTGTATCCAAATATATCAATCATTGGATGAACAGGTGTGACAGATTATCTACTCTGTTTTGTTCTCAACAGCTTCTCCACAACCAGATGTTTCCACAGAAGCTCCTGTAACGGAAGCTTCTCCACCTCTGTGAGTTGAACAAATTCTCTTGATTTATTCACATTAAACCAAGTGCTATAATGTTTGCAGAAACAATACTTTCAGTGTTTGTATTTTAAGGCCGGAAAGCTCTACAGAGACACTGGATAAACAAGAGCCACCGATATCTGAGTCCCAGGAACCTCCAGCAGCTGCTGCGGTTCCAGAAACAGGTAAATGAAACATGTATTTGTATGTCATGACATCGGACCAAAACCATCAAAGCTCTTTTATTGTTTAAAACTGTTTTAAGAAAAGTGTGTTTCTGAAACTTTGACCCAATTGATTTCAGTTCCAGGAGATTCAGTGGTTACATTCAAGATGTCAAATAAGGCCAGAAGGAGGATGAGGAAAATGAGAAATAGTAAGTTAATATATTCTTATTTAATCTGCTCAACACTATCAATGCTTTCTCATTTGTAAAACAATCTTTGGATGAACAGGTGTGACAGGTTATCTACTCTGTTTTGTTCTCAACAGCTTCTCCACAACCAGATGTTTCCACAGAAGCTCCTGTAACGGAAGCTTCTCCACCTCTGTGAGTTGAACAAATTCTCTTGATTTATTCACATTAAACCAAGTGCTATAATGTTTGCAGAAAAATTACTTTCAGTGTTTGTATTTTAAGGCCGGAGAGCTCTACAGAGACACTGGATAAACAAGAGCCACCGATATCTGAGTCCCAGGAACCTCCAGCAGCTGCTGCGGTTCCAGAAACAGGTAAATGAAACATGTATTTGTATGTCATGACATCGGACCAAAACCATCAAAGCTCTTTTATTGTTTAAAACTGTTTTGAGAATTCTACGTTTTGTTTCTTAGCGTGTTATTCAAATTTAAAAAACTGTATTGAGAATCTTATGTTGATTTATTCTCCTGTAATCTGCTCAACACTCATCAATGCGCATCCAGACAAATTCATTTTTCAGTCATCCACATTTGGTAAATTGATATATTTTGTTCTATCTGACGAAAGTATCATTGCCCCTTTATAATTTGAGAACCTGCTTTAAAAATCATAATTTGTGATATCAATCTTTGAATGAACAGGTGTGTCATTTATCTACTCTGATTTGTTCTCAACAGATTTTGGACAGAAAAGTGAGCAAGAGAAACCAGAAGAGTCCCCTGTGGCAGCAGCCCCCGGAGCAATACCACCTTGTTAGTAAAATTTTGAACAAATTTATAAACACATTTGTATTTGCTCAACAGATTTGTCATTTATCTTCTGTTTTATTTCTAACAGTTAGTCTGCAGACAGCCGGCTGGCTGACATTTGGAAATCTTTGCACTCTGCTGTAAAGACAACAAGACATCTGATATCTTCAGCTCATTGTTAGTGATATGCGACCCCTAAACATTATCAGCTTCAATTTAAAAAGTGCTGTTTAATTATACTAAATGTCCGTTTGTTCTTTTTGCATCTAAAGTTACTCAGAGAGGCACCTGAAATGCAGCCCATGGATTCTGTGCTAAATTTACCTGATCAGCGACTGGAAAACACAAATAAATAATTTTTATCACGCATATGAAACAACAGCACGATATCAGAAAAGTTTAAAAGTTCTCAGTTGTATTTCTAATAATAGACTTCTATGGAGAAGAAAGCGCGTATCTAATCAGTGGAAGAACGGCTCTTGACACAAGCTAGGGTTTTTCACAAGTACAATGGTACAGTAGGGATGGGCGATATTATCGTTTGCGATATAAAATGCGAGTTTGCATTAGGTTATTTTAAATATGTTACGGACGAGAGCACTTTGACACATGCGTTTTAGGTATGTGTGCCGAACCCCACATGGGGCTAGCCCCTATTGGACACCGGCGCTCTGACTCACAACACAGTTAACCTGAAACTGATATCCCCTTTCGGACAACATCTGACGTTCATCACTACACTTGTGGACATCGATGTCCATCAAATAAATGAGCAGCGTATATAGAGCATCAATAAAACAATTTCTGTCCTCAAAAGCATCGTACCTCCTATAAACTGTTCCTTTTTTTCGGTGGGGTTCCTTTTTATTCCATGCAGCCCATAAAATGTTGGTATATTATTGCACCCTAGTGACCTATTTGTGTGCCTTAAGGATCTATTGTGTACCAGTTCAATTCTAGTGGAACTAAACATTCAACATAGATCCTTATGGTGCAATGATGTACCCCAATAAGTACAACATTCGATGTACAGAAAAGGTATTGTACTTTTACCGTGTAGGACATGTTTATGCTCTTCTAGTTGGTCTGGAATCAAACACAAACATTTGTCTTATTGTGCAATTGTATGTGTATACATGCTCTGTACACTAATAAGCTTGTCTTGTTTGCATGTCTCATCCTGGGACCCCTGAGTCTGACAGACCCAGCTCTAGTTTGACTGGATGCTCATCCCAGAGCAGAAGGTAAAAGGATTCTGCACTGATCACTACATGTTCCATAACTTGTGTATTTTTTTATATAGAAAATTAAAACAGATATTTCTTATAATTCTAGAACATTTGCACGTTCAATTTTCAGTGTAGTGTAAAAAAAATCTAACCAATTTGGGCTTAATGAAAATAATCATGATGGTAAACTAATTTTGTTTGATGTCTTAGGAATCGCAAAGTGGTGATGGAGGGATGGCGGAGAAGTTGAGGTAAGAGAAAGGTAGGTGGCTGCTTAAATACACTTGGAAGATGATTGACAGGACCATCAGGCATCTACTTCGGGCTAAAAGAAACATGAGTACAGAAATGTTTTATAATATATATATATATACAGGTGCTGGTCATATACACTGCTCAAAAAAATAAAGGGAACACCTAAATCACACTACATTAGATCTCAATGAACAAAATATCCAGGTTAAATCTCTTCACTTACATACTTTGCATAACTTGCAAGAACAAAATAATGTCAAAATGGTCAATGAAAGCCAAAATTATAAACACATTCAGGGCAGGAATTACAGGAAAATCACTGTAAAAAAATTCTGACAATAGAGATCTGACAATAGAGTTGATGATTTCATCCCAATACTTAATAGGACGTGGAGGTCTGTAAGACCCTCTGAGAATGGTCCTCCCCAGACCACGCTTGTTGATGCCTCTCCAGTGTACCTGTTGTCACTTTTATTTGCACCAAATCAAGGGAAAATGGTTCACAATCACTTATGATTACTTGCCGGGTTGATTGATGGTCCTGAGGGTTAACTGACTCGGTGTTGAGCTGTGATGATCAGGTGTTCCCTTTATTTTTTTGAGCAGTGTACGTAGAATATCATCAAAAGGTGGATATATTTGACTAATTCCATTCAAAAAGTGAAACGTGTATATTATATTAATCATTACACACAGACTGATATATTTCAAATATTTATTTCTTTTAATTTTGATGATTGTAGATTAGATTAGATTCAACTTTATTGTCATTACACATATACAAGTACAGTGTAACGAAATGTAGTTTAGGTCTAACCAGAAGTGCAATTAGCAAGTGCAGGATGTACAGTTAGAATAAATACAGAATACAATATTAGGAAAATATTATACAGTGGGCATGGACTATGAAAATATTATACAGTGGGCATGGACTATGAAAATATTATTCAGTGGGCATGGACTATGAAAATATTATACAGTGGGCATGGACTATGAAAATATTATACAGTGGGCATGGTCTATGAAAATATTTTACAGTAGGTATGTACTATGAAAATATGACAGTAGGTATATACTATGAACAATATATACAGATGGGTATATACTATGAACATTAATGTACAGGTGGATATGAACAGATAATAATTTAGACTAAAATAGTCCAAGTGACTTAGGTGTGCATAAATTATTGATACTGGCTATTAAAGTTGCAGTGCAATAGGTGAGTTAATGCAGTTATTAAAGTAAAGGTGCAGTATACCAGTTAATAATAGGTTGCAGTCCAGAAGATGAGTTTATGCAGTTAATTAGGTTACAGTGCAATAGATGAGTAGATGCATTTAATAGAATTACAGTGCAGTAGATTAGTTAATGCAGTTAATTAGGTTACAGTGCAATAGATGAGTAGATGCAGTTATTGAGGTTACAGTGCAATAGATGAGTAGATGCAGTTAATAGAATTACATTGCAGTAGATAGGTTAGTGCAGTTATGGAAGTGGTCCATTAGTGCAAATGAGCATTTAGTTAAATATTCCTGGTGTGCAAGTGAGCAGTATAGAGTGCAAATGATGCTGTGTGTGTGTAAACAGTCCGGTAGAGCAGATAACATGAAGTACTGGTGTGTACAGTTCAGTCATGCATGCAGCCCTGTAGTGCAATGTGTAAACAATGTTATAGCAGCGATGAAGTTAGGTAAGAGAGGTAGTGGAATCAGTGGGGGGCAGAGTTCAATAATGAAACAGCTTTGAGAAAAAAGCTGTTTCTTAGTCTGCTGGTTCTTGTCCGGAGGCACCGGAAGCGCCTACCGGAAGGCAGGAGAGTAAACAGTCTATGAGCGGGGTGAGAGGAGTCCTTGAGAATGCTGCGAGCTCGACGCAGACAGCGTTTCTTCTGGATGTCCTCAATGGCAGAAAGTGTAGTCCCTGTGATGCGCTGGGCTGTTTTCATCACCCGCTGCAGTGCCTTGCGCTCAGCAACAGATCAGTTCCCGGTGGTCCAGTACAGATCCTCCGAAATGTGAGTCCCCAAGAACTTAAAACTGGAAACACGTTCAACAGCCATCCCATTAATGTGGATGGGGTCGTGTGTGCCTCCTTTCGCTTTCCTGAAGTCCACGATGATCTTTTTTGTCTTGGAGGTGTTAAGGAGCAGGTTGTTGTCTGAGCACCATGTGGTCAGGTGCCGGACCTCCTCCCTGTATGCAGTCTCATAGTTGTTGCTGATGAGACCAATCACTGTTGTATCGTCTGCAAACTTGATGGAGTTAGATACGATCACAGTCCTGCAGTCGAATGTGAAAAGGGAGTAGACAATGGGGCTCAGTACGCAGCCCTGTGGTACACCAGTGTTGATGGTGGTGGTGGTGGTGGAGCAGATGGGGCCTAACCTAACAAGCTGAGGCCTGTTCGTCAGGAAGTCCATAATCCAGTTGCAGGTAGGGTTGTTAATGCCTAGGTTTCCAAGTTTGACGATTAGCTTGGAAGAGATGACGGTATTGAAAGCAGAGCTGAAGTCTACGAACAGCATATGTGTATAAGTGTCCTTATTGTCCAGATGTGTGAGCACAGAGTGCAGCGCCATGGACGCTGCATCATCTGTGCTCCTATTGTTGCGATAGGCAAATTGGTATGGGTCCAGTGTGGGTGGTAGAGAGTCCTTTAGGTGTGCCAGGACCAGCCGCTCAAAGCACTTCATGACAATGGGTGTGAGTGCTACAGGGCGGTAGTCGTTCAGGCTTGTCGGGTTAGAATGTTTTGGAATGGGCACAATGGAGGTGGATTTAAAACATGCTGGAACCACTGCTTGGGCAAGGGACAGGTTGAAGATGTCCGTGAAGACCCCAGCGAGCTGCTCCGCACATGCCCGGAGTACGCGACCAGGGATGCCATCTGGGCCAGCAGCCTTGTGCACGTTGATCCGACTTAGTGCATTGTTAACATCAGTGGAGTTAAGTGTGATGATTGGGTAGTCAGCAGAGGGTGTGAGCTTGGTAGCTGTTTCCTTGTTGCCCTAGAAGTACTATAGGCCTGTGCATCATCCTTAACTGACAATTAAGGAAAATCCCAAATTCAGTATCTCAGAAAATTTGAATATTACTTAAGACGAATACAAAGAAAGGATTTTTTGAAAACTTGGCCAACTGAAAAGTATGAACATGAAAAGTAAGAGCATGTACAGTAGTCACTACTTAGTTGGGGCTCCTTTTGCCTGAATTACTGCAGCAAATACTGCAGGATGGGTTCGAAATGGCTGGTGCGCAGGGGCACCTTATGGACAGCAGAGGGAGCTCCCAGTGCTAAGGTGCACACTGTAATGAAACCAAACAGAGCGAGTGAGTGGCTGGAACGAGGACTATGAGGTGCTATGAGGTGCCGTATAGGTTTTAAATCAAACTGTGCTTATGAATACATATATAAAAGCGTGCATAGACACAGGCGGCTGCGCCCCATCTTGGATCTGCGTACCCTGAACAAGCACCTACACAAGCTGCCGTTCATGATGCTAACGCAGAAGCGCATTCTGATGTCCGTCAGACGTCAGGGTTGGTTCATGGCGATCGACCTGAAGGACGCGTACTTCTATGTGTCCATCCTCCCTCATCACCGGCCGTTCCTCCGGTTCGCTTTCGAGGGACAGGCATATCAGTATCACGTCCTCCCATTTGGTCTGTCCCTGTCTCCACGAGTCTTTACGAAGGTCGTGGAGGCCGCCCTCACTCCCCTCAGGGAGCAGGGGGTGCGCATACTCAACTATCTCGACGACTGGCTCATCTTGGCGCACTCGCGAGATCTGTTGTGTACACACAGGGACCTGGTGCTCCGGCACCTAGACCATTTGGGGTTGCAGGTCAACCGAGAGAAGAGCAAGCTCTCCCCCGTGCATAGCATCCTCTTACTCGGTATGGAACTCGACTCTGTCTCCATGACTGCACGCCTTTCTTCCGAGCATGCCCAGTCGGTGCTGACCTGCCTGAGGAACTTCAGGCAGCAGCCAGCAGTCCCACTGAAACTTTTTCAGAGGCTCCTGGGACACATGGCGTCCTCTGCGGGTGTGGTCCCCCTCGGGTTGATGCACATGAGACCGCTACAGCACTGGCTACAGAGCAGAGTTCCCTGGAGTGCGTGGCACATCGCGATCACGCCCTTCTGCCGGGGCACCCTAACCCCATGGTCTTCAATGACCTTTCTGCGGACAGGGGTCCCTCTTGGGCAGGTTTCGAGGCGCGTCATGGTGACGACAGACGCCTCCCTGCAGGGTTGGGGTGCTGTGTGCAACGGGCATGCAGTGTCGGGTCTGTGGATGGGCCCCCACCTGCGCTGGCATATCAATCGCCTAGAGTTGTTGGCGGTGCTGCTTGCACTGAGGAGGTTCCTACCCCTCGTGCAGGACAAGCACGTGCTGGGCCGGTCGGACAGCACGACTGCCGTGGCATATATCAACCGACAGGGTAGTATTCGTTCACGGCAGCTATCACAACTCGGCTCCACCCCCGCGCAGTCCAGCTCATTTGGGTGCAGTTCGGGCAGGCACAGGTGGACCTGTTCGCCTCCCTGGACACCACCCATTGCCCGCTTTGGTACTCCCTGACCGAGGAAGTACGCCTTCCCCCCAGTGAGCCTCATTGCACACGTCTTGTGCAAAGTCAGGGAAGAGGAGCATCAAGTGCTACTAGTTGCGCCTTACTGGCCATACCGGACTTGGTTCTCAGAGCTGATGCTTCTGACGACAACTCCCCCCTGGCCGATTCCCCTGACAAAGGACCTTCTTTCTCAGGGAAAGGGCGCGTTATGGCATCCGAGACCAGACCTCTTGAACCTCCATGTCTGGCTCCTGGACGGGACGAGGAGATCCTGAGTGGTCTACCCCCAGCGGTGGTGGAAACCATTGTACAGGCTAGGGCCCCGGCCACGAGGCGGTTATACGCATTTAAGTGGCGCCTCTTCTCGTCCTGGTGTTCTTCTCGCGGAGAAGACCCACGGATATGCTCGATCGGGAGTGTGCTGTCCTTCCTGCAGACGAGACTCGAGAGCAATCTCTCCCCTTCCACGCTGAAAGTGTATGTAGCCGCAATTGACGCTCATCACGAACCAGTTAGTGGGAAGTCTCTGGGACAGCACGACCTGGTCATTAGGTTCCTCAGGGGCGTGAGAAGGTTGAATCCACCTCGACCGCGCTCCGTACCCTCTTGGGACCTTAATGTGGTCCTGGCGGGCCTCCAGAGGCCCCCCTTCGAGCACCTTGGAGATGCCGGTCTTTCTCACCTCTCGATGAAGACGGCTCTCCTAGTGGCGCTCGCTTCCATCAAGAGGGTAGGGGACCTACAAGCATTTTCCGTGGCCACGGATTGCCTAGAGTTCGGGCCTGGTCAATCTCACTTTATCCTGAGACCGCGGCCTGGCTACGTGCCCAAAGTTCGTTCCCACCACTCCCTTTCGGGACCAGGTGGTGAACCTGCAGGCGCTCCCTTCTGGGGAGGAAGACCCAACCCCTTCCGTGTTGTGTCCAGTACGCGCGCTGCACCTCTACTTGGACCGCACGCAGAGCTTCAGGAGCTCTGAGCAGCTTTTTGTCTGTTTTGGAGGTCAGCACAAGGGGAGGGCTGTCTCCAAACAGAGGTCGGCGCACTGGATCGTGTACGCCATCAATATGGCTTACCGATCACAGGATCTCCCGTGCCCGCTTGCAGTGAGGGCACACTCCACCAGGGGTGTGGCCTCCTCGTGGGCACTGGCTCAGGGCGCCTCTCTGGCAGACGTATGTAGAGCTGCGGGTTGGGCTACGCCCAGCACCTTCGCGAGGTTCTACAGCCTCCGCGTGGAACCGGTATCAGCCAGAGTCTTACAGGACACCGCCAGGTAAGTCCAGCAGCCGGTGGGCGTACGCCTGCGATAGCGCCCCTCCCCAGGGGATACGCGGCGCTATCTAGCCTCTCCTCTTCCCCCCACTGGGTGAAGAGTAGGCATTCCATCCATCACTAAGCCCACCTCGGTGGCGGGCCCGGCGGAGCAGCCCTGCCTCCCTTGGCCTGTTTCTGAGCTCTAGCAGTGGCTCAAACAAGGCCTAGTGCTCCACACGTAGTAACCCCCCCACAGGGCGGTTCCGTCTGTTGTCTTCTCATGAATGGCTCTCACTCGATGGCCCATGAGCTCTCCCTGGTGTACTTCACCTGCTCGCGACACCCTCTCGTGTCTGCATGTTCCCACGTGCTCTCCCCTATCCGGTGAGACCGTGTGTGGATCTCCACTATAGCTCCTCCCTGCGTTAGGAAGTGGTCTCCGTAGCGCGTTCCCTCAGGGGGGAATGACGCTTCCCAGTGGTCCTTACGGTGCCGGGCGGCTTCTCGCTGTTAAGAGAACTAGGCCGCCGTCCGTGACGACCGGGGGAAGGGGCTCCCATCTTTTAAGAAAGCTCTGAACGCCTTCCCTTCCACTGGAAGGTTGCAATTCATGCTAGCGCTCACGTCTGACACGCCCAGGCCAGTCAGCGTCGATTCGCGAGGAATTGTGACGCGGCACAGCGCTGTGGCGTTTTCCTGGGAACCCCATTCTGTCGACACAACGTCGAGAGACCGACAGAAAGGGAACGTCTCGGTTACTTATGTAATCTCCGTTCCCTGATGGAGGGAACGAGACGTTGTGTCCTTCATGCCACAACGCTGGCCGCCCGCTGCAGCAGTCGGGGCACGATCCTCAGGCTCCTCAGCACAAAAGGTGAATGAATGCAGCACGCCGGCTCCATTTTATACCCGGATATCCGGGGGCGGAGTCCGGCATGCAAATTTAATTCGCCAATTTTCATTGGCCTGTTCAAGTCAGTCAGAGATGATAGGTTCTCAAGTCAAACCCCATTCTGTCGACACAACGTCTCGTTCCCTCCATCAGGGAACGGAGGTTACACACCCAACCGAGACGTTTTATAGATGTGTGTGTACGCATCGAGTTTGTATGTATGTGCGAGTGTTTTATAGATGTGTGTGTGCAGAGTTTGTATGTATGTGCGAGTGTTTTATAGATGTGTGTGTGTGCAGAGTTTGTATGTGTGTGCGAGTGTTTTATAGATGTGTGTGTGTGCAGAATTTGTATGTATGTGCGAGTGTTTTATAGATATGTGTGTACGCATCGAGTTTGTATGTATGTGCGAGTGTTTTATAGATGTGTGTGTTTGTGCAGAGTTTGTATGTATGTGCGAGTGTTTTATAGATGTGTGTGTGTGCAGAGTTTGTATGTATGTGCGAGTGTTTTATAGATGTGTGTGTGTGCAGAGTTTGTATGTATGTGCGAGTGTTTTATAGATGTGTGTGTGTGCAGAGTTTGTATGTATGTGCGAGTGTTTTATAGATGTGTGTGTGTGCAGAGTTTGTATGTATGTGCGAGTGTTTTATAGATGTGTGTGTGTGTGCAGAGTTTGTTTGTATGTGCGAGTGTTTTATAGATGTGTGTGTGTGCAGAGTTTGTATGTGTGTGCGAGTGTTTTATAGATGTGTGTATGTGCAGAGTTTGTATGTATGTGCGAGTGTTTTATAGATGTGTGTGTGTGCAGAGTTTGTTTGTATGTGCGAGTGTTTTATAGATGTGTGTGTGTGTGCAGAGTTTGTTTGTATGTGCGAGTGTTTTATAGATGTGTGTGTGTGTGCAGAGTTTGTTTGTATGTGCAAGTGTTTTATAGATGTGTGTGTGCAGAGTTTGTTTGTATGTGCGAGTGTTTTATAGATGTGTGTGTGTGCAGAGTTTGTATGTGTGTGCGAGTGTTTTATAGATGTGTGTGTGCAGAGTTTGTTTGTATGTGCGAGTGTTTTATAGATGTGTGTGTGTGTGCAGAGTTTGTATGAATGTGCGAGTGTTTTATAGATGTGTGTGTGTGTGCAGAGTTTGTTTGTATGTGCAAGTGTTTTATAGATGTGTGTGTGCAGAGTTTGTTTGTATGTGCGAGTGTTTTATAGATGTGTGTGTGTGCAGAGTTTGTATGTGTGTGCGAGTGTTTTATAGATGTGTGTGTGCAGAGTTTGTTTGTATGTGCGAGTGTTTTATAGATGTGTGTGTGTGCAGAGTTTGTATGAATGTGCGAGTGTTTTATAGATGTGTGTGTGTGCAGAGTTTATATGTATGAACGAGTGTTTTATAGATGTGTGTGTCCAGAGTTTATATGTATGTGCGAGTGTTTTATAGATGTGTGTGTGCAGAGTTTGTTTGTATGTGCGAGTGTTTTATAGATGTGTGTGTGTGCGAGTGTTTTATAGATGTGTGTGTGTGCAGAGTTTATATGTATGAACGAGTGTTTTATAGATGTGTGTGTCCAGAGTTTATATGTATGTGCGAGTGTTTTATAGATGTGTGTGTGTGTGCAGAGTTTGTTTGTATGTGCAAGTGTTTTATAGATGTGTGTGTGTGCAGAGTTTGTTTGTATGTGCGAGTGTTTTATAGATGTGTGTGTGCAGAGTTTATATGTATGTGCGAGTGTTTTATAGATGTGTGTGTACGCATCGAGTTTGTATGTATGTGCGAGTGTTTTATAGATGTGTGTGTACACATCGAGTTTGTATGTGTGTGCGAGTGTTTTATAGATGTGTGTGTGTGTGCAGAGTTTGTATGTATGTGCGAGTGTTTTATAGATGTGTGTGTACACATCGAGTTTGTATGTGTGTGCGAGTGTTTTATAGATGTGTGTGTGTGTGCAGAGTTTGTATGTATGTGCGAGTGTTTTATAGATGTGTGTGTGTGTGCAGAGTTTGTATGTATGTGCGAGTGTTTTATAGATGTGTGTGTACACATCGAGTTTGTATGTGTGTGCGAGTGTTTTATAGATGTGTGTGTGCAGAGTTTGTATGTATGTGCGAGTGTTTTATAGATATGTGTGTACGCATCGAGTTTGTATGTATGTGCGAGTGTTTTATAGATGTGTGTGTGTGTGCAGAGTTTGTATGTATGTGCGAGTGTTTTATAGATATGTGTGTACGCATCGAGTTTGTATGTATGTGCGAGTGTTTTATAGATGTGTGTGTGTGTGCAGAGTTTGTATGTATGTGCGAGTGTTTTATAGATATGTGTGTACGCATCGAGTTTGTATGTATGTGCGAGTGTTTTATAGATGTGTGTGTGTGTGCAGAGTTTGTATGTATGTGCGAGTGTTTTATAGATGTGTGTGCAGAGTTTGTATGTATGTGTGAGTGTTTTATAGATGTGTGTGTGTGCAGAGTTTGTATGTATGTGCGAGTGTTTTATAGATGTGTGTGTGTGTGCAGAGTTTGTATGTATGTGCGAGTGTTTTATAGATGTGTGTGCAGAGTTTGTATGTATGTGTGAGTGTTTTATAGATGTGTGTGTGTGCAGAGTTTGTATGTATGTGCGAGTGTTTTATAGATGTGTGTGTGTGTGCAGAGTTTGTATGTATGTGCGAGTGTTTTATAGATATGTGTGTACGCATCGAGTTTGTATGTATGTGCGAGTGTTTTATAGATGTGTGTACGCAGAGTTTATATGTATGTGCGAGTGTTTTATAGATGTGTGTGTGTGCAGAGTTTGTATGTATGTGCGAGTGTTTTATAGATGTGTGTGTGTGTGCAGAGTTTGTATGTGCGAGTGTTTTATAGATATGTGTGTACGCATCGAGTTTGTATGTATGTGCGAGTGTTTTATAGATGTGTGTACGCAGAGTTTATATGTATGTGCGAGTGTTTTATAGATATGTGTGTACGCATCGAGTTTGTATGTATGTGCGAGTGTTTTATAGATGTGTGTGTGTGCAGAGTTTGTATGTATGTGCGAGTGTTTTATAGATGTGTGTGTGTGTGCAGAGTTTGTATGTGCGAGTGTTTTATAGATATGTGTGTACGCATCGAGTTTGTATGTATGTGCGAGTGTTTTATAGATGTGTGTACGCAGAGTTTATATGTATGTGCGAGTGTTTTATAGATATGTGTGTACGCATCGAGTTTGTATGTATGTGCGAGTGTTTTATAGATGTGTGTGTTTGTGCAGAGTTTGTATGTATGTGCGAGTGTTTTATAGATGTGTGTACGCAGAGTTTATATGTATGTGCGAGTGTTTTATAGATGTGTGTGTGTGTGCAGAGTTTATATGTATGTGCGAGTGTTTTATAGATGTGTGTGTGTGTGCAGAGTTTATATGTATGTGCGAGTGTTTTATAGATGTGTTTGTGTGTGTGTGCAGAGTTTGTATGTATGTGCGAGTGTTTTATAGATGTGTTTGTGCAGAGTTTGTTTGTATGTGCGAGTGTTTTATAGATGTGTGTGTGTGTGCAGAGTTTGTATGTATGTGCGAGTGTTTTATAGATGTGTGTGTGTGTGTGTGCAGAGTTTGTATGTATGTGCAAGTGTTTTATAGATGTGTGTGTACGCATCGAGTTTGTATGTATGTGCGAGTGTTTTATAGATGTGTGTGTGTGTGCAGAGTTTGTATGTATGTGCGAGTGTTTTATGGATATGTGTGTACGCATCGAGTTTGTATGTATGTGCGAGTGTTTTATAGATGTGTGTGTGTGTGCAGAGTTTGTATGTATGTGCGAGTGTTTTATAGATATGTGTGTACGCATCGAGTTTATATGTATGTGCGAGGGTTTTATAGATATGTGTGTACGCATCGAGTTTGTATGTGTGTGCGAGTGTTTTATAGATGTGTGTGTACGCATCGAGTTTGTATGTATGTGCGAGTGTTTTATAGATATGTGTGTACGCATCGAGTTTGTATGTATGTGCGAGTGTTTTATAGATGTGTGTACGCAGAGTTTATATGTATGTGCAAGTGTTTTATAGATGTGTGTGTGTGCAGAGTTTGTATGTATGTGCGAGTGTTTTATAGATGTGTGTGTGTGCAGAGTTTGTATGTATGTGCAAGTGTTTTATAGATGTGTGTACGCAGAGTTTATATGTATGTGCAAGTGTTTTATAGATGTGTGTGTGTGCAGAGTTTGTATGTATGTGCGAGTGTTTTATAGATGTGTGTGTGTGCAGAGTTTGTATGTATGTGCGAGTGTTTTATAGATGTGTGTGTGCAGAGTTTGTATGTATGTGCGAGTGTTTTATAGATGTGTGTACGCAGAGTTTATATGTATGTGCAAGTGTTTTATAGATGTGTGTGTGTGTGCAGAGTTTGTTTGTATGTGCGAGTGTTTTATAGATGTGTGTGTGTGTGCAGAGTTTATATGTATGTGCGAGTGTTTTATAGATGTGTGTACGCAGAGTTTATATGTATGTGCAAGTGTTTTATAGATGTGTGTGTGTGCAGAGTTTGTATGTATGTGCGAGTGTTTTATAGATGTGTGTGTGTGCAGAGTTTGTATGTATGTGCGAGTGTTTTATAGATGTGTGTGTACGCATCGAGTTTGTATGTATGTGCGAGTGTTTTATAGATGTGTGTGTACGCATCGAGTTTGTATGTATGTGCGAGTGTTTTATAGATGTGTGTGTGTGTGCAGAGTTTGTATGTATGTGCGAGTGTTTTATAGATGTGTGTGTGTGTGCAGAGTTTGTTTGTATGTGCGAGAGTTTTATAGATGTGTGTGTGTGTGCAGAGTTTATATGTATGTGCGAGTGTTTTATAGATGTGTGTACGCAGAGTTTATATGTATGTGCAAGTGTTTTATAGATGTGTGTGTGTGCAGAGTTTATATGTATGTGCAAGTGTTTTATAGATGTGTGTGTGTGTGCAGAGTTTGTATGTATGTGCGAGTGTTTTATAGATGTGTGTGTGCAGAGTTTGTATGTATGTGCGAGTGTTTTATAGATGTGTGTACGCAGAGTTTATATGTATGTGCAAGTGTTTTATAGATGTGTGTGTGTGTGCAGAGTTTGTATGTATGTGCGAGTGTTTTATAGATGTGTGTGTGCAGAGTTTGTATGTATGTGCGAGTGTTTTATAGATGTGTGTACGCAGAGTTTATATGTATGTGCAAGTGTTTTATAGATGTGTGTGTGTGTGCAGAGTTTGTTTGTATGTGCGAGTGTTTTATAGATGTGTGTGTGTGTGCAGAGTTTATATGTATGTGCGAGTGTTTTATAGATGTGTGTGTGTGTGTGTGTGTGCAGAGTTTGTATGTATGTGCGAGTGTTTTATAGATGTGTGTGTGCAGAGTTTATATGTATGTGCAAGTGTTTTATAGATGTGTGTGTGTGTGCAGAGTTTGTTTGTATGTGCGAGTGTTTTATAGATGTGTGTGTGTGTGCAGAGTTTATATGTATGTGCGAGTGTTTTATAGATGTGTGTGTGTGTGTGTGTGTGCAGAGTTTGTATGTATGTGCGAGTGTTTTATAGATGTGTGTGTGCAGAGTTTGTTTGTATGTGCGAGTGTTTTATAGATGTGTGTGTGCAGAGTTTGTATGTATGTGCGAGTGTTGTTTAGGTTTGTTTGCACGCATCGAGTTTATATGTATGCGTGAAAAAGTGTACATGCATGCATTACTAACATAATATGTATCGGTATGGATTTCACATTAGTGCGCACATGTTTTTCATATGTGTTTGCTTGAACATCCAATACTATACATGTATATGTGAGCAATGTATATGTGTCTATGCACGCTTTTATATATATATTCATAAGCGCAGTTTGATTTAAAACCTATATGGCACCTCATAGTCCTCGTTCCAGCCACTCACTCGCTCTGTTTGGTTTCATTACAGTGTGCACCTTAGCACTGGGAGCTCCCTCTGCTGTCCATAAGGTGCCCCTGCGCACCAGCCATTTCAAACCCATCCTCCAGTATTTGGGCCACGCCTCCTAATTTGCATACACTACTCAATCCTCAAATGTCCAATCCTATATACCAAATTCATCTTCGACTTCGACTTTTAGTTTTAAATTTAGACTTTTAGTTTTGGTTTAAGACGTTTAGTTTAAGACTTTTAGTTTACAATCTGACCAAATAACCCCTCCATATTAATGTGCTTGGACATAGAGCTCTGTGAACAGCCAGCCTCTTTTGCAATGACCTTTTGTGTCTTGCTCTCCTTGTGCAAGTTGTCAATGGCCGTCATTTGGACAACTGTCAAGTCAGCAGTATTCCCCATGATTGTGTAGCCTACAGAACTAGACTGAGAGACCATTTAAAGGCTTTGCAGGTGTTTTGAGTTAATTAGCTGATTAGACTGTGGCACCAGGTGTCTTCAATATTTAACCTTTTCACAATATTATAATTTTCTGAGATACTGAATTTTGGATTTTCCTTAGTGGTCAGTTATAATCATCAAAATTAAAAGAAATAAACATTTAAAATATATCAGTGTGTGTGTAATGAATGAATATATTATAGAAGTTTCACTTTTTGAATGGAATTCATGAAACAAATCAACTTTTTGATGATATTCTAATTATATGACAAACACCTGTGTGTATATGTGTATATGTGTGTGTATATATATATATATATATATATATATATATATATATATATATATATATATATATATATATGTAATTGTACAGGTATAACATTGTGAGCATGTACTGTCACTTGCATGTCTCACAAGTGAGATGTGTGACCAGACTTTAGAAAATAAAAGTGTGTTTTTAATGTCTTTGTACATGTGTTTACTTTATAATATTTATAATTTAGAAATAAAAAGCCTTTGTGGACACGATCTTGACCTTTATGACTTTTGGTTTATTTTGTCGACCATGACTTCACATGCACCGAGCATTCTCTTGATCCATATTCACCTTAGACTTCCACAGTAATCCAAAATATCCATTTTAGTGATGACATCGCTAAAGTAATCTCAAAACCTCCAAAGGTGGTTGTTAATCAACCTAGTTATGTTTATTTGTAACTGTATAAAATGTAGAAAGATTTGTGATAGTATTGGGTTTAGTGGTAGAGTGAGATTAAGAGGCTAGAATATAGTTTGTTCAGTTTAAGAGTCATAATCTATTACCCACAAAAAACATGGAAACCCAACGTGTTTGTGTTTATCATTTTAAATGTACATTTATCTCATAGCAAGACTCTTCCTGCTGCTTATATGGTCACCTCAGCCATTGTCTCTTAACATACATATATATCATAGAACTCTTCATGATCATACTGCTATATCATATTTTTCTCCAATGTTGTGTTATTAAGATTAAAGGTTCACCTTCCTAACTATAGTTTCTGATTAAATGATATGATGTTTACATTAACCTCCTCAAAACATTTAATTTGCTATTTTAATTCATTATTATTTACTACGGCAATTCGTCAGAAACTACAATAACTATGATTTATTTTTATATAAGGATTTATTTATGGAAACATTTATTTAACATTAATTAAACACCACAGTATACTGAACATCTGTTTATTAAACACCTCTGTTCACACCATATATATTCACAAGCGCACGATTGAATGCAATTCTTACTCCCATCCAATACGAAATTCAAGCGAGTTCTCCAGCAATCGAACTACTTATCCCAGGATTCCGTGCTCCCAAACTTGGTTCAGCGTGCGATAACCCGGAAGACACGTCAAGACTCATTTCTAAAGGGTAAGAAGAACAGAGTGAATGTTTTGGTATTAAATGTTCTGTTTGAAGTATGAAATATATACTATTACACATATAAAAACTAGATTCCGCGTAACCGCGTTAGCATCTGTTTCTATGGGCCGATATACGTAGATTGTCCGCCATATTGGAAAGGTCCGATCCAGGGTCAAGACGAAGCTGACTGCGGCTGCGCAGTGTTTTTTTACTGTTTCAAGATTTATAGAACATACAATGCTTATGACATAATAATAAATAACAATAATATCACATTTGTAAAATCCTTATCTTAAACAATAATAAAACAAGAAAAGGAAAGATTGAAAGAACAAAATATATAAAATAAATAAAAGTTGACATGCTACGTGAGACTTAAAAAGAGGAATTAAGATCACCGTAGAAGTCCATACTTTTGGGTGAGTGAGTGACGTCAGTGGACCGTCCCAAGATGGTGGACATTTCTACGCGTCTGGAGTGCTTGAATTAAATAAAACTATCAAATTCTAGCAAAAAAAAAAGTGAAAGTGACCTGTTTTGTCAGTTATGGAGAACCATACCTGAAATGTTCCCTCTGCATTTAACCCATCCAGAGAGTAGTGAACACACGCACAGCAAGTCGTGAACACACGTACACCCGGAGCAGTGGGCAGCTATCACTGCAGCGCCCGGGGAGCAAGTAGGGGTAAGGTGCCTTGCTCAAGGGCACCTCAGTCATTACCTGCCGGCCCTGAGGATCGAACTGGCTACTTTCTGGTCACGAGTCCGACTCTCTAACCATTAGGCCACAACTGCCCACTGGCAGCCCCCCCGGCCAGGCAAACAGAATGCAAACGGTGGCGAGGAACCCAAAACTCCATTGGAGGAGAAAAAAAATAGGCCTAACCAGGGGATTCCAGTTCCCCTCTGGCAAAAACTGCAGCCTCTGCACACTCTTTAGTGGTTTTCAAGTGTGGTGTGCATGTGCATATGTAACTAACACGTTAAATACTAATGTTAACTGCTGTAACATGACGTGAAAATGTCCAAATGGTTTGTCATTAGTAACCACTTGAAATACTAAATAATTACAGTTTTATACATGAAACTATCATGGTCACTATCAATGTGATTTCATGGGTCAAGTGTTTATTTAGTTAAAGTCTTTTGATAAATCTGTTTAAAATCAGTCGTGATATTTTTATAAAACATTGTCCAAGAAACAAATGTCATCATAACATTTACAACAGTGCATTAACATTCCTTTTATATAAAATGTTTAACGAAATTCTGTATTTTTATGATTTCCTCATATTGGATTCATTGTAATGTAATGCATTCAGTTGTTCTGAACATACAATGGGATATATGCACACGGGACGATGAAGATCTTCTGCTAAAATCCAAGAAGTAAAACTGCTAAACTGAGCAGAACTGCGGCCCTCCAGGAACTGAGTTCAACACCCCTGCTTTAATGTCATATCAGATCTGTTGTAGAGATTTTGGAAACGGTCTAATGGAGGATGATTCTAAAACTCTTTGCAACAGCGGGGAAGAGAGTACATATGAGCTTAACCACAATATACACTATTGGGAATTACTTAAAAGAACAGCACCACGATTATCAACACACAACATATGCAGGTGCATCTAAAAAAAAGAATATTATGGTAGTGTTTAAACAAAAGATTAATTAAAAAAAGATTAAGAAGACAGAAACGTTCAAGATCTCCAAAGTATGTTTAAAGATCAGGTAACATGCTACTTCATACATTCTGACTTCTGTACACTGTTAAACGTGCAGGCGTCTCATGCTTAACATGGTCAACTTGTTAAAAAACGAGTTGGATGTATGACGTAGTATTTCTGTGCTTGATACACTCCCCCAGCACTTCAACTTGTTTTGGAAAGTTTTTTATAACCGTTTCGTAACAGGTATATTATCCTATAATTTTTATTGGGCTATTCTCCCAGAAAAGCACACCCGCGACAAGGTGAAAGAAATAGCCTGCCCACATGCCAACCTACGACCTATAGGAAGACCTGCTTATAAAGATTGGATGTGCAGCTCTTTGAAAGTGATAGTGAAGTTTAGGTATGTTGTTTTTTTCACGGCATTTCAGTGATGAATGTTATATAAACTGTGGATATAACGTTGGATTTGGAGATCATTTGAAACTGATAGATGGGCCGGTCCCAAGATGCCGTTCATGAACTGTATGCGGTAAGTCAAACTAAGTCATATGTCTGTGTTTTGTTGGTACTGGTCATGTATGTGCGTAATGTAAATAAAATAAAAACCTTAAGACACTTGTCTCGCCTTCGAGGTCTTCTGATTGGTCCACTGCTGGTGAACTGACATTGATGAGCTGCGTATTAAAACTATGGAGCTTATGTGAGAGATGCTGCAAACGGCGCGAGACACAAGCATAACAGTTAAACACATATAAAAATTATATAACAGTAGTTCAGCAGAATAGAAAAACGTCTTCTGTGTTAAATGCACAAAAAAACAACACAAATTGATTTGTATATATTTTGCAGGACCTCTCCTACTCATGTTATATGGGAATAAACTTCGCCTATGCCTTGCATAATTTACATTTGCATTTAACAGTCCATTTCAAACTAAGCAATATAAATCATCAAAGCATTTAACCTCGCTGAGGTTAATCTTTCGTGATTTCCTCAGAGAAAACTCTTCCACAACATAATCCAAATCCAGCTGTCTCACAAGACTGCATTCAATGGCAATTAAAAACAGTGAACTGAGATGTCGGAGTAGGCCAGTGTGTTAATCCGTCCCTAAGTAAAATGTACAGGTTGCTTTATTGCAGAGGTCTTCAACAAGGTCCACCTTCCTGCATGGTTTAGCTTCAACCCCTCTACAACAAACCTGAACCAATAAACCAATGAAGGTCTTTGGGACTGCTAGAAACATTCAGGAAGGTGTGTTGGAGTAGGTATGAGCTAAACTCTGCAGGGCACTGGACCAACATAGTTGAAGACCCCTGCTTTATTGCTTCAATTGTTTGTGAATTGAACTATGCTTGCTGTCAGTGGTGTTGTTGGGCTGCTTCTAATCTTGTGTTCAATGTAATTCATAGTGTTCTGTGTAGTGACTACAGTCAAGAGGATAAAAATGAACTCGTACTGTATGTCAAGCTGGATGAGTATATAGCCAAAGCTTTGAAAGGTAAACCGAGTATTATGCAGCTATTCATTTTATATAATGCTTCTTCCCATTCACAGATCCAGCAATGACGCAGTCTTCAAATACAACAATGTCTCAATTGCAAGTCTTCAGATGCAGAAAATGCAAATCATACTCAAAGAAGTAACCCTCCACTTGAAGATGAAGATCTCTTCAACTGTTGTGTTACTTCATTTGGATCTGTTTGGTTAACCTGTCCTGTCTCTTCTATTTGCAGGCTTAAATAAGCAAAACAGAAAATGAATAATAACTTCTGCCATTGTTCAGCTCTGCCTCAGATATTTCATTTATAATGTATTTTGGTCCAGGAAATATATACAGTGGGTACGGAAGTATTCAGACCCCCTGAAATGTGTCACTCTTTGTTATATTGCAGCCATTTGCTAAAATCATTTAAGTTATTTTTTTATCTCATTAATGTACACACAGCACCCCATATTGACATAAAAACACAGAATTGTTGACATTTTTGCAGATTTATTTAAAAAGAAAAACTGAAATCTCACATGGTCCTAAGTATTCAGACCCTTTGCTGTGACGCTCATATATTTAACTCAGGTGCTGAGATGGTTCTACACCTTCATTTCAGCTGTGTTTGATAAGGAAAGCCACACACCTGTGTATATAAGACCTTACAGCTCACAGTGCATGTCAGAGAAAATTTGAATCATGAGGTCAAAGGAGCTGCCTGAAGAGCTCAGAGACAGAATTGTGGCAAGGCACAGATCTGGCCAAGGTTACAAAAACATTTCTGCTGCTGCACTTAAGGTTCCTAAGAGCACAGTGGCCTCCATAGTCCATAAATGGAAGACGTTTGGGATGACCAGAACCCTTCCTAGAGCTTGCCGTCTGGCCAAACTGAGCTATCGGGGGAGAAGAGCCTTGGTTAGAGAGGTAAAGAAGAACCCAAAGATCACTGAGGCTGAGCTCGAGAGATGCAGTCGGGAGATGGGAGAAAGTTGTAGAAAGTCAACCATCACTGCAGCCCTCCACCAGTCAAGGGCTTTGTGGCATAGTGGCCTGACGGAAACCTCTCCTAAGTGCAAGACACATGAAAGCCCACATGGACTTTGCTAAAAAACACCTGATGGACTCCAAGATGGTGAGAAATAAGATTCTCTGGTCTGATGAGACCAAGATAGAACTTTTTGGCCTTAATTCTAAGCGGTATGTGTGGAGAACCACTGTACTGCTCATCACCTGTCCAATACAGTCCCAACAGTGAAGCATGGTGGTGGCAGCATCATGCTCTGGGGGTATTTTTCAGATGCAGGGACAGGACGACTGGTTGCAATCGAGGGAAAGATGAATACAGGGATATCCTAGAAGAAAACCTTCTCCAGAGTGCTCAAGACCTCAGACTGGGCCGACAGTTCACCTTCCAAAAAGACAATGACCCTAAGCACACAGCAAAAATAACGAAGGAGTTGCTTCCCAACAACTCTGTGACTGTTCTTGAATGGCCCAGCCAGAGCCCTGACTTAAACCCAATTGAGCATGACCTGAAAATGGCTGTCCACCATGCGCAGAGTTTGCGGGGGGCAGGGGGAGCATTGCCCCCCCCTGGCGGCTGAAACGGGTAATTGCATTGTTTCAACAAAAAAAAATAATTGCATTCTTTAAAAAAATTATATATTATAAATATCTTAAATAAAACAAAACAACTAAATGGTGGTAGGTAATACATCTGATTTCATATACTCCTTTAGTAAAAAAAAATTCAGGGCTCTGGGTCATGTGACAAGTAACGTAAGTCCAGCGATTCTCAGCTAGCTATGGACAAAAATATGGACATAAGGAGATTTTTAAAACGTCGAGCTCCAAATGACACAGATATTCAGTCTTCTGGATCTAACAAAGATACAACACAAACAACAGTAACCGATGATGACGACAGGCAAACAGACACCGCTGTGAACTTGGAGGATACACCGAGCAGCTCTGGATCAGCAGCAACCGCTAGCAGTCCTAACGTTCACCCCACGGCCACAGATGCACTAGCTGCACTAGATAACACCAACACAGATGATCTTGGAGAAAAACACGGCTGTCTTGTCACACTTATAAGAGAAAGGCAATTTTGTATCTATGCATACTGTAGCCTCTCACATGGCGTCTTTTTTATTTTTTCCCCTTGTCTCAAAATGTTTTACATGTTTCATGAAGTACAACAAAATGCGAAATATAACTTGTTTTTTAATCGCTCTCATTGCCACGTGTTTTGAAAAAAGGAAAGAAAAACTTTAAAAATCTTTTCGTTTTGGTTGAAGATAATATTTTAACAAAAGTGGTCCGCATTTTATTTCGTTGATCCTAATTGTGTCTGAAGATGCGATGCAAAGTCAAGTGGCTTACCTGTTTACTAATAGAATGATTGTATTGTTGTACTGTTTTTTCTTCTTCTTTGGGTTAAAAATAAATATATGTGTTTATTTAGCATGTTTGTTGTGTCCATATGTGTTAGTGCTGTGTTCCCCAATTGATAGCCCAGGTCCCAGCTGCTACAATGATTTTTTTTTGCCCCCCCTGGCTCGAATGTCAAACTCCGCCTATGCTGTCCACCAACGTTTACCATCCAACCTGACAGAACTGGAGAGGATCTGCAAGGAGGAATGGCAGAGGAACCAAAATCCACACTGTTAACGATTTGCTTGTATTTTTACAGTACGTTACTGGCAGCACGGTTGCCAGTAAGTTACTGTATTTTGATTTACAGTGCTGTGCTGCAATAGATTTTACAGCACAAAAAAATATTGCTGTATAGATACAACACAGCACTTTACTGTATTTTTACTATATTTTAATAGCAATTTACTGTAATACCTATATTGACAAATTATTACTATTTAATTCTTATTGGCAATAATTACAAATATTATTAAATATTTTAGCTAGTTTGGATATAAATCTGTAGTTATTAATATTATTAAACTGCTATACTTGACATTATAAATCAAAAGGCAATCCAAGCAATGTTAGCATCAAATATATTTTTATTGAATCATTTCATTGAAACAAAAAGTATTAAAACATTTAAAACAGTATTGAAGAATGATGTATTACATTAACAACAACTGAATAATGACTATGTACAGTAGTCAACATTTAAAGTGGATCAAAAAGGCGAGAACAATACCTATTCTTGTAACTTTTTTGACCCACTTCAAATGTTGACTACCATATATATTACAACATTTAAGTGAGCAAAAATATTCATACATTACACATCAAAACAAACAATAGCAACAAAGTGACAGGTGTCATCTAACATTGGCAAAGAAAACACTGGTCTGTAGTTAAAATGTTCCATTCAAACTGAGTGTCCTTTATGAGAGTGTTGTGTGTGGCTGTGTGAGAGTGTTGTGTGCGGGTGTGTGAGAGTGTTGTGTGTGTGAGAGGGTTGTGTGTGTGTGAGAGGGTTGTGTGTGTGTGAGATGGTTGTGTGGGGCTGTGTGAGAGGGTTGTGTGCGGGTGTGTGAGAGTTTTGTGTGCGGGTGTGTGAGAGTGTTGTGTGTGTGAGAGGGTTGTGTGTGTGTGAGAGGGTTGTGTGTGTGTGAGATGGTTGTGTGGGGCTGTGTGAGAGGGTTGTGTGCGGGTGTGTGAGAGTTTTGTGTGCGGGTGTGTGAGAGGGTTGTGTGTGTGTGAGAGGGTTGTGTGCGGGTGTGTGAGAGTGTTGTGTGGGGCTGTGTGAGAGGGTTGTGTGCGGGTGTGTGAGAGTTTTGTGTGCGGGTGTGTGAGAGGGTTGTGTGTGTGTGAGAGGGTTGTGTGCGGGTGTGTGAGAGTGTTGTGTGGGGCTGTGTGAGAGGGTTGTGTGTGTGAGAGGGTTGTGTGCGGGTGTGTGAGAGTGTTGTGTGGGGCTGTGTGAGAGGGTTGTGTGCGGGTGTGTGAGAGTGTTGTGTGGGGCTGTGTGAGAGGGTTGTGTGTGGCTGTGTGAGAGTGTTGTGTGGGGCTGTGTGAGAGTGTTGTGTGTGGCTGTGTGAGAGTGTTGTGTGCGGGTGTGTGAGAGTGTTGTGTGGGGCTGTGTGAGAGTGTTGTGTGGGGCTGTGTGAGAGTGTTGTGTGGGGCTGTGTGAGAGTGTTGTGTGGTGCTGTGTGAGAGTGTTGTGTGTGGCTGTGTGAGAGGGTTGTGTGGGGCTGTGTGAGAGTGTTGTGTGGGGCTCTGTGAGAGTGTTGTGTGTGTGAGAGTGTTGTGTGCGGGTGTGTGAGAGGGTTGTGTGTGTATGAGAGGGTTGTGTGTGTGTGAGAGGGTTGTGTGGGGCTGTGTGAGAGTGTTGTGTGGGGCTCTGTGAGAGTGTTGTGTGTGTGAGAGTGTTGTGTGCGGGTGTGTGAGAGGGTTGTGTGTGTATGAGAGGGTTGTGTGTGTGAGAGGGTTGTGTGCGGGTGTGTGAGAGGGTTGTGTGTGTATGAGAGGGTTGTGTGTGTGTGAGAGTGTTGTGTGCAGGTGTGTGAGAGTGTTGTGTGCGGGTGTGTGAGAGTGTTGTGTGGGGCTGTGTGAGAGTGTTGTGTGCGGGTGTGTGAGAGTGTTGTGTGCGGGTTTGTGAGAGGGTTGTGTGTGTGAGAGGGTTGTGTGCGGGTGTGTGAGAGTGTTGTGTGGGGCTGTGTGAGAGTGTTGTGTGCGGGTGTGTGAGAGTGTTGTGTGCGGGTGTGTGAGAGTGTTGTGTGGGGCTGTGTGAGAGTGTTGTGTGTGTGAGAGGGTTGTGTGCGGGTGTGTGAGAGTGTTGTGTGGGGCTGTGTGAGAGTGTTGTGTGTGTGAGAGGGTTGTGTGCGGGTGTATGAGAGTGTTGTGTGCAGGTGTGTGAGAGTGTTGTGTGGGGCTGTGTGAGAGTGTTGTGTGCGGGTGTGTGAGAGTGTTGTGTGGGGCTGTGTGAGAGGGTTGTGTGCGGGTGTGTGAGAGTGTTGTGTGGTGCTGTGTGAGAGGGTTGTGTGTGTATGAGAGTGTTGTGTGCGGGTGTGTGAGAGTGTTGTGTGGGGCTGTGTGAGAGTGTTGTGTGCGGGTGTGTGAGAGTGTTGTGTGGGGCTGTGTGAGAGGGTTGTGTGTGTGAGAGGGTTATGTGCGGGTGTGTGAGAGTGTTGTGTGGGGCTGTGTGAGAGGGTTGTGTGCGGGTGTGTGAGAGTGTTGTGTGGGACTGTGTGAGAGGGTTGTGTGTGTATGAGAGGGTTGTGTGCGGGTGTGTGAGAGGGTTGTGTGCGGGTGTGTGTGAGTGTTGTGTGCGGGTGTGTGAGAGTGTTGTGTGGGGCTGTGTGAGAGGGTTGTGTGTGTGAGAGGGTTGTGTGCGGGTGTGTGAGAGTGTTGTGTGGGGCTGTGTGAGAGGGTTGTGTGTGTATGAGAGGGTTGTGTGTGTATGAGAGTGTTGAGTGCGGGTGTGTGAGAGTGTTGTGTGCGGGTGTGTGAGAGGGTTGTGTGCGGGTGTGTGAGAGGGTTGTGTGTGTGTGTGAGAGTTTTGTGTGCGGGTGTGTGAGAGGGTTGTGTGTGTATGAGAGTGTTGTGTGCGGGTGTGTGAGAGTGTTGTGTGGTGCTGTGTGAGAGTGTTGTGTGTGTGAGAGGGTTGTGTGCGGGTGTGTGAGAGGGTTGTGTGTGTGTGTGAGAGTTTTGTGTGCGGGTGTGTGAGAGGTTTGTGTGTGTATGAGAGTGTTGTGTGCGGGTGTGTGAGAGTGTTGTGTGGTGCTGTGTGAGAGTGTTGTGTGTGTGAGAGGGTTGTGTGTGTATGAGATTGTTGTGTGCGGGTGTGTGAGAGTGTTGTGTGGTGCTGTGTGAGAGTGTTGTGTGTGTGAGAGGGTTGTGTGGGGCTGTGTGAGAGTGTTGTGTGCGGGTGTGTGAGAGTGTTGTGTGGGGCTGTGTGAGAGTGTTGTGTGCGGGTGTGTGAGAGTGTTGTGTGGGGCTGTGTGAGAGGGTTGTGTGTGTGAGAGGGTTATGTGCGGGTGTGTGAGAGTGTTGTGTGGGGCTGTGTGAGAGTGTTGTGTGTGTATGAGAGGGTTGTGTGCGGGTGTGTGAGAGGGTTGTGTGCGGGTGTGTGAGAGGGTTGTGTGTGTGTGAGAGTGTTGTGTGCGGGTGTGTGAGAGTGTTGTGTGGGGCTGTGTGAGAGGGTTGTGTGTGTGAGAGGGTTGTGTGCGGGTGTGTGAGAGTGTTGTGTGGGGCTGTGTGAGAGGGTTGTGTGTGTATGAGAGTGTTGAGTGCGGGTGTGTGAGAGTGTTGTGTGTGTGTGAGAGGGTTGTGTGTGTATGAGAGTGTTGAGTGCGGGTGTGTGAGAGTGTTGTGTGTGTGAGAGGGTTGTGTGTGTGTGAGAGTGTTGTGTGCGGGTGTGTGAGAGTGTTGTGTGCGGGTGTGAGAGAGTGTTGTGTGGTGCTGTGTGAGAGTGTTGTGTGGTGCTGTGTGAGAGTGTTGTGTGTGTGAGAGGGTTGTGTGTGTGTGTGAGAGTTTTGTGTGCGGGTGTGTGAGAGTGTTGTGTGCGGGTGTGTGAGAGTGTTGTGTGTGTGAGAGGGTTGTGTGCGGGTGTGTGAGAGGGTTGTGTGCGGGTGTGTGAGAGTGTTGTGTGCGGGTGTGTGAGAGTGTTGTGTGGGGCTGTGTGAGAGGGTTGTGTGTGTGAGAGGGTTGTGTGCGGGTGTGTGAGAGTGTTGTGTGTGTGTGAGAGGGTTGTGTGTGTATGAGAGTGTTGAGTGCGGGTGTGTGAGAGTGTTGTGTGTGTGTGAGAGGGTTGTGTGTGTATGAGAGTGTTGAGTGCGGGTGTGTGAGAGTGTTGTGTGCGGGTGTGTGAGAGGGTTGTGTGCGGGTGTGTGAGAGGGTTGTGTGTGTGTGTGAGAGTTTTGTGTGCGGGTGTGTGAGAGGGTTGTGTGTGTGAGAGGGTTGTGTGCGGGTGTGTGAGAGTGTTGTGTGGGGCTGTGTGAGAGGGTTGTGTGTGTATGAGAGGGTTGTGTGCGGGTGTGTGAGAGGATTGTGTGCGGGTGTGAGAGAGTGTTGTGTGCGGGTGTGTGAGAGTGTTGTGTGGGGCTGTGTGAGAGGGTTGTGTGTGTGAGAGGGTTGTATGCGGGTGTGTGAGTGTTGTGTGGGGCTGTGTGAGAGGGTTGTGTGGGGCTGTGTGAGAGGGTTGTGTGGGGCTGTGTGAGAGGGTTGTGTGGGGCTGTGTGAGAGGGTTGTGTGTGTATGAGAGGGTTGTGTGCGGGTGTGTGAGAGTGTTGTGTGTGTGTGAGAGGGTTGTGTGTGTATGAGAGTGTTGAGTGCGGGTGTGTGAGAGTGTTGTGTGTGTGTGAGAGGGTTGTGTGTGTATGAGAGTGTTGAGTGCGGGTGTGTGAGAGTGTTGTGTGCGGGTGTGTGAGAGGGTTGTGTGCGGGTGTGTGAGAGGGTTGTGTGTGTGTGTGAGAGTTTTGTGTGCGGGTGTGTGAGAGGGTTGTGTGTGTGAGAGGGTTGTGTGCGGGTGTGTGAGAGTGTTGTGTGGGGCTGTGTGAGAGGGTTGTGTGTGTATGAGAGGGTTGTGTGCGGGTGTGTGAGAGGATTGTGTGCGGGTGTGTGAGAGTGTTGTGTGGGGCTGTGTGAGAGGGTTGTGTGTGTGAGAGGGTTGTATGCGGGTGTGTGAGTGTTGTGTGGGGCTGTGTGAGAGGGTTGTGTGGGGCTGTGTGAGAGGGTTGTGTGTGTATGAGAGGGTTGAGTGCGGGTGTGTGAGAGTGTTGTGTGCGGGTGTGTGAGAGGGTTGTGTGCGGGTGTGTGAGAGGGTTGTGTGTGTGTGTGAGAGTTTTGTGTGCGGGTGTGTGAGAGGGTTGTGTGTGTATGAGAGTGTTGTGTGCGGGTGTGTGAGAGTGTTGTGTGGTGCTGTGTGAGAGTGTTGTGTGTGTGAGAGGGTTGTGTGCGGGTGTGTGAGAGGGTTGTGTGTGTGAGTTTTGTGTGCGGGTGTGTGAGAGGTTTGTGTGTGTATGAGAGTGTTGTGTGCGGGTGTGTGAGAGTGTTGTGTGGTGCTGTGTGAGAGTGTTGTGTGTGTGAGAGGGTTGTGTGTGTATGAGATTGTTGTGTGCGGGTGTGTGAGAGTGTTGTGTGGTGCTGTGTGAGAGTGTTGTGTGTGTGAGAGGGTTGTGTGGGGCTGTGTGAGAGTGTTGTGTGCGGGTGTGTGAGAGTGTTGTGTGGTGCTGTGTGAGAGTGTTGTGTGTGTGAGAGGGTTGTGTGTGTGAGAGTGTTGTGTGTGTGTGAGAGGGTTGTGTGTGTATGAGAGTGTTGTGTGCGGGTGTGTGAGAGTGTTGTGTGGTGCTGTGTGAGAGTGTTGTGTGTGTGTGTGTGAGAGTGTTGTGTGCGGGTGTGTGAGAGGGTTGTGTGTGTGTGTGAGAGTGTTGTGTGCGGGTGTGTGAGAGGGTTGTGTGTGTGAGAGAGTGTTGTGTGGTGCTGTGTGAGAGTGTTGTGTGTGTGTGAGAGTGTTGTGTGCGGGTGTGTGAGAGTGTTGTGTGTGTGAGAGGGTTGTGTGGGGCTGTGTGAGAGTGTTGTGTGCGGGTGTGTGAGAGGGTTGTGTGTGTGTGTGAGAGTGTTGTGTGCGGGTGTGTGAGAGGGTTGTGTGTGTGAGAGAGTGTTGTGTGCGAGTGTGTGAGAGTGTTGTGTGGTGCTGTGTGAGAGTGTTGTGTGTGTGTGAGAGTGTTGTGTGCGGGTGTGTGAGAGGGTTGTGTGTGTGTGTGAGAGTTTTGTGTGCGGGTGTGTGAGAGGGTTGTGTGTGTGTGAGAGTGTTGTGTGCGGGTGTGTTGTGTGGTGCTGTGTGAGAGTGTTGTGTGTGTGAGAGGGTTGTGTGCGGGTGTGTGAGAGGGTTGTGTGTGTGTGTGAGAGTTTTGTGTGCGGGTGTGTGAGAGGGTTGTGTGTGTATGAGAGTGTTGTGTGCGGGTGTGTGAGAGTGTTGTGTGGTGCTGTGTGAGAGTGTTGTGTGTGTGAGAGGGTTGTGTGCGGGTGTGTGAGAGGGTTGTGTGTGTGTGTGAGAGTTTTGTGTGCGGGTGTGTGAGAGGGTTGTGTGTGTATGAGAGTGTTGTGTGCGGGTGTGTGAGAGTGTTGTGTGGTGCTGTGTGAGAGTGTTGTGTGTGTGAGAGGGTTGTGTGCGGGTGTGTGAGAGGGTTGTGTGGGGCTGTGTGAGAGTGTTGTGTGTGTGAGAGGGTTGTGTGGGGCTGTGTGAGAGTGTTGTGTGGGGCTGTGTGAGAGTGTTGTGTGGTGCTGTGTGAGAGTGTTGTGTGCGGGTGTGTGAGAGTGTTGTGTGCGGGTGTGTGAGAGTGTTGTGTGCGGGTGTGTGAGAGTGTGGTGCTGTGTGAGAGGGTTGTGTGGGGTTGTGTGAGAGTGTTGTGTGGGGCTGTGTGAGAGTGTTGTGTGTGTGAGATTGTTGTGTGGGGCTGTGTGAGAGTGTTGTGTGCGGGTGTGTGAGAGTGTTGTGTGGTGCTGTGTGAGAGTGTTGTGTGTGTGAGAGGGTTGTGTGCGGGTGTGTGAGAGGGTTGTGTGTGTGTGTGAGAGTTTTGTGTGCGGGTGTGTGAGAGGTTTGTGTGTGTATGAGAGTGTTGTGTGCGGGTGTGTGAGAGTGTTGTGTGGTGCTGTGTGAGAGTGTTGTGTGTGTGAGATGGTTGTGTGGGGCTGTGTGAGAGGGTTGTGTGCGGGTGTGTGAGAGTGTTGTGTGCGGGTGTGTGAGAGGGTTGTGTGTGTGTGTGAGAGTGTTGTGTGGTGCTGTGTGAGAGTGTTGTGTGGGTGTGGTTTTTTTTTGTCGAGAAACTACATGACTTGCAGTTGTAACTGGACATCCTGGGATGACTTGCTTGGTTTAAAAAGGACCAAATCCTGCCAAAATATCAATGGTGAGACTGTAACACAAAAAGTCAAAAATAACTAAATCTGTTAGCCATAGAAATAATTACAAATTGTGAAGTAAATGGTGAAAGAAAATTCAGTAACACTTTACTATAAGGTTTTATTCCATAACATTTATTAATTGTTTAGATAATATGAACTAACAATGAACAATACATTTTTCAACATTAATAATATTTGAGAATTCATTATGAATTAACTAATGTGAACAGCGATCAATTGATTGATTTAAAAATGTATTGCCAAATGTTAAAATGTATTAACATCCTATGTTCACAAATAGAACCTTATTGTAAGTGTTACTAAAAAGTCAGAAGTAAAACCAGAAACAGATTTGAATAAAAGTTGTATTATATATACATGGTGAATACTTACAAAAAACTCATAAGCCCAGGGTGCAAAAGTGGACCAAACTGTGACGTTAGAGCTGTAAGAAAAAATATATAATGATATGTTACTTGCTGAAATTTAGAAACCATGTTTATTATATACGCTTAAGATAGTCATTCAAAAATGTAGCAAAATGATCATTTAAATGTTTTCCCCTCTATACATTAACATTAAGAGTTCAAATATTTGGGATTGCATTTTCTATACCGTTGGTGTAGCAAAAGTCAATGTGTTTTTGGAAATGCATTTAAAGCTGATCGCGCTCCTCTTTCCGTACAGCGTCATTACGTAAAGGCGGAGTCAGCAGCGCTCTTTAGCAAAGTACGAGCATTGATTTGAGGTGTTGGAAGCAATATCGCTACATATATATTGTCATAAAAAACTTTTTGGCCAACTGAATGTAAAACACAAAGAACAACATATCTGCTTCTGCGGATATACCGTAAATACAGAAATAAGCGCCGCAAACACATTTATAAATCTGTTAGCAATGAAAACAGCAGTAATCTGTATGGATCGCAGTTAAATATGACGTTTCACTTTGTGTGAAGAAGTTTGGTAGCTGTGTGGGCTACTTTACAGTGACTTTGTTATTTCGTATGAGATTTATTTTGGAGGAATCTTAGTTAAATTGGTAAAAGATAATATTTTATTTGAACACGGGAGTTTATCTATTGCCAAATACAATTCGGTTTACCTAGCTTGCTATCGTAAACGAACTTCAACTATTCGACAGAAAATAAACTCACCAAAACCCTCATAAATGGTTGAAATAATCCTATATTCATTAATTGAGATGTGTAAATCGGGTTTAAGCATTGGGTTGATTTCTAGTTTAATTTCTGAGGTAGACTGCAACGTTTGTTGGCGATATCTCTCTCTTTCCACGTTTAAAATAACATTGTGACAAACTACTGTGCAAAATACTAAAACAAAATAATTGTTTTGCATTTAACACATAAAATAAACCAAACTGAAAACTTACCGAACTGCCAGAAATCGATTATCCTCCTCCAGCTGCAGCCAGTAGATGTGCTCTGTGTGATTTGACGTGATGACGTTGTGGCGCACTTTCGCTACACATTACAGCAAGGCTACAGCGAGGTTACAGCGAGACCAACATTTACTGTAAAAGTTTCCCGCTCAATGAAAATTACCCAGAATGCATTATGAGCTGCAGTATTTTACTGTAATATACAAATGCAGTATTGTACTGTGGATTTTTACAGTAATGTGCTGCTAATCTACAGCGACATCTAACAGTGGGCAGGTGTGAAAAACTTGTTGCATCTTTGCCAAAAAGACCCATGGCTGTATTGGCTTTAATAAATCTGCAAAAATGTCAATTGTGTTTTAATGTCAATATGTAACTTAACTTAAATGATTTTAGCTGCAATGAGTGAAAAATAAGGGGGTCTGAATACTTTCTGTACCTTGCCTGCCGTTGAACTTTTATTAATGGACTGTATGAATACATTTGCTAGATTTCGAAGTTTGAACGTGTCTTATACGTTTTGCAATACACCATTTTTAATACAGAAAATGTACTTTATAGAATTTCTACTCATTAGAAAAGCATTAGTATTACACTAAATTATTGTAATGTAGTCTTTAAGTATATATTAACTGTGGTTCAAAAAGCATTTATGTATATTTTTAGATCATTTAAAGAAATCAAATACATACTTAAAGTGGGTCCATTTCCATCACCATTCTTAAGGTATTAAATTTATTGCATATTAAACATAACCTGAAAGTTGTTTCAAAATAATACCTTTAATATGCATTTAGTACAGTGTAATTTAAATAAATTACAATTTTTTTTTTTTAAATATATTGACTTCTCACGTGGGATAGTTACGGTCAAGTCAACTTTATTTGTATAGCCCGTTTTACAATTGTCATTGTTTCAAAGCAGCTGTACAAGAAACGCATTGACTAAAAGCAAAACAAAAGGTTAATCAAATAAAAACAAAAATGGTGAAAAGAGCGACACACAAAACATTAAACAAACATAATATGCACACATACACACACGTTGACACGCACGCACGCGCGCGCACACACACACACACACACACACACACACACACACACACACACGTTGACACGCGCGCACACACACACAGTTATACGACAGAATAAAATACTGCAAATTAATACAGAACAGATTAAGAGAAAACAAAAACCAGTTGTGTGAAATGTGTGTTAGTTCACTTTTAGCAGTAAAATATGCAAGAAATGAAATGAAGCAAGTGATTTTTCACGATGAAAATACTGCTCGCACCTCTGTAAAGGTATGAAGAAAGAATCTGGATTCGAGATGAAATGTTATACTTTAATCTGGTAAATATTCACTCAGTTTCTCCTTTTAAAATGCGGTAATACGCTTGATTTCCAGTCTCAGTGAGCCGTTGACGATGACGTCATAGAACGTTCGTTGACGTCGGTCCTCTTGAAAGACGCTGCGTGATCGTTTCAGTCAGTTGTTGTTTTGACTTCTGCGTGAACAGTTTGTTTTGACTTCTTCGGAGATCAAAACCTTTCGTTTGCGATTCTTGGCGTTTTTTTCTGTCGGTGTGTTGTGTTTTCGTGTAGGAAGAGACAGCGTTTGATGTACTTCTAACGTTGAGTCGACCTAAACGTCCGATAGTACCACAGTTATCGTCAAAGTTTGTTCAGCGATCGGATCCAGATTCGTCGTGTCAGGATGAGTTCATCTGGACGTGTCGAGTCTGCCGAAAATGAATTTCTCTTCGAGGATTATCAGCCCATAACTTCTTGGGCTGATTCAGTCCAAGAAGAATTGGGGGATCCTGAGCCCTTCGATGGAAAATACATACACTTGGGGCGATTCATCGATGCTCCCGAGGATGTTCCCTTCCCAAGGAGAGTCAAGACTGGTAAGTTATGTTGTGTGTGAGTGAAATGGATCTGGATTTAAAGAGATCAATCATTGGATGAACAGGTGTATCAGGTATTTATCTTCTCTGATTTATTCTCAATAGCTCCCTCACCAAGAAAGGAGATTGTTGTACAAGAGACAGCAACAAATCCCTCAGCTGTTATCCGGAGGAGGGTTCACTGTAACTTCTATAACTGCATCTTCTCATCTTCTGGACTGCAACCTATTATTGACTGGTATACTGCACCGTAACTTTAATAACCGCATTAACTCATCCACTGCATTGTTACTTCAACAACTGCATTAACTCGCCTATTGCATTGCAACCTTAATAGCTAATGTCAATAATTTATGTCACTTGCACTATTGTTTAGTCTAAATTATTATCTGCTCATATCCACCTGTACATTAATGTTCATAGTGTTAATGTTCATAGTATATAGTCATCTGTATATATTGTTCATAGTACATACCTACTGTCATATTTTCATAGAACATACCTACTGTAAAATATTGTTCATAGTCCATGCCCACTGTATAATATTTTCATAGTCCATGCCCACTGTATAATATTTTCATAGACCATGCCCACTGTATAATATTTTCCTAATATTGTATTCTGTATTTATTCTAACTGTATATCCTGCACTTGCTAATTGCACTTCTGGTTAGACCTAAACTACATTTCGTTACACTGTACTTGTATATGTGTAATGACAATAAAGTTGAATCTAATCTAATCTCATTTTTAGGCCGGAGAGCTCTACGCAGAGACAGAGGGACAACTCAGAGTCCCGGGCTCCTCCAGCTGCTGTTTCTGCTCCAAGAACAGGTAAAGGAAAAAAACATTTGTAGGAAGTGACCGTGAACCAAAAATATCAATGCAAACAGTTTTTGATAGCATGTTTCTTAGTATGTGAGTAAATGTAGAATAACTTGTTTTTATAGATCAGTATTTAAAGAGATCAAGCATTAGTTGAACAGGTGTATCAGGCGTTAATCTTCTCTGATTTATTCTCAACAGCTTCTCCACAAAGGCAGAAGAGTGTTGGACCAGAGACGTGCACAAAACCTCCAGTTTCTCCACCTCAGTGAGTTAAACATTCTCTTGATTTATACACAACAATCTTAAGTTCTTGAATGTTTGCAGAAACAATACTTACATGCTTGTGTTTTTAGGCCGGAGTGTTCAATAAAGAAACTGGATAAACCAGATCCAGTCCAAATGGAGTCCCAGGAACCTCCAGCAGCTGCTGCGGTTCCAGAAACAGGTAAATGAAACATGTATTTGTATGTCATGACATCGGACCAAAACCATCAAAGCTCTTTTATTTTTAAACTGTTGTTGGTGACATGTTTCTTAGCGTGTGAGTGAAATATAGAGCAACTTGTTTAATGGATATGGATTTAAAGAGATCAATCATTGGATGAACATGGTTATCAGGTGTTTATCTTCTCTGATTTATTCTCAACAGCTCCCTCACCAAGAAAGGAGATTGTTGTACAAGAGACAGCAACAAATCCCTCATATGTTATCCAGAGGAGGGTCTTCAGAGATGGGATGACTACTCAGAAGGTGTTCACGAAGATCCCCGTGACGGCCAAGTCATCTTGTGACCCATCTAAGTGAGTTGATTTAATCCTCTTGATTTATTGACATCAATCTAAGTGCAGCAATGTTTGAGGAAACAATACTTACAGTAGTTGTAACTCTATTAACTGCATCTACTCATCTTCTGGACTGCAACCTATTATTAACTGGTATACTGCACCGTAACTTTAATAACCGCATTAACTCATCCACTGCATTGTTACTTCAACAACTGCATTAACTCGCCTATTGCATTGCAACCTTAATAGCTAATGTCAATAATTTATGTCACTTGCACTATTGTTTAGTCTAAATTATTATCTGCTCATATCCACCTGTACATTAATGTTCATAGTGTTAATGTTCATAGTATATAGTCATCTATATATATTGTTCATAGTACATACCTACTGTAAAATATTTTCATAGTCCATGCCCACTGTATAATATTTTCATAGACCATGCCCACTTTATAATATTTTCCTAATATTGTATTCTGTATTTATTCTAACTGTATATCCTGCACTTGCTAATTGCACTTCTGGTTATACCTAAACTACATTTCGTTACACTGTACTTGTAAATGTGTAATGACTATAAAGTTGAATCTAATCTAATCTCATTTTTAGGCCGGAGAGCTCTACGCAGAGACAGAGGGACAACTCAGAGTCCCGGGCTCCTCCAGCTGCTGTTTCTGCTCCAAGAACAGGTAAAGGAAAAATCATTTGTAGGAAGTGACCTTGAACCAAAAATATCAATGCAAACAGTTTTTGATAGCATGTTTCTTAGTATGTGAGTAAATGTAGAATAACTTGTTTTTATAGATCAGTATTTAAAGAGATCAAGCATTAGTTGAACAGGTGTATCAGGCGTTAATCTTCTCTGATTTATTCTCAACAGCTTCTCCACAAAGGCAGAAGAGTGTTGGACCAGAGACGTGCACAAAACCTCCAGCTTCTCCACCTCAGTGAGTTAAACATTCTCTTGATTTATACACAACAATCTTAAGTTCTTGAATGTTTGCAGAAACAATACTTACATGCTTGTGTTTTTAGGCCGGAGTGTTCAATAAAGAAACTGGATAAACCAGATCCAGTCCAAATGGAGTCCCAGGAACCTCCAGCAGCTGCTGCGGTTCCAGAAACAGGTAAATGAAACATGTATTTGTATGTCATGACATCGGACCAAAACCATCAAAGCTCTTTTATTTTTAAACTGTTGTTGGTGACATGTTTCTTAGCGTGTGAGTGAAATATAGAGCAACTTGTTTAATGGATATGGATTTAAAGAGATCAATCATTGGATGAACATGTGTATCAGGTGTTTATCTTCTCTGATTTATTCTCAACAGCTTCTCCACAAAGGCAGAAGAGTGTTGGACCAGAGACGTGCACAAAACCTCCAGCTTCTCCACCTCAGTGAGTTAAACATTCTCTTGATTTATACACAACAATCTTAAGTTCTTGAATGTTTGCAGAAACAATACTTACATGCTTGTGTTTTTAGGCCGGCGTGTTCAATAAAGAAACTGGATAAACCAGATCCGGTCCAAATGGAGTCCCAGGAACCTCCAGCAGCTGCTGCGGTTCCAGAAACAGGTAAATGAAACATGTATTTGTATGTCATGACATCGGACCAAAACCATCAAAGCTCTTTTATTTTTAAACTGTTGTTGGTGACATGTTTCTTAGCGTGTGAGTGAAATATAGAGCAACTTGTTTAATGGATATGGATTTAAAGAGATCAATCATTGGATGAACATGGTTATCAGGTGTTTATCTTCTCTGATTTATTCTCAACAGCTCCCTCACCAAGAAAGGAGATTGTTGTACAAGAGACAGCAACAAATCCCTCATATGTTATCCAGAGGAGGGTCTTCAGAGATTGGCAGACTACTCAGAAGGTGTTCACGAAGACCCCCGTGACGGCCAAGTCATCTTGTGACCCATCTAAGTGAGTTGATTTAATCCTCTTGATTTATTGACATCAATCTAAGTGCAGCAATGTTTGAGGAAACAATACTTACAGTAGTTGTAACTCTATTAACTGCATCTACTCATCTATTGCACTGTAACTCTATTAACTGCATCTACTCATCTTCTGGACTGCAACCTATTATTAACTGGTATACTGCACCGTAACTTTAATAACCGCATTAACTCATCCACTGCATTGTTACTTCAACAACTGCTTTAACTCGCCTATTGCATTGCAACCTTAATAGCTAATGTCAATAATTTATGTCACTTGCACTATTGTTTAGTCTAAATTGTTATCTGCTCATATCCACCTGTACATTAATGTTCATAGTGTTAATGTTCATAGTATATACCTACTGTAAAATATTTTCATAGACCATGCCCACTTTATAATATTTTCCTAATATTGTATTCTGTATTTATTCTAACTGTATATCCTGCACTTGCTAATTGCACTTCTGGTTATACCTAAACTACATTTCGTTACACTGTACTTGTATATGTGTAATGACAATAAAGTTGAATCGAATCTCATTTTTAGGCCGGAGAGCTCTACGCAGAGACAGAGGGACAACTCAGAGTCCCGGGCTCCTCCAGCTGCTGTTTCTGCTCCAAGAACAGGTAAAGGAAAAATCATTTGTAGGAAGTGACCGTGAACCAAAAATATCATTGCAAACAGTTTTTGATAGCATGTTTCTTAGTATGTGAGTAAATGTAGAATAACTTGTTTTTATAGATCAGTATTTAAAGAGATCAAGCATTAGTTGAACAGGTGTATCAGGCGTTAATCTACTTTGATTTATTCTCAACAGCTCCCTCACCAAGAAAGAAGATTGCTGTACAAGAGACCGCAACAAAGCCCCCATATGTTATCCAGAGGAGGGTCTACAGAGATGGGTGGACAACTCGGAAGGTGTTCATGAAGCCCCCCGTGACGGCCAAGTCATCTTGTGACCCATCTAAGTGAGTTGATTTAATCCTCTTGATTTATTGACATCAATCTAAGTGCAGCAATGTTTGCAGAAACTATGCTTACAGTGGTTGTATTTTTAGGCCGGAGAGCTCTACGCAGAGACAGAGGGACAACTCAGAGTCCCAGGCTCCTCCAGCTGCTGTTTCTGCTCTTAGAACAGGTAAAGGAAAAATCATTTGTAGGAAGTGACCTTGAACCAAAAATATCAATGCAAACAGTTTTTGATAGCATGTTTCTTAGTATGTGAGTAAATGTAAAATAACTTGTTTTTATAGATCAGTATTTAAAGAGATCAAGCATTAGTTGAACAGGTGTATCAGGCGTTAATCTTCTCTGATTTATTCTCAACAGCTTCTCCACAAAGGCAGAAGAGTGTTGGACCAGAGACGTGCACAAAACCTCCAGTTTCTCCACCTCAGTGAGTTAAACATTCTCTTGATTTATACACAACAATCTTAAGTTCTTGAATGTTTGCAGAAACAATACTTACATGCTTGTGTTTTTAGGCCGGAGTGTTCAATAAAGAAACTGGATAAACCAGATCCAGTCCAAATGGAGTCCCAGGAACCTCCAGCAGCTGCTGCGGTTCCAGAAACAGGTAAATGAAACATGTATTTGTATGTCATGACATCGGACCAAAACCATCAAAGCTCTTTTATTTTTAAACTGTTGTTGGTGACATGTTTCTTAGCGTGTGAGTGAAATATAGAGCAACTTGTTTAATGGATATGGATTTAAAGAGATCAATCATTGGATGAACATGTGTATCAGGTGTTTATCTTCTCTGATTTATTCTCAACAGCTCCCTCACCAAGAAAGGAGATTGTTGTACAAGAGACAGCAACAAATCCCTCATATGTTATCCAGAGGAGGGTCTTCAGAGATTGGCAGACTACTCAGAAGGTGTTCACGAAGACCCCCGTGACGGCCAAGTCATCTTGTGACCCATCTAAGTGAGTTGATTTAATCCTCTTGATTTATTAACATCAATCTAAGTGCAGCAATGTTTGAGGAAACAATACTTACAGTAGTTGTAACTCTATTAACTGCATCTACTCATCTATTGCACTGTAACTCTATTAACTGCATCTACTCATCTTCTGGACTGCAACCTATTATTAACTGGTATACTGCACCGTAACTTTAATAACCGCATTAACTCATCCACTGCATTGTTACTTCAACAACTGCTTTAACTCGCCTATTGCATTGCAACCTTAATAGCTAATGTCAATAATTTATGTCACTTGCACTATTGTTTAGTCTAAATTATTATCTGCTCATATCCACCTGTACATTAATGTTCATAGTGTTAATGTTCATAGTATATAGTCATCTGTATATATTGTTCATAGTACATACCTACTGTCATATTTTCATAGAACATACCTACTGTAAAATATTGTTCATAGTCCATGCCCACTGTATAATATTTTCCTAATATTGTATTCTGTATTTATTCTAACTGTATATCCTGCACTTGCTAATTGCACTTCTGGTTAAACCTAAACTACATTTCGTTACACTGTACTTGTAAATGTGTAATGACTATAAAGTTGAATCTAATCTAATCTCATTTTTAGGCCGGAGAGCTCTACGCAGAGACAGAGGGACAACTCAGAGTCCCGGGCTCCTCCAGCTGCTGTTTCTGCTCCAAGAACAGGTAAAGGAAAAAAACATTTGTAGGAAGTGACCGTGAACCAAAAATATCAATGCAAACAGTTTTTGATAGCATGTTTCTTAGTATGTGAGTAAATGTAGAATAACTTGTTTTTATAGATCAGTATTTAAAGAGATCAAGCATTAGTTGAACAGGTGTATCAGGCGTTAATCTTCTCTGATTTATTCTCAACAGCTTCTCCACAAAGGCAGAAGAGTGTTGGACCAGAGACGTGCACAAAACCTCCAGCTTCTCCACCTCAGTGAGTTAAACATTCTCTTGATTTATACACAACAATCTTAAGTTCTTGAATGTTTGCAGAAACAATACTTACATGCTTGTGTTTTTAGGCCGGAGTGTTCAATAAAGAAACTGGATAAACCAGATCCAGTCCAAATGGAGTCCCAGGAACCTCCAGCAGCTGCTGCGGTTCCAAAAACAGGTAAATGAAACATGTATTTGTATGTCATGACATCGGACCAAAACCATCAAAGCTCTTTTATTTTTAAACTGTTGTTGGTGACATGTTTCTTAGCGTGTGAGTGAAATATAGAGCAACTTGTTTAATGGATATGGATTTAAAGAGATCAATCATTGGATGAACATGTGTATCAGGTGTTTATCTTCTCTGATTTATTCTCAACAGCTCCCTCACCAAGAAAGGAGATTGTTGTACAAGAGACAGCAACAAATCCCTCATATGTTATCCAGAGGAGGGTCTTCAGAGATGGGATGACTACTCAGAAGGTGTTCACGAAGACCCCCGTGACGGCCAAGTCATCTTGTGACCCATCTAAGTGAGTTGATTTAATCCTCTTGATTTATTGACATCAATCTAAGTGCAGCAATGTTTGAGGAAACAATACTTACAGTAGTTGTAACTCTATTAACTGCATCTACTCATCTATTGCACTGTAACTCTATTAACTGCATCTACTCATCTTCTGGACTGCAACCTATTATTAACTGGTATACTGCACCGTAACTTTAATAACCGCATTAACTCATCCACTGCATTGTTACTTCAACAACTGCTTTAACTCGCCTATTGCATTGCAACCTTAATAGCTAATGTCAATAATTTATGTCACTTGCACTATTGTTTAGTCTAAATTGTTATCTGCTCATATCCACCTGTACATTAATGTTCATAGTGTTAATGTTCATAGTATATACCTACTGTAAAATATTTTCATAGACCATGCCCACTTTATAATATTTTCCTAATATTGTATTCTGTATTTATTCTAACTGTATATCCTGCACTTGCTAATTGCACTTCTGGTTATACCTAAACTACATTTCGTTACACTGTACTTGTATATGTGTAATGACAATAAAGTTGAATCTAATCTCATTTTTAGGCCGGAGAGCTCTACGCAGAGACAGAGGGACAACTCAGAGTCCCGGGCTCCTCCAGCTGCTGTTTCTGCTCCAAGAACAGGTAAAGGAAAAATCATTTGTAGGAAGTGACCGTGAACCAAAAATATCATTGCAAACAGTTTTTGATAGCATGTTTCTTAGTATGTGAGTAAATGTAGAATAACTTGTTTTTATAGATCAGTATTTAAAGAGATCAAGCATTAGTTGAACAGATGTATCAGGCGTTAATCTACTTTGATTTATTCTCAACAGCTCCCTCACCAAGAAAGAAGATTGCTGTACAAGAGACCGCAACAAAGCCCCCATATGTTATCCAGAGGAGGGTCTACAGAGATGGGTGGACAACTCGGAAGGTGTTCATGAAGCCCCCCGTGACGGCCAAGTCATCTTGTGACCCATCTAAGTGAGTTGATTTAATCCTCTTGATTTATTGAAATCAATCTAAGTGCAGCAATGTTTGCAGAAACTATGCTTACAGTGGTTGTATTTTTAGGCCGGAGAGCTCTACGCAGAGACAGAGGGACAACTCAGAGTCCCGGGCTCCTCCAGCTGCTGTTTCTGCTCCAAGAACAGGTAAAGGAAAAATCATTTGTAGGAAGTGACCTTGAACCAAAAATATCAATGCAAACAGTTTTTGATAGCATGTTTCTTAGTATGTGAGTAAATGTAGAATAACTTGTTTTTATAGATCAGTATTTAAAGAGATCAAGCATTAGTTGAACAGGTGTATCAGGCGTTAATCTTCTCTGATTTATTCTCAACAGCTTCTCCACAAAGGCAGAAGAGTGTTGGACCAGAGACGTGCACAAAACCTCCAGTTTCTCCACCTCAGTGAGTTAAACATTCTCTTGATTTATACACAACAATCTTAAGTTCTTGAATGTTTGCAGAAACAATACTTACATGCTTGTGTTTTTAGGCCGGAGTGTTCAATAAAGAAACTGGATAAACCAGATCCAGTCCAAATGGAGTCCCAGGAACCTCCAGCAACTGCTGCGGTTCCAGAAACAGGTAAATGAAACATGTATTTGTATGTCATGACATCGGACCAAAACCATCAAAGCTCTTTTATTTTTAAACTGTTGTTGGTGACATGTTTCTTAGCGTGTGAGTGAAATATAGAGCAACTTGTTTTAATGGATATGGATTTAAAGAGATCAATCATTGGATGAACATGTGTATCAGGTGTTTATCTTCTCTGATTTATTCTCAACAGCTCCCTCACCAAGAAAGGAGATTGTTGTACAAGAGACAGCAACAAATCCCTCATATGTTATCCAGAGGAGGGTCTTCAGAGATGGGATGACTACTCAGAAGGTGTTCACGAAGACCCCCGTGACGGCCAAGTCATCTTGTGACCCATCTAAGTGAGTTGATTTAATCCTCTTGATTTATTCACATCAATCTAAGTGCAGCAATGTTTGAGGAAACAATACTTACAGTAGTTGTAACTCTATTAACTGCATCTACTCATCTTCTGGACTGCAACCTATTATTAACTGGTATACTGCACCGTAACTTTAATAACCGCATTAACTCATCCACTGCATTGTTACTTCAACAACTGCATTAACTCGCCTATTTCATTGCAACCTTAATAGCTAATGTCAATAATTTATGTCACTTGCACTATTGTTTAGTGTAAATTATTATCTGCTCATATCCACCTGTACATTAATGTTCATAGTGTTAATGTTCATAGTATATAGTCATCTGTATATATTGTTCATAGTACATACCTACTGTAAAATATTTTCATAGACCATGCCCACTTTATAATATTTTCATAGTCCATGCCCACTGTATAATATTTTCATAGTCCATGCCCACTGTATAATATTTTCATAGTCCATGCCCACTGTATAATATTTTCATAGACCATGCCCACTGTATAATATTTTCCTAATATTGTATTCTGTATTTATTCTAACTGTACATCCTGCACTTGCTAATTGCACTTCTGGTTAAACCTAAACTACATTTCGTTACACTGTACTTGTATATGTGTAATGACAATAAAGTTGAATCTAATCTAATCTCATTTTTAGGCCGGAGAGCTCTACGCAGAGACAGAGGGACAACTCAGAGTCCCGGGCTCCTCCAGCTGCTGTTTCTGCTCCAAGAACAGGTAAAGGAAAAAAACATTTGTAGGAAGTGACCGTGAACCAAAAATATCAATGCAAACAGTTTTTGATAGCATGTTTCTTAGTATGTGAGTAAATGTAGAATAACTTGTTTTTATAGATCAGTATTTAAAGAGATCAAGCATTAGTTGAACAGGTGTATCAGGCGTTAATCTTCTCTGATTTATTCTCAACAGCTTCTCCACAAAGGCAGAAGAGTGTTGGACCAGAGACGTGCACAAAACCTCCAGCTTCTCCACCTCAGTGAGTTAAACATTCTCTTGATTTATACACAACAATCTTAAGTTCTTGAATGTTTGCAGAAACAATACTTACATGCTTGTGTTTTTAGGCCGGAGTGTTCAATAAAGAAACTGGATAAACCAGATCCAGTCCAAATGGAGTCCCAGGAACCTCCAGCAGCTGCTGCGGTTCCAGAAACAGGTAAATGAAACATGTATTTGTATGTCATGACATCGGACCAAAACCATCAAAGCTCTTTTATTTTTAAACTGTTGTTGGTGACATGTTTCTTAGCGTGTGAGTGAAATATAGAGCAACTTGTTTAATGGATATGGATTTAAAGAGATCAATCATTGGATGAACATGTGTATCAGGTGTTTATCTTCTCTGATTTATTCTCAACAGCTCCCTCACCAAGAAAGAAGATTGCTGTACAAGAGACCGCAACAAAGCCCCCATATGTTATCCAGAGGAGGGTCTTCAGAGATGGGTGGACAACTCGGAAGGTGTTCATGAAGCCCCCCGTGACGGCCAAATCATCTTGTGACCCATCTAAGTGAGTTGATTTAATCCTCTTGATTTATTGACATCAATCTAAGTGCAGCAATGTTTGCAGAAACTATGCTTACAGTGGTTGTATTTTTAGGCCGGAGAGCTCTACGCAGAGACAGAGGGGCAACTCAGAGTCCCGGGCTCCTCCAGCTGCTGTTTCTGTTTCAAGAACAGGTAAAGGAAAAATCATTTGTAGGAAGTGACCTTGAACCAAAAATATCAATGCAAACAGTTTTTGATAGCATGTTTCTTAGTATGTGAGTAAATGTAGAATAACTTGTTTTTATAGATCAGTATTTAAAGAGATCAAGCATTAGTTGAACAGGTGTATCAGGCGTCAATCTTCTCTGATTTATTCTCAACAGCTTCTCCACAAAGGCAGAAGAGTGTTGGACCAGAGACGTGCACAAAACCTCCAGTTTCTCCACCTCAGTGAGTTAAACATTCTCTTGATTTATACACAACAATCTTAAGTTCTTGAATGTTTGCAGAAACAATACTTACATGCTTGTGTTTTTAGGCCGGAGTGTTCAATAAAGAAACTGGATAAACCAGATCCAGTCCAAATGGAGTCCCAGGAACCTCCAGCAACTCCTGCTGAAAAGTGTAATACCGAAACTTTGACCCAATTGATTTCAGTTCCAGGAGATTCAGTTGTTACATTCGAGATGTCAAATAAGGCCAAAAGGAGGATGAGGAAAATGAGAAATAGTAAGTTAATATATTCTTATTTAATCTGCTCAATACTATCAATGCTTTCTCATTTGTAAAACTGTTTCAGCAGCTCATTTCTTTGTGTGTTTGTGAAATTTAGAACAACTTGTTTTTATGGATCTGTATTTAAAGAGATCAATCATTGGGTGAACAGGTGTTTATCTTCTCTGATTTTTTTCTCAACAGCTTCCTCACAAGAGACGTCCACAGATTCCCCTGTCAAACCAGCTTCAGCTGCTTTGAAGAAAACAAAATGGAGGAAAGCAAAGCGGAGGATCAGAACAAAATGTATGTGAATATATTCCTTTCCAATCGGCTCAACACTCTCAAAGCTCTTTTACTTTAAGAAACATGCTACAAATAACAGTTTGAAGTGTGTGAGTAACTAAGTTTGATTTAGTTTTAATGGATCTGTTCAAAATATATCAATCATTGGATGAACAGGTGTGACAGGTTATCTACTCTGTTTTGTTCTCAACAGCTTCTCCACAACCAGATGTTTCCACAGAAGCTCCTGTAACTGAAGCTTCTCCACCTCTGTGAGTTGAACAAATTCTCTTGATTTATTCACATTAAACCAAGTGCTATAATGTTTGCAGAAACAATACTTTCAGTGTTTGTATTTTTAGGCCGGAAAGCTCTACAGAGACACTGGATAAACAAGAGCCACCGATATCTGAGTCCCAGGAACCTCCAGCAGCTGCTGCGGTTCCAGAAACAGGTAAATGAAACATGTATTTGTATGTCATGACATCGGACCATAAATATGCTGTTTTATTTTTAAACTGTTTTAAGAAAAGTGTGTTTCTGAAACTTTGACCCAATTGATTTCAGTTCCAGGAGATTCAGTGGTTACATTCGAGATGTCAAATAAGGCCAAAAGGAGGATGAGGAAAATGAGAAATAGTAAGTTAATATATTCTTATTTAATCTGCTCAACACTATCAATGCTTTCTCATTTGTAAAACAATCTTTGGATGAACATGTGTTTCATTGATCTGCTCTGATTTATTCTCAACAGTTTTAAATAGGCAGGAGATTGCTCCACTAGAGAAACAGTTGCAGGAAGCGAACGAATCGCCGGAGACTGACACCATTGAACACCTTTGTGAGCTCCTGGATGAACTGCATCTGTCCTCTGAGCCTTCTGCCCCAGTCACACAATCTCCTGTTCTTGAGTGAGTTGAGCAGTTTCTTCTCAATTCGTAAGTAATTGACTGTATACAGAAATGATGCTTACAGGACTCATCCTTGTATATTTTAGGCTTCATCATATAGAGGCAAACTCCTCCGGCCCATTCAACAGATCGAAGCCTCTTCGTCCAGCGACATTTATTTTTGAGTTTTCCACGTCTGGTAAGTTGTTATATTTTCTGACCAACAGTATTATTGCTCTTTTATTGTTTAAAACTGCTGTTTCTGCTTCAAGAACAGGTAAAGTAAAAAAATGTTTTTCATCATGACATCGGACTAAACCATCAATGCTCTTGTATTTTTAAAATTGTTTTGAGAATCTTATGGTAGCATGTTTCTTAGTGTGTGAGTAACTAAGTTTGATTTAGTTTTAATGGATCTGTATCCAAATATATCAATCATTGGATGAACAGGTGTGACAGATTATCTACTCTGTTTTGTTCTCAACAGCTTCTCCACAACCAGATGTTTCCACAGAAGCTCCTGTAACGGAAGCTTCTCCACCTCTGTGAGTTGAACAAATTCTCTTGATTTATTCACATTAAACCAAGTGCTATAATGTTTGCAGAAACAATACTTTCAGTGTTTGTATTTTAAGGCCGGAAAGCTCTACAGAGACACTGGATAAACAAGAGCCACCGATATCTGAGTCCCAGGAACCTCCAGCAGCTGCTGCGGTTCCAGAAACAGGTAAATGAAACATGTATTTGTATGTCATGACATCGGACCAAAACCATCAAAGCTCTTTTATTGTTTAAAACTGTTTTAAGAAAAGTGTGTTTCTGAAACTTTGACCCAATTGATTTCAGTTCCAGGAGATTCAGTGGTTACATTCAAGATGTCAAATAAGGCCAGAAGGAGGATGAGGAAAATGAGAAATAGTAAGTTAATATATTCTTATTTAATCTGCTCAACACTATCAATGCTTTCTCATTTGTAAAACAATCTTTGGATGAACAGGTGTGACAGGTTATCTACTGTGTTTTGTTCTCAACAGCTTCTCCACAACCAGATGTTTCCACAGAAGCTCCTGTAACGGAAGCTTCTCCACCTCTGTGAGTTGAACAAATTCTCTTGATTTATTCACATTAAACCAAGTGCTATAATGTTTGCAGAAAAATTACTTTCAGTGTTTGTATTTTAAGGCCGGAAAGCTCTACAGAGACACTGGATAAACAAGAGCCACCGATATCTGAGTCCCAGGAACCTCCAGCAGCTGCTGCGGTTCCAGAAACAGGTAAATGAAACATGTATTTGTATGTCATGACATCGGACCAAAACCATCAAAGCTCTTTTATTGTTTAAAACTGTTTTGAGAATTCTACGTTTTGTTTCTTAGCGTGTTATTCAAATTTAAAAAACTGTATTGAGAATCATATGTTGATTTATTCTCCTGTAATCTGCTCAACACTCATCAATGCGCATCCAGACAAATTCATTTTTCAGTCATCCACATTTGGTAAATTGATATATTTTGTTCTATCTGACGAAAGTATCATTGCCCCTTTATAATTTGAGAACCTGCTTTAAAAATCATAATTTGTGATATCAATCTTTGAATGAACAGGTGTGTCATTTATCTACTCTGATTTGTTCTCAACAGATTTTGGACAGAAAAGTGAGCAAGAGAAACCAGAAGAGTCCCCTGTGGCAGCAGCCCCCGGAGCAACACCACCTTGTTAGTAAAATTTTGAACAAATTTATAAACACATTTGTATTTGCTCAACAGATTTGTCATTTATCTTCTGTTTTATTTCTAACAGTTAGTCTGCAGACAGCCGGCTGGCTGACATTTGGAAATCTTTGCACTCTGCTGTAAAGACAACAAGACATCTGATATCTTCAGCTCATTGTTAGTGATATGCGACCCCTAAACATTATCAGCTTCAATTTAAAAAGTGCTGTTTAATTATACTAAATGTCCGTTTGTTCTTTTTGCATCTAAAGTTACTCAGAGAGGCACCTGAAATGCAGCCCATGGATTCTGTGCTAAATTTACCTGATCAGCGACTGGAAAACACAAATAAATAATTTTTATCACGCATATGAAACAACAGCACGATATCAGAAAAGTTTAAAAGTTCTCAGTTGTATTTCTAATAATAGACTTCTATGGAGAAGAAAGCGCGTATCTAATCAGTGGAAGAACGGCTCTTGACACAAGCACAAGTTTTTCACAAGTACAATGGTACAGTAGGGATGGGCGATATTATCGTTTGCGATATAAAATGCGAGTTTGCATTAGGTTATTTTAAATATGTTACGGACGAGAGCACTTTGACACATGCGTTTTAGGTATGTGTGCCGAACCCCACATGGGGCTAGCCCCTATTGGACACCGGCGCTCTGACTCACAACACAGTTAACCTGAAACTGATATCCCCTTTCGGACAACATCTGACGTTCATCACTACACTTGTGGACATCGATGTCCATCAAATAAATGAGCAGCGTATATAGAGCATCAATAAAACAATTTCTGTCCTCAAAAGCATCGTACCTCCTATAAACTGTTCCTTTTTTTCGGTGGGGTTCCTTTTTATTCCATGCAGCCCATAAAATGTTGGTATATTATTGCACCCTAGTGACCTATTTGTGTGCCTTAAGGATCTATTGTGTACCAGTTCAATTCTAGTGGAACTAAACATTCAACATAGATCCTTATGGTGCAATGATGTACCCCAATAAGTACAACATTCGATGTACAGAAAAGGTATTGTACTTTTACCGTGTAGGACATGTTTATGCTCTTCTAGTTGGTCTGGAATCAAACACAAACATTTGTCTTATTGTGCAATTGTATGTGTATACATGCTCTGTACACTAATAAGCTTGTCTTGTTTGCATGTCTCATCCTGGGACCCCTGAGTCTGACAGACCCAGCTCTAGTTTGACTGGATGCTCATCCCAGAGCAGAAGGTAAAAGGATTCTGCACTGATCACTACATGTTCCATAACTTGTGTATTTTTTTATATAGAAAATTAAAACAGATATTTCTTATAATTCTAGAACATTTGCACGTTCAATTTTCAGTGTAGTGTAAAAAAAATCTAACCAATTTGGGCTTAATGAAAATAATCATGATGGTAAACTAATTTTGTTTGATGTCTTAGGAATCGCAAAGTGGTGATGGAGGGATGGCGGAGAAGTTGAGGTAAGAGAAAGGTAGGTGGCTGCTTAAATACACTTGGAAGATGATTGACAGGACCATCAGGCATCTACTTCGGGCTAAAAGAAACATGAGTACAGAAATGTTTTATAATATATATATATATACAGGTGCTGGTCATATACACTGCTCAAAAAAATAAAGGGAACACCTAAATCACACTACATTAGATCTCAATGAACAAAATATCCAGGTTAAATCTCTTCACTTACATACTTTGCATAACTTGCAAGAACAAAATAATGTCAAAATGGTCAATGAAAGCCAAAATTATAAACACATTCAGGGCAGGAATTACAGGAAAATCACTGTAAAAAAATTCTGACAATAGAGATCTGACAATAGAGTTGAGGATTTCATCCCAATACTTAATAGGACGTGGAGGTCTGTAAGACCCTCTGAGAATGGTCCTCCCCAGACCACGCTTGTTGATGCCTCTCCAGTGTACCTGTTGTCACTTTTATTTGCACCAAATCAAGGGAAAATGGTTCACAATCACTTATGATTACTTGCCGGGTTGATTGATGGTCCTGAGGGTTAACTGACTCGGTGTTGAGCTGTGATGATCAGGTGTTCCCTTTATTTTTTTGAGCAGTGTACGTAGAATATCATCAAAAGGTGGATATATTTGACTAATTCCATTCAAAAAGTGAAACGTGTATATTATATTAATCATTACACACAGACTGATATATTTCAAATATTTATTTATTTTAATTTTGATGATTGTAGATTAGATTAGATTCAACTTTATTGTCATTACACATATACAAGTACAGTGTAACGAAATGTAGTTTAGGTTTAACCAGAAGTGCAATTAGCAAGTGCAGGATGTACAGTTAGAATAAATACAGAATACAATATTAGGAAAATATTATACAGTGGGCATGGACTATGAAAATATTATTCAGTGGGCATGGACTATGAAAATATTATACAGTGGGCATGGACTATGAAAATATTATACAGTGGGCATGGTCTATGAAAATATTTTACAGTAGGTATGTACTATGAAAATATGACAGTAGGTATATACTATGAACAATATATACAGATGGGTATATACTATGAACATTAATGTACAGGTGGATATGAACAGATAATAATTTAGACTAAAATAGTCCAAGTGACTTAGGTGTGCATAAATTATTGATACTGGCTATTAAAGTTGCAGTGCAATAGGTGAGTTAATGCAGTTATTAAAGTAAAGGTGCAGTATACCAGTTAATAATAGGTTGCAGTCCAGAAGATGAGTTTATGCAGTTAATTAGGTTACAGTGCAATAGATGAGTAGATGCATTTAATAGAATTACAGTGCAGTAGATTAGTTAATGCAGTTAATTAGGTTACAGTGCAATAGATGAGTAGATTCAGTTATTGAGGTTACAGTGCAATAGATGAGTAGATGCAGTTAATAGAATTACATTGCAGTAGATAGGTTAGTGCAGTTATGGAAGTGGTCCATTAGTGCAAATGAGCATTTAGTTAAATATTCCTGGTGTGCAAGTGAGCAGTATAGAGTGCAAATGATGCTGTGTGTGTGTAAACAGTCCGGTAGAGCAGATAACATGAAGTACTGGTGTGTACAGTTCAGTCATGCATGCAGCCCTGTAGTGCAATGTGTAAACAATGTTATAGCAGCGATGAAGTTAGGTAAGAGAGGTAGTGGAATCAGTGGGGGGCAGAGTTCAATAATGAAACTGCTTTGGGAAAAAAGCTGTCTCTTAGTCTGCTGGTTCTTGTCCGGAGGCACTGGAAGCGCCTACCGGAAGGCAGGAGAGTAAACAGTCTATGAGCGGGGTGAGAGGAGTCCTTGAGAATGCTGCGAGCTCGACGCAGACAGCGTTTCTTCTGGATGTCCTCAATGGCAGAAAGTGTAGTCCCTGTGATGCGCTGGGCTGTTTTCATCACCCGCTGCAGTGCCTTGCGCTCAGCAACAGAACAGTTCCCGGTGGTCCAGGACAGATCCTCCGAAATATGAGTCCCCAGGAACTTAAAACTGGAAACACGTTCAACAGCCATCCCATTAATGTGGATGGGGTCGTGTGTGCCTCCTTTCGCCTTCCTGAAGTCCACGATGATCTCCTTTGTCTTGGGGGTGTTAAGGAGCAGGTTGTTGTCTGAGCACCATGTGGCCAGGTGCCGGACCTCCTCCCTGTATGCAGTCTCATCGTTGTTGCTGATGAGACCAATCACTGTTGTATCGTCTGCAAACTTGATGGACTTAGATCCGTTCACAGGCCTGCAGTCGAGTGTGAAAAGGGAGTAGACAAAGGGGCTCAGTACGCAGCCCTGTGGTACACCAGTGTTGAGGGTGGTGGTGGTGGAGCAGATGGGGCCTAACCTAACAAGCTGAGGCCTGTTCGTAAGGAAGTCCATAATCCAGTTGCAGGTAGGGTTGTTAATGCCTAGGTTTCCAAGTTTGACGATTAGCTTGGAAGGGATGACGGTATTGAAAGCAGAGCTGAAGTCTACGAACAGTATAAGTGTCCTTATTGTCCAGATGTGTGATTGTCCAGCGCCATGGACGCTGCATCATCTGTGCTCCTATTGTTGCGATAGGCAAATTGGTATGGGTCCAGTGTGGGTGGTAGAGAGTCCTGTAGGTGTGCCAGGACCAGCCGCTCAAAGCACTTTATGACAATGGGTGTGAGTGCTACAGGGCGGTAGTCGTTCAGGCTCGTCGGGTTAGAATGTTTTGGAATGGGCACAATGGAGGTGGATTTAAAACATGCTGGAACCACTGCTTGGGCAAGGGACAGGTTGAAGATGTCCGTGAAGACCCCAGCGAGCTGCTCCGCACATGCCCGGAGTACGCGACCAGGGATGCCATCTGGGCCAGCAGCCTTGTGCACGTTAATCCGACTTAGTGCATTGTTAACATCAGTGGAGTTAAGTGTGATGATTGGGTGGTCAGCAGTGGGGTGTGAGCTTGGTAGCTGTTTCCTTGTTGCCCTATAAGTACTATAGGCCTGTGCATCATCCTTAACTGACAATTAACGAAAATCCCAAATTCAGTATCTCAGAAAATTTGAATATTACTTAAGACCAATACAAAGAAAGGATTTTTTGAAAACTTGGCCAACTGAAAAGTATGAACATGAAAAGTAAGAGCATGTACAGCAGTCAATACTTAGTTGGGGCTCCTTTTGCCTGAATTACTGCAGCAAATACTGGAGGATGGGTTTGAAATGGCTGGTGCGCAGGGGCACCTTATGGACTATACATATACATGTATGGTATTGGATGTTCAAGCAAACACATATGAAAAACATGTGCGCACTAATGTGAAATCCATACCAATACATATTATGTTAGTAATGCATGCATGTACACTTTTTCACGCATACATATAAACTCGATGCGTGCAAACAAACCTAAACAACACTAGTGTACACACACATCTATAAAACACTCGCACATACATATAAACTCTGCACACACACACATCTATAAAACACTTGCACATACATATAAACTCTGCACACACACATCTATAAAACACTCGCACATACATATAAACTCTGCACACACACACACACATCTATAAAACACTCGCACATACATACAAACTCTGCACACACACACACATATCTATAAAACACTTGCACATACATATACACTCTGCAAACACACACATCTATAAAACAACTCTGACTGCACGTCTTTCTTCCGAGCGTGCCCAGTCGGTGCTGACCTGCCTGAGGAGCTCAGGCAGCAGCCAGCGGTCCCGCTGAAACTTTTTCAGAGGCTCCTGGGACACATGGCGTCCTCGGCGGGGGTGGTCCCCCTCGGGTTGATGCACATGAGACCGCTACAGCACTGGCTACAGAGCAGAGTTCCTTGGAGTGCGTGGCACACCGGCAACAGGCACGTCCCGATCACGCCTTCTGCCGGCGCACCCTAACCCCAGGGTCTTCAATGACCTGTTTGCGGCAGGTTTCGAGGCGCGTCGTGGTGACGGCAGACGCCTCCCTGCAGGGTTGGGGTGCTGTGCGCAACGGGCATGCAGTGTCGGGTCTCTGGACGGGCCCCCGCCTGCTCTGGCATATCAATTGCCTAGAGTTGTTGGCGGTGCTGCTTGGACTGAGGAGGTTCCTTCCCCTCGTTCAGGATGAGCACGTGCTGGTCCGGTCGGACAGCACGACTGCTGTGGCGTATATCAACCGACAGGGTCGTATTCGTTCACGGCAGCTATCGCTCTCAGGGGAAGGGCGCGTTGTGGCATCCGAGACCAGACCTCTGGAACCTCCATGTCTGGCTCCTGGACGGGACGAGGAGATCCTGAGTGGTCTACCCCCAGCGGTGGTGGAGACCATTGTTCAGGCTAGGGCCCCGGCCACGAGGCGGTTATACGCATTAAGTGGCGCCTCTTCTCGTCCTGGTGTTCTTCTCGTGGAGAAGACCCACGGATATGCTCGATCGGGAGTGTGCTGTTCTTCCTGCAATCGAGACTCGAGAACAATCTCTCCCCTTCCACGCTGAAAGTGTATGTAGCCGCAATTGCCGCTCATCACGAACCAGTTAGTGGGAAGTCTCTGGGACAGCACGACCTGGTCATTAGGTTCCTGAGGGGCGCGAGAAGGCTGAATCCGGCCGTCCGCGCTCCGTTCCCTCTTGGGACCTCAATGTGGTCCTGGCGGGCCTCCAGAGGCCCCCCTTCGAGCCCCTCGGAGATGCCGCTCTTTCTCATCTCTCGATGAAGACGGCTCTCCTAGTGGCGCTCGCCTCCATCAAGAGGGTAGGGGACCTACAAGCATTTTCCGTGGCCACGGATTGCCTAGAGTTCGGGCCTGGTCAATCTCACGTAATCCTGAGACCCCGGCCTAGCTACGTGCCCAAAGTTCCCACCACTCCCTTCCGGGACCAGGTGGTGAACCTGCAGGCGCTCCCTTCTGGGGAGGAAGACCCAACCCCTTCCGTGTTGTGTCCAGTACGCGCGCTGCGCCTCTACTTGGGCCGCACGCAGAGCTTCAGGAGCTCTGAGCAGCTTTTTGTCTGTTTTGGAGGTCAGCACAAGGGGAGGGCTGTCTCCAAACAGAGGTTGGCACACTGGATCGTGGACGCCATCACTATGGCTTACCGATCACAGGATCTCCCGTGCCCGCTTGCAGTGAGGGCACACTCCACCAGGGGTGTGGCTTCCTCGTGGGCACTGACGCAGGGCGCCCCTCTGGCAGACATATGTAGAGCTGCGGGTTGGGCTACGCCCAGCACCTTCGCGAGGTTCTACAGCCTCTGCGTGGAACCGGTATCTGCCAGAGTCTTACGAGACACCGCCAGGTAAGTCCGGCAGCCGGTGGGCGTACGCCTGCGATAGCACCCCTCCATAGGTGAGACGTGGTGCTATCCAGCCTCCCCTCTTCCCCCCACGTGGGCGAAGAGTAGGCATTCCATCCATCACTAAGCACTCCTCGGCGGGGGGCTCGGCGGAGCAGCCCTGCCTCCCTTGGCCTGTTTCTGAGCTCTAGCAGTGACTCAAACAAGGCCTAGTGCTCCACACGTAGTAACCCCCCCACAGGGCGGATCTCCACTAAACTCCTCCCTGCGGTAGGAAGTGGTCTCCGTAGCGCGTTCCCTCAGGGGGGAATGACGCTTCCCAGTGGCCTTACGGTGCCGGGCGGCTTCTCGCTGTTAAGAGAACTAGGCCGCCGTCCGTGACGGCCGGTGGAAGGGGCTCCCATCTTTTCGGGAAAGCTCTGGACCCCTTCCCTTCCACTGGAAGGTTGCAATTCATGCTAGCGCCCACGTTTGACACGCCCAGGCCAGTCAACGTCGCTTCGAGAGTAATTGTGACGCAGCACAGCGCTGTGGCGTTTTCCGAGGAACCCCATTCTGTCGACACAACGTCGAGAGACCGACAGAAAGGGAACGTCTCGGTTACGTATGTAACCTCCGTTCCCTGATGGAGGGAACGAGACGTTGTGTCCTTCATGCCACAACGCTGGCCGCCCGCTGCAGCAGTCGGGGCAAGATCCTCAGGCTCCTCAGCACAAAAGGTGAATGAATGCGGCACGCCGGCTCCCTTTTATTCCCGGATATCCGGGGGCGGAGTCCGGCATGCAAATTTCATTCGCCAATTTTCATTGGCCTGTTCAAGTCAGTCAGAGAAGGTAGGTTCTCAAGTCAAACCCCATTCTGTCGACACAACGTCTCGTTCCCTCCATCAGGGAACGGAGGTTACATACGTAACCGAGACGTTTTGCATGCATCAAGTGTATATGTATGTGCGAGTGTTTTATAGATGTGTGTGTGCAGAGTTTATATGTATGTGCGAGTGTTTTATAGATGTGTGTGTGTGTGCAGAGTTTGTTTGTATGTGCGAGTGTTTTATAGATGTGTGTGTGCAGAGTTTGTATGTATGTGCGAGTGTTTTATAGAAGTGTGTGTGCAGAGTTTATATGTATGTGCGAGTGTTTTATAGATGTGTGTGTGTGCAGAGTTTGTATGTATGTGCGAGTGTTTTATAGATGTGTGTGTGTGCAGAGTTTGTATGTATGTGCGAGTGTTTTATAGATGTGTGTGTGTGTGTGTGCAGAGTTTATATGTATGTGCGAGTGTTTTATAGATGTGTGTGTGCAGAGTTTATATGTATGTGCGAGTGTTTTATAGATGTGTGTGTGTGCAGAGTTTGTATGTATGTGCGAGTGTTTTATAGATGTGTGTGTGTGCAGAGTTTGTATGTATGTGCGAGTGTTTTATAGATGTGTGTGTGTGTGTGTGCAGAGTTTATATGTATGTGCGAGTGTTTTATAGATGTGTGTGTGCAGAGTTTATATGTATGTGCGAGTGTTTTATAGATGTGTGTGTGTGTGTAGAGTTTATATGTATGTGTGAGTGTTTTATAGATGTGTGTGTGCAGAGTTTGTTTGTATGTGCGAGTGTTTTATAGATGTGTGTGTGTGCAGAGTTTATATGTATGTGCGAGTGTTTTATAGATGTGTGTGTGTGTGCAGAGTTTATATGTATGTGCAAGTGTTTTATAGATGTGTGTGTGTGTGCAGAGTTTATATGTATGTGCGAGTGTTTTATTGATGTGTGTGTGCAAAATGTATATGTATGTGCGAGTGTTTTATAGATGTGTGTGTGCAGAGTTTGTTTGTATGTGCGAGAGTTTTATAGATGTGTGTGTGTGTGCAGAGTTTATATGTATGTGCGAGTGTTTTATAGATGTGTGTGTGTGTGCAGAGTTTATATGTATGTGCGAGTGTTTTATAGATGTGTGTGTGTGTGCAGAGTTTGTTTGTATGTGCGAGTGTTTTATAGATGTGTGTGTGTGTGCAGAGTTTATATGTATGTGCGAGTGTTTTATAGATGTGTGTGTGTGTGTGCAGAGTTTATATGTATGTGCGAGTGTTTTATAGATGTGTGTGTGTGCAGAGTTTATATGTTTGTGCGAGTGTTTTATAGATGTGTGTGTGTGTGCAGAGTTTGTATGTATGTGCAAGTGTTTTATAGATGTGTGTGTGTGTGCAGAGTTTGTATGTATGTGCGAGTGTTTTATAGATGTGTGTGTGCAGAGTTTATATGTATTTGCGAGTGTTTTATAGATGTGTGTGTGTGTGCAGAGTTTGTTTGTATGTGCGAGTGTTTTATAGATGTGTGTGTGTGCAGAGTTTATATGTATGTGCGAGTGTTTTATCGATGTGTGTGTGTACGCATCGAGTTTGTATGTATTTGCGAGTGTTTTATAGATGTGTGTGTGCAGAGTTTGTATGTATGTGCGAGTGTTTTATAGATGTGTGTGTGCAGAGTTTATATGTATGTGCGAGTGTTTTATAGATGTGTGTGTGCAGAGTTTATATGTATGTGCGAGTGTTTTATAGATGTGTGTGTACGCTAGTGTTGTTTAGGTTCGTTTGCACGCATCGAGTTTATATGTATGCGTGAAAAAGTGTACATGCATGCATTACTAACATAATATGTATTGGTATGGATTTCACATTAGTGCGCACATGTTTTTCATATGTGTTTGCTTGAACATCCAATACTATACATGTATATGTGAGCAATGTATATGTGTTTATGCACGCTTTTATATATGTATTCATAAGTGCAGTTTGATTTAAAACCTATACGGCACCTCATAGTCCTCGTTCCAGCCACTCACTCGCTCTGTTTGGTTTCATTAAAGTGTGCACCTTAGCACTGGGAGCTCCCTCTGCTGTCCATAAGGTGCCCCTGCGCTAGAGGTCTTCTCGGGTCCAAAGATCTTTACCCGACCTGAAATGACCCGAATCACTTTTTCCCCGAACCCGAGACAGACCCGATAACGTTTTTATTTTAAAGCCCCGACCCGAGACAGACCCGATAACGTTAGACCCGAGTCCGACCCATCGTATATATTTTTTAAACCCGACTAGACCTGAAAGTAAACCGACGTGTAGTAATTGAAATTGAAATGTGCGCGTCTTTTAATATCTACTTCTGGTCGCCTGGTGGAAGTATGTTTTTCCTGAATACGATGGTAACTACATCGAGTGCAAACCCCTGCAGCGTTGGAAACTTCGGGATTTCAATTCTAAGGTGATTTCAGATCACCGCGAGTTTCGGAAGATTTGCGTGGCTTTCAACCGATCGGCTGAGGGTTGGAGGAGAGTTGGTAACTACACGCACACGCACACACACAAGCGACGCGCTGTTATTGTACAGGATAGTTCGGGTCTTCCTCGGGTCAATTAAGCAAAACAATTTTTACTTTATATTACCCGAGACCCGAAGACACTGATAATATACCCGACCCGTGTCCGAAGCTCCCGTGAATCTTTTAGACCCGAACCCGCTCGGGTCTTGGGCCGGACCTCGGGTTTTCGGATCTAAGTGGACCCGTGAAGACCTCTACCCTGCGCACCAGCCATTTCAAACCCATCCTCCAGTATTTGGGCCACGCCTCCTAATTTGCATACACTCCTCAATCCTCAAATGCCCAATCCTATATACCAAATTCATCTTCGACTTCGACTTTTAGTTTCAAATTTAGACTTTTAGTTTTGGTTTAAGACGTTTAGTTTAAGACTTTTAGTTCACAATCTGACCAAATAATCCCTCCATATTAATGTGCTTGGACATAGAGCTCTGTGAACAGCCAGCCTCTTTTGCAATGACCTTTTGTGTCTTGCTCTCCTTGTGCAAGGTGTCAATGCTCGTCATTTGGACAACTGTCAAGTCAGCAGTATTCCCCATGATTGTGTAGCCTACAGAACTAGACTGAGAAACCATTTAAAGGCTTTGCAGATGTTTTGAGTTCATCAGCTGATTAGACCCTGGCACCAGGTGTCTTCAATATTTAACCTTTTCACAATATTCTATTTTCTGAGTCACTGAATTTTGGATTTTCCTTAGTGGTCAGTTATAATCATCAAAATTAAAAGAAATAAACATTTAAAATATATCAGTCTGTGTGTAATGGATGAATATATTATACAAGTTTCACTTTTTGAATGGAATTCGTTAAACAAATCAACTTTTTGATGATATTCTAATTATATGACAAACACCTGTGTGTGTGTGTATATATATATATATATATATATATATATATATATATATGTATGTAATTGTACATGTATAACATTGTGAGCATGTACTGTCACTTGCATGTCTCACAAGTGAGATGTGTGACCAGACTTTAGAAAATAAAAGTGTGTTTTTAATGTCTTTGTACATGTGTTTACTTTATAATCTTTATAATTTAGAAATAAAAAGCCTTTGTGGACACGATCTTGACCTTTATGACTTTTGGTTTATTTTGTCGACCTTGACTTCACATGCACCGAGCATTCTCTTGATCCATATTCACCTTAGACTTCCACAGTAATCCAAATTATTCATTTTAGTGATGACATCGCTAAAGTAATGTCAAAACCTCCAAAGGTGGTTGTAAATCAAACTAGTTATGTTCATTTGTAACTGTATAAAATGTAGAAAGATTTGTGATAGTATTGGGTTTAGTGGTGAGATTAAGAGACTAGAATATACAGTTTGTTCAGTTTAAGAGTCATAATCTATTACCCACATAAAACATGGAAACCCAACGTGTTTTGTGTTTATAATTTTAAATGTTAACCATTTTAAATGTACATTTATCTCATAGCAAGACTCTTCCTGCTGCTTATATGGTCACCTTAGCCATTGTCTCTATATTAACATGCATATATATCATAGAACTCTTCATGATCATACTGCTATATCATATTTTTCTCCAATGTTGTGTTATTAAGATTAAAGGTTCACCTTCCTAACTACAGTTTCTGATTAAATGATATGATATTTACATTAACCTCCTCAAAACATTTAATTTGCTAATTCATTATTATTAACTACGGCAATTCGTCAGAAACTACAATAACTATGATTTATTTTTATATAAGGATTTATTTATGGAAACATTTATTTAACATTAATTAAACACCACAGTAGATACTGAACATCTGTTTATTAAACACCTCTGTTCACACCATATATATTCACAAGCGCCCGATTGAATACAATTCTTACTCCCATCCATTACGAAATTCAAGCGAGTTCTCCAGTAATCGAACTACTTATCCCAGGATTCCGTGCTCCCAAACTTGGTTCAGCGTGCGATAACCCGGAAGACACGTCAAGACTCATTTCTAAAGGGTAAGAAGAACAGAGTGAATGTTTTGATATTAAATGTTCTGTTTGAAGTATGAAATATATACTATTACACATATAAAAACTAGATTCCGCGTAACCGCGTTAGCATCTGTTTCTATGTGCCGATATACGTAGATTGTCCACCATATTCGAAAGGTCCGATTGTGGCTGCGGCTGCGCAGTGTTTTTTTTTACTGTTTCAAGATTTATGGAACATACAATCCTTATGACATAATAATAAATAACAATAATATCACATTTGTAAAATCCTTATCTTAAACAATAATAAAACAAGAAAAGGAAAGATTGAAAAAACAAAATATATAAAATAAATAAAAGTTGACATGCTACATGAGACTTAAAAAGAGGAATTAAGATCACCGTAGAAGTCCATACTTTTGGGTGAGTGAGTGACGTCAGTGGACCGTCCCAAGATGGTGGACATTTCTACGCGTCTGGAGTGCTTGAATGCGGCATCCAGTTACTGAGTTGCCGTGTGCGAGTCATTTTGAAACAATCAGTGCTTCGAAAATAACTTAGTTTAAAAAGTATATGTAAAATGTAGGCCTATAACATTAATGTGGATGTTCAAGTATTTGACCTAAACATTTATGTACTTTATATATATTTTTTATTTTGTTGTTTATTTTAATAACGAAATATCGTGTGCTTAGCTAAATCAGGCTGTAATACGAATTATCGAAACATCCGTTTGTGACTGTAGAAGAGACGGACGCTCGCGAGAAGTCGTTGCCTAGGCAACCTGAGGGATGATGCCAACGGAGGCTGGACGATGACGGACTGTCGCCTGCATTCATGACGGGAGGAATTAAGGTGGACCAAAATAACGGACACCACAAAGCTTTAAACACGCGGATCTTAGTGTTTACAACAGAAATGTGATTAAAATCATTTCCTGTGTAGCCATACGAGTCATAACAAATCCATATCTTGATGTTCGTCCTTATTAAATATAGCACAACAATCTCAGTGTTGTAGGATTTTAGGATGTACTTAAACGATCCCCAGTCTAATGAAGCTATTGTAATATATTTTGAGTATTTTGTATCTTTATTTATTCGGACCCATTTTATTTTTATACGATAAAACCAGGAGCGCATATTGAAAGACGTTGTCAGCATGCCAAAAGAAAATATGTTTTTTTTCTCTTCATTGACAGATGGTTATTCTCTGCCTTATTGCGTTTAGCAGATTGGAGGCTGAAATTCTCAGAAACGCACGTCATTGTTAATTCTAATATAGTAAAAATCCCATTATCTTCTACATTGTATGTCTAACATGTAATATTTGTACATTCTCCGTTAAGACCTGCATTGTTCTACGTGGAGAAAGTGGCGTTTTGTATCAGCTATATATTCAGCCATCCTTAAGGCACCACCATGAGCTGATGTTGGGGGGGGGGTGAAGCTGCAGGCATTAGTGAATTACAGAATCCACAGAGAGAGAGACACGGAGTAAAAGAGAGAGAGGGAGAGAGAGAGAAGCGATCGCATTAACAGCATCAGACTCAGCCAGACGTGAAGAGAGAAGCGGAGAGTGCCAGCTCAGTGAAGACAGAAGGATGAGATTGATTTGAATGGCATCACCTACACAGCAGTGAAATTACCTGGTGCTGCATTAAAGAAGCATCGAAAGAGAGGAGTGCGTTTTTAATCCTCTTGGTATGCGAGTGGTGTCAGTGCCTGTTCGAGTCTGGTGGTCACCCGGTGTGTGAGCGTTTGCTGCAGAGTTTGTTAGTGGTGTTGGGACATTTCGAACTGGAATGTATCTGAGTTAACCTTTTGGGGTTCTCCGGAAGACACCATGCTGGGCAAGGATTACATGCTCGCCATCATCATCGTCAACTATGACGGTAGGTACAGGAATACACTTGCAC